>NC_091982.1:33307010-33995350 GCF_044704955.1 Pristiophorus japonicus | reverse complement strand
TCTGCTGATGCAGTTTATCTCTGATGAGCTTGGGTATAGTTCAAATTATTAGAGATTACAGAAAGTAATTTGATCCAGTTTGAAATCGGTATAGGAAATTGTATCATTCCTCATTCAATGGTATATAAAAAATAATGAATTAAAAAAGTTTACTCAATTGCAGTTCTCTGAACTCATCATCATAGGCAGTCCCTCGAAGTGAGGATGACTTGCTTCCAAGCCAAAAATGGATGAGTTCACAGGTGTTTCAATGTTCCAGTTCCCGAACTAATATTCCAGATCCCGAACTACATCTTCAAGAGTGGAAGATGCCTGTGCGAGGATTTTTTTAATGTGTGGTGGCCATTGCACACCAGCCACCACATGGGCTTGACAGAACTAGGTCTTGGTCCAGTGACAAGGATTGACCAAGACGGCTGAAGACCAGCTCTGCTGCACGGACCTAGTGCGCACACATATCGCAGTGTGGGCTGGCCCATGCTGCCCCTGGGCCCTCGCCTCTTTTGGGCCCCGAACTAACACCTCTCCTGGGACCCGATCACCTCCATCTACAAACTCTTGCCGCTCCTGCGTCCCTCCTGCTGTGCCTGCCCGTACTGCAATCAACGACCTGGCTTCAGCCCAGAAATCGGCTCGGTCCATCAGCAGGCCGGGGCCATTGGAGGGAGCAGCATGCGACGGCCCAGCCCGGAAATCGGCGCAGTCCCAGCCTGCAAGACCATCAGCAGGCCGGGGCCATTGGAGGGAGCAGCGTGCGGCTATATGCCACTGCAGGGAGCAGCGTGCTGCTGCAGGAGGGCGACAGCTGCGAAGCCAAGTCGCTGAACTACAATTTGTAACATTGCACCTGGGAGACACTACTGGCCTGAATTTTAAGTTTTTGTCATCCCCGATGCGGGCGTGGGTGGGGGGAGGGAGGGGACCGGGGGGTGCCCTGGTAGAGCGCAAGAAACCCCAAAGTTTTAACGCGTGCATGTGACGTCACGGACAAGTTCCCCACCTGGAAGTCAGCCTGTCCAGCTGGGAACACTGGACAGGAGGCCGCAATCACAGGTAGGTGCGAGCCCCGATTCTTGGGGGATCCAATCCTGTGAGGGGGCGGGGGGGGGGAGTGGGTCCGATTCTGCGCCTCGGGGAAGATCTGGACCGGGGCGGGTGGAGTGGGGGATAATTCGATCCGGAGGGGGGGGGGGTGAGGGTACAATCTCCGATCGGGCTGGTGGGTGGGGGGGCGCTAAAGGAGGGGTAGCATGGGGTGCCAGGGCAATGCACTCCTGCTCCTCCCAGCCCACAAGAATTTTTCCCCCAGGCTTCCTCGCCTCGGTGCAGCAGGGATCCCCGGCTGGCCACAGTAAAACCTACACAGCAGGTTAAGTCAGAGGCTTCCAATCTCATTGTACTATTTCAAGTGCCAACCCACCTCCTGGGAGCAGTTTGACTGCCCAACCTCCGTCTCGCCTCCGTTAAACGGGAAGTGGGCGGGTTGGAGCCGGGTTGGGGGTCAGGATTCACATTTTTAACACTTTAATCTCCCACCTGACCCAAACCCACCCATATATTGGGGTTAACATTCTCCCCATACTTTCTCCTTCCTCTGGTCCAATCTAGGTTACTGCATACAGAGGATAGATTGACTTCACACAATCTATCAGAAGAATTTATTTTTATAAAGAAATATACAGGAGATTAGGTCCTGCCACTGGTTAGAAGCATAGAAAGAAAGACTTATATTTATACAGTGCCTTTCACGATGTCAGGACATCTCCAAGCGCTTTACAACCAATAAAGTACTTTTGAAGTATAGTCACTCAGTGTAATGTAAGAAGCACAGCAGCAAAGTTCCACAAACAGCAATGAGGTAATGATCAGTTTTAGAAACATAGAAACATAGCAAATAGGTGCAGGAGTAGGCTATTCGGCCCTTCGAGCCTGCACCACCATTCAATGAGTTCATGGCTGAACATGCAACTTCAGTACCCCATTCCTGCTTTCTCGCCATACCCCTTGATCCCCCTAGTAGTAAGGACTACATCTAACTCCTTTTTGAATATATTTAGTGAAATGGCCCCAACAACTTTCTGTGGTAGAGAATTCCACAGGTTCACCACTCTCTGGGTGAAGAAGTTTCTCCTCATCTCGGTCCTAAATGGCTTACCCCTTATCCTTAGACTGTGACCCCTGGTTCTGGACTTCCCCAACATTGGGAATATTCTTCCTGCATCTAACCTGTCTAAACCCTTCAGAATTTAAAACATTTCTATGAGATCCCTCTCATTCTTCTGAACTCCAGTGAATACAAGCCCAGTTGATCCAGTCTTTCTTGATATGTCAGTCCCGCCATCCCGGGAATCAGTCTGGTGAACCTTCGCTGCACTCCCTCAATAGCAAGAATGTCCTTCCTCAAGTTAGGAGACCAAAACTGTACACAATACTCCAGGTGTGGCCTCACCAAGGCCCTGTACAACTGTAGTAACACCTCCCTGCCACCGTACTCAAATCCCCTCGCTATGAAGGCCAACATGCCATTTGCTTTCTTAACCGCCTGCTGCACCTGCATGCCAACCTTCAATGACTGATGTACCACGACACCCAGGTCTCTTTGCACCTCCCCTTTTCCTAATCTGTCACCATTCAGATAATAGTCTGTCTCTCTGTTTTTACCACCAAAGTGGATAACCTCACATTTATCCACATTATACTTCATCTGCCATGCATTTGCCCACTCACCTAACCTATCCAAGTTGCTCTGCAGCCTCACAGCATCCTCCTCGCAGCTCACACTGCCACCCAACTTAGTGTCATCCGCAAATTTGGAGATACTACATTTAATCCCCTCATCTAAATCATTAATGTACAGTGTAAACAGCTGGGGCCCCAGCACAGAACCTTGCGGTACCCCACTAGTCACTGCCTGCCATTCTGAAAAGTCCCCATTTACTCCTACTCTTTGCTTCCTGTCTGACAACCAGTTCTCAATCCATGTCAGCACACTACCCCCAATCCCATGTGCTCTAACTTTGCATATCAATCTCTTGTGTGGGACCTTGTCAAACGCCTTCTGAAAGTCCAAATATACCACATCAACTGGTTCTCCCTTGTCCACTCTACTGGAAACATCGTCAAAAAATTCCAGAAGATTTGTCAAGCATGATTTCCCTTTCACAAATCCATGCTGACTTGGACCTATCATGTCACCTCTTTCCAAATGCACTGCTATGACATCCTTAATAATTGATTCCATCATTTTACCCACTACCGATGTCAGGCTGACCGGTCTATAATTCCCTGTTTTCTCTCTCCCTCCTTTTTTAAAAAGTGGTGTTACATTTAATGATGTTGGTTGAGGGTTGAAGGACTCTGGGGAGAACTCTCCTACCCTTCTTTGAATAACATCATGGGATCTTTTACATCCACCTGCGAGGGCAAATGCGGCCTCAGTTTAGTATCTCATCTGAAAGTGTATCACTCCCTCAGCGCTGCACTGAGGTGTCAACCTGGATTATGTGCTCAAGTCTCTGGAGTGGGACTTCAACCCACAACCTTCTGACTCACTGAACCATGGCTGACATCTGTATGTTGGTCTTTCACCAATGAGACTTGGATTCATATTTAGCTTTACTGACGGGATCAAACATATAGAAGTCATAGGATGGTTGGTATGGGAAATAAAAATTATTACCTTGTTTCACTGGCGGGCACTTTTATAAGGTGAGGGCTAAGACAAATCACTGAGATAATATACAGGGAGCTTTAATCTGCATCTGACCCTGCTATACCTGACGTTGGAGTGCTTCCTGTCAACTCTTGTCTGAAATAGAAAATTCTTCTATTTCCCAGCGTTATTCTTCACATTCTTCACCTTGATGAGCACAAAATTTACCCAGAACATTATTGAGCTAATACAGTATCTAATTTTTAAATCAAATAAAATATCATCGTCATCATAGGCAGCCCCTTAAAATCGAGGAAGACTTGCTTCCACTCTAAAAGTGAGTTCTCAGGTGACTGTACAGTCCAATATGGGAGTCTCTATCATAGGTGAGAGAGACAGTGGTTGAAGGAAAGGATGGGTGGGAAGTCTGTTTTGCCTTACGCTCCTTTCATTGCCTGCGTTTGTTTTCTGCATGTTCTTTTAAAATGAAAGAACACAAATTAATGTATGGAAAAGATCACTTGAACAATTCAACCTTTAATGTGTAAACCCTTCATTCAACAACTTTTTGAGGGGCTTGTTGCTTTAGATATTTTTCCCATTCTTTTTCAAGCAGGTTCAGCATTTCATGCTTTGAAACCATGGACAGAAGTCCTGTTCCCAAGACCCTACCAAGACTGCTGTCGAACAACTCATTAGGGCTGGGGGCTAACGGGTGTCTTGCAAGCCACATGTGGCTTTTCTGTGACTGAAATTAGGCTTTTGAATGTTTTATTTAGTTGTGCTGAGTCCCTATATAAGGGCTGCAGAATAGCAGAGCTTTATCAGCAGTATCAAAACATTCTTTACTAATGAAGATGGCAATCCTAAACTCAATGTTCATCAACCTGAAAAATGAAACCATTCTTCTTCTTAAGGTGATTATACCTCTTAGGGAATACACTTTCCGCACTTCTTAACTACCACCACCACAATATTAATGGTGGATTAAATAGATCTTTTAAAAGAGTTTTATTTCAGTATTTTTCTGTCAAGTCTGGGCAAGGTTGTTTGAAGTGTTTGTAAACTGTTGAAAAGTAAAATCATTGCCAAGTATTTCTGTTGAAGTGGCTCTTTTCTTGGGGAAAAATGTTAATAAATGCAACATTTTCATTGTATCCAAATTATAATTATTGAATGTTCAGCGAGATTTTCCTGTTCTTGTGCATGGGCAGAGTGAATAGTGGAAAATCTGGTGGGAAGGTGTGAGTGTCTATAAGGGAATCCATCTGATATTTATTCTACTTAAATGAATGAGGGAAACGATGTGCGATTGCTTCTGCTGCCAAACCCCGCCCACTGCCCAGACAAAGCTGCCCCTTAATGTTTAGTAATGACCTTGGCATTAAGTTCTACTTTTTGGGTTGTGATCCAGAGTACCCAAAGATCTTGAATTGGCTGCCCCACAAATCGGTGTTTTTCCTCCAAACTTTTCACTACATTCAATCCTAATTGTTTTCCCTCCCTCTTTCTCATTTACAAAAATGCCCTGACGATACAACAGAAAAGAAAGAAAGATTAAATGAGAGAAGCAAAATGAAGAATTGAAAGCGAGGGGGAAAAGAGGAATGTGAGAGAGGGAAACAAGGACAGTACAAGAGCAGCTGACAGTAGAGTAAGAGATGAGGAAGGACAGAGAGATAGGAGCTAACAGAGGTAATAAAAGAAAGGGGTTGTAAAAGATTGGGAATATGAGAGAGGGATTAAGGGGATGAGACAGTATAATCCAGATTTCAAGAAATTAGACATAAAAAAGATTGTTAAACGTCACATTGATGGCATTTTGCGAGTAGTATACTTGTACTGTAGTTCTAGTGAGTTTAATAGTTAACATACCAGTACACATTATATTTGTTCTTTGTATACAATGTCTACCTCCAGAGCTTGAGCTTTGAAAGTTTGGTCTGCCCTACAGTAGCAGGTGTAGCCCAGCTCTCCTGAATGACTTGTCTTCTTATTTTCCTTCCCTCCTGATTGAGTTAAACCTGAATGTAACTGTGTTATATATGTGGACTTGTATTTACTCTGTGCAGCCACCAGAGGGCTCATCCCCTGGAGTCCCAAGGGATCCCATAATCCCTTGGGAGCACAGGTATTTAAGGAGGCTTCACAGGTTGGAGAGGCACTCTGGAGATCTGCAATAAAAGACACACTTTATTTTGAGCTCACAGTGTTCAGTCTGACTCTTTCTCCATACACAACAACTGGCGACGAGATACAGATAGCGAACCCAAGGATGCAAAGAACAGTGGGCATCCTGGAGACATTCTTGGAGGGAGATGATTCGGAAACTTTTGTGGAGCGACTTGACCAATACTTTGTGGAAGAGAGCGCTACCAAATGAAGGGCGATCCTCCTCACTGTCTGTGGGGCACCAACGTATGGCCTCATGAAGAATCTGCTCACTCCAGTGAAACCTATGGAGAAATCATACAACGATTTGTGCACACTGCTCCGAGAGCAGTTGAACCCAAAGGAAAGCGTTCTGATGGCGAGGTACCGGTTCTACACCTACAAAAGGTCTGAAGGCCAGGAGTTATGTCGCCGAGCTAAGACGCCTTGCAGGACATTGAGAATTTGAAGGACATTTGGAGCACATGCTCAGAGACTTTTTCGTATTTGGCATTGGCCACAGACCATACTTCGCAAACTTTTGACTGCAGAGACCCCAACCTTGAGTAAGGCCATAGCGATAGCCCAGGCATTCATTGCCACCAGTTACAATACGAAGCAAATCTCTCAGCACACAAGTGCTGCTACAAGTACTGTGAACCAAGTGATGTTGTTTTCAAATGGTAATGTACAGGGCAGGTCACACGTACCTACAGCTGCATGTCCGCAGATGACTCAGAGTCCACCATCAAGGGTGATGAATGCAAGGCCCTTAACACCTTGTTGGCACTGCGGGGGTGATCATCGTTTCCATTCATGCTGATTCAACGAGTATGTTTGCAAGAACTGTGAACAATGGGACGGCTCCAACGAGTGTGCAGGCAAGCTGCAAAGCCTGTTAAACCTGAAAACCACTATGTTGCAGAGGAGGACAGATCCATGGAGTATCACGATGAACCAGAGCATCAGACCGAGGAGGCAGAGGTACATGGGATGCACACATTCACCACAAATTGTTCCCCGATAATGCTGAATGTTGAACTAAATGGACTCCCGGTGTCAATGGAGCTGGACACGGGTGCGAGCCAGTCCATCATGGGAAAAAAGACTTTCGAAAGGTTGTGGTGCAACAAGGCCTCAAGGCCAGTCTTAACTCCAGTTCGCACGAAACTAAGAACTTACACCAAAGAACTGATTCCTGTAATCGGCAGTGCTACCGTAAAGGTCTCCTACGATGGAGCGGTGCACAAGCAACCACTCTGGGTGGTACCGGACGTTGGTCCCATGCTGCTCGGCAGGAGCTGGCTGGGAAAGATACGCTGGAACTGGGACGACGTCCGAGCGCTGTCACCTGCTGACGACATTCGTGTGCCCAGGTCTTAAACAAATTTCCTTCGCTGTTCGAACCAGGCATTGGGAAATTCCAAGGAGCAAAAGTGCAGATCCACCTAATTCCGGGGGCGCGACCCATCCATCACAAGGCGAGAGCAGTACCGTACATGATGAGAGAAAGTGTAGAGATCGAACTAGACCGGCTGCAAAGAAACAGCATCATTTCACCGATCGAGTTCAGCGAGTGGGCCAGTCCTATTGTCCCAGTCCTCAAGGGAGACGGCACCGGCAGAATCTGTGGCGATTACAAAGTAACTATCAATCGTTTCTCCTTGCAGGACCAATACCCACTACCAAAAGCCGACGACCTCTTTGCTGGCGGGAGGAAAGATGTTCACAAAAGCTGGATCTGACTTCAGCCTACATGACGCAGTAACTGGAGGAATCATCGCAGCCCCTCATCTGCATCAGCACGCACAAAGGTCTCTTTGTTTATAACAGATGCCCGTTTGGAATCCAATCAATGGCAGCGATATTCCAGAGAAACATGGAAAGTTTACTGAAGTCGGTCCTGCACACCGTGGTCTTCCAGGCTGACATCTTGGCCACAGATCAGAACACAGTCGAGCACCTGCAGAACCCGGAGGAGGTTCTTAGTCGACTCAACCGCGTGGGGCTCAGGTTAAAACGCTCAAAGTGCGTTTTCCTGGCACGTGAAGTGGAGTTCTTGGGAAGGAGGATTGCGGCAGACGGCATCAGGCCCACCAATGCGAAGACGGAGGCAATCGAGAATGCACCGAGGCCACAGAACGTGACAGAGCTGCGGTCGTATCTGGGACTCTTGAACTACTTTGGTAACTTCTTACCGGGTCTCAGCACATTGCTAGAACCACTACATGTCTTACTACGAAAAGGGGGCGAATGGGTTTGGGGCAAAAACCAAGAAAATGCCTTTGTAAAAGCGAGAAAATTGTTATGCTCAAACAAATTGCTTGTGTTGTGTGATCCATGTAAGCGTTTGGTACTAGCATGTGATGCGTCATCATATGGCGTCGGGTGTCTGTTGCAACAAGCTAATGATTTTGGGAAACTGCAACCGGTTGCTTATGCATCTAGGAGTCTGTCTAAGGCTGAGAGAGCCTACAGCATGATTGAAAAAGAAGCGTTAGCGTGTGTCTATGGGGTAAAGAAAATGCATCAATACCTGTTTGGTCTAAAATACGAATTGGAAACTGACCATAAGCCACTTATATCCCTGTTTTCTGAGAGTAAAGGGATAAATACCAACGCATCGGCCCACATCCAGAGATGGGCGCTCACGTTGTCCGCATACAACTACGCCATCCGCCACAGGCCAGGCACAGAAAACTGCGCCGATGCTCTCAGTAGGCTGCCATTGTCCACCACGGGGGTGGAAATGGCGCAGTCCGCAGATCTAGCCATAATTATGAAAGCATTTGAGAGTGAGCAATCACCTGTTACTGTCTGGCAGATCGAAACCTGGACAAGCCAGGACCCCTTATTATCTCCAGTCAAAAGCTGTGTGCTTCACGGGAGCTGGTCCAGTGTCCCAGTGGAAATGCAGGAAGAGATGAAGCTGTTCCAGTGGCGCAAAGATGAAATGTCTATCCAGGCAGACTGCCTTCTGCCGGGCAATCAAGTAGTGGTCCCCAAGAAGGGCAGAGACACCTACATCAATAATCTCCGCAGTACCCACCCAGGCATCGTAATGATGAAAGCGATAGCCAGATCCCACGTGTGGTGGCCCGGTATCGATGCGGACTCAGAATCCTGCGTTCACAGATGTAATACATGCTCGCAGTTAAGCAATGTACCCAGGGAGGCGCCGCTAAGTTTATGGTCTTGGCCCTCAAATCCGTGGTCTAGTGTACGCGTCGACTATGCAGGCCCGTTCTTGGGTAAAATGTTCCTTGTAGTTGTAGACGCGTACTCGGAGTGGATTGAATGTAAGATAATGTCGGCTAGCACGTCCGCTGCCACTACTGAAAACCTGCGGGCCATGTTTGCCACACACGGCTTACCTGATGTCCTGGTGAGCGATAACGGGCCATAGAAAACATAGACATAGAAAATAGGTGCAGGAGTAGGCCATTCGGCTCTTCGAGCCTGCACCGCATCCAAGGCCAGGAGGCCAAAATTATCACCGATTGACGCACAGCTACGGACTTACACAAAGCAGATCATTCCGGTGCTAGGCAGCGCCACGGTAGTCGTGACCCACAAAGATTCGGAGAACAGATTGCCACTCTGGATTGTCCCAGGGGACGGTCCCGCACTACTGGGGAGGAGTTGGCTTGCTGTCATGAACTGGAAATGGGGCGATGTCAATGCAATTTCCTCTGTGGAGCGAGTATCATGCTCACAGGTCCTGGACAAATTTGACTCATTATTTCAACCCGGCATTGGCACTTTCATGGGGGCCAAGGTAGTGATTCACATAAACCCGGACGCCAGACCAGTATACCACAAGGCCAGAGCGGTGCCGTACGTGATGCGGAAAAAGATAGAAGGCTTTTAATAGAGCACGCAATTTGTTATGTTCCAACAATCTGTTAACGCTATATGACCCATGTAAGAAACTTGTGTTAACGTGCGATGCGTCATCCTATGGTGTCGGGTATGTGTTGCAGAATGTCAATGCCAAGGGTCAGTTACAGTGGTAGCTTATGCCTCCAGGAGTCTGTCCCAGGCAGAAAGGGGCTACGGGATGGTAGAAAAGGAGGCGCTCGCATGTGTATATGCGGTAAAGAAAATGCACCAGTACCTGTTTGGCAGGAAATTTGAGCTGGAGACAGATCACAAACCCCTAACGTCCCTTTTGGCCGACAACAAGGCCATAAATGCAAACGCATCAGCCCGCATACAGAGATGGGCACTCACGTTAGCTGCCTATGACTACACAATTCAGCACAGACCAGGCACTGAAAACTGCGTCGATGCACTCAGCAGACTCCCACTAGCCACCACTGAGGGGGCTACCGAGCATGGTGCTGAGATGGTCATGGCTGTTGAAGCTTTCGGAAGTGAAGGCTCACCCATGACAGCCCGTCAGATTAAAGTCTGGACAAATAGAGACTCGCTATTGTCTCTAGTCAAGAAATGTGTCCTGAATGGGGACTGGGCAGCCATGTACAGGGCATGCCCTGAGAAATTTAAACCATTTCACAGGCGCAAGGATGAACTCTCGATTCAGGCCGATTGCCTACTGTGGGGAAACCGCGTAGTCATGCCCCAGATGGGCAGAGAGGTGTTCATCAGAGAACTCCACAATGGGCACCCGGGCATTGTCACGATGAAGGCAATTGCCAGGTCACACGTTTGGTGGCCAGGGATAGATGCAGATCTGGAACTTTGTGTTCGCAGGTGCAACACGTATGCCCAGCTGGGCCATGCGCCCAGGGAAGCCCCCCTTAGCCCCTGGCCATGGCCCGTCAAGCCTTGGTCACGCATCCATGTGGACTACGCAGGTCCTTTCATGGGGAAAATGTTTTTGGTTGTAGTAGACGCCTACTCCAAATGGATCGAGTGTGACATTTTAAATTCAAGCACATCCTCTGCCACGGTAGAAAGTCTACAGGCAATGTTCGCCGCCCACGGTCTACCGGACATCTTGGTCAGCGACAATGGCCCGTGCTTCACAAGCACTGAATTCCAGGACTTCATGGCAGTCAATGGAATTAACCATGTTAGAACGGCACCGTTCAAGCCGGCCTCAAACGGCTAGGCAGAACGAGCAGTGCAGATAATCAAACAGGGGATGCTCAGATTCCAAGGGGGTTCCCTACAAACCCGCTTATCACGCCTCCTGTTGGCCTATAGATCCCGACCACACTTGTTCACAGGGGTTCCACCCGCAGAGCTACTAATGAAAAGGATGCTCAAAACCCGATTATCCTTTCTACACCCCACCATGAAAGAAATTGTTGAGAGCAGGCACCAGTCACAATATCACTACCATGACAGGAATGCGAGGGCGCGATGTATTGATGTAAATGATCCTGTTTTTGTCCTCAACTACGCTGCAGGGCCCAAATGGCTCGCAGGCACTGTGATTGCCAAAGAGGGAAATAGGATTCTGGTAGTTAAACTTACCAATGGACAAATCTGCCGCAAACATGTGGATCAAACAAAAAGGAGGTTCAGCAACCCCATAGAAGAAGCAGAGGAAGAACACGATATAGAGTTCACTCCACCACAGGTGACCGAACACAGGAACCAAAGGGAGGAGAGCCCAGTCACTGTGGGCAGTCCGGACAGGCCTGAGGCACTGCAAACAGCAGACACTCAGGCCAGCGCCCAACAACCGGAGCCCCAACTCAGGCGCTCTACAAGGGAGCGTAAACCACCAGAGAGACTCAACCTGTGAACCCAATAAGACTTTGGGGGGGAGGTGATGTCATGTATTCAACCAGCATTGTAACCCATGTATAAACTGACCTAAGTTGTACACTGTGAGAACACTGACCACTAGGTGGGAGACACTCCTAACCTGGACCTTCAGGTATAAAAGGGGAAGCTCCACCCACCTTCATCACTTGAGTGCTAAGGAATAAAGGACAGGTCACAGACTGACCTCTTAAGCATGGGCCTCGTGTGCATTTATACTGTGTAGTAAGGACATATCACAAACCATCAAGCAAGGCTTGAAGAGGGTAACTGAAGGCTCATTGCAAACTCGCCTATCGCAAGTCCTGCTTAGCTACCGCACGAGACCCCACTCACTCACTGGGATCCCACCCGCTGAACTGCTCATGAAAAGAGCACTTAAGACAAGGCTCTCGTTAGTTCACCCTGATCTACATGAACAGGTAGAGAGCAGGCAGCTTCAACAAAGTGCATACCATGATAGCGCAAATGTGTCAAGCGAAATTGAAATCAATGATCCTTTATTTGTATTAAATTATGGACAAGGTCCCAAGTGGCTTCCCGGTTCTGTCGTGGCCAAAGAGGGGAGCAGGGTGTTTCGGGTCAAACTTTCAAATGGACTCATTCACCAGAAATACTTGAACCAAATCAAACTCGGATTCATGGACTATCCTGAGCAGCCCACCTTGAACCCTACCTTTTTTGATCCCCCAACATACACACCAGTGGCAACTGGCACCACGGTTGACCACGAAGCAGAACCCATCATCCACAGCAGCCCTGCAGGGCCCAACACACCAGGCAGCCCAGCAAGGCCAGCTGCACAGCAGCCCAGCGAGGGCCCAATAAATGATTCAACAACACCAGCCTTCACATCGAGATGATCAACCAGAGCAAGAAGGGCCCCAGACCGACTCACATTGTAAATAGTTACACTATTGACTTTGGGGGGGGGAGTGTTGTTATATATGTGAACTTGTATTTACTCTGTACAGCCACCAGAGGGCTCATCCCCTGGAGTCCCAAGGGAATCCCATAATCCCTTGGGAGCACAGGTATTTAAGGAGGCTTCACAGGTTGGAGAGGCACTCTGGAGACCTGCAATAAAAGACTAAGGTCACAATTTACTCACAGCATTCAGTCTGACTCTTTCTCCATACACAACAAACTGAAGGAATTCATTATTGAGGAAATTACCAAGAGTGATTAAGCTTTGGGATTAGCATAATTTATTTTACTTGATCCTGTTAACGGACCTTATGAGAAGACAGCTTCATAACACTGCATCAAAAAGAATTTCAAGCCGAGTGATGTGAAAAGCAATGGTTTTTATCCTTTCAACCTTACTCCAAAGCCAGCTTTTGGAATTAAGTTGTTCAGTATAGCTTGGAATGTACAGTAGGGTATAATCTAGAAAGCCACATAATTAATAGTTTTGCATTAGAGTAGTAGCATTACCTAAGAATTAGGAAAATTGGAATGGAAAATAATAGTGACGAGTCAACTTCAATTTAATTTTAAACAAACCACAGATTGATGGTAGTTTCTACATAGATAAAGTAACCAATTTTAAAATGTTTTTGGTGCAATTCAGTACCTATATCTCCCTCAACCATACTCACCATGGGTGAAGATGTTCCCTGTGTAACGTGTAACAAGATCATAAAGCTGTCCTTTACAATGCATTTACAATGTCATTATATCTGGAGCACAGACCACCTATATGGATAATCTGACAGTTTAGCAAAAGTCACAGCCCTTTTAATTAGCTCAATCCATGTTATGATCCACATTAATAGGCTGATGATGTGTAATCACTGAATAAATGCAAAATGTTGTTGTGACAAACCAACCATTCATCATTAATTATGTCAGCATCTTCAGAGTGGTCTGAACTAAATATTAGGAAGATTGAAACCATTGTCTTCAGTCCCCGTCACAAACTCTGTTTCCTAGGCACTGTCTCCACCCCTCTCCCTGGCAACTCTGAGGCAGAACCAGACTATTTGCAAACTTGGTGTCATAGTCGACCTCAAGATGGGCTTCCGGCCACATATCCACATTGTCACTAAGACCGCCTGTTTCCAGCTCTGTAACATTGCCCGCCTCCATGCCTGCCTCAGCTTATCTGCTGCTGAAACCCTCATCCAGGCCTTTGTTACCTCTAGACTTCACTATTCCAAGGCACTCTTGGCTGGCCTCTGTAAACTTGGTGTCATCCTAACTTGCACCAAGACCCATCACTGCTCTGCTCACTGACTTACATTGGCTCCCGGTTAACCAACATCTCGATTTTAAACTTCTCATCCTGGTTTTCAAATCCCTTTCGGGCCTCATCCCTCCCTATCTCTGTAATCTCCTCCAGCCTTATAACCCTCCAAGATATCGGCATTTCTTTAATTCTGGCTTCGAGCATCCCCAATTTTAATCACTCCACCACTGACAGTCGTTTCTTCAGCTGCCAAGACCCTAAGCTCTGACATTCCCTTCCTAAACCTCTCAAACTCTCTTTCCTCCATTAAAAAGCTCCTTAAAACTACCTCTTTGCATCTACCCTAATATCTCCTTATGTGGCATGGTATCAAGTTTTGTTTGATAATGCTTCTGTGAAACACCTTCGACTTTTTACTACACTAAAGGCACTATATCAGTACAAGTTTTTGTTGTTGTTGGTCATAGCAGGCATGATGTACAGTCAAGCCACAGGAAGCCTCGAGTGCCGTCTGGCAGAGGTCTTGCCTTGTGCTGCAGCCACATGCAGACAGGAATCTGTCTGATATTTTACATACGCACTCCGCATGCCAAAAAAAAGATTTTGTCATGAATTAGATACCAGGATATGTCTATGGACTGTTCGTTTTTATTTTCAACAGTCATTTCCCAATCTTTTCTCGTCATCAAGCGGACGAAAGTGCAGCATATTGAGCGTAATCAGGACTAGGGTCCTGAACTTAAGGAAAGGTAACTTAGATGGTATGAGACGTGAATTGGCTAGGATAGACTGGCAAATGATACTTAAAGGGTTGACGGTGGATAGGCAATGGCAAACATTTAAAGATCACATGGATGAACTTCAACAATTGTACATCCCTGTCTGGAGTAAAAATAAAATGGAGAAGGTAGCTCAACCGTGGCTAACAAGGGAAATTAAGGGTAGTTTTAAATCCAAGGAAGAGGCATATAAATTGGCCAGAAAAAGCAGCAAATCTGAGGACTGGGAGAATTTTGTAATACAGCAGAGGAGGAAAAAAGGTTTAATTAGGAGGGGGAAAATAGAGTATGAGAGGAAGTTTGCTGGGAACATAAAAACTGACTGAAAAAGCTTCTATAGATATGTGAAGAGAAAACGATTAATGAAAACAAATGTAGGTCCCTTGCAGTCGGATTCAGGTGAATTTATAATGGGGAACAAATAAATGGCGGACCAGTTAAACAAATACTTTGGTTCTGTCTTCACGAAGGAAGATACAAATAATCTTTTGGAAATACTAGGGGACCGAGTGAGAAGGAGGAACTGAAGGAAATCCTTATTCGGCGGGAAGTTGTGTTCGGGAAATTGATGGGATTGAAGGCCAATAAATCCCCAGGCCTGATAGTCTGCATCTCAGAGTACCTAAGGAAGTAACCCTAGAAATATTGGATACATTGGTGATCATTTTCTAACAGTCTATCGATTCTGGATCAGTTCCTATGGACTGGAGGGTAGCTAATGTAACACCACTTTTTAAGAAAGGAGGGACAGAGAAAACAAGTAATTATAGAGCGGTTAACCTGACATCAGTAGTGGGGAAAATGTTGGAATGAATTATTAAAGATGAAATAGCAGCACATTTGGAAAGCAGTGACAGGATCGGTCCAAGTCAGCATGGATTTATGAAAGGGAAATCCTGCTTAACAAATCTTCTGAAATTTTTTGAGGATGTAACTAGCAGAGTGGACAAGGGAGAACCAGTCGATGTGGTGTATTTGGACTTGCAAAAGCTTTTGACAAGGTCCCACACAAAAGATTGGTGTGCAAAATGAAAGCACATGGTATTGGGGGTAATGTACTGACATGGATAGAGAATTGGTTGGCAGACAGGAAGCAGAGAGTCGGGATAAACGGGTCCTTTTCAGAATGGCAGGCAGTTACTAGTGGGGTGCCGCAGGGCTCAGTGCTGGGACCGCAGCTATTTACAATCTGCATTCATGATTTGGATGAGGGAATTGAGTGTAATATCCCCAAGTTTGCAGATGACACTAAGCTGGGTGGTGGTGAGAACTGTGAGGGGGATGCTAAAAGGCTGCAGGGTGACTTGGACAGGTTAGGTGAGTGGGTAAACATGTGGCAGATGCAGTATAATGTGGATAAATGTGAGGTTATCCACTTTGGTGGCAAAAACACGAAGGCAGAATATTATCTGAATGGTGGCAGATTAGGAAAAGAGGAGGTGCAACGAGACCTGGGTGTCATGGTACATCAGTCATTGAAAGTTGGCATGCAACTCCAACAGTGACAGGCCGGGAGCTTAGACAATTTAATATCGACATTGCCGCCCAAAGCGAGACCCGGCGGGCAGAGGAAGGCTAACTCAAGGAACAAGGTGGAGGTTACACTTTCTCCTGGAAAGGGAAACCAGAGGAAGAACGCCGCCTCCACAGAGTCGGCTTTGCCATCAAAAACAAGCTGGTCGACGGCATCAAAGACTCCCCCTGCAGGGTTAACGAACTGGGTCTTCGACTCACTCTATCCCAGAATCAATGCGCCGCAGTCATCAGATGACAAACTGATCCTCCTCAGTGACTTCAACGTCGGCAAGGGCACAGTCCTCTGGGGAGGCGTGATTGGCAGAGAGGGGGTAGGGAAAGCCAACTCCAGTGGTACCCTACTTCTGACAAAATGTCTAGCACATGAACTTGTCATCAACAACACCTTGTTCCGCCAGAGGGACAAATACAAGGCATCGTGGCAACACCCTCGCTCCAATCACTGGCACCTGCCCGACTATGTCATCATCCGAGCCAGGGATCACAAGGATGTGCGCATCACCCGCGCCATGACAGGAGCTGACAACTGCTGGACGGACCACCGCCTAATCAGATCCATCATTGACATCAACATAGCCCCAAAGCGGAGGGGACTGCAGAAGCAGTGCCGCAAAAAAGTCAATGCAGGGGCACTTAAAGACCCAGCTAAGAGAACCCTATAAAGTCAGCACCTCACAGCTAACCTGGTATGCCTTGATGACCCCGAGACGCAGAATGCCCACAGCACTTGGTCTGCCTTCCAGGCCTCCATAACAATGTCTGCAAGGAGACGCTCAGTCACTCAACTAGGAAACACCAGGACTGGTTTGATGAGAATGATCAGGAGATCCAAGAGCTAAAAGATCGCAAGCGCAGGGCATTTCTGAGCCTTAAACAACAACCCAACTCGGGAGCAGCAAAACAGCATTACAGGCGGCTCAAGGCTGAGGTCCAACAAAAAACCCGGGACCTCAAGAACAGGTGGTGGATGGAGAAAGCACAGGAGATACAACAACTGGCCGACAACCATGATGTGCGAGGATTCTTCATCGCAGTCAAGGCCACCTATGATCCAAACAACCAAGGCCCCACCCCACTGCTTGCCAAGAATGGGGAAACACTCATCAAGGACACGAGGCGGTCAGGATTTCGTCCCCTATGGGGCACAACGGCCATGATTTTGGCAGCATGACAGCCGCAGGAAAAATTCAGGGAACAGCACCAGCCCTTATACATGGCCTTCTTCGACCTTACAAAGGCCTTTGACACTGTCAACTGCGAGGTTTTATGGAGCGTCCTCCTCTGTTTCGTTTGCCCCCAAAAGTTTGTCACCATCCCCCACCTGCTCCACGACAACATGCAGGCCATGATCCTTACCAATGGTCCATCACAGACCCCATCCACGTCCGGACCGGGGTCAAACAGGGCTGCGTCATCGCCCCAACCCTCTCTCAATCTTCCTCGCTGGCATGCTCAACCTCTAAGTCGACAACCTCCCCGCTGGAGTGGAACTAAGCTACAGAACCAGTGTGAAGCTGTTCAACCTTCGCCGTCTCCAGGCCAGGTCCAAGACCAACCCAACCTCTCGTCGAGCTAAAGTACGCGGACGACGCCTGCGTCTGCGCACATACAGAGGCTAAACTCCAGGACATAATCGACGTATTTACGGAGGCATACAAAAGCATGGGCCTTATACTAAACATCCGTAAGACAAAGGTCCTTCACCAGCCTGTCCTCGCTGCACAGCACTGCCCCCGAGTCATCAAGATCCACGGCATGGCCCTGGACAACATGGACCATTTCCCATACCTCGGGAGCCTCTTATCAACAAGAGCAGTCCCTGATGACGAGATTCAACACCGCCTCCAGTGCACCAGTGCAGCCTTCATTCGCCTGAGGAAAA
Organism: Pristiophorus japonicus; assembly: GCF_044704955.1. NCBI lineage: Eukaryota > Metazoa > Chordata > Chondrichthyes > Pristiophoridae > Pristiophorus > Pristiophorus japonicus. The sequence goes on along the minus strand of NC_091982.1, from coordinate 33,977,420 downwards.
GAGTGTTTGAAGACCAGGCCCTCAAAACTGTCACCAAGCTCATGGTTTACAGGGCTGTAGTAATACCTGCCCTCCTGTATGGCTCAGAGACATGGACCATGTACAGTAGACATCTCAAGTCGTTGGAGAAATACCTCCAACCATGTCTCCGCAAAATCCTGCAAATCCCCTGGGAGGACAGACGCACCAACATTGGCGTCCTCAACCAGGCCAACTACAGAACCAGTGGGAAGCTGTTCAATCTATGCCATTTCTAGGCTAGGTCCAAGACCACCCCAACCTCTGTCATCGAGCTACAGTAGGCAGACAACGCCTGCGTCTGCGCACATACAAAGGCTGAACTCCAGGACATAGTCGACGTATTTACGGAGGCATACAAAAGCATGGGCCTTATACTAAACATCCGTAAGACAAAGGTCCTTCACCAGCCTGTCCTCGCTGCACAGCACTGCCCTCCAGTCATCAAGATCCACGGCATAGCCCTGGACAACGTGGACCATTTCCCATACCTCGGGAGCCTCTTATCAACAAGAGCAGTCCCTGACGACGAGATTCAACACCGCCTCCAGTGCACCAGTGCAGCCTTCATTCGCCTGAGGAAAAGAGTGTTTGAAGACCAGGCCCTCAAAACTGCCACCAAGCTCATGGTCTACAGGGCTGTAGTAATACCTGTATGGCTCAGAGACATGGATCATGTTCAGTAGACATCTCAAGTCGCTGGAGAAATACCACCAACGATGTCTCCGCAAGATGCTACAAATCCCCTGGGAGGACAGAAGCACCTACATTAGCATCCTCGACCAGGCCAACATCCCCAGCATTGAAGCACTGACCACACTTGATCAGCTCCGCTGAGCAAGCCACATCGTTCGCATGCCAGACACGAGACTCCCAAAGCAAGCACTCTACTCGGAACGCCTTCACCGCAAACGAGCCAAAGGTGGGCAAAGGAAACATTACAGGGACACCCTCAAAGCCTCCTTGAGAAAGTGCAACATCCCCACTGACACCTCCGAGTCCCTGGCCAAAGACTGCCCTAAGTGGAGGAAGTGCATCCGGGAGGGCGCTGAGCACCTCGAGTCTCATCGCCGAGGGCATGCAGAAATCAAGCGCAGGCAGCAGAAAGAGCATGCGGCAAACCTGTTCCACCCTCCCTTACCCTCAACGACTATCTGTCCCACCTGTGACAGAGACTGTGGTTCTCATATTGGACTGTTCAGCCACCTAAGTGGAAGCAAGTCTTCCTCGATTCCGAGGGACTGCCTATGATGATGCTATATTAATCGCAAGCGTAGGTCTTGATAGGTAACCCTTGGGATTTGTAGGTAAAGTTTAAGAGCCAGAAAGTCGTGGCGAAGGGGGTAAATGGTGCTAAAATGGCAGCCGCCACCCTTTTGCCAGCTGTTGGTGGGCCCCGTGGCGGCTGCCATTCTCGTGCTTACTTTTGTGCTGTTGGTAACTGGTAGCGCCAAGTTGGAGAAAAATGGAAAAATGTCGACATTGTGACGTAAATGAGCATGCAATGCCGACTTTATATCACAAGCGCAAACATCAACCCTAGCGCTGAATTCAGCACTGGAGGGTACGCACTGTCAGCCTGCTTGCACGCCGGGTTAATCTGGCATGCAAACAGGCTGACAGTGGCGATGGCTGCAATTCTTAAAGGGACAGACATATCATTCAGGTAAGTTTCAATTTTAGGGTTTGGACTGCTTTTTTTGGATTTTATTTAACTGGTGGCTTGCTGCAATAGATGTGAAAAGTTTTTTAAGTAGGAAGTGCTGCTGGATGCTTGCAAGAGGAGGAAGCAGAAGAGGAGGAAGCAGACGGAAGGATGCAATCCAGACAGCCCCTTTGTGGCCAGTATATCCAGGTTGGAATCATCCACGCAGTGACCACAACCCCAATTCCCCTTTCAGCATTAGTCCCACACCTTACCATTTATTACTGAAAATGTCCTCTTAGCCACGATGTTGAAATAAAAGCCACCACAAAGCATTGTCTTAGTGACTGTCTTGTGTATGCCTTTGCCTATCCTACTAATGTTATGAGCATGGCTTTCAGTGGGGGAGACTGTAAATGTCCTTGCTGGTGGACCTTGAGGAGCTGATGGCTGGGAGTGTCAAATCAATCTTCTTGTTCTTCTTCACTCTCCTCTCCCTCTTCTTGTCACCCACTGGCTGGGCAGGTTGCATTTCTTGGGTATCTGAAATGAGGAAGGCACAAGGATAGAGTTATGATGGTGGGAGGGAGGGAAAGCATGAGGTGCATGCCAGAAGGAGGATAACATATGAGGATAACAGATCTGTTATCCTTTCAGCCCAGCCACTGGCCAAGGGCTGAGACATGCCACTGCCAAGAATGGCCTGCACTGTCTCCTTCAAGGGGGGTGGGGTGAGGCTAGGAATGGAAGATGTGCCTCATGATTAGTGCAGATTGGTGAGAGGTGAGTGTGTTTGGGGATAGGGGTCATGCATGGAGCAGTGTGTGAGGATAGTGATGCAGTTGGTAGGAGACGGCTTTTGAAGATGCATTTACTGACCTTGACCATTGGTCTGAGGTCACGAAGATTCTTTGGGCGTTGGAGTCAGGTGGTGGGGGAGACAGTTTTGGCAGTGACAGCCTCGGTAATGTGGTCCCATATTGTTCTTTCTGGAGGGCGTCCAACCCCTGTGAGTAGAGGGCCTGTCTTGCAGTGTTGACCTCCTGCACAAAGCTGGAGTGCTGCATGCGAGATCCTTGGTGCCCCTTCCCTGGCTTGCTGAGCCATTTGTGTTAGTGCTGAGGCCTTTTTCCCATTTTTTGAGGCTGGGAACGGAATTCAGCTTTAAGAGCTAAATATTCACTTTTGGGACTTCTTAATGTTAAATATTTTTTAAAAGGCAGAAGAGGCTGGAAATGGCATTGTTTCACATCATTTTAATTTGTATTAGAAACATAGGAACATAGAAAATAGGTGCAGGAGCAGGCCATTCGGCCCCTCGAGCCTGCACCGCCATTCAACGAGACAATGGCTGAACATGCAACCTCAGTACCCCATTCCTGCTTTCTCGCCATACCCCTTGATCCCCCTAGTAGTAAGGGCTATATCTAACTCCTTTTTGAATATATTTAGTGAATTGGCCTCAACAACTTTCTGTGGTAGAAAATTCCACAGGTTCACCACTCTCTGGGTGAAGAAGTTTCTCCTCATCTCAGTCCTAAATGGCTTACCCCTTATCCTTAGACTGTGACCCCTGGTTCTGGACTTCCCCAACATTGGGAACATTCTTCTTGCATCTAACCTGTCTAAACCCATCAGAATTTTAAACATTTCTATGAGATCCCCTCTCATTCTTCTGAACTCCAGTGAATACAAGCCCAGTTGATCCAGTCTTTCTTGATATGTCAGTCCCGCCATCCCGGGAATCAGTCTGGTGAACCTTCGCTGCACTCCCTCAATAGCAAGAATGTCCTTCCTCAAGTTAGGAGACCAAAACCGTACACAATACTCCAGGTGTGGCCTCACCAAGGCCCTGTACAACTGTATTGCTTCAGTGTACATGGCCCCTTTAATTCTCAGACCTCTTCATTACCCACAATTCCTTGAGAACTCCACAGCCTCGATACCAGAGGCTGTGGGAAGCTCCAACGCCGCTCCTGGACACGCACTTCATCTCAGGATGTCTCCAGTAACACCATTAGGACTGAGTTGCACAGAGGGTAAATGCTGTGCCAACAATTTTCATCCCCCCAGCTTTGCTCTGTTAGCATTGCGACCATTTTCAGCAGCCGTTAATTCCAGTTTCCGATGACATTTGCCGCTTTGCTGGCTAAAATGAATTTCTCTCTGTTTTGTATGCAATGACTCAATAGACTGAATACTGTAAACTCCGAACAGGTACAAATCTGGCTCTACTTTATTAGGGCCCGAAGTGATTACATTATATGATGGCTGGCCTTTCATACCTGGGCCGCAGATACATGCGCACAACCCAATGACCTCCGACAGTGGCGCCACCTGGTGGCTAGTAAATCCCAGCTTACATACATGATAATATCCCCCTTTAAGATATTAGTAACGGTCTTTTTACAAATCAAGACAGTCCGGGGCATTCCGCTCCCAAGTTGAACATCTCAGTTCAACTCCAGCCTTGGGCAAGCGTTCTGAGTCTGTTATGACTGGGGGCTGGGTAGCCGATCCGATGGGAGTGGCAATGACCACGTCGGGGATTGAAAGTCCAGATTCATTGACCATGTCAGTGATTGAATGTCCAGATTCATTGATGACAGCGGAGTCCTCTGATGACTGAGGGTAGGTTGGTTGGTCACTGATTGTGCCTTCCTCAGACTGTTCTGGTTCATCCGTGTGCCGCAGCTTTATCTGATCAACATGTTTCCTGCATGTCTGTCCATTCTTGAGCTTAATGATAGACACTCTGTTACCCTCCTTGGTCGTAACAGTACCGGCGATCCATTTGGGACCTTGACCATAATTCAGTACATACACAGGATCATTGATAGAAATGTCGCATGACACAGTAGCATGGTCATGATACCCTTGCTGACTTTGACATCTGTATTCGACACGATTATTCAAGTCAGGGTGGATAAGAGAGAGACTAGTCTTGAGACCTCTCTTCATCAATAGTTCAGCAGCGGAGGCCCTGGTAAACGTATAGGGTCATGTCCTGTAATTAAACAATATGCATGACAAGTGAGTTTGCAGTGAACCTTGAGTTACACGTTTCATACTCCGCTTGATGGTTTGGGCCGCACGCTCTGCTTGTCCATTGGATGCGGGTTTGAATGGTGCTGACCTCACATGTTTGATACCATTGAGTTTCATGAACTCTTGAAACTCTATACTGGTGAATCAAGATCCGTTGTCGTTAACAACGGTGTCAGGCAGACCATGCGTAGCAAACATCACAGGAAGGCTCTCAATGGTAGCTTTGGATGTGCTGGATGACATGATTGTACACTCTAGCCACTTGGAATAAGCATCCACCACAACTAAGAACATCTTTCCCAGGAAGGGACCTGCAAAGTCAATATGGATCCTGGGCCATGGTTTAGATGGCCACGACCACAGACTCCGCGGCGATTCCGCTGGTGCTTTACTAAGCTGCATGCAAGTGTTGCACTGATGCACACATGATTGCAGATCAGAGTCAATTCCAGGCCACCATACATGAGACCTGGCAATGGCTTTCATCATGACAATACCGGGATGTGTGCTATCTAGATCATGCACAAATTTCTCTCTGCCTTTCTAGGGCATATCAACACGATTACCCCACAGTATACAATCTGATTGAATGGATAGTTCATCTTTGCGACGGACATAAGGTTTTGTCTCCTCACACATTTGCTTGGGTATGGCAGACCAATCACCACTAAGGATACAACGTTTCATAACCGATAATATCAGGTCCTGGCTGGTCCAGGTCTTAACTTGTTGAGCCGTGACAGGGGTTCCTTCACTTTCAAAAGCATCCATAACTAACAGTAGGTCTGCAGGTTGTGGTGTTTCCACCTCCGGAGTGGGCAACGGCAGATGGCTCAATGCATCGGCACAATTCTCAGTGCCAGGTCTATGGCGAATGACATAATCATAGTCAGATAATGTCAGCGCCCACCTCTGGATGCGGAACGATACATTGGTATTGATACCTTTGTTTTCCAAAAACAATGAAATGAGTGGCTTGTGATCTGTTTCCAGTTCAAACCGAAGACCAAACAGGTACTGATGCATCTTTTTAACCCGATACACACAGGCTAGTGCTTCTTTCTGTACTATGCTGTAGGCCCTTTCCACCTTTGACAAACTTTTTGAAGCATATGCAACAGGTTGTAATTTGCCCGACTCATTAACTTGTTGGAGCACGCAACCAACTCCATATGACGAAGCATCACAGGCCAATACTAGACACTTACATGGATCATAATGTACCAGCAGCTTGTTAGAGGAAAGCAACTTAGTAGTGTTAGTGTGAATGTTTTCTCAGAAGAATCACTCAACACTCAGAGTCGGCCTTTATTTTCACATGCGGGGAGGAAGCCTCAGGACTGGATCCAGGCACTTCTCTCCGACAAACAAAGAAACTCATCGATATTTATATGTTTTACAATAGTTCTTTACAGTTACTCAGCCCACTTCGGCTGGACACAATCCAATCATAACGATTATAGATTACATATAGGTTTCTTTAACCCAATAGAATTCCCCTGATACCTCAGGGGCTGTATGTTTGGTTTTTGTCAGCTCGGGCTGATTAATGACCTCGTTATGTGAGGCAGGTTCTCCCCTTATCTCTGTTCCTCGGGGTTCGGCTATGTGAAGTCACTGATTATACCAGTGTACTATAATGGTTTGTTATAATTATCTTGTATCCAAGGCATTCCTGGTAGTGGGCCTGACAGGGTCATTGCTTGGTCATTGCTCGGTCAGCCCCAGTTCATTACTTGACTAACGGGGTTCCCACCATGCTTGGGCAGCCATTTTATATGTGGCCACTTTAAACTTATATGAGTTTAGATATATTCAGCAGGTGCCTAATGCCTACAACAATTCCCTCCTTTCGGTAAAGGGACTAGTCCTAGTCCCCCTTTAACCGACCGCCCTACTTTTATTAGATTTTGTGCACGGCCCGGTACTCCCTGCCTCAACGTGCTGGCCAGTCATGCGGTTTCAGGAGTCCCGGTTGCTTAAATCAAATTAACAAAGGCCAAATCCTCCTGCCCCTTTATTAGACAGGCTTGTTTAGTATTTGGGGACCGGTCATGGGTCCCTCTTCGTCGTGCTTGGTGCCTGCATGCCTGGCAGGCCATTATGCCCCATGTTATTGCTAAGATCAATTGTATTCCGACCAGTATGTGTGAAATTATTCGAATCCAAGGATGGATGTTCACATTTATTCCCCAGTCCTAGACCTTTCTCCACCAACTCTGACTTTGTAAGTCTACATCGATATCTTCTTCCAGTACTTTGATTTTAGTTTGCAGTTTGTGGTAGAGCTTTACGGATTGACCCACCCTGAGCCTCAATTCTCGTAATACTTCGGTTAGATGTGGGATAGGGACCTGCTCTGGCTCGTCATAATCCTGCAAATGATTGTGAAGCTGATCGGTTACATCAATAACTTCGGGCTTCCGGCGCTAACCTGGGTGATATGCGCTTGCCCGATCGCGACAGGTCGTAGCGGCGCAAAGCAAAAGTTCGGCTGTGGTATCGGGCACTGCAGGTCATTATACCGGTATGAACGCTCTGTGGCAGAGACGCAGTATCTTCCCTTCCCTCCATAGCCTGCCCTTGCGAAGTGCCTGTGTGCGGGCACTATTTCTAGTATACACCCGTCGGTTCGGTTAAACCCGCACTCGTCTAGCTCACCTCGGCCTACTGGGTGAGGGCATACTGTGATCTCCCCACTTTGCTTGCATTCTGCTAGGGAAATTCCGATAAGTATGTTGTTTCGGCGAACGGCGGAGGTGGTGGTCAGATAGTAACGTATGGAGACATTTTCCCGTATTACTCCGATATTCTCTAGTTAGTACAGGGGGAACGGCCCTGAGTCCGGCGTGGCTATAGGGATCATCAGGACTATCCCTATCCCAGTATTCCTACCCATCTGGCAATCTGGAATTGCTGGGTATACTCGGGTCAGTCCCTTCAGAGTACAATTATCCAGTGTCCCCCTCTAGTTAGCCAACTGAGCCAAATGTGAACTGTCTATCCAATCGGGTACTTCCCCGCGTTGGATCTGGTTGAGATTGTGGCGGATCTGTCCCACCATCCACAGACCATAAGTGTGACAGAGTTGCCCCTGTCTTTGCTTTCCTGTATCTCCTTTTTCTCTATCAATGAGGTGATTGATGGTTTTGACATGAGCTTTCAGGACTGAGATGCCATGCAACTGGATTTCGGCACCCTCCTTTCCTAGATTGGCTTGGTCTTCCTGGTTTTGCTCCACCCTCTCCAATAACCCCTTCATCACACCTCTAAGCTGTTCCACTCTCTCATTTAACCCTTGTATATCTATCGAGTTTACTACAGTGGTCCCTGTATTGAAACCGGTAGCAACATCATTAACTATTCCCCTCTTTATCCTTGGGGCTGACCCCTGTCCTCGGAATCTACTGGCACCCATTGCATCGGCAGCCTGTTGCATTACAACTTTACTTAATACATTGTACATTTTCCTTGACTGTTCTGTACAGCATTCTGGCATCTGGATGTCTGAAATATTGATCAGGACAGGCACAATTTCATGTTTAACATTATCATACAATAATTCCCCTTCGTTGTACATTACAATCCCATTTTCTGGTCCCTTAGTAGTTATGGAACAAGGCAGTTCCTCGGGCAATGTAGTGGTTCTTATGGGGTGCGGTGTCGGAGGGGGTGAGAAGCATACATAAAATGACATTGCAGCCACCCCCACCTCCTCGTAGTACCCACACAGCCCCACTCCCTTTTTGCGGATGACTGATTGCTGGGACTGTCCCGGAGGCGCGCAAATTATGCCGAAAGTACATTCATCGGGCCCTTTGACATCCCTCCGTTTAATGCAGCTGCTCCTTATACCCGTGGAGCACTGTACACATACCCGGTTCTTATTAGGATTCACTTGTAACCATGCATTAAAATAAGTCCTGTCCTTGCTCCAATCCTTGGCTGCTGGGATGCACATTCCATCCGTTAAATTAAACAAGACTCCATAGTTCATGTAGTTGTTTATTTCCTGAGTGCGCTGCAATCCGTTGGTATCATCCAGTGTTTGCGTGGGTCTTGAGGTTCCCAGTATCATGAGTCCTCAGAGTCGAAGTCACCACTGCGGTCCCATCTTGGTGAGTGTTTTATCTGAAAATTTTAAACAGATAGCCTGGTCGTCACCAGATGTTAGGTTCTGGTCTACTTGTGTCGCTGTCACTCTGTGGAATCGAAGGTAAGGATTAGGTTAACCATATTCTTTATAGTCGTACCATCTCTATCCCTTCATGTCCCTGTCTGGGCTGCCGTTGGTTTTGCGTTTGAGCCTGCTGTGCTCGAGCCTGCACGATGACCCATCTAAATATTATCCAAACTCCAATCAACACCAATGCCACCATTATTCCTCCAAACATCGCTGTCTGCTTTACCGTTAGGTTGGGTTTGTGGACTACACCTACCCACCGTGGGGTACATTGGCTCGATTGCCTTAGGTGATGGTGCTATGGCTGCACACTGCACTATCCGTCTAGTCCCGTTTTTTAAAACATCTCTTCCAGCCTGTTTATCTTAGCTTTTAACTTTTGACCAGCTAGTTCCGTTTTATTTTTATTCTGAATATCCCACCATTTCCTCTGTCTGTCAGGTGAGTCTTCTTTATTTTATTAAGAAATCCAAATTAATAATGTCCAGTATAAAACAGCTGTCAATGGAAAGGGTTAACTCCTTTACAGGTTTGTAAGAAAGCCTGATGTCATTACGTGACTTCACGTAATCATCCGAAAAATTCTCTTTTTTTTCAAGTCTTTGTGCCTTCAAAACTTGCTTAGAAATTAGGAATCCGTTAAACAGCATAAATCATTAGTAAAGTGGTCATAATAAAAATCTTCTCATCGGGAAAGACAGCATTTTAGATTAAACTCCAATTTTTGCTTAACTTCTAATTCAAGTACTTGCCAAAGAATTTTTTTTTTTTTAAATTGATTTAAAACGAGACCACACATTTTTAATAGCTATTTTGCTTACTGAAATTCAATTTTTTTTTTTTAATTTCTCTCTCAGCACAAAATCTAAACTTCTGTGCCAGTTCCATTTTTTCTTTCTGTGCTGAGTTAGCATAGCTTAGATCTTTTCTTCTCATTATTTTCATACATTCCAACATTTTTTTTTACGGTCCCGTTCACTGGGCAAATCTTGTGTTTTATTTCTCTCTCAGCACAAAATCTAAACATCCGTGCCAGTTCCATTTTCTATAAGAATTTAAAAATTCAGTAAGATTCTCTAATTCCCAGTTTTTTCTTTCTGTGCTGAGTTCGCATAGCTTAGATCTTTTCTCCTCGTTATCTTCAAAATGCTCCAGTTTCAAAGTTGTTAAAATGTCTCTTCTAAACTGCTAAAGCTTGCTGTTTTTAACATTTTTCAAAAGTCCCTTTTACACCTTCGCAGATAGCTCGCCACTCGCCCAGGAGTTTGACCTGATTCCTGAAGGTATTTCTAGATTGTTTCCAAACTTTTTGGTTTTATATCTCCTTTTTTTCTTTAAGAGATCAGATTTAATTTAATAATTTTTTTTTTGAATCCACCTCAGTATTTTGCTGTGCCTTCTCTGAATATCTCAAAATCCCAATTCAAACTTTGTAATTTCAATCTTTATTTAAAACTTTTTTTTTGAGCTAGAAGCTTTTTTTAAAAGGCATTCTTTATCTCATTCCGAGACTAAATTTATATCTTTCAACCCAATGTAATCAATCATTGCATGTTTTCTTTCGACAAGTAAGTGAGCGTGTCAAATAAATTCTTTTTTTTTTAACCACTGGGACCATGTATTTTTTATCTTTTGCTCAACAAACCTATCCTTTGTACATTTCCTAGCTCCATAACTTATCATCCGAATAAATCCACACCTGCGTTTCTAACTTAAAATGTCTTAAAATTTCCCACATACGGGACAACACTACAAAGGGTTAAAAAAACTTTCACTCTGTTTAGAAAAGTGGGTGGTGCTAAAATAAACAGACACTTGCATTCCTCTTCCAACCAGGCTTTCAAAAACATGAAAACATTAAAAAATTCATTCCGCAGTCAAAAAATCACACAAGGACTCTCAACGACAGACATTCACAAAAGTCTCTCTTCATTCAACAAAGCTTATTAATTTTTTTTTTTGTCCGGCTCTATTCTTGGATCCATACTTCACTTAAGATAATCACTATCAGGTTTTTTAATTTCTTACATATTGATTTACTTTCTCTGTTAGTTTTATGTGGGCTCGCAGTATCAAGACCACAGCCTTTTCATTTTTATTCGCTGGCAGGTCCTGAGGATCCCACCCTGCTCTAATCATTTTCTCGATTAGTTTCTTTTGTTTTTCCGCCAGGTGGCGGGTAAGGAACCCTTCTGGTCCCCACTCGAGGTTACTTGCTTTCGTGGCCATTCCTGGGTAGGACTAGAACCGTTAGGAATCTACTCTCAGAGGTTCGCTTTCTACCTAGCGTAATTTGTAGTAGACCGTCTCCTGGCTACTGTCAGGTCACAAGTTCTGCTGTTACACAAACTTATACAATTCTTAAAACACGTTTAAGCAATTCCCGCAGTGCTCTACGTATCCTTAACGACTACCTACCACCGCTCTGCCCGTTGGTCCGACCCTGTTCACAGGTTTGGATTCCGTTAGCCGCTGTACACTGCTTGGTTCTACCACGGTGTATATTTCAAATCACACTACTAGGTCCGGAAGATGTCTTTCGGTATCACGATCCCACGGTCCAAGTGTGTTCCCAGCACCTACTTAGTTCCTGGCCATCACGTGGGACCAAAGTCCTCTTAATTCAGGCTCAGGCTAGGTGTTTGAGATATTGGACCGTCTCCTCGTGTCGATCAACCAGCATCCACTTCCGCACCTGTTATAAAATTTTGTTTAAGGTATACTCACCCGGTTTCTCCAAGAGCGTCAGCGACCCCGAAATCCTGTTCGTGACTCTACTGTTAGTGTGAATGTTTTCTCAGAAGAATTACTCAACACTCAGAGTCGGTTCCAACGCCAATGCGGCCTTTATTTTCGCATGCGGGGAGGAAGCCTCAGGACTGGATCCAGGCACTTCTCTCCGACAAACAAAGAAACTCATCGATATTTATATGTTTTACAATAGTTCTTTACAGTTACTCAGCCCACTTCGGCTGGACACAATCCAATCATAACGATTATAGATTACATATAGGTTTATTTAACCCAATAGAATTCCCCTGATACCTCAGGGGCTGTATGTTCGGTTTTTGTCAGCTCGGGCTGATTAATGACCTCGTTATGTGAGGCAGGTTCTCCCCTTATCTCTGTTCCTCGGGGTTCGGCTATGTGAAGTCACTGATTATACCAGTGTACTATAATGGTTCGTTATAATTATCTTGTATCCAAGGCATTCCTGGTAGTGGGCCTCACAGGGTCATTGCTCGGTCATTGCTCGGTCAGCCCCAGTTCATTACTTGACTAACGGGGTTCCCATCATGCTTGGGCAGCCATTTTATATGTGGCCACTTTAAACTTATATGAGTTTAGATATATTCAGCAGGTGCCTAATGCCTAGTGTTTTGATATATTCAGCAGGTGCCTAATGCCTACAACAATTGCTTTCTCAAAAGCTCTATCTTGAAATGCACCCCAAACCCAGTTGTCGCCTTTTCTTAGCAGCATGTGCAGTGGCTCTAATAAGGTGCTCAATCTGAGTAGACCAAGGACTGAATGCAGCTCCATTACATTCTGAGGCTTGAGTGCATTTTTGATGGCCTTGGTTTTCAAGTCCATAGGCCTGATACCGTCAGCAGCAATTTTCCTCCCCAGGAATTCGACTTCCGGTGCCATGAAGATGTACTTTGAGCGTTTCAGTCTGAGTCCCACTTTGTCCAGACGATGTGGAACCTCTTCCAGGTTGTTCAGATGTTCGGAGGAGTCACGACCTGTGACCAGTATGTCATCTTGGAACAAGACAGTTCTGGGGACGGACTTCAATAGACTCTCCATGTTCCTCTGAAATATGGCTGCAGCCGAGCGAATTCTAAAAGGGCACCTGTTGTCGACAAACAGTCCTTTATGAGTGTTGATGCATATAAGTTTCTTCAACGTGTCCAGCTCCTGTGTCATGTAGGCCAACATCTGATCCAGTTTTGTGAATGACTTCACCCCGGCTAGTGTTGCAAACAGGTCATCAGCCTTCGGTAAGGGGTATTCATCCTGTTTCGAAACTCGGTTGGTCATAACCTTGTAGTCTCCACAAAACCTGACAGTGCCATCACTTTTCAACATGGGAACAATGGGGCTGGCCCATTCATTAAATTCAACGGTGATATGATCCCTTCACGCTGGAGTCTGTCCAGTTCGATTTTGACCTTCTCCCTCATCATGTACGGAACCGCCCGAGCTTTATGATGGACGAGTCTTGCATCCAAGTTCACGTGGATCTGCACCTTGGCTCCCTTGAAATTGCCGATGCCTGGATCAAACAGTGAGGGGAACTTGCTCAGCACTTGAGCACATGGAGTATCCTCCTCCGACGGCAACGCTTTGATCTCGTTCCAGTTCCATTTGATTTTTTCTAACCAGCTCCTGCCGAACAGTGTTGGACCATTGCCTGGAACAACCCATAAAGGTAAATCGTGAACCGGACCATCATTACTTCACTGCCAATCACTGTTATGAGTTCTTTAGTGTACGTGCACAACTTGGTATTGACTGGACTCAGCTTAGGCCTCACAGTCTTAGTTTCCCACACCCTGTCGAATGACCTCTGGCTCATTACTGATTGACTCGCACCCATGTCCAATTCCATCGATACCAGCACACCATTAAGTTTTACATTAATCATTATCAGTTGTATCTTTGTTAGGAACGAATACAGTCCATACACTTCCTCCTCTGGTATCTCGGATTGCATATCCGGATCCACGCTAGACTGGTCATCATCCTCCATGTGGTCTGTCGCAGCATGCTTGCTCAGTTGTGGACACTTGCGCTGGAGATGCCCCAGTCTTGAACAGCCTTTACAAATGTACTGTTTAAACCGACACTGATGATGCTGATGATTTCCCCCACAACGCTAAAACGGTGATATCGGATTCATTCCCGTTGGCAGACTTTGAGCAGCCACAGGTTTCGCATATGCAGTCGGGTAGGCCCTGCCATATGCAGCTCTGCCAAACGACGATACTATCTTGTTTACAGTGCTTGCCGAGTTCCAATTTTTCAATGATATCTGCTTTAAGCTTTTGTCCGTCGCCATGCATGACTGTGCAATCATGATGGCCTTGCTCAAATCCAGCATCTCCGCCGCCAGTAGCTTATACAGGATCACCTTGTAGTTGATGCTGATTACAAAGAAGTCCCGCAGCATGTCTGCCAGCGCAGTTTTGAACTTACACGGTCCAGCTAGACGTCTTAGGTCGGCAACGAATTCTGATACATCCTGGCCCTCAGAATGAACATGCGTATAGAATCGATATCTTGAGATGATGATGCTTTCATCTGGTTTGAAATGGTTACGTACCAGAGCACACAATGTTTCATAGTCCTTGCCCATTGGACTTAAGGGCGAGAGGAGATTCTTTATGAGTCCATAGATTTTCGGACCACAAACCATGAGGAGGACCGCCCGGCACCGAACTGCATCTGTCTCTTTCTCCATTTTGTTGGCCATGAAGTACTGGTTCAAGTGAGCTACAAAGTCTGCCCAATCTTCTCCCTCTACGAATCGCTCCAGAATTCCAACTGTGCTCATTTTTGCATGCAAAGTTTCTTGTTACTTCGTCGCCAAATGTTGTGTATGCAATAACTCAATAGACTGAGGCCCAAGTTTCCACATGATTTGCTCCTGATGTTTAGGAGCAACTGGTGGAGAACGGAGTATCTTAGAAATCGGAATTCTCCACATTTAAGTTTTCGGCAGTTCTAGTCAGGTAGAACAGTTTCACTTTTGAACAGAATTTTTTTTTCAAAAGGGGGCGTGTCCGGCCACTAACGCCTGATTTGAAAGTTTCCACAATGAAAATGTACTCCAAACTAACTTAGAATGGAGCAAGTGAAGATTTTTGTAGGCTTGAAAAAACCTTGTCTACACAGTAAAAAATCAGGCGCAGGTTACAAATTAGCGTCGGGAACGAGGTGGGGGGGGGGGAGGGGGGGGAAGGGAAGTCATTAAATTCTACAATAAATCCTTAGTTATACTTATATAAAATATTATACAAATAAATGCAACCTGAATAAAAATTTATAAGCAAAGAAAAGATTAAATAAACCATGTTCCTACCTGTGTGAAAGTGCTTCAGGCAGCGGTTTGCCGTCGGGACTGACCGACGGCAGGGGGAGAAAGCTGATAGAACCCTCAGTGCTGATCATGGAAGGGCAATGTGGTTTTATTAAAAAATGTTAAAAATTGAACAGCTACAAAGAATTTGAATAGTCTCAAACAAGTGCATGTGTCCCGTTTATCACAGTCTATCTTTAATTACAGAATGCACTCCCTCACCCTCACACACAGAAATATCAAGAAAATTAAAATGCAAGCCTTTGCAAGGGTTCAATAAACAAATTTTTACTTTTTCTGCAGCACTTTTTAAAATGGCCGAGTGCCAATGTTTACTTCAGACTGCGCGTGCGCGAACGCTCCAACGCGCACGCGCAGGGTTGCCGGCACGAAAAAAACTCATTTAAATTGTACCCGTCCCCTCCTACTTACAAAATCGCCGCGGGTGGTAGGCTCCGCCCCCTGTGCGCCGCGCCAAGCAGACATCGAGCTGCAAAGCACTTGAGAATAGCACGGTTTTTTTTCAGGCGCCGTTTTTGGCGCAAAAAACGGGCGCCCAGCTCGGAGGGGCGCCTGTTTTGCCGCATGTGGAAACTTGGGGCCTGAATACTGTAAACTCCGAACAGGTACAAACCTGGCTGTACTTTATTAGGGCCCAAAGTGATTACATTACAAGATGGTTGGCCTGTTATACCTGGGCCGCACAGCCCACTGACCTCCAAAAGTGGCGCCACCTGGTGGCTAGTAAACCCAAGCATACATACATGACACTCTCCCTCATTTTTTTTCTGTGGTTTGCTTATTTGAAAATGTCCTGGCTGCGATTGTAATACTGAATGTGTAACAAATAGGAAGATGCAGAACATTGCAAGTGATTACGTCTGAGGGGATTAAATGTAGTATCTCCAAATTTGCGGATGACACTAAGTTGGGTGGCAGTGTGAGCTGCGAGGAGGATGCTATGAGGCTGCAGAATGACTTGGATAGATTAGGTGAGTGGGCAAATGAATGGCAGATGAAGTATAATGTGGATAAATGTGAGGTTATCCATTTTGGTGGTAAAAACAGAGAGACAGACTATTATCTGAATGGTGACAGATTAGGAAAAGGGAAGGTGCAACGAGACCTGGGTGTCATGGTACATCAGTCATTGAAGGTTGGCATGCAGGTACAGCAGGCGGTTAAGAAAGCAAATGGCATGTTGGCCTTCATAGCGAGGGGATTTGAGTACAGGGGCAGGGAGGTGTTGCTACAGTTGTACAGGGCCTTGGTGAGGCCACACCTGGAGTATTGTGTACAGTTTTGGTCTCCTAACTTGAGGAAGGACATTCTTGCTATTGAGGGAGTGCAGCGAAGATTCACCAGACTGATTCCCGGGATGGTGGAACTGACCTATTAAGAAAGACTGGATCAACTGGGCTTGTATTCACTGGAGTTCAGAAGAATGAGAAGGGACCTCATAGAAACGTTTAAAATTCTGACGGGTTTAGACAGGTTAGATGCAAGAAGAATGTTCCCAATGTTGGGGAAGTCCAGAACCAGGGGTCACAGTCTAAGGATAAGGGGTAAGCCATTTAGGACCGAGATGAGGAGAAACTTCTTCACCCAGAGAGTGGTGAACCTGTGGAATTCTCTACCACAGAAAGTAGTTGAGGCCAATTCACTAAATATATTCAAAAGGGAGTTAGATGAAGTCCTTACTACTCGGGCGATCAAGGGGTATGGCGAGAAAGCAGGAAGGGGGTACTGAAGTTTCATGTTCAGCCATGAACTCATTGAATGGCGGTGCAGGCTAGAAGGGCTGAATGGCCTGCTCCTGCACCTATTTTCTATGTTTCTATGTTTCTATGAGTGACTATGAGTAAGCGAGTAAGCTTGAGGTTTGGATTAGGAATCAGTGTTTCGATCTCTGAGATCTGAAGTGTGAATTAAATTTCTTTAAGTTATCAGAGATTAGTACTCTCTCCTCATCATGGAATAGTAAAAAGCCCTCAGTTGTCAGACCCTCCTAAGCCAGTGACTAAAGTGACCGTAGCACATCCATGAAATTATGACTATAATATCTGATGAAAGATGATCGAACTGAAACATTAACTCTGTTTCTCTCTCCACAGATGCTGCCTGACCTGCTGAGTATTTCCAGCATTGTCTGTTTTTATTTTATGACGATAATATAATGGTTTCAAAAATTACAAAGTGCTGGATTTGATCGTTCCTATGTTATATCTTTTTCTTCTTGCTTTATGAAAATTTAAACAAGCATTTAAAATAAAGAGCTTTGCTTAGTCTGTATTCCTTTTGACTGAGATATATGGGTGAAGTGATAGGGGAGAGTCCTTGAAAGCATTACATGGGCCATCTTAGATCAATGTCAAAATAAGTGTACAATGATCCCTTTTGGCTATGGCATCCACCGGGAATGGTTTCCCTTTAAACAGCACTGAATGCTGCATGCCTTCTTCAGTGTAATGAGAGGTACAGACTACAGTACAAACAAAACAATTAATACGCTCTGTTTTTACTCCCATCCCCTCCCCCTTCTCTTCCGATCCCATAAAATCTGAAGTACGATCAAACCACAGACTTCCCTGGCGCAGTCGACAGACTCCTGACAAATGAATTAAAAAGTTGCCAAATCCTTTTTCGATCTGCAGGAAGTTGGCGAGCCGGAGCCTGAGCTGATTTAAAAGTTAACTCACTTCCAGAGATAGGTTCCAGAGCTTTGCTTGTGTCACTTTGATTGGCTTCAAACGACAAGAACTTTCTCCACAAAATCTGAATGCGATTCTGTAATATTGACTGGTGAGCGGGTGACAGGTAAATTGCAGTAATATATACAGCAACTGTTCCGTACATGGAATACTGGTTGACTCATTTGTTCCTCATTCTCCTTAAATGCAAGTGGTAACAGACGCGACCTTTGGCATCCTGCTCAGCTTAGCACCACAAATTCTCTGTTCCGCTGATGTAAATTAGCAGGCAGCACCAAAATACTGGTGCTGCCTGCGCTCTCTATGCGGGTAGTCTTTAGCCTTGGCCAAACCTTTTACCGGCAGGTTTCCGGCCCACCTGAATTTCTAGGCCTATGTGTTTATTGTTTTTGGGGTTCAATTTAATGTTGCCTGCTAATTTTTTCTCATAACTTCTCTTTGTCTCCCTCCTGTACTTTCTTCCTGGTTATTAACTGAACCTTGCTCATGATATTTGTCATTCGCCTCCTTTTTCTGTTTCATTTTCATTTGTTTTTCCTTTGCTATCCAGGGCGCATGACCTTTTCCCTGCAAAGGAATATGCCTAGTTTGTACCTGAACTATCTCTTCCCTGAATGCCCTCCATTTCTCCATCACTGCTTTACCCTGCAATCACCTTTTCCAACTTACCTGTGCTAGGTCCCTTCTTAAATCACTGAAATTAGCTCTTCCCCAGTTAGGCATTTTTACCTTCAATATTTTCTGGTTTCTTTCCATAATTACTTTAAACTGAATGATGTTGTGGTCACCATTAGCTGGATGATCTCCTACTGTAATGCACTCCACTTGCCCTAGTTTATTTCCCAGAACCAGATCCAACACTGCTTCCTTCCTTATTGATCGCGAAAGTTCTCCTGTGCACATATCAGAAATTCCTCTCCCTCCCTAGCCTTAGCACTATTTATTTCACTGTCTATATTAAGGTAATTAAAGTCTCCTAATATTACTAATCTATTTTTGTTGCACATCTTTGAAATCTGCTGACAAATTTGTTCAGCTCCTTCTCACTGTCTGGAGCTCTATAAAAATACTCCCAACAATGTAACAGCTCCTCCTCTGTTCTTCAATTAAGCCAAATAGATTCAGTCCCAGAAGCATCTAGGAAATCCTTTCTATTTAGAACTGTAACATCATCCTTAATCAATACTGCCATACCCCCTCCCCTTTGTCATTCTCTATCATTCCTGAATACTTGGTAACCAGTAATACTAAGAACCCACTATTGGCCGCCTTTAAGCCATGTCTCTGTTAATGCAACCATATCATAATTCCATATAGCAAGTTGTGCCTATAGCTCACCAACCTTATTTCACTACAGACCCTTCGTCGCTTTTGCTATTTTCCTCAATTCGGTCCCTGCAATTTTTGGGATAATGCTAATTTTACTGCTATTTATATCTTTCTGTCCACTGATCTAATTTCTGTTCCTTTGTGCTATTTTCTGGTTCTCCTCCCCCTGCCAAAATTAGTTTAAACACTCCCCAACAATACTAGTTAATCTCTCAGCGAGAACATTGGTCCCGGCTTTGATCGGGTGAAACCCGTCCATCTTGAATAGGTACTTCTTCCCCCAGAATTGGTCCCAATGCCCCAAGAATCTGAAACCCTTGCTCCTGCACCACTTCTCCTGCCATGCATTTACCTGCACTATCTTCCTGTTTCCATACTCACTAGTACCTATGTACTGGGAGTAATCCTGAGATTACTACCTTTTGAGGTCCTGTTCTTTAATCTTTTTTCTAGCTCCTGAAACTCTGCCTGAAGGATGTCAACACTTTTTCTACATATGTTATTGGTTCCAATATGAACGACGACTTCTGGCTATTCCCCTTCCCCTCGCGGAATATCCTGTACCCGCTCGGTGATATCCTTTACCCCGGCACCAGAGAGGCATCATACCATTTGGGGATCATGTTTGAGGTTACAGAAACGCCTGCCTATGCCACTGACTCTTGCATTTCTGCTCTTTTCTCCCTGTGTGCAGTCAAATCTCCCATGGAGCCAGGGATTTGATTCTTACTACATTCCTCCAAGGAGTTGTCACCCTCCCCGGTATTCAAACCTGAAAGCCCAGCTAGTGAGTGCCACTGGCTTGGGGGTTCCTCCACTCTCTGTGTCTTCCTCCTCCCCTGTGTGGTGGTCACCCATTCCCTCACCTCCTGCATTTTCTGCAGCTGTGGGGTTCGAGGAAACTCTCAGCATTCTGGAAGCACTGCAGTGACGCCAATGCTCCTCAAGCTCCAAAACTGGTGCCACTTCGTGCACACGTGGTTATCATGGACGCATGACTTGTCCTGGAGTTCCCACATAGAACAGGATGCACATGCAACCGATCCTGCTGGCCTGCCATGGTAGTCACTCCACTGACCTCTAACTGACTGAGATCCTGAGCACTAAAACACTTGACACTGAACTCCACAAAATGTAAATGTAAATCTAAATATGACACACTATCAAAATATTTTATAATTGTCTCAACTTTTAACATTTGCCTGTAATTACTAATTTAAAATCAAATCAATTCCTGGGCCTTTGAACATCCAGCAGTAATTTAGTAAAGACATTTTCTTTTGTCTGGCATTACTAACTAAGGAAATTCAATCACACAAAAATAGATTAATGTGAATTTGAATTTGAAGTTCTATCAAATGAGCTGTGTATATTATTTTCTTGGTGAAGTGTCAGTGCGTTAGTTATTTTCTTAGCGTGATCAAAGAAATAAGCTGTGTCAGTTCTCTTAAAAATAGGAACTGGAGACCTTTGGACTAAACTTCTCTCTCCTAATTCTCCTGCTTAGCATTACAATACCAGCACTCAGGACGATGTGGAAAACTGATAGTTCGATCTTTGAGGCAACACTTCCTGCCGGTGTAGTGAAGGCAATCGTTAAGGGGTGATTAGGAAGATAGCCAATCATTGGAAAGAAAGGCAATTAGGAAGTGCAGGTTGGGGTGGTATTGATTGAGTGCCAGCAACAATCTGTGAGACTGTAATGGAGTCCGGAGAAACGCTCCTGCACCTCCAGGTTCCACATTCAAGTAAGAATTTTTTTTTAACTTATCTTTTTGATAGCGGCCTGCAACATTCCCTTTAAGGTTAGGCCACTTGTCGACCTGGTTTTTCAGCATGTAGCCAACCCAATTTTGCACAGCACCATTTCAGGAGCTAGTCCTATTTTATTTGCCTATGGCAAGAGCGCACCTCTAGCTTGCATTGAGTGCACACTTCTTACCCATCATATTGAAGATTCAGGCGCCTGTTTAGCGCTCGAAGATCGACTTGGCACCATCAAAATTCTCGGCTTGTGTCAAAAAATTACAAGGGATATTGATTGAGTCACTCTAGTTGAATTACTTATTGCACACCACAGCCTCAATGATCCTACTTGCATCATGGGGAAAAAGCGAGAATATGGTGTTGAGATAGAGGATCAGCCATTATCATATTGAATGGCGGTGCAGACTCGAAGGGCCGAATGGCTACTACTGCTCCTATTTTCTATATTTCTATGAGGTTATAGTTAATAGTAAATTGCAAAAGGCAGAGAGGGACAAAGCTATAATTAAACTTGGAACTCAGAAGACATCCATGAATAACTTTGCTCTGTGATTTAAGTTGCCATTTGAATCACTAGAATAAATTATAGGCACTCCATCATTCATAATTCTAGGTTTATTGATGCCTAGAGACTTCTATCGGTACAACTATGTACATTCTGAAGATAAAATGTTCCTGCTGCTATATTACTGTTGGGACCATGGGAATGTCATCTCTCGAATGAAACTGGTCAGTGTTGAATAATGCAGGTTATAATGCCAGATTGTTACTTATTTCCACCATTTTATAAATAGACAAAAGTCACTTCTAATAGAATGTTCATTATGCAAAAAACACACTGCCATTTATATTTAAGAAAGTACAGAGCAAATAATTATGATACGTTAAAAACAAAGCATAGAGAGTCCGTGACAGTGCAATACGTACACGTACTTTTGGAAATAGTGGACTCAGTCGGCTAAATGCCCTATTAGCCTTCCATACGATTCAGTTTCCTATGTATGCAGGCCGGTGATAAAGCAAAACGGCACTGTGAATTGGCATAGTATTGTACAGAATACCAGGGGACACACAATAATTAAAATCTGGGAGGAAGAAGAGAAGTCAGCAGAAATTTCACAACAAGGGCAAGACCTTTTTTTATTCATTCACAGGATGTCACCAGCAAGGCCAGTATTTATTGCCCATCCCTAATTGCCCTTGAGAAGGTGACAGGGAGCTGCCTTCTTGAGTACAACTGAGTGGCTTGCTAGACCATTTCAGAGGGCAATTTCAGGGTCACCATTACTGATACCAGCTTTTTTTAATTCCAGATTTAATTTAATTAACTGAATTTAAATTCCCCAGTTGTCATGGTGGGATTTGAACTACAGTCTCTGGATCATTAGTGCAGGTCTCTGGGTTACTAGTCCAGTAACATAACCACTCAGCATCATAGGCAGTCTCTCAAAATGAGGTTGACCTGCTTCCACACCAAAAAAAAAGGATGAGTTCACAGGTGTTTTGAATGAAGAACCCGAACTACATCCTGAAGGGGTGCAAGATGCCTGTGCGTGGATTTTTTTAACGTGTGGTGACCGTTGCACACCAGCCACCACATGGGCTTGACAGAGCTAGGTCTTGGTCCAGTGGCAAGGATTACCAAAGACAACTGGAGACCTGCTCTGCTGCACGGACCTAGTGCGCACACATATCACAGTGTGGGCTGGCCCGTGCTGCCCCTGGCTCCCTGGCCCTGAACTCACGCCTCCCCTGCACCCTGATCACATCCCTTCACAGTCTCTCGCCGCTCCTGCTGCATCGGCCTACACTCCCATCACTGACTTGGACCTTGCTGACATCACTCTTCACTGCTGTCGCCCTCCTGCACCAGCTCACGCTGGACCTTGTAGTGGCATGATTCCAACCCCTGCAGTCACTTGTGAACTCGCTGGTGTGTCAGCCGGTGGGATGACTGAGTGAATCGCTTCCCACACTCTGAGCAGGTGAATGGCCTCTCCCCAGTGTGAACTATGCCATCCTGTCATGTATGTACATGCTGTTTGTAGCCACCAGATGGCGTCACTGTTGGAGGCCACTCAGCAGCATGCATATGGTGCTGCTCGGGTATAAAAGGCCAGCCATTTTGTGAGTCAGGGACTTTGGGCCTAAATAAAGCACAGGCAAGGTCGTATCTTGCTTAGTTAAACAGTACTCAGTTTGAACCTTTATTGCATACAAAACATTTGGTGACGAGAATACAAGAATCTTTATTTGCAAAATGAGCATGATTGGATTTTTAGAGTGATTCATGGAGGGAGAAGATTGGACAGACTTTGTGAGCTGTTTGAACCAGTACTTCATGGCCAACAAAATGAAGGGGGCTGACGATGCAGGTTTAATCGGGTTTCCTGCCAACGTTATTGGGCAGGCAGAGCGGAAGCCCCTTCCACCGACAGGCCGGTGTGCACTTTACATGGTATTGCTTCCCCACCCCCGCCATGCTCTTGATAGTGAATTCTTTCCTCTGGTTTTCATGCACCAGGTGGAAGGATATGTGCAATACATTTTACCATTTGTTCCTACTCCACTCTCCAAAGTTGTGATCACTCAACACTCTTTAACATGTGTAACTACCTTACATAGGATATATAGCACAGAAACAGGACATTCGGCCCAACCAGTCCATGCCGGCATTTATGTTCCACTCGAGCCTCCTTCCTTCTTTCCTCATCTAATTCTATCGGCATAACCCTCTAATTCCTTCTCCCTCATATGCTTATCTTAACCCTCTAATTCCTTCTCTCTCATATGCTCCTTAGCGGCATCTATACTATTCACTTCAACCACTCCCTGTGGTAGCGAGTTCTACATTCTCACCACTCTCTGAAAATAAATTTCTGCTGAATTCCCTATTGGATTTCTTGGTGACTATCTTATATTGATGGCCTCTAGTTATGCTCTTCCCCACAACTGGAAACATTCTCTCTCTATTCACTCTATCAAAGCTTTTCATAATTTTAAAGACCTCTATTAGGTCACCTCTCAGCTTTCTCTTTTCAAGAGAAAAGAGACCCAGCCTGTTCATCCTTTGATAGGTATAACCTCACATTTTTAGTATCTGTAGAGGGTGGTCTCGGGGGTCAGGTTCACTTCTGACCCTCTGAGCGGTTCAAATCGCTCCCACTCCCTGGGTTCTAGACTTGGGATTTATTTGGGGATGTGACAAAGTGCAAGAGACAACTGGTTTTAGTGCAAAGAACTTCGATTTTATTAAGGACAAGAAGTACAATGCCAAAGCTTGCAATCACTAGAATAAAGAACACTTTATCACACGTTCAAAAGGGGTCATAGAAAATAATACACGTCCCACCTCCCAATGCCTAACTCTGACTAGGTTGAACTCCAGGGCAAACAGGGATTATGCTCACCAATCCTTCTATTGTCAGTTGGCAGTGGTTCGCGATTTCGGGGTTCGCTGGACTCTGTAGGTTCTGCTTGCCGTACCCCGAACGTCGTGGAAGACATTTTACTGCGTAGTCTTTAGTTGGGTGGTGTCCGCTGATGCGGTAGGGCTAATGGGGTGAGTACCCACTTTCTTCCATCAGCAGTAGGTTTTAAAGTCCTTTTAGGTAATGTTTCACCTGTTGGTAGCTAGGAACAGATTGTAGAATGGAAACTTTTGAATCTTTGGTTTCTTCTTGAGGAGTTTTGTTCTTAGAATTTATCAATCGCGGTGGTTCCGATGTTACCACATTGGCTGTGGTCAGTTGCTGCCGCGATGGCGATGTCCGAAGTTACTGGGAACTGCTTTTCTCTGCCTTGATGATGCTCTTCCTTCTTCTTCGTTGGCAGAGCAGTGTGGCCCAGGAGAGTTGTCGAGGCTGAAGATGTTGATGCTCAGCAGAGCTGCATAGAAGGCTGTGTAGCAAGCTCTCTGGAAGGCTCATTAAGGCTGCTGCGGTGGTCTCTCTTTCTTTACCCATAAAACAGGGCCCCAGTTATACTTTGGGAGCCATTCTAATCTGTGCGCCATATCAGTCCCGATTCTTTGTCCTAATTTTGGCGGGTTTGATATTTCTTTGTCATATTTTGGCAGGCTCGTTAATGGTAACCTGTTTCGGCTGTGTCGATCTGTCGAATTTGTTTCTCGATCGGGAAAATTAGTTTTGATATTTGCGATATCTGCCTAGGCCTAGGTTTTCCATGCGGGCTGGATGGGCCATTAACATTATGTATGCGATGGATGGGTTTCCTGCTTAGAGCGATGGCTGACTATCTGTGGGTTGATTGTTGCTATATTAATGTCTCCCGGGGAGAAGGGTTTTCGAGTTTACACAATTCTCCAGACAATTTGTTTAGCTTCAATACCCCAGACAGTTTCAATACCCAAAGACTGGCTTCTTCAGAGGCTAGTTCTCCCTTATTTTTGCAGCCCTTTTCACACGGACCCAATCTGCCTTGTAAAATCCCAAATTTGGTTAAAACTCGTAGTTTCTTCCATGTGCATTTTAGGATCCCAAACTTTCTGGCTGATAGTTCCAAATCGAATTTCCTTTCCAATGAGTCCCAACACTGGGGGGAGTTTCCCACAAATTTTGCAATCTTACATATCCTCTTTGTAAATCATTTTTTTCACCCTCTCCAGTGCCTCTATATCCTTTTTCATAATATGGTGACCTGAATTGTACACAGTACTCGAAGTGCAGTCTAACCAAGGTTCGATACAAGTTTAGCATAACTTCTCTAATTTTAAATTCTCTCCCTCTATAAATAACCACTTGGTTTACTTTTTTTATGGCCTTATTAACCTGCGTTGCTACTTTTAGTGATTTGTCTATTTGTACTCCGAGATCCATTTAGATTCTTATTTTCCATATAATATGTGACTTCCTTATCGAAATGTAATACCTCACATTTATCTTTGTTGAAATTAATTTGCCAATTATATCACAATTCTGCAAATTTATGAATATCTTCTTGTAATTTGTTGCAGTCCTCCTCAGCATCGATTATCCCTTCCAAATTTGGTGTCACCGCAAATTTAGAAAGTGTGTTTTTGATTCCATAGTCTAAATCATTAATATACATTGTGAACAACAGTGGTCCCAGCACTGATCCTTGTGTAACACCACTTTCCAAATTCAGCCACTCTGAATAGCTACTCTCTGCTGTCTGTCTTAAAGCCATTTAACTATCCATTCTGCTACTTGTCTCCTGATCTGCATTTTCTGACCTTATTCATTAGTTTATTATGTGGTACCTTATCAAAGGCCTTTTGGAAATTTAGATATATTACATCGACTGCATTACCATTGTCTACTCTCTGTTATCTCTTCAAAGAATTCAATGAGGTTGGTCAAGCAAGACTTTGGGCTAGAATTTTGATGACTTTGCAACCGGATTTTCACTGTGATTTGATCCTCCACGGCGAAAACTCAGTCGGCGGGATCTTTGGGGTACTTTTTTGTGACGATGCTTCCACGTATCGCCGGGGAGAGGAGCAGCAACGTGCAGCACTGGAAGTAGCATTTGTGATCGATTTTTGGCTCTCTCTGGAGCCATATTCTGCACCCAGAATACCGACAGGGAAAAACCTGCGTTGCAACCCTGCCAGCAGCAGTAAGTATGAAGACCTGCAAAAAAGGTAAGTTAAAGTTTTTATTTTTTAATTATTTTTCAGCGATTTAGTAGGTAAGGGTTTTGTGAATGTTTTGTGAATGGTATTTTTTTGCAGTTTTTTAGTTGTTGTTTTGCCCCCCCTCCCAAGGCTTCTCTCGCAGTGCTATTGGCCCCAGACTAAAGTTGCTGAAATTCGCGGTTTGTGTCGCAAACCCTTGTGCAACGCTGATTTTTACTGATGTGCAAATTAAAGGCTTAAAATCGGGCCTAAAAACCGTAACGAAGCGAAAACGGTAATTTTGGTGTAAAACTACTGTTTTCGCTGAAAACCGAAATTCTAGCTCTTTCTCTTTTGAAATCCATGCTGACTATTCATTATTATATTTTTGGTAGCTGTCCCACCTGTGACAGGGACTGTGGTTCTCGTATTGGACTGTTCAGCCACCTAAGGACTCATTTTTAAGAGTGGAAGCAAGTCTTCCTCGATTCCGAGGGACTGCCTATGATGACGATGATGATATTTTTGGTACCTGGGAATCCTTGGCCCAAGACCGCGTTAAGTGGAGGAAGAGCATCTGGGAGGGTGCTGAGCACCTTGAGCATGCAAAAAACAAGCGCAGGCAGTGAAAGGAGCGTGCGGCAAACCAGACTCCCCACCCACCTTTTCCTTCAACCACTCTCTGTCCCACCTATGACAGAGACTGTAATTCCCGTATTGGACTGTACAGTCACCTGAAAACTCACTTATAGGCCCCAAGTTTCCACATGATTTGCTCCTGATTTTTAGGAGCACCTGGTGGAGAACGGAGTATCTTAGAAATCGGAATTCTCCACATTTAGTTTTCTGCAGTTCTAGTCAGGTAGAACAGTTTCACTTTGGAACTGAATTTTTTTTTCAAAAGGGGGTGTGTCCGGCCACTGACGCCTGATTTGAAAGTTTCCACAGTGAAAACGTACTCCAAACTAACTTAGAATGGAGCAAGTGAAGATTTTTGTATGCTTGAAAAAACCTTGTCTACACTTTAAAAAATAAGGCGCAGGTTACAAATTAGACATCGGGAACGAGGTGGGGGGGTGGGGGCGAAGGGACGTCATTAAATTATACAATAAATCCTTAGTTATACTTATACAAATATTATACAAATAAATCCAACCTGAATAAAAATTTATCAGCAAAGAAAAGATTAAATAAACCATCTTCCTACCTGTGTGAAAGTGCTTCAGGCAGGCCTTTCAGGCAGCGGTGTGGCGTCGGTCTCGGGGGCAGGCAGCAAACAGCCTTGGTGCTTGAGGCAGGCCTTCATTCCCCGTGAAGATGCAGCACCCGGACGGACTTGAGGCCATTCGGCCATGGGATTGCAGCGGCGTCAGTGGCTGGTCGGGAGCAGCAGCAGCCTTCGAGCTGTGAGGGGGACTGACTGAGGCCATTTGGACAGGGAGAGGCAGCCACATCGACATCTTTATATTTAAATTTGCAGAATGGGTGCACCACATATTATGCAATGGTTTGCTTCCTCATGCAAGAAATTCTTTGTTCTTGGTGGAAGTTGATCCATTGCAAAGTTGAATTGGCACTTTTATTTCTTCAAACACACAGTCCTTAATTTGCAGGCACCGGTTCTGCAAGTTTAGCAGTGAAAAGCTGAACTCACTGATTTCAGCAGGTGATTTATTCAGCAGTGCTGCTAAAAGCACTCCCTCACACACAGAAATATCAAGAAAATTAAAATACAAGCCTTTGCAGGGGTCCAAGAAACAAATCTTCACTTTTTCTGCAGCACTTTTAAAAATGGCCGAATGCCAATGTTTACTTCAGACTGCGCGTGCGCGAACGCTCCAACGCGCATGCGCAGGGTTGTCGGCACCAAGAAGCCTCATTTAAATTGTACCCTCCCCCTCCTACTTACAAAATCGGTGCAAGTGGTAGGCTCCGCCCCCTGTGCGCCGTGCCAAGCAGACACCGAGCTCCAAGGAGCTCAAGAATACCGCGTTTTTTTTCAGGCGCCGTTTTCGGCGCAAAAAACAGGCGCCCAGCTCTGAGGGGCGCCTTTTTTGCTGCATGTGGAAACTTGGGGCCTTAGAGTGGAAGCAACTCTTCCTCAATTTCGAGGGACGGCCTATGATGATGATATTTTTGGTTACTAGATGTTCTTCTATTTTTTCATTTAGTAGGGAATCCATTATTTTTCCTACCACCGATGTTAAACTGACTGGTCTATAATTCCCTAGGCATGTTTTATCTCCCTCTTAAATATAGTTATTACGATAGCTATCAGCCAGTCCTCTGGCACTACATCCTTTTCTAATGAATTATTAAATATGTTTAACAGTTCTTCTGCTATTTATTCCCTAGATTCGTTTAAAATGCACAGATGTAATCCGTCTGGACCAGGGTTTTTTTTAATCATTTCTAATCTCATCTTTCGATGTCACATCCATCTGATCGGTCTCCCTGGTAAATACTGAAGCAAAGTAATTATTTAATATTTCTGCCATTTCGTTATTGCTGTCTGTAATTTTATCCTGACCATCCATTAGTCGCCCTATATCCATCCCAACTTTCAT
Organism: Pristiophorus japonicus; assembly: GCF_044704955.1. Taxonomy (NCBI): domain Eukaryota; kingdom Metazoa; phylum Chordata; class Chondrichthyes; family Pristiophoridae; genus Pristiophorus; species Pristiophorus japonicus. The sequence continues at coordinate 33,948,468 of NC_091982.1, read as the reverse complement.
TTTTTTATTTATGTGCCTGTAGAATATTTTACTTTTTTTAAATGTTCCTTGATAATTTAATTTCATAGTTTCTCTTTGCCTTCCTAATTGTTTTTTTGACTTCCCTCATGCTTTCCCCTGCTATCCATACACTTAGTGTATGCTTAACTTACCTTAAATTTTTCCCTAATGTCTTTGTTCATCCACGGTGTCTCATTAATGTTTAGCTTGTTCTTGTTTTTAGTGTATATATTTTTCTTGGACTCTGTTGAACACTGTTCTAAATGTTTCCCATTGCTGTTCTACATCATTGTTTCTCAATATTATTGTCCATTTTAATTCTATTCTAAGTTCTGTTCTCAAATGTTCCCAAATCTTATCACAGTTGATTAGATTGTTTAAGCACTCATTATTTGGTGCTACTTTTGTCTTCATCACCTTCCATTATAATACATTCTTCAATATTTCAAGAAGACTGACTAATTCCATTTAAATAGAGTCACTGCCAGATTATGAATGTAGTCAAAACAATAATTAGGAAGGCAAAGAGGAACTATGAAATTATATTATCAAGGAACATAAAACAAAAGAGTAAAATATTTTATAGGCTGTAGGGTATTTTAAATGTCCTTATTTACTTGGATTCGACTGGCATAAATGGTGGCAACAAGGTTACTCACTTTTGTAAACCAGAACAGTTTATTAAACACAATACGCACATGCATTATACAAACTTGGACAGTGAAGACTTGGTTAAAATACAGGCTTTACTTCCCATACAACCAAGGACACAGAACGCGTTGATGTGGGATGCTTCGCTGGACAAGCTCTTTTCCTTCCTTGAAGTCGCCTCCTCTGCATGATGAGGGATTTGGAAGTTAACGTTCTTATACCCTCTTTCAATATACAATCATCACATTCTTAATTGATGGCCGTCTGAGCTTTGCTCGTTCTGTTGATGATTGAATTATCATCTTCCAATCTTATGATCTGATACCATTTCCTGTTTTTTGTGACTGTCTTCCAGTCAAGGAGAATTAATCAGTGAGCATAATTACAATAGCCGTTTTCATAAGTTCGTTAAGATATCTGACACTAAGGACAAAGTTTCACTGTAAAGCTGTTACAGAAATTGGTATTTGTGTTCTGCAGGAAAGAAGCCATTAACTATTACAATGGTCAACTCCGAGAAACCTTTGACTGGTCTGGCTTCAACGACAGGGCTGTTGTTTGGAGCTATCAGAAAAGCTGGCATTCTGTGTTTTACAGGAAAGAAGCCTTTAGCAGAGGTGGCTCTTGTGACTATTGGTTTCTGTGGAAATATTAACCTCTTACAAGGCACATCAATAAAAAGAGGAAGGTTGGGATGGGAATAGTGCCGTTAAGGGATAGACAGGATAATACCATAGGTAATGATTGAGAGTTGGCAGAAATATTAAATCATTATTTTGCTTCTGTATTTACCAGGGAGATAGAACAGGTGGACATGACATTGGATGATGAGATTAGTAATGAGATAAGTGCATTTAAAATAAAAAGAGGGGATATATTAAATAAACTAATCTAACTCATAGAGGATAAAACCCCTGGTCCGGATGGATTGCATCCAGACATTTTTAAAAGAATCTATGGAAGAGATAGCAGAGGCATTACTACACATACTTAATAATTCATTAGAAAAAGGTGTAGTGCCAGAGGACTGGTGGATAACTAACATAATACTTACATTTAAGAAGGAGGGATAGAACATGTCCAGGAGATTATGGACCAGTCAGCTTAACATCGGTGGTCGGAAAAATAATGGAATCCCTACTAGAAACATCTAGAAACCAAAAATATAATAATGAATAGTCAGCATGGATTTCAAAAGGGAAAGTCATACTTGACCGACTTCATTGAATTTTTTGAAAAGGTAACAAAGGGAGTAGGCAATGGTAATGCAGCAGACGTAATTTATCTAGATTTTCAAAAGGCCTTCGATAAGGTACCCCATAATAGACTGACGGACAAGGTCAGAGAATGCAAAGTCAGGGGACAAATAGCAGAATGGATTGCTAGCTGGCTTCAAGGCAGAAAGCAGAGAGTAGGGGTAAAAGGTAGCTTATGGCAGAAGGTGGGTCGTGGTGTTCTACACAAGGATCATTTGGGGAGGGCTAACAAGGCAAGGGAACACACATTAAATGGTAGGACACTGTGAAGTGTAGAGGAACAAATGGACCTTGGAGTGCAGATCCACAGTTCTCTGAAGATATCAAGCCAGGTAGATAAGGTGGCTAAGAAGACATACGGAATACTGCCTTTATTAGCCGAGGCATAGAATACAAGGGCAGGGAGATTATGCTTCAACTGTATAAAACACTAGTTGGGCCACAGCTAGAGTACTGCATGCACTACATTACAAGAAAGATGTGATTACATTAGACAGGGTCACCCAAGGAAAATATAGCACTAAAAAACCCACAATAGTAACATGCGTGTAAAATGGTGACTTTGGTAAGGTAACAGAGTCAATACTTTCATTCAAGAAGGGGAGTAAACTGTGAAATAGCAGAAAGAGGATGCCTTTCACCTCTTACGTTGACAGCATACCACTCACTGTTGCCCATGTGTCATCATAGGCAGTTACTCGAAATCGAGGAAGACTTGCTTCCACTCTAAAAGTGAGTTCTCAGGTGACAGTCCATTGCAAGAATTACAGTTTCTGTCACAGGTGGGGCAGACAGTGGTTGAAGGAAAGGGTGGGTGGGGAGTCTGGTTTTCCGCATGCTCCTTCCACTGCCTACGCTTGATTTCCGCATGCTCTAGGCGACGAGACTCGAGGTGCTCAGCGCCCTCCCGAATGCTCTTCCTTCACTTTGGGCGGTCTCGGGCCAAGGATTTCTAGGTGCCGGTGGAGATGTTGCACTTTATTAAGGAGGCTTTGAAGGTGTCCTTGAAATGTTTCCTCTGCCCACTTGGGGCTCGCTTGCCATGTCGGAGCTTAGGGAGTCTTGTGTCAGGCATGCGGACAATGTGGCCCGCCCAACGGAGCGTTGGTGCGTCTATCCTCCCAATGGATTTGCAGGATCTTGCGGAGGCTGAGCTGGTGGTACTTCTCCAGCGTTTTGAGATATCTGCCTAATATGGTCCACATCTCTGAGCCATATAGGAGGGCGGGTATCAGTTCTGTACTGTAGACCATAAGCTTGGTGCCAGATTTGAGGTCCTGGTCCTCAAACACTCTCTTCCTCAGGCAACCAAAGGCTGCACTGGCACACTGGAGGCAGTGTTGGATCTCGTCATCAATGTCTGCCCTTGCTTATAATAGGCTCCCGAGGTATGGAAAATGGTCCATGTTGTCCAACGTTGCGCCGTGGATTTTGATGGGGGCCAGTGCTGTGTGGTGGGGTTCGGTTGGTGGAGGACCTTTGTCTTACGAATGTTTAGTGTAAGGCCCATGCTTTCGTATGCCTCGGTGAAGGTTTTGACAATGGCTTGGAGTTTGGCCTCTGAGTGTGCACAGACGCAATCTTCGTCCGCATACTGTAGTTCGATGACAGAGGATGGACGATCTTGGATCTAGCATGGAGGCGACAAAGGTTGAACAGGTTCCCATTGGTTCTATAGTTTAGTTCCATTCCAGCTGGGAGATTGTTAAGAGTGAGATGAAGCCTTGCAGCAAGGAAGATTAAGAAGAGCGCTGGTGCAATGATGCAGCCCTGTTTGACCCCGGTCCGGACATGGATTGGGTCTGTGGTGGATCCGTTGGTCAGGATCACGGCTTACATGTCATTGTGAAGCAGGCGGAGGATGGTGACAAACTTTTGGGGCACCCGAAATGGAGGAGGACGCTCCATAGTCCCTCACGGTTGACAGTGTCAAAGATCTTTGTGAGGTCAAAGAAGGCCATATACAAGGGTTGGTGCTGTTCCCTGCATTTCTCTTATAGTTGCCGCGTGATGAAAACCATGCCTATTGTAACCCTTAGTGGACAGAATCCGCATTTCGACTCTGGGAGGAGCTCTTTAGTCGCAGTGAGAAGACGATTGAGGAGGATTCTTGCGATGACTTTCCCAGTTGCTGACCGCAGGGAGATTCCTCTGTAATTACTGCAGTCGGACTGGTCCCCTTTTTTGAAGATGGTCACGATTATGGCATCTCTGAGATTTTCCAGCATGCTCTTCTCCTTCCAGATAAGAGAGATGAGGGCATGCATTCGTGCCAATAGTGCTTCTCCGCCATACTTTAGTGCCTCGGCGGAGATTCCATCTGCTCCTGTTGCCTTGTTATTCTTGAGTTAATGAATGGCCTTTTTACCTCATGCAGAGCTGGGGTTTTGCTAAGATGGTGATGGGTAACATGCTGCGGGATGGAGTCGAGGGCATTCGCATCGAAGACAGAGTCACAGTTAAGGGGATCTTCGAAGTGCTCCTTCCAGCAGGCACTGACTGCCTCGGTGTCCTTAACGGAGAGGCACTGCCCATATGTGAGAGTGTGTAGACATCTGTTCTCAAGCCGTTGGCACTACAGTTCTGTAGCTCTTCACTCCGAGTTGGATGAGTTTTTGCTGGAGAGCTTCTTGCGATTATACTGCCTCGCCGCTCATGGACCAGCTGAGATAAAAATTTACCTGGGTAAAAAATCATGAGAACACACATCGTCCTTGTTATGTACAATCGTATTGTACTTTAGTCACCCTCACAATTCACTTCATGTATTCAAATATAAGTATAGTTGCCTGTTATATAGTGCAGGTGAAAAGGTATAGATATAAATGTTACAGCTCATAAAATATACAAAATGGACAAAATTCCAACTGTATATAGGAGCAGGAGTAGGCCAATTGAAAATTTCAAAACTGGGCTTGATAGATTTTTGTTAGACAAGGGTATTATGGGTTACCAAACCAAGGCGGGTAGATGGAGTTAAATCTCCGCAGGCTTCACTAGATACCCTGGATACCCAGTATCACCAGTTGATTTTTCCCCTCCATGGTTAAGACATCCTGAAGCCACTTCAGGCATCAGTTCTGCCACCATGTGATCAGCTAACACAGGGCAAACTGCTGATTGAACTTGGGACTTCCGCATTGAGTCATCGATGAGCTGTCAGTGCTCATTATTCCCGTGGATTGCAAAGGGAGTGGGGAGACCTTATTGAGGTGTATAAAATTATGAGGGGCCTGGATAGAGTGGATAGGCAGGACCGATTTCCCTTAGCAGATGGGTCAACAATCAGGGTCATAGATTTAAAGTAATTTGTAGGAGGTTTAGAGGGGATTTGAGGGGAAATTTCTTCACCCAGAGGGTGGTGGAGGTCTGGAACTCATTGCCTGAAAGGGTGGTAGAGGTGGAAATCCTCACCACATCTAAAGATACTTGGATGTGCACTTGAAGTGCCGTAACCTACAGGGCTATGGACCAAGAGCTGAAAAGTGGGATCAGGTTGGACTGCTCTTTGTTGGCCGGCGTGGACATGATGGGCCAAAATGGCCTCCTTCCGTGCTGTAAATTTCTATGATTCGATGATAGATTGGCCGAAGAAATGTCACTTGTGAGAAAATAGCTAGTGCTATTTCCTATGTCAGCAGCTGATAGTCTTCAGTGCATGACATCACCAAGCAACAGGACACAGGCTATTTCCCACCAAGGTCACAAAGCAGCGATTGTAGTATGCACATCGCACTCATTACACTTTGGAAATTATATCAAATGAAACAGAATACTATTAAACATAAGTCTGCCAACAGCAATAAAAGCTGGCTGGATTGCAATTTATCGTGTGATAAAATAGCAGAACCTAACAAACTAATTAATTCCCTAAGCGTTGCATTCAAATCCAAATCTGTGGCCTGACAGTACATCACTAAAGGTATTCTTACTGCCTGAAGTCCAGTTTTCTACCTGAGGCATTCTAAAGAACCTGTATATACCTTGTATAGCCACCAGAGGGCTCATCCCCTGGAGTCCCAAGGGATCCCACAATCCCTTGGGAGCAAAGGTACTTAAGGTGGCCTCACAGGCTGGAGAGGCATTCTGGAGACCTGCAATAAAAGACTAAGGTATAAGGGGTGGTCCTGGGGGTCAGGTTCACCTCTGACCAACTTGAGCCGTTTGAATCGCCCTCACTCCCTTGGGTACTGAACTCTGGATTTATTTGGGGGATGTGATAAAGTGCAAAGGACAACTGGTTTGATGCAAAAGAGCTTTGACTTTATTACAAACAAGAAAATACAATGTCAAACTTATAATCACTCTAATAAAGAACTCTAATACATTACACATTCAAAGGGGGGGTACAGTAAAATGACACCTCCCATCTCCCAATACCTAATTCTAGCTAGGTTAGACTCCAGGGCAGGCAGGGACTATGCTTACCAATCCTTTCTGGTCAGTTAGCAGTAGTTCACGATTTCGGGGTTCATTGAATTCTGTAGGTTCTGCTTGCTGTACCCCGAACGTTGGAGAAGACTTCTTACTGTGCAATCTTCAGTTGGGTTGAGTCCACTGATGCGGTAAGGTGCGATGTGGATCTATGGGGTAAGTACCCAGTTTTCTTCATTAGAAATAGGTTCAAAGTCTCTTTAGATAATGTCTTCACCTGTTGGTAGTCAGGCCTTAGATTGTAGAGTGGAAACTTTTTGATTCTTCGGTTTTTTCCCGTTGGAATTTTGTTCCGAGTTTGGTCGATTGCGGTGGTTTTTTGTTGGGACCACGTTGGCTGTGGTCGGTTGCTGCTGCGATGGTGATGTACTTCCTTCCTTCAGGACTTCAGGACTTCGAGGCTGGAGAAATTAGTTTATAACTGTCGCGTTGGTTTCTCTTCCTTCTTGATGACATAAGCGTGGTCTCAGTTGCAAGGCAAAGTGTGTCATCTGAGATAGTAACAACCTTGTAGCTACCTAGCAACCCAAACAGGGGCCAGTTATAAGGTTTGAGTTGTTCTAATCTTCGCATCAAATCAGTTCAGAATTCTTTGTTTAAATTTGGCGGGCTTGACTTCCCTTTGTAATATTTTGGCAGGCTCGTTAAAAGTTAATATGTCTTGGGTGGGTTGCATTTCTAAATCTATTTCCTGATGGCAAAATTAGCTTGGTAATCGCAATGTCCTTTTGTGCTTAGTTTTTCACATACAGGCTGTAGTGGGCCCTTTGTTCTTATTCATGTTGAAGATGGCTTTTCCCAGTTTGGTTTGATGCCTGGCCATCTCTGAGTTATTGTTGTAATGTAAATGTCTCTTGTGGAGAAGGGTTTTCGAATGTCCATTCCTCCAGACAAGTTAATTTAGTCTCAACACCTAGACAGTTCCAATAATCAAGTGGGCTTCCTTAGTTCTTTAGGCCCGCCCACAGGCTGCTTGAAACTGTCTTTTAAAGGGGGGGGTGGTTCTCATGCATTTTGCACCCTTCAAAGGTCACACTTTACTTTGAGCTCACAGTATCCAGTCAGACTCTTTATTCATACATAACAACTGGCGACGAGATACAGATGATGAACCCAATGATGCAGAGAACAATGGGCATTCTGGAGAAATTTTCGGAGGGAGATGATTGGGAAACCATCGTGGAGCAACTCAACCAATACTTTGTGGCCAACGAGCTGGAAGGAGAAGCGAACACTGCCAAATGAAGGGTGATTCTCTTCACCATCTGTGGGGCACCAACGTATGGCCTCATGAAAAATCTGCTTGCTTCAGCGAAACCCACAGAGAAATTGTACGATGATTTGTGCACACTGGTCTGGGAGCATTTGAACCCGAAGGAAAGCGTTCTTGATGGCGAGGTACCGGTTCTCCACCTACAAATGGTCTGAAGGCTAGGAAGTAGCGAGTTATGTCGTCGAGCTAAGATGGCTTGTAGGACATTGTAAATTTGAAGGACATTTGGAGCACATGCTGAGAGACTTTTTCGTAATTGGCATTGGCCATGAAGTGATACTTCGCAAACTTTTGACTGTAGAGACCCCAACCTTAAGTAAAGCCATGGCGATAGAAACATAGACATAGAAACATAGAAAATAGGTGCAGGAGTAGGCCATTCGGCCCTTCTAGCCTGCACCGCCATTCAATGAGTTCATGGCTGAACATTCAACTTCAGTACCCCATTCCTGCTTTCTCGCCATACCCCTTGATCCCCCTAGTAGTAAGGACCTCATCTAACTCCTTTTTGAATATATTTAGTGAATTGGCCTCAACAACTTTCTGTGGTAGAGAATTCCACAGGTTCACCACTCTCTGGGTGAAGAAGTTCCTCCGCATCTCGGTCCTAAATGGCTTACCCCTTATCCTTAGACTGTGACCTCTGGTTCTGGACTTCCCCAACATTGGGAACATTCTTCCTGCATCTAACCTGTCTAACCCCGTCAGAATTTTAAATGTTTCTATGAGGTCCCCTCTCATTCTTCTGAACTCCAGTGAATACAAGCCCAGTTGATCCAGTCTTTCTTGATAGGTCAGTCCCGCCATCCCGGGAATCAGTCTGGTGAACCTTCGCTGCACTCCCTCAATAGCAAGAATGTCCTTCCTCAGGTTAGGAGACCAAAACGGTACACAATACTCCAGGTGTGGCCTCACCAATGCCCTGTACAACTGTAGCAACACCTCCCTGCCCCTGTACTCAAATCCCCTTGCTATGAAGGCCAACATGCCATTTGCTTTCTTAACCGCCTGCTGCACCTGCATGCCAACCTTCAATGACTGATGTACCACGACACCCAGGTCTCTTTGCACCTCCCCTTTTCCTAATCTGTCACCATTCAGATAATAGTCTGTCTCTCTGTTTTTACCACCAAAGTGGATAATCTCACATTTATCCACATTATACTTCATCTGCCATGCATTTGCCCACTCACCTAACCTATCCAAGTCGCTCTGCAGCCTCACAGCATCCTCCTCGCAGCTCACACTGCCACCCAATTTAGTGTCATCCACAAATTTGGAGATACTACATTTAATCCCCTCATCTAAATCATTAGTGTACAGTGTAAACAGCTGGGGCCCCAGCACAGAACCTTGCGGTACCCCACTAGTCACTGCCTGCCATTCTGAAAAGTACCCATTTACTCCTACTCTTTGCTTCCTGTCTGACAACCAGTTCTCAATCCATGTCAGCACACTACCCCCAATCCCATGTGCTCTAACTTTGCACATCAATCTCCTGTGTAGGACCTTGTCAAACGCCTTCTGAAAGTCCAAATATACCACATCAACTGGTTCTCCCTTGTCCACTCTACTGGAAACATCCTCAAAAAATTCCAGAAGATTTGTCAAGCATGATTTCCCTTTCACAAATCCATGCTGACTTGGACCTATCATGTCACCTCTTTCCAAATGCACTGCTATGACATCCTTAATAATTGATTCCATCATTTTACCCACTACCGATGTCAGGCTGACCGGTCCATAATTCCCTGTTTTCTCTCTCCCTCCTTTTTTAAAAAGTGGGGTTATATTGGCTACCCTCCACTCTATAGGAACTGATCCAGAGTCAATGGAATGTTGGAAAATGACTGTCAATGCATCCACTATTTCCAAGGCCACCTCCTTAAGTACTCTGGGATGCAGTCCATCAGGCCCTGGGGATTTATCGGCCTTCAATCCCATCAATTTCCCCAACACAATTTCCCAGCTAATAAGGATTTCCCTCAGTTCCTCCTCCTTACTAGCCCAGGTGTTCATTGCTACCAGTGACAATACTAAGCAAATCTCTCAGCACGAGTGCTGCTACAAGTACTGTGAACAAAGTGATGTTGTTTTCAAATCGCAATGTACAGGGCAGGCCCCACATGCCTGCAGCTGCACATCAGCAGATGTCTCAGAGTCCACCATCAAGGGTGATGAATGCAAGGCCATTAACACCTTGTTGGCGCTGCGGAGGTGATCATCGTTTCCATTCATGCCGCTTCAAAGGGTACATTTGCAAGGGCTGTGGAACAATGGGACACCTCTAATGTATGTGCAAGCGAGCTGCCAACCCTGTTAATCCTGCAAACCACCATGTTACAGAGGAGGACAGATCCACGGCGGATTACGACGAACCAGAGCCTCAGACCGAGGAGGCAGAAGTATATGGGGTGCACATATTTATCACAAAGTGTCCCCTGATAATGCTGAAGATTGAATTGAATGGACTCCCGGTGTCAATGGAGCTGGACACGGGCACGAGCCAGTCCATTATGCGCAAAAATACTTTCAATAAATTGTGGTGCAGTAAGGCCTCAAGGCCAGTCTTGACTCCCATTCACATGAAACTGAGAACTTACACAAAGGAACTGATTCCCTTAACCAGCAATGCTACAGTAAAGGTCTCCTACGATGGAGCGGTGCACAAGCTACCACTCTGGGTGGTACCGAGCGATGGTCCTACGCTGCTCGGCAGGAGCCGCTGGGAAAGATACGCTGGAACTGGGACGATGTCTGAGCGCTCTCGTCCGCTGATGACATTTCGTGTGCCCAGGTCTTAAATAAGTTCCCTTCACTGTTCGAACTAGGCATCAGATAGTTCCAAGTTGCAAAAGTGCAGATCCACCTAATTCTGGAGGCGCGACCCATCCATCACAAGGCGAGAGCAGTACCGTACATGATGAGAGAAAGGGTAGGGATCGAGCTAGACCGGCTGCAACGAGTGGGCATCATTTCGCCGATTGAATTCAACGAGTGGGCCTATCCATTCGTCCCAGTCCTCAAGGGAGACGGCACCATCAGAATCTGTGGCAATTACAAAGTAACAATCAATCGTTTCTCCCTGCAGGATCAATACCCACTACCAAAGGCTGACAACCTTTTTGCTACGCTGGTGGCAGGAAAGACATTCACGAAGCTGGGCTTGACTTTTGCCTACATGACGCAGTAACTAGAGGAATCAATGAAGGGCCTCACCTGCATCAACACGCACAGAGGTCTCTTTATCTACAACAGATGCCCATTTGGAATTCGATCAGCCACGGCGCTATTCCAGAGAAACATGGAAAGCTTACTGAAGTCGGACCCGCGCACGGTGGTCTTCCAGGACAACATCTTGGTCACAGGTCGGGACACAGTCGAGCATCTGCAGAACCTGGTTGAGGTTCTTAGTCGGCTCAACCACATGGGGCTCAGGTTAAAACGTTCAAAGTGCATTTTCCTGGCACCTGAAGTGGAGTTCCTGGGGAGAAGAATCATGACGTACGGCATCAGGCCCACCGATTCGAAGACGGAGGCAATCGAGAATGCACCGAGGCCACAGAACATGATGGAGCTCCGGTCATTTCCAGGACTCCTGAATTACTTTGGTAACTGCTTACTGGGTCTCATCACACTGTTAGAACAACTGCACGCCTTACTGCATAAAGGATACGAATCGGTAAAGAAAATGCCTTTGTAAAAGCGAGAAAATTGTTATGCTCAAACAAATTGCTTATGTTGTATGATCCATGTAAGCATTTGTTACTAGCATGTGATGCGTCGTCGTATGGCGTCGGGTGTGTATTGCAACAAGCTAATGAATCTGGGAAATTGCAACCGGTTGCTTATGTATCCAGAAGTCTGTCTAAGGCTGAGAGAGCCTAAAGCATGATTGAAAAAGAAGCGTTAGCGTGTGTTTATGGGGTAAAGAAAATGCATCAATATCTGTTTGGGCTCAAATTTGAATTGGAAACTGACCATAAACCACTGATAGCTCTTTTCTCTGATAGTAATGGAATAAATATGAATGCATCGGCCTACATCCAGAGATGGGCGCTCATGTTATCCGCATACAACTATGCCATCCGCCACAGGCCAGGCTCAGAAAACTGTGCTGATGCTCTCAGTAGGCTGCCATTGCCCACCACGAGGGTAGAAATGGCACAGCCCGCAGATTTAGTCATGGTTATGGAAGTATTCGAGAGTGAGCAATCACCCGTCACAGCCCATCAGATTAGAACTGGGATGAGCCAGGACCCCTTACTGTCCCTAGTAAAAAATTCTGTGCTTCACGGGAGCTGGTCCAGTGTCCCAGTGGGAATGCAGGAAGAGATAAAGCCGTACCAGCCGCGCAATGATGAAAGGTCTATCCAGGCAGACTGCCTTCTGGGGGGTAATCGGGTATTGGTCCCCAAGAAGGGCAGGGACACTTTCATCAGTGACCTCCACAGTACTCACCCAAGGCATCGTAATGATAAAAGCGATAGCCATATCCGACGTGTGGTGGCCCGGTATCAATGCGTGCACAAATGTAACACATGCTCGCAGCTAAGCAATGCACCCAGGGAGGCGCCACAAATTTATGGTCGTGGCCCTCCAAACCATGGTCCAGGGTTCATGTCGACTATGCAGGCCTGTTTTTGGGTAAAGTGTTCCTTGTGGTTGTGGATGCATACTCCAAATGGATTAAATGTGAGATAATGTCCGCTGCCATCACTGAAAGCCTGCGGGCCATGTTTGCCACACATGGCTTGCACGATGTCCTGGTGAGCGACAATGGGCCATGTTTCACCAGTGCCGAGTTCAAAGAGTTCATGACCAGTAATGGGATCAAACATGTTACATCTGCCCCGTTTAAGCCAGCGTCCAATGGTCAGGCAGAACGAGCAGTCCAAACAATCAAGCAAGGCTTGAAAAGAGTAACTGAAGGCTCACTACAGTCTCGCCTATCCCGAGTCCTGTTTAGCTACTGCACGAGACCCCACTCGCTCACTAGGATTCCACCTGCTGAACTGCTCATGAAAAGGGCACAAGACAAGGCTCTCATTAGTTCATCCTGATCTAAATGAACAGGTAGAGAGCAGGCGGCTTCAACAAAGTACATATCATGATAGCACAAATGTGTCACGCGAAATTGAAATCAATGATCCTGTATTTGTGTTGAACTATGGAGAAGGTCCCAAGTGGCTTCCCGGCACTATTGTGGCCAAAGAGGGGAGCAGGGTGTTTTGGGTCAAACTTTCAAATGGACTCATTCACCGGAAACACTTGGACCAATTCAAACTCAGATTCATGGACAATCCTGAGCAACCCACTTTGGATCCTACCTTCTTTGAACCCCCCCAACATACACACCAGTGGCAACCGACACCGTGATTGGCCATGAAGCAGAACCCATCACCCGCAGCAGCCCAGCAGGACTCACCACACCAGGCAGCCCAGCAAGGTCAACTGCACAGCAGCCCAGCGAGGGCCCAACAAATGACTCACCAAAACCAGCACCGAGATGATCAACCAGGGAAAGAAAAGCTCCAGATTGACTCACTTTGTAAATAGTTACACTGTTGACTTTGGCGGGGGGGGGGGGGGAGTGTTGTTATATATGTAAACCTGTATATATATACTGCCAAAAACTAGAAAATACTATAATCCATTTAAAAATACATCAAACTCTGGAGAATTATAAAGATCAAACAAACCTGTCAGCTCTGTGTACATACCACCCACTTAAGATCCACTTAAAAGCATCAGGTAAGCATTTCCGATGGTATGTCGGTGGTATGACATGAATTTTGCACTTTTGGGTGGTATGTCAGTGGTCTGCATGGGTGGGCGGTGTGCATACCGCCCGGCGGTATGTCATTGATGAATCTTCCTCTGGGCGGTATGTCGGTGGTATGTAGGTGTTTTTTCACCAAAATTGCATTTTTGTGCGGTAATCGGTGGTAAGCAAGCGGTAGTGGGTGATATGTCAACCAATTTTGGACCCAAACCAAGTGTCGTAACCTACAGGGCTACGGTTCGAGACCTATAAAGTGGGATTAGGCTGGATAGCTCTTTGTCGGCCGGCGTGGACACGATGGCTGAAATGGCCTCCTTCCGTGCTGTAAATTTCTATGATTCTATGATCAGTGCTGGGACCACTGTTGTTCACAATTTATATTAATAATTTAGGCCTTGGAATCAAAAACACAATTTCTAAGTTTGTAGATGACACCAAATTGGGAGGGGGGATAGTCAACACTGAGGAGGACTGCAACAAATTACAGGAGGGCATTGATAAACTTGCAGAATGGGCATATAATTGGCAAATGAAGTTCAACACAGATAAATATGAGGTATTATATTTTTGTAGGAAGAGTAGGGAGGTCACATTAATTGGAGGGTGCGTGTCTGGGTGGGGTAGAGGAACAAAGGATCTCGGAGTACAAATACACCAATCACTAAAAGTTGCGACACAGATTAGCAAGGCCTTAAGTAAAGCAAACCAAGCACTAGGTTTTATTCTAGAGCTTATAGAATTGAAAAGTCAGGAAGTTATGCTAAACCTGTATCAAACCTTGGTTAGACCACATTTAGAGTACTGTATACAGTCTGGTCGCCATATTATAAAAAGGATATAGAGGCACTGGAGAGGGTGCAGAGAAGATTTAGAAAGATGATACCAGAAATGCGAGGGTATACATAATCAGGAAAAGATGAACAGGCTGGGTTTCTTTTCTCTTGAAAAAAGATTCTGAGAGATGACCTAATAGAAATCTTTAAAATTATGAAAGGTTTTGATGGTGTTGATACAGAGAGAATGCTTCCACTTGTGGGGAAGAGCATAACTAGAGACCATCAATATAAGATAGTCACCAAGAAATCCAATAAGGAATTCAGAAGAAACTTCTTTACCCAAAGAGCGGTGAGAATCATGGAAACTGTTGCATCCTTACACACTACTATAAATTCACACGAGGCACATTCTGCAGACAAAGTCACTCTGTGACCTGACCTTTATTCACAGGACCAAGAAGTGATGAAGATGGATGGAGCTTCCCCTTTTATACCTGAAAGACCAGGCTAGAAGTGTCTCCCACAAGTTCACCCCCTGTGGTCAAGGTGTGCATTTCTTAGGTGTACATAGTATGCAGTGTTGTTACATGAAGGTTACAGTTACATGAAGGTTACATACATGACAGAAACCCTGGGCTCCAGGCTCCGTGGACGAAATGTTGTTGAGGGAGATTTACTATGCAGCTGGATTTGCCACACAAGTGTTTCAGTGGACACCATGGAAGTTGTAAGTGCCTGTGCGTAATTTTGGATACATCTTTTGATGAGTTGGGCAGTTGTCTCATACTCATCCTGCTCAAAGAAATTCGATTGAGATGTGACTGGACGTGACTTTGCCAGACAGTTAATAATCACCAACTTCCAGAGGATGAGGTGCATCTGATGTATTCCTTTTTTTTGCTGACGTGTTACACCAAAGAAATGAAGGAAGTGAGAAAAATGCCATGATTTGGATTTGGTGTGCTAGTCGACTTTGTATGGTTTTCTATGTATTCTTGGTCGACATCCTTACTTGGGATTGCATCTATGGAAAGAGGTGGGTAAAATAGCCTTTTCTTGTTCCATGCTTTCTTATGCTCTTATCCAATTGCTGCTGCAGCTTTACATTTAGATGTTAAAAGAGAGCAGCTTACTTGGACAGGATCCAACCCCTGGATGAGTTTGTTTACTATGGTGCATATTTCTGTGTTTCAATAATTGTCTTGCGTCCACATCAGTTTGGTTTTTGTCCCTCGTGAAAACGAACATCTGTGTACCTGTATTACTCATTCTCCACAAATATACCATTTTTATGTGTTTGGGTAGAGCAGGTGGACAGACTGGCAGGGCAGTGTGTCTCTGCAGTTGGGAAATGAATGTCACTTGTTGGCTCAGTACTTTATAACCATATTGTTTCACTTTCAATATTTACTATCTTGTATTTGTCATTGCTCTAAGTGTGGCAACAGATTGAAGTTTATACTGCATATTCTTTCGTGTCTTGATTTACCACAGGTGAAAAGGGCCCTCCTGGTGTGATTGGATTCCCAGACATGCCAGGTCTCCCAGGCCGGCCAGGGTATGACAGATGTAAAGGAGAACCGGGTAATCCAGGAAGACCAGGCTACCCAGGATCCCCAGGCAGAAATGGAGAGAAAGGTGAGATTCACATCCAAAATGTAAAGCTAGTTATAGATCTTATCCCCTCCCAGGTAGGTGACATTGCTGTTGGAATAATTTTTTAGGGGAAATACATATTTGAACCGGTTTGCTGATGCAGGTGCAGCATCAAAAATCCAGAGTTCCAGAATCCGGAATGTTCCGGAATCCGGACTCCGGACCAATCGGTGGCAGGGTCGTCCGGAATCCATAAAATGTTCCGGAATCCGGACACGCTAACCCTGCCGACCTCGGGTCCCCGCTGCTGCCCGACCTCTGACCTCACCTCGCCTCGCCCCACGCTGCCCATACCTTGGGGCCTCGCCACCGTTCACCTCGCCCCGCTGCCCTTACCTCATGGCCTCCTCGCGGCCCGCCTGAACACCTCCTCCGCGACGGGACCGACCAGCCCGAACACCTCCTATTCGGCGAGGCCCTCCCAAACAGCTCCTCCTCGGCGGGGCCCCACCCAACGACCTCATCGGTGGGGCCCCACTCAATGACCTCATCGGTGGGGCCGGCCCGAACAGCTCCTCGGCGCATATTGGGGAAGGGGCTGTGTTACTTTGTTTCTGAGTACCTGCTACAAGTTTAGTTGCTAGTTGGTGTCTCTTAGATCTGCCAACCACGCAGTGGGCCAGCACATACCCATTCAGAGGCTGAACTCCAAGTCATCATCAACATCTTCACCGAGGCATACGAAAGCATGGGCCTTACGCTAAACATCCGTAACGCAAATGTCCTCTACTAACCTGATCCTGCCACACAGCACTGCCGCCCCACAGTCATCTAGATCCACGGCGCAGCCCTGGACATCGTAGATCACTTTCCATACCTCGGAGCCTATTATCAGCAAGGGTAGGTATTAATGACGAGGTTCAACACTGCCTCCAGTGCACCAGTGCAGCCTTCAGCCGCCTGAGGAAAAGAGTGTTCGAAGATCAGGCTCTCAAATCTGGCACAAAGCAGAGACATGGACCATATACAGCGGACACCTCAAGTCGCTGGAGAAATACCACCAACGATGTCTCCGCAAGATCCTACAAATCCACTGGGAGGACAGACGCACCAACGTCAGTGTTCTCGATCAGGCCAACAGCCCCAGCATCGAAGCACTGACAGCACTTGACCAGCTCCGTTGGGCGGGCCACATTTTTCACATGCCCGACACAAGACTCCCAAAGCAAGCGCTCCACTTGGAACTCCTACACGGCAAGCGAGCCGCAGATGGGCAGAGGAAATGTTTCAAGGACACCCTCAAAGCCACCTTGATAAAGTGCAACATCCCCACCGACACCTGGAAGTCCCTGGCCAAAGACCGCCCTAAGTGGTGGAAGAGCATCCGGGAGGGCGCTGAACACCTCGAATCTCGTCGCTGAGAGCATACAGAAAACAAGCACAGGCAGCGGGAAGAGCGTGCCGCAAACCAGACTCCCCACCCACCCTTTCCTCCAACGACTGTCTGTCCCACCTGTGACATAGACTGTAATTCCCGTATTGGACTGTACAGTCACCTGAGAACTCACTTTTGGAGTGGAAGCAAGTCTTCCCCAATTTCGATTGACTGCCTATGATGATTCAGAGGCCCGGGGAAGTCCTGAAATTGGGCCCCGAGCCTCATCTACATCTTCATTTGGAAAGAGGTGACATGATACGTCCAAGTCCGCATGGATTTGTGAAAGGGAAATCATGCTTGACAAATTTTCTGGAATTTTTTGAGGATGTTTCCAGTAGAGTGGACAAGGGAGAACCAGTTGATGTGGTATATTTGGACTTTCAGAAGGCTTTCAACAAGGTCCCACACAAGAGATTAATGTGCAAAGTTAAAGCACATGGGATTGGGGGTAGTGTGCTGACATGGATTGAGAACTGGTTGTCAGACAGGAAGCAAAGAGTAGGAGTAAATGGGTACTTTTCAGAATGGCAGGCAGTGACTAGTGGGGTACCACAAGGTTCTGTGCTGGGGCCCCAGCTGTTAACATTGTACATTAATGATTTAAGTCGAGGGGATTAAATGTAGTATCTCCAAATTTGCGGATGACACTAAGTTGGGTGGCAGTGTGAGCTGCGAGGAGGATTCTATGAGGCTTCAGAGTGACTTGGATAGGTTAGGTGAGTGGGCAAATGCATGGCAGATGAAGTATAATGTGGATAAATGTGAGGTTATCCACTTTGGTGGTAAAAACAGAGAGACAGACTATTATCTGAATGGTGACAGATTAGGAAAAGGGGCGGTGCAACGAGACCTGGGTGTCACGGTACATCAGTCATTGAAGGTTGGCATGCAGGTACAACAGGCGGTTAAGAAAGCAAATGGCATGTCGGCCTTCATAGCGAGAGGATTTGAGTACAGGGGCAGGGAGGTGTTACTACAGTTGTACAGGGCCTTGGTGAGGCCACACCTGGAGTATTGTGTACAGTTTTGGTCTCCTAACTTGAGGAAGGACATTCTTGCTATTGAGGGAGTGCAGCGAAGGTTCACCAGACTGATTCCCAGGATGGTGGGACTGACATATCAAGAAAGATTGGATCAACTGGGCTTGTATTCACTGGAGTTCAGAAGAATGAGAGGGGATCTCATAGAAACGTTTTAAATTGTGAAGGGTTTAGACAGGTTAGATGCAGGAAGAATGTTCCCAATGTTGGGGATGTCCAGAACCAGGGGTCACAGCCTAAGGATAAGAGGTAAGCTATTTAGGACCGAGATGAGGAGAAACCTCTTCACCCAGAGAGTGGTGAACCTGTGGAATTCTCTACCACAGAAAGTTGTTGAGGCCAATTCACTAAATATATTCAAAAAGGAGTTAGATGTAGTCCTTACTACTAGGGGGATCAAGGGGTATGGGGAGAAAGTAGGAATGGGGTACTGAAGTTGCATGTTCAACCATGAACTCATTGAATGGCGGTGCAGGCTCGAAGGGCCGAATGGCCTACTCCTGCACCTATTTTCTATGTTTCTATGTTTCAGGACGATTGGCTGCAGCCTTGCGCAACTCTCAGCGAGGTCCAGAGGGGAGGAGTCAGAGAAGGCAACTGTGGGGCCGGGGGGGCGGTGCAGGGGAAATGGTTGTCAGGGGCGTGGATTTGGGAGGGGGGATCATTCTTGCTTCTCCTGGCTCTACAGAAAGGTTTTAAAAAATGTATTTTATGAAAAACTTAGCTGTAATTGGTGATCACGGGGGCCGCTGAAGAATCCTGAGCGATGAATTTTGTGGAGCAGTCCATCAACGGACGGTTAGGGCCCTCATTCACATATTCAAACGGGCCCAACGCCTGTATTAGCTTCTAGTCTCCCCACATATATTTCATTTATATATATATATATATATATATAATAATATGCTTGGTGGCAGCTTGTTTCCCTCTTCGCAGCAGAAGAGGTACCAAATAGGGAAGACAGCAACAAAGGGGATAGAAAAAGCAAAAGAGGATCAGTTACTGTCAAAATAATGCGACCATTAAAAAGAAAGTTTCCACTTGTGGGGAAGAGCATTAACTAGAGGCCATCAATAGAAGATAGTCACCAAAAATTCCAATAGGGAATTCAGAAGAAAGTTCTTTACCCAAAGAGTGGTGAGAATGTGGAACTTGCTACCACAGGGAGTGGTTGAAGCGAATAGTATTTAAGGGGAGGCTAGATAAGCATATGAGGAGAAGGAAATAGAGGATTATGCTGATAGATTTAGATGAGGAAAGATGGGAGGAGGCTCAAGTGGAACATAAACTCCAGCATGGACTGGTTGGGCCAAATGGCCTGTTTCTGAGCCATATATCCTATGTAATCCCATGTAATACAGGTTGACCCTCTCTTATCCGACACCCTTGGGACCTGGCCTGTGGTGGGTAAGGGATTTTTGCCGGATGAGGGAGGTCACGTTAAATTGGATGGTACAGGTACTGAGCAAGACGATATCAGGGCTGGCTGGCTTGGGGCTGGAAGTGCGGCAGAAAGATCATGGCGGGGGGCGGGGGAGGAGCGGGTGGGCAGTAGATCGCGGGGTCAGGCCAGCGATTGCTGAAGTTGGCAACGAGGAAGGACTTCAATTTGTTCATGTCGGAGCGGCCGGGAATGGTGCCGGACGAGGGGAGTCTGGATAAGGGAGGTTCAACGTGTACAAATGCTCACTAAAAGGTTTTCCCTTTTCCTGCGTGCCAAGATATTGTGGTAATTTTCTAACAAAACAAACATGTTTGCTCTGACAAATGTAACAGATTGTGAAAAATCACATCCATTAATATTTTAATAAGACGATGTTTCCTGTGTTCAATTAGAAACCACATGAGCTTAAAAGTTTTGTGCAATTGATATTCCTCACTTTGTTCTGTCCTTTTCAGACTATAGGAGTATGGAGATACACTGATCTGGACTGAAAAGACTGTAATGTTCGATGGACAACTTGAACTTTTGCTTCATCGATATTAAGTAGATTAAAATCTATAAAGTCAGGGAGAAATGAAAAGCATTTATCAGCTTCTTGTTTATCCTGTGGTTAGTGAACCCTCTCAGATTAACCAAATTGAGTCCACCAGAGTACAATTTAGCACTGACTGTTGGAATTTGTAGGTTTAATGAGCCAAATGCCCTTTTCTAGTTCCATAATTCACAATTTTAAATAAGGCAACATGCTGATAATTAAGGATCTCTGTGAAGTAGCACAGCGTTATGCTGAATGCTAAGCTCTAACTCTTGGATTCCAGTACTCAAGTTGGGACTATCTGTGCAGCACCTTCGACCAATTAATTCTTCTGCAAAGTCCTAATCAATTAACAACTTTTTAATCTCGCTGTTTCAATCTGTCTGTTCTCTTACAGATCTTTTGATGCCATACTGTTCTCTGTCACAGTTGATTAACAGATCTTATTTGGCTTTTCATGAAGCATTTCACATTTGTTGCAAAATCAAGTTGACAAAGGCAAGAATAAATCTCTAAGGGGCCAAATTTGGTGCAGGTTGCACCCGCAGCCACCGAGGATCCGCTGGAAAGGTATGTTTTTTGGCCGATTCCTCTGGAACCGTCCATCTGCCGTTCAGGTTCCGCCCGGCGGGAGATTAGTCGCGGAGGGATCCGCCGGTGTGATGTCATGCCGCCTGCCAATGCCGGATGCTGCATTTTGGTGAGGGATGCTGGCCTCAGATCGACCTGCCGCCCGCCAGAAGGACCGCGAGTCAGGCGGCAGGGAGAAGGGCCCCGAGTGCTGCAGCGCTGCACATCGCGGCTATGGTGCAGGTGCTCGACCATCTTGAGTGGGACTGCTGGGAAAAAGTTAGGTGGATGTTGCTTTACTTTATTGCTGATGGTCATGTTTAATTTGGATGTGATAAAAGCGACTGAAATGTGTCTAGGCTGATGGAAACCTTTTTCTTTGACCTTGCTGACAGACCTTCATCGAGAAGCACAATGGCGAAGGCAAAATAATTATGAATAAGTGATATTTTGTCCATCCAAGCTGATAAGTTAATTCTGTGACACAGTCCTTCAAGAAGTTCTCAGGGAAGCACTACATAATCACATAGAGGATGAGAGGTTAGGGTTAGAATGATTTATTATAAGTCTGAGACAGCTGCAGATTCTGACAACATTTGTATGGGAGAGAAAGGGTATAAAGTTACAGCTATTCGACTTTAGGGGGAGTGTGATTACAGACCAAACTGAGGAAGGACTACGGTCAATAGAACACAGCAAGAGACAATCGCCGTGGTGACTCAGTGGCCTACCTTTGGACTTTCAATGACTAGACTGTCACTATCGCCTTGTTAATGTGTCTTTCTTTGTACTGCCAGGAAACTACTTCATAAAATCTGTTCTGATTCATCACAAAAGACCTGTACCCAGCATGCCTTGTTGTGGTGATGGACATAAGTCTATTCTGAGAGATGTAATTAATCTGACACATCGAATAACCCTCACAGCACATAAAGCGTGTTGCGATGGCCTGATGACCGTACCCGTTATACAGTGCAGTCATATGTGGATGGGAAGATATTCCTGATAAAACAGATGACCTGAGGGACAGATGTGTTTCTCACAAGGCACCACACATGACGTTAAAATCAGACACTCACCAAGAGAGGGTCAACAATGTGAGTGTATTTACAAGTGCACAATAACAAAGGTTACAGAACATTATTACATTTACAAACATTTATACCACCAACACTCACCCCTCTACCCGGCACCACCGCCTCTCTTCCCCCCACCCCCCTTGAAGCGATGCCCAAGCTCCTCTTCCTCATCCTGCCTACACCACGGCGTCCTGCTTCCCTGCCCCTCTCTGCCTCTGGTTGACGAGGTTGTGCAGGAAGGCAGCGGGATGTCTGCAGACTTGTGCGTCTTGGTGAGAAGGCAGGGGGCACGGCCTCTGGACCTTGAGGGTGTGGGGTCAGAGGCTTGAACTGCGCGTCCAGAAGCCATCTCTTGCCTCATCGCCTCAACGGTCTCGGTTGTGCGCTCCAACACAGTGATGAGCCGGTCCATCCTGTCATCGTGCTGCTGGGTGAAGGTGACCATGCTGGCAGCAATCCCAGTCATGGGCTGGAGCATATCGCGACCTATCTGCACACTTGTCCATGATAGCTGGACCATCTCCAGAATTGCAGAGAACCGTGGTGGATCCTGTGGTGGATGCTCGGTCCTGGTGGGTTCCGATGCCTTGCTTGCCTTCACGCCACGGCCTCTGCACTTGGTTGAGCTTGCCTGTGTGGAGTCCGTTCCAAATCCCAGGAACTCGGAGCCCGATGCCGAGGTTCTGCGGACAGATGACTCACTTGGCAGGAGGCTGCTGTCATCCTGTTCCTGCTCCTGGAGTTCAAGGGGCTTAAAGAAGGGCCCTTCTCCCTCCCCACTCTCCTCTTCTTCGTGGCTCAGGGTCTCACGATGGCAGAGGTGGGAGCGGTGGAAATGGCTGATCTGTGGGGGGGGGGGGTGCTGTCTTAGGCTGGTGGCGACATTGGCATGGGAGACGTTGGGGTCTGATGGCTTCTCTGAAGGCCAGAGGTTGATGATGTGTCTTGATCCGTGCTGTCCGAGTCATCATCTACAAGTAGAGGATGACGTTTCAGTCCGCAGGGGGTGGGGGAAGGGTGGTGCTGATAAAGCTGAGATGTGAGCCATGCCATCTCACATTCTGCCAGCAAGGAGTTGCATCTCTATATGGGCACACCAATATGCGGCAACAAAGTGTGCGGTAAACCGCGAGTGCCTTAACATTGCATGACGTTTCATGCCATGAGCGTGGCTCAGACCGCAGATTAGTATGACCTTAGCATGCTGTAGCGCCAGATCTGCATCAACTGTTGTGGTTGCACGAAGGCGGTCACCCACCAATGTCAACACACGCTCCTTCAGGCTGCTCAATTCGACCACCTCTGCTGGGCCCCCTCCCGTGGCACTCAGGCTTGCTGCCTTGGATGCGTTTTTCTTCTGCACAAAGCAATGTTGCAGCCTTTAGCCCCTTTGCTGATGCTCCCCACACACACTCCCACATACACACACATCTGGCGCAGAACCCTTTTGGCATTGGAGAAGAGTGGACGAATACATTTTTACTCGCTCTTGCTACTGCCACCAAATCGTTCCAACATTTCCGGCATTGTTCCCCATCCCGCGCAACCTTGCCCATTATGGACACGATCTCAGTGATCTCCCTCCAAATGTGTCTGTATTGGGCTGGTGGAGGCTTGCCACGACCATCCCGGGTGAGGTCTTTGTACCTGCGCTGCACCTCAGTTACTAGCTCCTCCAATTCCTCCTCATTAAACCAGGGAGCTCTGGGTCTGGTTTTGCCAGTCTTCATGGTTGGTTTCTGGCCACTCATCGTCAATGATGAAATGAATGGGTGCTCAACAGTTTGTGTGTC
Organism: Pristiophorus japonicus; assembly: GCF_044704955.1. Lineage (NCBI taxonomy): Eukaryota > Metazoa > Chordata > Chondrichthyes > Pristiophoridae > Pristiophorus > Pristiophorus japonicus. Next base: position 33,924,798 of record NC_091982.1, on the reverse strand, counting down.
TCAGTTTCCCCAGCTCCCTCTCCTCTCCAACCTCCAACTCTCTCTCCTCTCCAACCTCCAACTCTCGCTCCTCTATAACTTCCAACTCTCTCTCCTCTCCAACCTCCAACTCTCTCTCCTCTACAACCTCCAACTCTCTCTCCTCTCCAACCTCCAACTCTCGCTCCTCTATAACTTCCAACTCTCTCTCCTCTACAACCTCCAACTCTCTCTCCTCTCCAACCTCCAACTCTCTCTCCTCTACAACCTCCAACTCTCTCTCCTCTCCAACCTCCAACTCTCGCTCCTCTATAACTTCCAACTCTCTCTCCTCTACAACCTCCAACTCTCTCTCCTCTCCAACCTCCAACTCTCTCTCCTCTCCAACCTCCAACTCTCTCTCCTCTCCAACCTCCAACTCTCTCTCCTCTCCAACCTCCAACTCTCTCTCCTCTCCAACCTCCAACTCTCTCTCCTCTCCAACCTCCAACTCTCTCTCCTCTCCAACCTCCAACTCTCTCTCCTCTCCAACCTCCAACTCTCTCTCCTCTACCACCTTCAACTCTCTCTCCTCTCCAACCTCCAACTCTCTCTCCTCTACAACTTCCAACTCCCTCTCCTCTCCAACCTCCAACTCTCTCTCCTCTCCAACCTCCAACTCTCTCTCCTCTCCAACCACCAACTCTCTCTCCTCTCCAACCACCAACTCTCTCTCCTCTCCAACCTCCAACTCTCTCTCCTCTCCAACCTCCAACTCTCTCTCCTCTATAACTTCCAACTCTCTCTCCTCTCCAACCACCAACTCTCTCTCCTCTCCAACCTCCAACTCTCTCTCCTCTCCAACCTCCAACTCTCTCTCCTCTCCAACCTCCAACTCTCTCTCCTCTACAACTTCCAACTCTCTCTCCTCTCCAACCACCAACTCTCTCTCCTCTCCAACCACCAACTCTCTCTCCTCTCCAACCTCCAACTCTCTCTCCTCTCCAACCTCCAACTCTCTCTCCTCTCCAACCTCCAACTCTCTCTCCTCTCCAACCTCCAACTCTCTCTCCTCTATAACTTCCAACTCTCTCTCCTCTCCAACCACCAACTCTCTCTCCTCTACCACCTCCAACTCTCTCTCCTCTCCAACCTCCAACTCTCTCTCCACTCCAACCTCCAACTCTCTCTCCTCTCCAACCTCCAACTCTCTCTCCTCTCCAACCACCAACTCTCTCTCCTCTCCAACCTCCAACTCTCTCTCCTCTCCAACCACCAACTCTCTCTCCTCTCCAACCACCAACTCTCTCTCCTCTCCAACCTCCAACTCTCTCTCCTCTCCAACCTCCAACTCTCTCTCCTCTATAACTTCCAACTCTCTCTCCTCTACAACCACCAACTCTCTCTCCTCTCCAACCTCCAACTCTCTCTCCTCTCCAACCTCCAACTCTCTCTCCTCTATAACTTCCAACTCTCTCTCCTCTACAACCACCAACTCTCTCTCCTCTCCAACCTCCAACTCTCTCTCCTCTCCAACCACCAACTCTCTCTCCTCTCCAACCACCAACTCTCTCTCCTCTCCAACCACCAACTCTCTCTCCTCTACCACCTCCAACTCTCTCTCCTCTCCAACCTCCAACTCTCTCTCCTCTCCAACCTCCAACTCTCTCTCCTCTCCAACCTCCAACTCTCTCTCCTCTCCAACCTCCAACTCTCTCTCCTCTACCACCTCCAACTCTCTCTCCTCTCCAACCTCCAACTCTCTCTCCTCTCCAACCACCAACTCTCTCTCCTCTCCAACCTCCAACTCTCTCTCCTCTCCAACCTCCAACTCTCTCTCCTCTACCACCTCCAACTCTCTCTCCTCTCCAACCTCCAACTCTCTCTCCTCTCCAACCACCAACTCTCTCTCCTCTCCAACCTCCAACTCTCTCTCCTCTCCAACCTCCAACTCTCTCTCCTCTACCACCTCCAACTCTCTCTCCTCTCCAACCTCCATCTCTCTCTCCTCTCCAACCACCAACTCTCTCTCCTCTACCACCTCCAACTCTCTCTCCTCTCCAACCTCCAACTCTCTCTCCTCTACCACCTCCAACTCTCTCTCCTCTCCAACCACCAACTCTCTCTCCTCTCCAACCTCCAACTCTCTCTCCTCTCCAACCACCAACTCTCTCTCCTCTCCAACCACAAACTCTCTCTCCTCTCCAACCTCCAACTCTCTCTCCTCTCCAACCTCCAACTCTCTCTCCTCTCCAACCACCAACTCTCTCTCCTCTCCAACCTCCAACTCTCTCTCCTCTCCAACCTCCAACTCAACTCTCTCTCCTCTCCAACCTCCAACTCTCTCTCCTCTCCAACCTCCAACTCTCTCTCCTCTACCACCTCCAACTCTCTCTCCTCTACAACTTCCAACTCTCTCTCCTCTCCAACCACCAACTCTCTCTCCTCTCCAACCTCCAACTCTCTCTCCTCTACAACTTCCAACTCTCTCTCCTCTACCACCTCCAACTCTCTCTCCTCTCCAACCTCCAACTCTCTCTCCTCTACAACTTCCAACTCTCTCTCCTCTACAACTTCCAACTCTCTCTCCTCTCCAACCTCCAACTCTCTCTCCTCTCCAACCTCCAACTCTCTCTCCTCTCCAACCACCAACTCTCTCTCCTCTACAACTTCCAACTCTCTCTCCTCTCCAACCCCACTCTCTCCTCTCCACCACCAACTCTCTCTCCTCTCCAACCTCCAACTCTCTCTCCTCTACAACCTCCAACTCTCTCTCCTCTACCACCTCCAACTCTCTCTCCTCTCCAACCACCAACTCTCTCTCCTCTCCAACCTCCAACTCTCTCTCCTCTCCAACCACCAACTCTCTCTCCTCTACCACCTCCAACTCTCTCTCCTCTCCAACCTCCAACTCTCTCTCCTCTCCAACCTCCAACTCTCTCTCCTCTACAACTTCCAACTCTCTCTCCTCGCCAACCACCAACTCTCTCTCCTCTCCAACCTCCAACTCTCTCTCCTCTCCAACCACCAACTCTCTCTCCTCTACCACCTCCAACTCTCTCTCCTCTCCAACCTCCAACTCTCTCTCCTCTCCAACCTCCAACTCTCTCTCCTCTCCAACCACCAACTCTCTCTCCTCTCCAACCTCCAACTCTCTCTCCTCTACCACCTCCAACTCTCTCTCCTCTCCAACCACCAACTCTCTCTCCTCTCCAACCTCCAACTCTCTCTCCTCTCCAACCACCAACTCTCTCTCCTCTACCACCTCCAACTCTCTCTCCTCTCCAACCACCAACTCTCTCTCCTCTACCACCTCCAACTCTCTCTCCTCTCCAACCACCAACTCTCTCTCCTCTCCAACTTCCAACTCTCTCTCCTCTCCAACCTCCAACTCTCTCTCCTCTCCAACCACCAACTCTCTCTCCTCTCCAACCTCCAACTCTCTCTCCTCTCCAACCACCAACTCTCTCTCCTCTCCAACCTCCAACTCTCTCTCCTCTCCAACCTCCAACTCTCTCTCCTCTCCAACCTCCAACTCTCTCTCCTCTCCAACCTCCAACTCTCTCTCCTCTCCAACCTCCAACTCTCTCTCCTCTCCAACTTCCAACTCTCTCTCCTCTCCAACCACCAACTCTCTCTCCTCTCCAACCTCCAACTCTCTCTCCTCTCCAACCTCCAACTCTCTCTCCTCTCAAATGCCAACTCTCTCCTCTCCCCTCTCACACTCACAGGTGGAATAAAGTGGTGTGCCTTTATGCGCATGCGCAGTACAGTAATCAGCCTCAAACAGCCACAAAATGATGGCATGTCCAAAGACAAAAACTACAAAAAAAATCACAAAGTCTCGCGCATGCGTATTGGAGGCCGTCCGAAGATCCCCGAATGGAGAGGCTTCCAACTGCCGCACACTGATGACGCTGGCTGCTCACTCCCGCCCGCTCCCGTCCGCTCCCACCCACCCGCTCACTCCCGCTCCCACCGGCCGACTGCCGCTGCCTGCCGCTAACGCTGTCACCCACACAACAGAGCTGAAAGGGTTGTATTTCTGCTCCTGGAGTACTTTTTCCGTCACTTCGGATGAGGTCACCTCTTTCCGGTAAATTCAGCTCTTTGTTTTTTTTTAAGCAGACCTGAAGTCGGTCATAATGGGGGCGGAAGTGGGGAGTTAAGTACTCTTGAGGGACGGAAGTGGAGGCGGGACAGAGTCTCCGCCGCTGTCAGTCAGCAGCGGAGCAGAGATGATGTCATGACGCGTTTACGTCACCACGTTCTCCCCTTCACTTAAAGGGGAGAGCCTTTGGCATTTTGAAACTTCGGTCCGATGGGCCACCAGGGAGGGTTTTGGCCAGGCCAACCGTCTGGCACACAGGAGGACGGTCCGGCCAAATCCGGGGGCATAACTGTCGACCCGACCTGGCAGTCGGCCGACAACAAGAAATATGGCGGCCATGGCAGTGCGCCCTCCCCTTGGCTGCCGTGGCTCACAGACTGAAAGCAAGGTGCATCTACAGAAAAGGTTGTCGACGGCACCGCATGGCAGATTAAAGATTTTTGGAGGTAAATTTCACGCAAGGTGCGATGGAGGTGTGGGAGATCGGCGGTGCGCCCTTTTATGACGCAGTTAGGCTAGTCGTCAGCAGCAGGGCGAAAGTAGGGACCGCTGGAAAAATCCCCGAGCTGAATTTCGCTGGCAGTGGCCATTGGACCGGAAGTTGGCGGCCGCTCGACTCTGCTGCCTGGCCGCCACTTTCGAGTGGTAAGAGGCCTTTTTGGGGAGCTGAATTTCGGTCCCATGAAGTCACTTCTGTGCTACCTCCCTTTTTTGATGATCTGCTTTGAATTTGAAGAGCCCTAAACATTTGACACATGCTCGGTGCAAGATAGAAAGAGGGATTTTAATTCCCTTCACCCAGTGGAAAACAGGTGGAGTGAGAGTTAATAACCAAGCATTAGACATGGTGCTCTGTTTCCACTCTGTAGTTATCTAGAAGCCGAGTGTATGAGGCATTCACCTGATTCAGGTGGAAGCCTCGTGGTATTTATGCATATTGGGGCCTGTCATGTAGCCACCAGATGGCGTCATTGTTGGAGGCCACTGAGCAGCACACACATGGTGCTGCTCTGGTATAAAAGGCCAGCCATTTTGAGAGTCAGGCACTTTGGGCCGTAATAAAACAGGAATAAGGTTGTACTTTGTTCAGTTAAAGAGTACTCAGTTTGTACCTTTATTGCATACTTAACAGGGCCCATTCTCTTCGATGGGATACCGAAGCCACCTTAACGGCCTACTGAGCGGAGGAATCGCAGTGAACACTCCACTCAGGAGAAGCTGCCGGACATCCAGCAGTGACACCACAAGACAAATTCAAAACTTACTTATGTGGGGCTAGGAGGAGCAGGTGTGCTCTTCTCAAACCCACAAAAATAGTTTGGCCAGCTGCCGTCTTGGGCTGCTCCCTCTACCCCCTTCCGTGTTTCTTAAACCATCGCGAACTGCCCACCCCTTGACGGCTTTGTTGGCCAGTTGGCCTCCGGGGCTGGCGATATAGCACCACCTGTACCCAGTGAACTGCGTCTGGATGCCCGTTTGGGGCAGGCAGCTCGCCAGCTCTATTTAAATGAGGCCTGGCCGTTGATATGGATTGGGCCGGGCGCTACACCTCCACCTGTACGTCTGCCAGCTGATTGCCCAGGATACAGTCATCAGCTGCATACCTGAAGCAGACATGCTTCATGACCGGGATCAACAGGGCTGCGTCATCACCCCAACCCTCTTCTCAATCTTTCTCGCCGCCATACTCCACCTCACAGTCAACAAGCTCCCCGCTGGAGTGGAGCTAAACTACAGAACCAGTGGGAACCTGTTCAACCTGCGCCATCTCCAGGCCAGATCCAAGACCACCGCAACCTCTGTCGCGAGCTACAGTACGCGAGTGACGCCTGCGTCTGCGCACATACAGAGGCCGAACTCCAGGACATAGTCGACGTATTTACTGAGGCGTACGAAAGCATGGGCCTTACGCTAAACATCCGTAAGACAAAGGTCCTCCACCAGCCTGTCCTCACCGCACAGCACTGCCCCCCAGTCATCAAGATCCACAGCGCGGTCCTGGACACTGTGAACCACTTCCCAAATCTTGGGAGCCTCCTATCAACAAGAGCAGGCATCGACAACTAGATCCAATACCGCCTCCAGTGTGCCGGTGCAGCCTTCGGCCACCTGAGGAAAAGAGTGTTTGAAGACCAGGCCCTCAAGACTGCCACCAAGCTCATGGTCGATAGGGCTGTAGTAATACCCGCCCTCCTGTATGGCTCAGAGACATGGACCATGTACAGTAGACACCTCAAGTCGCTGGAGATATATCACCAACGATGTCTCCGCAAGATCCTACAAATCCCCTGGGAGGACAGGCGCACCAACAGCAGCGTCGTCGTCTAGGCTAACATCCCCATCATTGAAGCACTGATCACACTCGATCAGCTCCGCTGGGCAGGCCACATAGTTCGCATGCCAAACATGAGACTTCCAAAGCAAATGCTCTACGAGGAGCTCCTTCACGGCAAACGAGCCAAAGGTGGGCAGAGGAAATGTTACAAGGACACCCTCAAAGCCTCCCTGATAAAGTGTGACATTCCCACTGACGTCTGGGAGTCCCTGGCTAAAGAACGCCCTAAGTGGAGGAAGTGCATCCGGGAGGGCGCTGAGCAGCTCGAGTCTAAATGCCGAGAGTGTGCAGAAATCAAGCGCAGGCAGCGGAAAGTGCATGCAGCAAAACAGTCTCACCCACCCCTTCCCTCAACGACTATCTGTCCCACCTGTGACAGAGTCTGTGACTCTCGTATTGGACTGTTCAGCCACCAAAGACACACTTCAGGAGTGGAAGCGAGTCTTCCTCGATTCCGAGGGACTGCCTATGATGATGATGATGACCTGAAGCCCACAGATGTCAAAAATATGAATATGACTATAAGTGGCTGTGGAATTTGTAGGCATTTTTACTTGCCTTCTTTTGCTAGAGAGCAAAGGACAATTAGGGAAGTTAGCCCATCCCATTTGTTAGCGTTCATAATGATAGCAGAAACCTAGGCCTAGCAATTCGAACCATTAGTGCTAGCTGTTAAGGTCGGTTTTGAAGAAAAACTAGTGGCCGCCTCATTTTTGCCCACCTCTGGTGTGGAACAAAGCGGCCCACATGTTGGGCAGGGTCAGCCGCACTGCCATTGCCTGCACTCGTCACAAGTATTTTAATTACCAGGAGCATGACATCAATCAGTGTGCAACGCCGAATTGACGCACGCTCAGCGATTTGGACATCGCCTTTCCTCTTACCCCCCTCTCCAAAGCATGCCCATGCGTGCAGCCATTGACAGTGTGTAGAACTGGGAGAAAGCAGCAGTGAGCTGTAAACCGTGCAGTAAACAGCTGCTGAGATAACTGTGGAGAGCTCAGACTATGTAATTGGAATGAAAACTGCTTCCGGTGAGTTGCATCAAATCTCGCTCCTGGTCAGTCAACCATTACAGGTGGTAAATACTTTTAAACAAAATTATACTGTGCTAGAGTTGTAAGAATCTTACGAAAAAAATCAAAGCTGAATTTCATTAAATTTTATACATTGGGTGCTCTAGTTTAGGAACTGATAAAATAATATGCAAAGTTTTGAAGTCTGCTTTTAAATGGTCAAGAATTAAGGAAAATTTCACAGTATATTCTTACCAAGAGTTCTTCAAAAGTTTGTTGTTAAAGATTTAATTGAACTCTCTTCTGCACGATTTACACCAGTAAACTCGTGACCAAGATGTTCCTATTTCCTTTTTTAAAATTTATTTGAATTGATTTCTCATGCAACGGAGTAACGACACATCTGTGCCGCAATCTTTCATTGTTCATAGGTGACTGTCTGAGAAGGGTGCACCGATCCTTTCGGCATGACCTTCGACCTCCTGCTGATGTTACAGCCGGAAATAATGCTTTGCACGGGAGCTTCTGCACTCCACTCATTTAAATCAGCAGGCAGCACCTAAATACCCGTGCTGTCTGCGCTCATTTTGCGGGCGGCCTTTAGCCTTGGCCCGCAGTGGCACCGCCGTTTTTGGGTTTAATCGAATTTCTAGGCTCTCTAGTTTTAAGGATGCACCTTCACTGCTGCTTTGAATGCTTGAATATCTGGGCTAGGCCTGCCTCCATAGCAACTTCTCCAGTGAGGAAACAATGGCAGGAATTACCAGCACAGTCCATACAGGGGGAAAATTGCAACCACAGATCTCCTGCGTGAAATTTCCACCAAACGCGAGGAAGTTAGTAGGCCTGATAATTTGAGAGAAAATGGCTTCATTGAGACAGTTAGCCTTTCATTCATGACTGCTTCCCAGTTGATCACTGTTTTGAATCACATGTGTAAATCAATGAAATATGGAGCAATTATAAAGAGCACTTATGAATGACTTACATAGCATACAATCATAGAATCATAGAATGGTTACGGTACAGAAGGAGGCCATTTGGCCCGTCGAGCCCGTGCCGACTCTTTGCAAGAGCACATTAGCTAGTCCCACTCCCTTGTCCTTTCCCTCTAGCCGAGCAATTTATTTCCTTCAGGTACTTATCAATTCCCTTTTGAAAGCCACGATTGAGTCTGCCTCCACCATCCTTTCAGGCAATGAATACCAGATCCTAACCACTCGCTGCGTAAAAAAATTGTTTCCTTATGTCGCCTTTGGTTCTTCTGCCAATCACCTTGAATCTGTGACCGCTGGTTCTCGACCCTTCCGCCAATGGGAACAGTTTCTCTCTCTCTACTCTGTCCAGAACCCTCATGATTTTCAACACCTCTATCAAATCTCCTCTCAACCTTCTCTGCTCTAAGGAGCACAACCCCAGCTTCACCACTGTATCCATGTAACTGAAGTCCCTCATCCCTGGAACCATTCTTGTAAATCTTTTCTGAACTCTCTCTAAGGCCTTCACATCCTTCCTAAAGTGCGGTGCCCAGAATTGGACAAAGTACACCAGTTCATCATAACTTCCTTGCTTTTGTACTCTATGCCCCTATTTATGAAACCCAGGATCCCGTAAGCTTTTTTAACTGTTTTATCAACCTGCCCTGCCACATTTAATGATTTGTGCACACACGCCCCCAGGTCGCTCTGTTCCTGCACCCACTTTAAAATTTTACCCTTTAGTTTATATTGTCTCTCATCAGTTTAATATATTTCAATCAAAGAAGTCACCATATTTAATTGCAGCAATAGAACTTAATATTGTCGCCACACGTGGCATTAATACATTATTTTGCTGATCAATGCACAAACACTATTCATGCTAATCTCAAACCGTTTGTAGCACAAAGCCAGGATGGATCAAAGATTTATCCTGGATCACCTGTTACCAGAGTCAATAATTACATGACGTAAGTCTTTTTAAACCTCGAGGGTTGGTGGTTGAAATCTTGGTTCAGATCCGTGTTAATATTACAGAGATGGGTCTACATGACTTCGCATCAGCCTGCTCAGCTGGCAAAAGCAACATGTACTGAGCATGTTGTTTTTTTAAATTCATTCTTGGGATGTGTACGTCGCTAGACAGGCCAGCATTTATTGGCCATCCCCAGTTGCCATTGAGAAGGTGGTAGTGAGCCGCCTTCTTGCGGCAGACCTGTCATGTATGTAGACCAGGTATACTAACTGTATAGTCACATAAGGTATGCCACCAGAGGGCACTGCGGTGGGAGACCTGAGGGTCATCTGCACAGGTGTGCAGGGCCCAATATAAAAGGCTGCCCACCATGCTTGTGCCTCACTCTGGAGTTACAATAAATGGGACTAAGGTTACAACAGCTCAAATACAATACTAGACCTCATGGAGTCATTCATAAGAGTATTAAAGCATAACAACTGGCAATGAGATTATGAACTTTCACGCAAAAATGACTAATGTTGGTGCATTAGAAAAGTTCTCAGAGGGTGAAGATTGGGAAGCCTTTACGGAGCGGCTCAACCAATATTTCATAGCAAACGACTTGGTAGGCAATGATCCGGCCACGCTGGCAGATAAGGGCAGAGCTATCCTGTTGACCAGTTGTGGGCCCGCGGTCTACGGCCTCGTCAGGGACTTGCTTGCACCAGAGAAAACAACGACCAAGTCATACGAGGAGCTGAAAGTGCTAATTCGGGACCAACTCAAAGCGAAGGAGAGCATCCTCACAACCAGGCATCGATTTTATACATACCACCACCCCGAGGGCCAGGAAATCGCGAAGTACGCTGCCGACCTCAGGAGGCTGGCAGGAGCTTGTGAATTCGGCGCATCCCTCGCCGATGCGTTGCGGGACATCTTCGTAATTAGCATCGATCATGAGGCCCTTCTTCACAGGCTACTGTCTGTCCAAACCACCGTCACTCTGCAGAAGGCCATCAGCATCAGCCAGGCGTTCATGACCTCAAGCTGCAGCTCCAAGCAGATGATGACTCACTCTCAGGACTCAAATCCGGCAAGTACTGTAAATAGAATGGCGCCTTTCACAGGCAGAACTGTTGAACATGAATCTGCCCAGGGCGTACAGGTCCGCGAGTCCTTTAACTCAGAGTCCGCCAAGGGGTGCAAAGGCTGCAGCACAAAGTCGAGTAGCACCATGCTGGTGTTGCGGAGGTAATCACAGGGCTCATCAGTGTCGGTTCAGAGGCTATGTGTGCAAAGGCTGCAGCACAAAGAGCCACCTCCAGCGAATGTGCAAAAGAGCTGTGAGTCACCACGTGGAAGAGGAGTCAGCAGGTGGCTGTGAATCCAGCGTGGATTATGAGGAGATGGCTAGAGAGGTAGCTCAGTCCCAAGACGAAGTGTATGGAGTATATACCTGCACCACAGATTGTCCTCCGGTGATAATGGAAGTTGAGATAAATGGCGTTCCAGTCTTCATGGAAGTGGACACAGGGACGAGTCAGTCAGTGATGAGCCAGGAAGCCTTTGAGAGGCTATAGAACGATCAAGCTAAACGATCCAAGCTGGTCCCAGTTTAGGCAAAGCTGTGCACCTACATCAAGGAACTGATATCAGTTATTGGTAGTGCGGATGTAAGTGTATCCCATGATGGCGTGGTGCACAATTTACCATTGTGGATTGTTTCAGGTGCTGGACCAACGCTACTTGGAAGAAGATGGATGGGGAAGATTCATTGGAACTGGGAAGACTTCATCCCTCCAGCGATCAACGTCCCCCGTGCTCAGAGGCAGAGCAGGCCCACACCTTCAGATGGACCAGGCACCGGAGAGCAGATCCGCGCAGCCCCCGAAGCACAGACCGCTTATTATGACTGTGTGGCGATGATCCGGCCGAGACGACCCAAAAGCACCTTCCCGGTTTCAGTGGCAAGACTCCTGGGGAGGAAGATTGGATCTGAGGGTGCCTTCCCAGCCTCAGTGGCAGAATCCCTGGGAAAGAAGATCACGGCAGTCGACATCATGGACACGGAAAAGATGGTGCTGCGCTAATAGAGCAACGACAATGGTTCCAGGCAAGGAAGATGATTGGGGTAAAAGTAGTAAGGCCATTTTAAAGGAGGCCAGCAAACTGCCATTTTTGAATGAACTGCTTGAAATTGGTAACCAATGTAAAAGTCCAGCTGTAATGAGCAAAATGTTGTTGAGCGATGTCGGGTGCAAATTGCAATCAGCCAATGTAGCGGACGAACACCTAACGGTCGTATACAGGTCCAACGGGCTACCCAATGCTGTAGTCTGCGTCCCTGGGACCAGAACGATGTATCATAAAGTGTCCCCACAGCTGACAGAAGTAGACAAGCCACAGAGTAGACAATCCCCGGAGAGCAGAGGCATCGGTAGCGATACCCTGCCTCAAATCGGTTTAACATTGCAGGCACCCGATGGCATGAACCGCCACGGGCCAGAAACAGTAAACTGCGCCTATGCTCACAGTCGGCTATCGTCGCCCACCACCTGGGTGGAAAAGGCGCAGCCCACAAACCCACTCACCACCACAGCAATGCCCAAGAGCGAAGGGTCACCCGCAACGGCTCCTCCGATTGGGACCTGGGCCAGCCAGGATCCCAAACTAGAGAGTGCTCACAACTGTGCCCTCAAGGAAAGCGAGTCAGCAGTTCCCTACGAACTGCTAGACAAGACGAGGCAGCCCCACCGTCGCTTAGATGAAACGCTCCCTCGCTCAGACTGCTTCCCAGGGAGCAGCAGTGACACTGTGCAAACGAAAAGGACAGGGAGGTCACAGACACATCAGCTGTTTTTGGGCCTGCCCGGCACTAGGAGAAATGGCAAGAGCCCTGAGCTCAGGCAACTTGAGCAAATTGAGCTCACCTCGTCCACAGGCCACTAGCATGGGGTGCTGCGTCGTCACCAGACGACCCAGATCTCATCCAGCCGTGTTGAAACTAGACTGTCCTTGTGTACCTGTACTGATATACCTGTACTGATCATGTAAATGTACCACACAAAAAGAAACGCAACTGTAATCCACCCAACAAATGTACCAAGATGTAAATGTAAAACCCATGTGATGAACTTGAATGCAACTTGCATGTAACAGGCCATTAGCCTGATCTCTGTGTGGGGGGGAGAATGGAGTAGTCATGGACTCACAACCAGAAACCACTGGGACCTCCACTGGCAACAAATCTCACTACCAACCCACGCAAGCTAGAAGTGACCCTCCAATGGTCAACCAGGAAGAGCAAAGCCCAGGCCACTGTCAATGTATGAGACAATTTGCATTAAAGACTTGAGGGGAAGTGATGTCATGTAGGTAGACCATGTATACTAACTGTATAGTCACATAAGGTGTGCCACCAGAGGGCACTGTGGTGGGAGACCTGCAAAGGTGTGCAGGGCCCAGTATAAAAGGCTGCCCACCATGCTTGTGCCTCACTCTGGAGTTACAATAAATGGGACTAAGGTCACAACAGCTCAAGTACAATACTAGGCCTTGTGGAGTCATTCATAAGAGTATTAAAGACATAACAAGACCACAAGGTCCCGAGCTTTATTCTAAGTCTGTACTGAGTTACTTTTTTACCGGGCCGCATGTTTAGAGCGGGGGTGAGGAGTTATGGACAGGAAACCAGGAAGTATAGGTTTCCTGAATGTCCTGTAGTTTTTGACTGCAGGGTATCTTTTAATTTTTTTCCGCAGGTTTCCCGCCCGACAGCTAGTCTGATTGGAGGGTTGCTGACTTTCAGTGGGGGAGACTGCAGTTGGCCGTGCAAGATGACTGTGAGCAGCTCTAGCCCAGAAGGCCCAGCTGTAGACTGCACCACCTTGGCAATGCAGCAGCAGTCAGGGCTGGCAGGCAACAGCAGGGACAATGGCGGAGTGGCATTGGTTGAAGTATGAATGCTGTCATCCTGAGAGAGGACGGCAGGATGGTGCTCCATGGAGCCACTGCCACTCCCCCGGGATGGTGCCTCAGCAATCATAGTAATCTGTTGGAGGACAAATTGCTGGACTGCTGTGAGACCCTGCAAACCCTTTCCACATTGGTAAACACAGCCATTTTGGCAGCAGTGTGAGCTTGGGTGGCAGCAAGCTGAGCCTGCATGAGAGCAGTCTGAGCTTGCGTGGCATAAGTCTGAGCTTTCACTACAGCACTCAGATGCTGGATCGCTTCTGCTTGTGCTGCAATGAATGCTGCGAAATCGACCATCAGACCCTGCATCATGGTTAGGTCCACAAGTTCTCTAATGGAGTTGGCAACCACTTCCATCCTGGAAATCATGGGCTCCAAGCTGTGTGTAAAGCCCTGTGCAAGGTTGGAGCCAGACTCCTCTATGCTCCTCAGTGATAAGAGGCTCACTGGCAGGCCTGCCTATGCATTTCTGAGTGCATGCCCATCACCCTACTTCTGAAGGCCACCCCATCGAAGTCCTCAGCTGAGTCTTCTGCATCAGACCTCTTGTGAAACCACGCCCTCCAGGGAGTTGGCACCTGTGCTACCCTTTCCCCTTGCCCTGGATGCGGACATTCATGCCCGGTGACTCACCACGTGCAGATCCCACCACTAATACTACCCTCTAAAATATGTGCAGTGCCTTTTTTTGAGCTGGTGCCTGAGAGTGTCAGATCGAGTGACGGTGTCTCTTTGTGGGATGAGAGGGAAGTGGGATGTGAGAACGAGGATTAGGTATGAGGATCAGCCTTGTGATCGCCACAACCTCAGTGACGGTTCCTCCAATGGTATCTAGCACCATCTCCTCCAGCTGGGTCATGTTCTGCAGCTGAACTTGCCCTGCATCTGTTAGCTGCTGCTGGCACTGGTTAGGCGCCATCTTGGCCTGCAAGGGAAAGGGAAGTGTGTCAGTGAGTGTGGTGCAATGTGTTTGGGTGATGTGCCTGTTGTGGTTCAATAGCTTGCTTGTGTGCAAGGTGTGAGATGTGGGTGTGAGGCTTGTAGCAGTGGTAAATGTTTGAGGGTGAGGTGAAGCTATGATTGTGAGCTATCTTTCATGATTGCTAGAGATTGTTGGACGGTAAGTGATGGGGGTGTGATGCATTGAGCAGTGTGTGAGGCTAGTGGTGAAGTTGATGGGATATGATATTTGAAGATGCATTTACTCACCTTGATCACTCGTGTGAGGTCACTAAACTTCTTTCAATACCGGATCCAGCTCTTGGAGGAAAGACTGATGGCACTGATCGCTTCAGCAAACTGCTCCCACTGCCTTCTTATAGTCAGTCTGGAGGGCCGCCTGGTCCCCTACGGGTAGAAGACCTGTCTCCTCCTTTCGACCCCCTGCACTAAGGCCTCCAGTGCTGCATCCAAGAACCGAGGAGCCCTTTCTCTGCCCTGTTGAGCTGTAGGTGCCTTCCGTTTCCTTTGCTACGCTAACAATGAGGTGCTTCTTTCAGAAAGCACCTCCCCTTTAAGAAGTGCAGAATGCGTTTCGCACTGCCGGCTACCTTTAAATAGAGATTACAGTTCCTACGAAATTAGGACCCCTGCTGAGCACTGAGCCAACCTGCAGCGCCTTCAATGCTGGGCTCAGCGCTTCAATCATGTTAATTAGCATTCAATGCTAATTTTGCGTGCTGCCTGCATTACTTTTGGGCTTCGCAATCCCTCGTCCATTTTCGGGCCTTATCAAATTTAGCCGCTCACAAAAGGTTACTATCGAGGATTCAAACAAATTAAATGTTATTCAACATTATTCATTACTGATCTGCTAACAGAATAGAACTGCTTTTTGGGAAATAATTTTTAAATTCTCAACTCCAAAGAAGTAAGAAAATTGGATAATTAGCCACCATGAGCATAGTGGGGTATTCTGTCTGAATCCCTGGATCAATAAGTCACTACAGCTGTGGGCCAGCATGTTCTGCCTACTTTGAAAATGGAAAATTAATTTTACATTTTTGATCCTATGGAGTATCAGCAGCAAGTAAGTTTTAGTTTTTTCCCCCCATGGAAACTGGAACATTTGTTAAGCTTCCAATGAATAATGGAAACTGTAATCTTTGCGAGTATGCCACAGCTCTCAAGAAATCAGGCAATGGTTAAAGTGGATTTTGAAGGAGGTGGAACTCTCCTTATAAATAAAGAGCAGAGTATAATAATTGGAAAATCTTGATAAAAATTCATGAAGCGGAGCTAGGAGGTAGTGCTGTGCTTGAGGGTGTTCTACTCTATCAAAATCAGCATGGTTACATCAGAATAAATTAAAATCATATTATCCACCGAGCATTGATTATGGTTTGTCTCATTAATAAACCACATGCAGCATTTATTATAATACCCAACTCTCTGTAATACTCTGATATGCTATTGTACTTGGTACAACATTCACTGTTTAACAATCAACCGTTCAATTTGGTTTAGTTTAAATATTTCCTCTTTTTATTATTTTGGCACTTATAATGATGTTAAAAAGGGTCTATTGGATTCTCAAACAGAGAAAATTATACAGAGGTTTTTGCATTTCACTTTGTATTTGATCTTGATTGTCTCTGTTAGGTACATTTAATCAGTTCTCAGTGAGGAGACTCATATCAAGGCACCGCAATTAACAATGACAACTTGCATTTATATAGCACCTTTAACATAATAAAACGTTCCAAGGCGCTTCACAGGAGTGAAATTTGACACTGAGCCACATAAGGAGATATTAGGATAGGTGACCAAAAGCAAAGAGTTAGGTTTTGAGAAACATCTTAGATGAAGAGAGGTAGCGAGGCCAAGAGGCTATGGGAGGGAATTCCAGAGTCAAGGGCCCAGGCCGTCAATGGTGGAGTGATTAAAATTGGGGATGCACAAGAGGTCACAATTGGAGGATCACAGAGATCTCGGAGGAATCTACTCCTGGAGGAGGATACAGAGATAAGGAGAGGTGAAGCCATGGAGGGATTTGAAAACAAGGATGAGAATTTTAAAATTGAGGCTTTGCCAGACCAGAAGCCAATATACGTCAGTGTGGACAGTGGTGATGGGTGAATAGGACGTGGTGTGAGTTAGGATATGGGCAGAGTTTTGGATGTTTTCAAATTATGGAGGGTTGAAAATGGGAGGTCGGCCATACTTCTCTTTATTGCTCCGGTGTATGGGAGAGGGCTGAAGGTCAAGGTATCACTCTCAAATCTAGTTTTTTTTCCAAAAACCTTTTTATTTTGTGCATTGGTTTAAATAAGCAGACTGATTCTGTGCGGACCAAAACTGGCATCGTAATTTTCTGTTGCATTAGGTTAGCAATTAGTTGGTCTAACAATGAAACCTGAATTGCTGTAAAATTGTTTTTGTACAATAGATAAGCAGTCCACTATATTCTCCTGTCACCTCGGAAGGCAGAAAATATCACACTACGAATCCACTGCCAACTGGCTAAAATGACTTTTGAATGTATTGACGGTTAAGATAATACAAAGAAGCTGAAACATGGGCAAGATACTGTGCAAAATAATTGTGACAGGCCGTTTTGTTTTACAAGATTGTAGTATGTATTTTTTTGGTCTATTACTTGTAGGAACAGCGAAATTAATTTTCTGACTTGAAAGCTGTCTTTCATCTCAAGATTACTAGCTCAGGACAGAATCATGTAGCTTGTAAGATGCCAGCCAGATTGCTTGATCTGGATGAGGGTAAATTGTGTTTGCAGGGTCGGGTGCCTAATGTACTCACAAACATTCCCTGGGTATTATTGAAGCTGCATGTCATTGCTCATTAACATGGAATGTGAATACTTCCTGGAATTAAAGGGCAAATGTTGTGAGGTTTTCTTCCTGGCATGGATTCTTGCACAGATTGAAGAGCCAGGTGCAGAGATTTCCCAATTGGATTTGCGATATTGCTAAGTCTGCTGTAACAAGCCTTCTCCATCAATGGTGGAGGAATGATGAATAGAAAAGAATTGTTACATGGACTGACATTTATATATTGGATCCTTTTGATGTAGCTAGAAGCAGTCTCTTTGAAGATTGCCTTTAATAGGGTCAGAGCAGACTATTACCACAGTAAGAATGAATTAGTTGCTTAGGAAACATGCCCCCCCTCAATGAGCCGGGATTTAAAATCCAATATAATTGGAAATAACATTCTTAGAAAGTTATCACATGAAGAAGCCCTGGAGGACCCCCCGGAAACAGACAGTAGGTTGTATTTTGGCCAGCTAGACTTGTATATGAAATAACAAATGCTCATTAAGGACAAGCATTTACATTGATTAAGTTAGCAAGGGCTAATTATAACCCTGGCAGTCAAATGTATTCATCCTCTACAGATTAATTTAGCCACAGAACAGAGGCAATTTCATACTGTCATCCCAGACACATGGATGATTATCATTTTTAATATGGATTTACTCTCTTTATTTAAAATCAGATAAAACTAAAGGCCCATCTATATTTTTATCACCTATGTATTCCCCACAACATTCTTTTGGAATCAGCAATATCTCTTGCCAAAAATTGGATAGAATTGCCTACTGCTACATGAGTTTTTCCACAATTAACTGGTACTTAAACCTCCCACCCAATTCATGCCATTGGAGATCATTGCAAAAGACAAGGCTGAAGCGTTTGCAACCATCTTCAGCCAGAAGTGCCGAGTGGATGATCCATCTCAGCCTCCTCCTGAGGTCTCCACCATCACAGAAGCCAGTCTTCGGCCAATTCGATTAATTCCACGTGATATCAAGAAACTGCTGAGTGCACTGGCTACAGCAAAAGCTATGGGCCCCGTCAACATTCTGGCTGTTGTGCTGAAGCCTTGTGCTCCAGAACTAGCCGCACCTCTAGCCAAGCTGTTCCAGTACAGCTGCAACACTGGCATCTACCCGACAATGTGGAAAACTGCCCAGGTATGTCCTGTCCACAAAAAGCAGGACAATCCAATCTGGCCAATTACTGCCCAATCTGTCTACTCTCAATCATCAGCAAAGGAAGGTATCATCAACAGTGCTATCAAGTGGCACTTACTCATCAATAACCTGCCCACCGATGCTCAGTTTGGGTTCTGCCAGGATCATTCGACTCAAGTCCTTATTACAGCCTTGGTACAAACATGGATTTTATTAGAAAGTTTGGGGTGTAAATTACAACCCTCTGAGAGAAGAAATGTCTCCTTCTCTCTGTTTTAAATGGGTGCCCCTTATTCTAAGATCATGCCCTCTAGTTCTAGTCTCTCCCATCAGTGGAAACATCCTCTCTGCATCCACCTTCTTAAGCCCCCTCATAATCTTATATATTTCGATAAGATCACCTCTCATTCTTCTGAATTCCAATGAGTAGAGACCCAACCTACTCAACCTTTCCTCATAAGTCAACCCCCTCATCCCCGGAATCAACCTAGTGAACCTTCTCTGAACTGCCTCCAAAGCAAGTATATCCTTTCGTAAATATGGAAACCAAAACTGCACGCAATATTCCAGGTGTAGCCTCACCAATACTTTGTATAGCTGTAGCAAGATTTCCCTGCTTTTATACTCCATCCCCTGTGCAATAAAGACCAAGAATCCATTGGCCTTCCTGATCACTTGCTGTACCTGCATACTAACCTTTTGCATTTCATGCACAAGTACCCCCAGGTCCCACTGTACTGTGACACTTTGCAATCTTTCTCCATTTAAATAATAACTTGCTCTATGATTTTTTCTGCCAAAGTGCATGACCCCACACTTTCCAACATTATACTCCATCTGCCAAATTTTTGCCCACTCACTTAGCCTGTCTATGTCCTTTTGCAGGTTTTTTGTGTCCTCACAAATTGCTTTTCCTCCCATCTTTGTATCGTCAGCAAACTTGGCTACGTTACACTCAGTCTCTTCTTCCAAGTCATTTATATGGACTGTAAATAGTTAGGGTCACAGCACTGATCCTTGCGGTACCCAACTAGTTACTCGTTGCCAACTAGAGAATGAACCATTTATCCCGACTCTCTGTTTTCTGTTAGTTAGCCAATCATCTATCCATGCTAATATAGCACCCCCAACCTCGTGAACTTTTATCTTGTGCAGTAATCTTTTATGTGGCACCTTGTCAAATGCTTTCTGGAAGTCCAAATACACCACATCCACTGGTTCCCCTTTACCCACCCTGTTTGTTACATCTTCAAAGAACTCCAGCAAATTTGTCAAACATGACTTCCCCTTCATAAATCCATGCTGACTCTGCCTGACCGAATTTTGCTTTTCCAAATGTCCTGCTACTGCTTCTTTCATAATGGACTCCAACATTTTCCCAACCACAGATGATAGGCTAACATGTTAGGTCGATAGTTGCCTGCTTTTTGTCTGCCTCCTTTTTTAAATAGGGGTGTTACATTTGCAGTTTTCCAATCTGCTGGGACCTCCCCAGAATCCAGGGAATTTTGGAGAGAGAGAGAAAGACAAACAGAGGGAGGGAGAGAGAGAGAGAGAAAGATAAACTGGGAAGGGAGAGATAAAAACAAACTGGAGGAAGGGAGAGCTCATGTTAGCCTGTGATATCTAACACATTTTATTACAGTAGTCAGGCAGCTTTGATGCTGCTCCCTGAGGATTGAATGTCACCTCCCTAAAGCTGGGCTTCTGCAGTGGAGTGGAGTCTATGAATTGAATTAGGCTTGGTTTTGTTTTTTTTAATTATTTTTATAACTTGCTGTGTATTGTAAAAAGTCATAAAATTGTACGAAAACTCCCCAGTTTGTCTTTCTCTCTCTCTCTCTCTCTCTCCCTCCCTCCGTTTGTGTTGCTCTCTCTCTCCTACTTATATCGATAATGTTTTTGTTGGAGCTATTGAATTTACTTGGTGTTTCTCATTGCAGTCGATACTGTAGAAACATCAGAGAATTAGTTTTATTTAAACTTTCTTTGACTTATAAATGATGTTATTCATCTAGCTATAAAACAAAGTCAAATATTTGATTTGGGGCTTGGTGATCGTCATCATCATAGGCAGTCCCTCGGAATTGAGAAAGACTTGCTTCCACTCTAAAAATGACTTCTTAGGTGATTGAACAGTCCAATACGAGAACCACAGTCCCTGTCACAGGTGGGATAGACAGTCGTTGAAGGAAAGGGTGGATGGGACTGGTTTGCCGCACGCTCTTTCCGCTGCCCGCGCTTGGTTTCTGCATGCTCTCGGCGATGAGACTCGAGGTGCTCAGCGCCCTCCCAGATGCACTTCCTCCACTGAGGGCGGTCTTTGGCCAGGGACTCCCAGGTGTCAGTGGGGATGTTGCACCTTATCAAGGAGGCTTTGAGGGTGTCCTTGAAACATTTCCTCTGTCCACCTTTGACTCGTTTGCCGTGAAGGAGTTCCAAGTAGAGCGCTTGCTTTGAGAGTCTCGTGTCAGGCATGCGAACAATGTGGCCTGCCCAGCGGAGCTGATCGAGTGTGGTCAGTGCTTCAATGCTGTGGATGTTGGCCTGGTCGAGGACGCTAACTTTGGTGCATCTGTCCTCCCAGGAGATTTGCAGGATCTTGCGGAGACATCATTGGTGGTATTTCTCCAGCGACTTGAGGTGCCTACTGTACATGGTCATGTCTCTGAGCCATACAGGAGGGCGGGTATTACTGCAGTCCTGTGGATCATGAGCTTGGTGGCAGATTTGAGGGCCTGGTCTTCTTTTCATCAGGCGGCCAAAGGCTGCACTGGCGCACTGGAGGCAGTGTTGAATCTCATCGTCAATGTCTGCCCTTGTTGATAATACGCTCCCGAGGAATGGGAAATATTCCACGTTGTCCAAGGCTGCGCCGTGGATCTTGATGACTGGGGGGCAGTGCTGTGCGACGAGTACAGGTTGATGGAGGACCTTTGTCTCACGGATGTTTCGTGTAAAACCCATGCTTTCATATGTCTCAGTGAATATGTTGACTATGACTTGGAGTGATAATAAGACACTCAACTAAGGTAAATGCAATAACATTTGCAAACAGTGAGCAAATGCCATGTGATTACGCATCACATCAGCTATGCACCTGACCAAATGTCATGTAATCAAATGTTACATCATAAAATCTCCAGGAATAGGTCAACCAGAGTTGGCAACCCTACTTACTCTGATAAAAATCAAATTCATGATAGTTATAATCAGCCACACAATAATTCAGAGTGTTAATCTAACACTTGGATAGATACTATTTATCAGACCGATCTAAACCTGCTTTGCATTGTAGTTTAAGAATTCATGATTATTAAGTACAATGCAATTATAGATTTTTTGTGAATTTGCAACAATATAGCATATTAAAAATGCTACCAGCTTATGGCTGGAATTTTTTTTTTTTGGGGGGGGGGCCAGTCAGCGAGCAGGATCGGTGGCAGGTTGGGTGAGAAACTTGATTTTTTTTTTGACAATGGGTCAGGAACCCGCTGTCATTCCACTGCAACGCACCTTTCCCAAAGGCATCTCTGTGATCTCGGATCGCACCCGACCCGCAGAGGCGGGCAAGCCAATTAAAGCAATTATTGGCTTGTTGACAGACTCTTAATAACTTTAACTGCACGCCCACGGGATTCCTGCTGCCCGTGGATCATGTCTATTAACCTGAAGCAGGAGTTGAATGGCCGCTGAATCAGCTGATCAGTTGATCGCTTGAAATTTGCCATAAAAGCTCCCATCTTTCAGCTGTTCACTTTTAAAGCTCAGAAGCTGTTGCTTATTCCAGTTGGAACACAGATTGAGCTTTATGCAGGTTGCAAGTGTTTGAAACAAACTTTCCATCAGTTTCAGCTCATTGGAACAACCTCTCAAACCATTGACAGATTGCTTCTGTCATCTCACCTTCACGTCAGCATCTATTACGTCTGCATGGGTACCGTTTCACCTTGGTCATCAGAATCTGAACATGATCATCCCCAACACCAGCAGCACCAGGCACACCAGCAGCACCAATAACAACACCAACCTTCTCTTCACATATCTATAGAAGCTTTTGCAGTCAGTTTTTATGTTCCCGGCAAGCTTCCTCTCGTACTGTATTTTTCCCCTCCTGATTAAACCCTTTGTCCTCCTCTGCTGAATTCTAAATTTCTCCAGTCCTCAGCTTTGCTGCTTTTTCTGGCCAATTTATATGCATCTTCCTTGGATTTAACACTATCCTTAATTTCCCTTGTTAGCGATGGTTGAGTCACCTTCCCCGTTTTATTTTTACTCCAGACAGGGATGTACACTTGTTGAAGTTCATCCATGTGATCTTTAAATGTTTGCCATTGCCTATCCACTGTCAACCCTTTAAGTATCATTTGCCAGTCTATTCTGGCCAATTCACATCTCATACCATCGAAGTTACCTTTCCTTAAGTTCAGGACCCTAGTTCTCTGAATTAACTGTGTCACTCTCCATCTTAATAAAGAATTCTACCATATTATGGTCACTCTTCCCCAAGGGACCTCGCACAACAAGATTGGTAATTAGTCCTTTCTCATTACACATCACCCAGTCTAGGATGGCCAGCTCCCTAGTTGGCTCCTCGACATATTGGTCTAGAAAGCCATCCATAATACACTCCAGGAAATCCTCCTCCACCGTATTGCTACCAGTTTGGTTAGCCCAATCTATATGTAGATTAAAGTCGCCCATGATAATTGCTGTACCTTTATTGCACGCATCACTAATTTCTTGTTTGATGTTGTCCCCGACCTCACTACTACTGTTTCGTTGTCTGTTCGCAACTCCTGTTGTGTATCTGTAAAGCATGCACTCCCATGTTCCGCAACCAGGGAGCGCATCCCCTGAAGTCCCAAGGGATCCCAGCATCCCTTGGGAGCACGGTATATAAGTCGGCCCCTAAGGCCTGTTACTCACTCTGGAGTGTCTTAATAAAGACTGTGGTCACTGTTGCTTTAACCTCCCTGTGTGCTGTCTCATCTGTGTCAGAAACACAACAACTGGCGACGAGTACACGAATCCAACGCAAAGATGCAGCAAACTGTGGGCATCCTGGAGAAGTTCTCAGAGGGTGAGGACTGGGAAGCCTATTTTGAACGGCTAGACCAGTACTTTGTAGCCAACGAGCTGGATGGAGAAGGAGGTGCTGCAAAAAGGAGAGCGGTCCTCCTCACGGTCTGCGGGGCACCGACCTACAGCCTCATGAAGAATCTTCTGGCTCCAGTGAAACCCACATGTAAGTCGTATGAGGAGCTGTGTACACTGGGTCGAGAGCATCTTAACCCGAGGGAGAGCGTGCTGATGGCGAGGTATCGGTTCTATACGTCCCAGCGATCTGAAGGTCAGGAAGTGGCGAGCTACGTCGCTGAGCTAAGGCGACTTGCAGGACAATGTGAATTTGATGGCTACCTGGAGAAAATGCTCAGAGACTTTTTTGTACTGGACATTGGCCACGAGACCATCCTATGAAAACTTTTGACTGTAGAGACACCGACCCTCAGTAATGATTAATGATTTAGACGAGGGGATTAAATGTAGTATCTCCAAATTTGCGGATGACACTAAGTTGGGTGGCAGTGTGAGCTGCGAGGAGGATGCTATGAGGCTGCAGAGCGACTTGGATAGGTTAGGTGAGTGGGCAAATGCATGGCAGATGAAGTATAATGTGGATAAATGTGAGGTTATCCACTTTGGTGGTAAAAACAGAGAGACAGACTATTATCTGAATGGTGATAGATTAGGAAAAGGAGAGGTGCAACGAGACCTGGGTGTCATGGTACATCAGTCATTGAAGGTTGGCATGCAGGTACAGCAGGCGGTTAAGAAAGCAAATGGCATGTTGGCCTTCATAGCGAGGGGATTTGAGTACAGGGGCAGGGAGGTGTTGCTGCAGTGGTACAGGGCCTTGGTGAGGCCACACCTGGAGTATTGTGTACAGTTTTGGTCTCCTAACCTGAGGAAGGACATTCTTGCTATTGAGGGAGTGCAGCGAAGGTTCACCAGACTGATTTCCAGGATGGCGGGACTGACCTATCAAGAAAGACTGGATCAACTGGGCTTGTATTCACTGGAGTTCAGAAGAATGAGCGGGGACCTCAGAGAAACGTTTAAAATTCTGATGGGTTTAGACAGGTTAGATGCAGGAAGAATGTTCCCAATGTTGGGGAAGTCCAGAACCAGGGGTCACAGTCTAAGGATAAGGGGTAAGCCATTTAGGACCGAGATGAGGAGAAACTTCTTCACCCAGAGAGTGGTGAACCTGTGGAATTCTCTATCACAGAAAGTTGTTGAGGCTAATTCATTAAATATATTCAAAAAGGAGTTAGATGAAGTCCTTACTACTAGGGGGATCAAGGGGTATGGCGAGAAAGCAGGAATGGGGTACTGAAGTTACATGTTCAGCCATGAACTCATTGAATGGCGGTGCAGGCTGGAAGGGCCGAGTGGCCTACTCCTGCACCTATTTTCTATGTTTCTATGTTTCTATGTAAGGCCATTGCAATAGCACAGGCGTTTATGTCCACCAGTGATAACACCAAACAAATCTCTTAGGCCACAAGTGCTAGCAATGTTCATAAATTAACTGGAACTGTGTTTGCAAGCAGAAATATACAGGGCATCAACTACAAGTCTGCAACTGCCAGCAGGCCGAAGGTGACCCAGATGACTCAGAGTCCGCAACAAAGGATGAATGCAAGGCAATTCACACCTTATTGACATTGTGGAGGCTTCCATTCAGCCTATTCATGCCGCTTCAAAGGATATGTTTGCAAGAGCTGTGGAACAATGGGGCACCTCCAACGAGCTTGCAGACGAGCTGCAAGCTCTGCAAAACCTGCTAACCACCACGAGACAGAGGAAGATCGGTCCATGGTGGATCAAAA
This sequence comes from Pristiophorus japonicus, assembly GCF_044704955.1. Classification (NCBI taxonomy): domain Eukaryota; kingdom Metazoa; phylum Chordata; class Chondrichthyes; family Pristiophoridae; genus Pristiophorus; species Pristiophorus japonicus. Next base: position 33,899,636 of record NC_091982.1, on the reverse strand, counting down.
CAATTTTGAGCCTCAGAGAGAGGAGGCAGATGCTGAGGTACAGGGGGTGCAAACATTTTCGATGAAATGTCCACCTATAATGCTAAACGCAAAATTGAATGGCTTACCAATAGCCATGGAACTGGACACTGGCGCTAGCCAATCCATCATGAGTAACAAGATGTTTGAGAGACTGTGGTGCAACAAGGCACTCAGACCAGCCTTGAGCCACATCCACATGTGGATGGGGCTCAGAGCTGGTGAGAGTGGCGAAGGTGTGGATCCACTTGGTCCCAGAGGCATGACCCATTCATCACAAGGCGCGAGCGGTACCTCACATGGTGAGGGAGAGAATGGAAATTGAGGTGGACAGGTTGCAATGCGAGGGCATCATCTCCCCAGTGGAATTCAGCAAGTGGGCCAGCCCGATTGTTCCAGTACTCAAAAGTGATGGCACGGTCAGGATTTGCGGAGATTATAGAAACATAGAAACATAGAAACATAGAAAATAGGTGCAGGAGTAGGCCATTCGGCCCTTCTAGCCTGCACCGCCATTCAATGAGTTCATGGCTGAACATTCAACTTCAGTACCCCATTCCTGCTTTCTCGCCATACCCCTTGATCCCCCTAGTAGTAAGGACCTCATCTAACTCCTTTTTGAATATATTTAGTGAATTGGCCTCAACAACTTTCTGTGGTAGAGAATTCCACAGGTTCACCACTCTCTGGGTGAAGAAGTTCCTCCGCATCTCGGTCCTAAATGGCTTACCCCTTATCCTTAGACTGTGACCTCTGGTTCTGGACTTCCCCAACATTGGGAACATTCTTCCTGCATCTAACCTGTCTAACCCCGTCAGAATTTTAAATGTTTCTATGAGGTCCCCTCTCATTCTTCTGAACTCCAGTGAATACAAGCCCAGTTGATCCAGTCTTTCTTGATAGGTCAGTCCCGCCATCCCGGGAATCAGTCTGGTGAACCTTCGCTGCACTCCCTCAATAGCAAGAATGTCCTTCCTCAGGTTAGGAGACCAAAACTGTACACAATACTCCAGGTGTGGCCTCACCAATGCCCTGTACAACTGTAGCAACACCTCCCTGCCCCTGTACTCAAATCCCCTTGCTATGAAGGCCAACATGCCATTTGCTTTCTTAACCGCCTGCTGCACCTGCATGCCAACCTTCAATGACTGATGTACCATGACACCCAGGTCTCTTTGCACCTCCCCTTTTCCTAATCTGTCACCATTCAGATAATAGTCTGTCTCTCTGTTTTTACCACCAAAGTGGATAACCTCACATTTATCCACATTATACTTCATCTGCCATGCATTTGCCCACTCACCTAACCTATCCAAGTCGCTCTGCAGCCTCACAGCATCCTCCTCGCAGCTCACACTGCCACCCAACTTAGTGTCATCCGCAAATTTGGAGATACTACATTTAATCCCCTCATCTAAATCATTAATGTACAGTGTAAACAGCTGGGGCCCCAGCACAGAACCTTGCGGTACCCCACTAGTCACTGCCTGCCATTCTGAAAAGTACCCATTTACTCCTACTCTTTGCTTCCTGTCTGACAACCAGTTCTCAATCCATGTCAGTACACTACCCCCAATCCCATGTGCTCTAACTTTGCACATCAATCTCTTGTGTGGGACCTTGTCGAACGCCTTCTGAAAGTCCAAATATACCACATCAACTGGTTCTCCCTTATCCACTCTACTGGAAACATCCTCAAAAAATTCCAGAAGATTTGTCAAGCATGATTTCCCTTTCACAAATCCATGCTGACTTGGACCTATCATGTCACCTCTTTCCAAATGCACTGCTATGACATCCTTAATAATTGATTCCATCATTTTACCCACTACCGATGTCAGGCTGACCGGTCTATAATTCCCTGTTTTCTCTCTCCCTCCTTTTTTAAAAAGTGGGGTTACATTGGCTACCCTCCACTCCATAGGAACTGATCCAGAGTCAATGGAATGTTGGAAAATGACTGTCAACGCATCCACTATTTCCAAGGCCACCTCCTTAAGTACTCTAGGATGCAGTCCATCAGGCCCTGGGGATTTATCGGCCTTCAATCCCATCAATTTCCCCAACACAATTTCCCGGCTAATAAGGATTTCCCTCAGTTCCTCCTCCTTACTGTACCCCCCGACCCCTTTTATAACCGGAAGGTTGTTCGTGTCCTCCTTCGTGAATACCGAACCAAAATACTTGTTCAATTGGTCCGCCATTTCTTTGTTCCCCGTTATGACTTCCCCTGATTCTGACTGCAGGGGACCTACGTTTGTCTTTACTAACCTTTTTCTCTTTACTTATCTATAGAAACTTTTGCAATCCGTCTTAATGTTCCCTGCAAGCTTCTTCTCATACTCCATTTTCCCTGCCCTAATCAAACCCTTTGTCCTCCTCTGCTGAGTTCTAAATTTCTCCCAGTCCCCAGGTTCGCTGCTATTTCTGGCCAATTTGTATGCCACTTCCTTGGCTTTAATACTATCCCTGATTTCCCTTGATAGCCACGGTTGAGCCACCTTCCCTTTTTTATTTCTATGCCAGACAGGAATGTACAATTATAATGTAACTATTAATCGTTTCTCGCTACAGGACCAATATCCGCTACCTAAGGCAGACGATCTATTTGCGACGCTGGCAGGAGGCAAGATGTTCACCAAGCTCGACCTGACTTCGGCCTACATGACGCATGAGCTGGAGGAGTCTTCAAAGGGTCTCACCTGCATCAACACGCACAAGTGACTGTTTATCTACAACAGATGCCCGTTTGTAATTCCGTCGGCTGCAGCGATCTTCCAGAGAAACATGGAGAGCCTAATCAAGTCGGTACCACGCACGGTGGTTTTTCAGGACGACATATTGGTCATGGGTCGAGACACCGTCGAGCACCTACAAAACCTGGAGGAAGTCCTCCAGCGACTGGATCGCGTAGGGCTGTGGCTGAAAAGGTCAAAATGCATCTTCATGGCATCAGAAGTGGAGCTTTTGGGGCGAAAGATTGCGGCGGCCCACAGACGCCAACGCAGAGGTTATCAGGAACACGTCCAGGCCACAGAATGTCACGGAGCTGCGGTCGCTCCTGGGACTCCTCAACTATTTTGGTCACTTCCTACCGGGGTTAAGCACCCTCTTAGAGCCCCTACATGTGTTATTGCGAAAAGATGAGAACTGGGTATGGGGAAAAAAAACAAGAAATTGTTTTTGAGAAAGCCAGAAACATTTTATGCTTCAACAAGCTGCTTGTATTGTATAACCCGTGTAAAAGACTTGTGCTAGCATGTGATGCATCGTCGTATGGAGTCGGGTGTGTATTACAACAAGATAATGTTGCGGGGGAAGTTGCAACCTGTCGCCTATGCTTCCAGGAGCTTGTCTAAGGCCGAGAGGGCCTTCAGCATGATTGAGAAAGTGACATTCGCGTGTTTGTTCGGGGTAAAGAAAATGCATCAGTACCTGTTTGGCCTCAAATTTGAGCTGGAAACCGATCACAAGCCCCTCATATCCCTGTTCACTGAAAACAAGGGGATAAATACTAATGCCTCAGCCCGCATACAAAGGTGGGCACTCACCCTATCAACATATAATTACACCATCCGCCACAGGTCAGGCACCGAGAACTGTGCGGATGCTCTCAGTAGTCTACCATTGCCCACCATGGGGGTGGAAATGGCGCAGCCTGCAAACTTGTTGATGGTGGCACAGCCCGCAGACTTGTTGATGGTCATGGAAGCGTTTGAAAATGATAAATCACCTGTCACGGTCCGCCAGATTAGGACTTGGACCAGCCAAGATCCTCTGCTGTCCCTAGTAAAAAACTGTGTACTGCGTGGGAGCTGGGCCAGCACCCCCGTTGAAATGCAAGAGCTAATCAAACCGATCCAGCGGCGAAAGGACGAGCTGTCCATTCAGGCAGACTTCCTGTTGTGGGGTAACTGCGTAGTGCTACCCAAAAAGGACATGGAGGTGTTCATCTCGGATTTCCACAGCACACACTCGGGTATAGTAATGATGAAAGCGATAGCCAGATCCCACGTGTGGTGACCCGGTATCGACTCTGACTTAGAATCCTGTGTACTACAATGCAGTGCATGTGCTCAGTTGAGCAACGCGCCCAGAGAGGCACCACTAAGTTTGTGGTCCTGGCCCTCCAGACCATAGTCAAGGATCGATGTCGACTATGCGGGCCCGTTTCTCGGTAAAATGTTCCTGGTGGTGGTGGATGCTTTTTCAAAATGGATTGAATGTGAAATAATGTCGGGAAGCACCGCCAACGTCACCATTGAAAGCCTGAGAGCCACGTTTGCCATCCACGGCCTGCCTGACATACTGGTCAGTGACAACGAGCCATGTTTCACCAGTGTCGAATTTAATGACCCACAATGGGATCAAACATGTCACCTCTGTCCCATTTAAACCAGCCTCCAATGGGGAGGCAGAGCGGGCAGTACAAACCATCAAACAGAGCCTTAAACAAGTCACAGAAGGCTCACTTCAAACCCACCTGTCCCGAGTACTGCTCAGCTACCGCACGAGACCCCACTCGCTCAAAGGGGTGCCCCGGCTGAGCTACTCATGAAAAGGACATTCAAAACCAGACTCTCGCTGGTTCACCCAAACCTACATGATCAGGTAGAGAGCAGGCGGCAGCAACAAAATGTAAACGATGGTCGCGCCACTGTGTCACGGGAATTTGATCTGAATGACCCTGTGTATGTACTAATCTATGGACATGGTCCCAAGTGGATCGCGGGCACGGTGATAACTAAAGAAGGGAGTATGGTGTTTGTAATCAAACTAGACAATGGACAAATTTGCAGAAAGCACCTGGACCAAACGAGGCTGCGGTTCACAGACTGCCCTGAATAACCCACAGCAGACACCACCTTTTTTGAGCCCACAGCACACACCCAAAGGATCAACGACACCACGCCGGACCAGGAAATCGAACCCATCACGCCCAACAGCCCAGCAAGGCCAGGCTCACCCAGCAGGGCCAACAACACACCAGCCCAGCGAGGGCACAGCCACACACCAGAACAGACATTTGTCCCGAGGCGGTCCACCAGGAAAAGAAAGGCTCCCGACCGCCTCACCTTGTAAATAGTTTTCACTTTGACTTTGGTGGGGAGTGATGTTGTGTATCTGTAAAGCATGCACTCCCATGTTCTGCCACCAGGGAAAGCAGCATCCCTTGGAAGCACTGTGTATAAGCCGGCCCCTAAGGCCTGTTACTCACTCTGGAGTGTCTTAATAAAGACTGAGGTCACTGTTACTTTAAGCTCCCGGTGTGCAGTCTCATCTGTGTTAGGAACAGAACAACTCCCACTGGTGTTTTCTGCCCTTTGGTATTCTGCAGCTCCAGCCATACAGATTCCACATCATCCAAGCTAATGTCCTTCCTTACTATTGCATTAATTTCCTCTTTAACCAGCAACGCTATCCCACCTCCTTTGCCTTTCTGTCTATCCTTCCTGAATGTTGAATACTTTTGGATGTTAAGTTCCCAGCCTTGGTCACCCTGGAGCCATGTCTCCGTGATGTCGATTTTATCATATTCATTAATTGCTGCCTGTGCAGTTAATTCGTCCACTTTAATACCAATACTTCTCGCATTGAGGCACAGAGCCTTCAGGCTTGGCTTTTTAACACTCTTTGCCTCTTTAGCATTTTGCTGTAATGTGGCCCTTTTTGATTTTTGCCTTGGGTTTCTCTGCCCTTCACTTTTACTTTTCTTCTTTCTATCTTTTGCATCTGCCCTCATTCTACTTCCCTCTGTCTCCCTGCATAGGTTCCCATCCCCCTGCCATATTAGTTTAAACCCTCCCCAACAGCACTAGCAAACACTCCCCCTCGGACATTGGTTCTGGTCCTGCCCAGGTGCAGACCGTCCGGATTGTACTGGTCCCACCTCCCCCAGAACCGGTTCCAATGTCCCAGGAATTTGAATCCCTCCCTTCTGCACCACTTCCCAAGCCACATATTCATCTGACCTATCCTGCGGTTCCTATTCTGGCCAGCACGTGGCACTGGTAGCAATCCTGAGATTACTACTTTTGAGGTCCTGTTTTTTAATTTAGCTCCGAGCTCCCTAAATTTACCTTATAGGACGTCATCCCGTTTTTTACCTATATCGTTGGTAGCTATATGCACCACGACAACTGGCTGTTCACTCTCCCACTCCAAAATATCCTGCAACCGCTCTGAGACATCTTTGACCCTTGCACCAGGGAGGCAACATACCATCCTGGAGTCTCAATTGCGGCCGCAGAAGCGTCTATCTATTCCCCTTACAACAGAATCTCCTACCACTATAGCTCTCCCACTCTTTTTCCTGCCCTCCTGTGCAGCAGAGCCACCCACGGTGCCATGAACTTGGCTGCTGCTGCTCTCCCCTGATGAGTCATCCTCCCCAGCAGTACCCAAAATGGTGTATCTGTTTTGGAGGGGGATGACCGCAGGGGATCCCTGCACTACCTTCCTTCCACTGCTCTTCCTGTTGGTCACCCATCCCCTATCTGGCTGTGTAATCTTTACCTGCGGTAACACCAACTCACTAAACGTGCTATTCACGGCATCCTCAGCATCGCAGATGCTCCAAAGTGAATCCACCCACAGCGATCTGTCAGGAGCTGCAGCAGGACACACTTCCCACACATGTAGTCGTCAGGGACAGTGCAAGCGTCCTTGAGTTCCCACATAGCACAGGAGGAGCATGACACATGTCTGAGCTTTCCTGCCATGACTTAAACCCTAGATTAACTTAATTTGGCAACAACAATGAGAAAGGTTACCAACTCATAAAGGAAAAGAAAAAGAAAAACTACTCATCAATTACTTACCCCCTTGGTTGTTACGTCACCTTTCGATTTCTTTCTACTTCTTTGTTTACCTTCTGCATCTGCTGCAGCTACACCAGCTGGCCTCCTCCTCGATGAGCCTTTTATAGGCCTCCGACCCCGGGCTCCCGCTGCTCGATCTCCCGCCTCCTGCTCAACGAGCCTTTTATAGGTCTCCGACCCCGGACTCCCGCTGAAGACACAAATAACCTTCCGGAAATACTCGGGGACCGAGGGTCTAGTGAGAAGGAGGAACTGAAGGAAATCCTTATTAGGTGGGAAATTGTGTTCGGGAAATTGATGGACTTGAAGGCTGATAAATCCCTGAGGCCTGATAGTCTGCATCCCAGAGTACTTAAGGAAGTGGCCCTCGAAATAGTGGATGCATTGGTGATCATTTTCCAACAGTCTATCGACTATATGGACTGAAGGGTAGCTAATGTACCACCACTTTTTAAAAAGGGAGGGAGAGAGAAAACGGGTAATTTTAGACCGGTTAGCCTGACATCAGTAGTGGGGAAAATGTTGGAATCAATCAGTAAAGATGAAATAGCAGCGCATTTGGAAAGCAGTGACAGGATCGGTCCAAGTCAGCATGGATTTATGAAAGGGAAATCCTGCTTGACAAATGTTCTGGAATTTTTTGAGGATGTAACTGGTAGAATGGACAAGGGAGAACCAGTGGATGTGGTGCATTTGGACTTTCAAAAGGCTTTTGACAAGGTCCCACACAAGAGATTGGTGCGCAAAATTAAAGCACATGGTATTGGGAGTAGTGTACTGGCGTGGATAGAGAACTCGTTGGCAGACAGGAAGCAGAGAGTCGGGATAAACGGGTCCTTTTCAGAATGGCAGGCACTGACTAGTGCGGTGTTGCAGGGCTCAGTGCTGGGACCTCAGCTCTTTACAATATACATTAATGATTTAGATGAAGGAATTGATTGTAATATCTTCAAGTTTGCAGATGACACTGGTTGACGGTGTGAGCTGGTGAGGAGGACGCTAAAAGGCTGCAGGGTGACTTGGACAGGATAGGTGAGTGGGCAAATGCATGGCAGATGTAGTATAATGTAAAAAACACGAAGGCAGAATATTATCTGAATGGAGGCAGATTAGGAAAAGGGGGTGCAACGAGACCTGGGTGTTATGGTACATCAGTCATTGAAAGTTGCCATGCAGGTACAGCAGATGGTGAAGAAGGCAAATGGTATGTTGGCCTTCATAGCTAGGGGATTTGAGTATAAGAGCAGGGAGGTCTTACTGCAGTTGTACAGGGCCTAGGTGAGGCCTCACCTGGAATATTGTGTTCAGTTTTGGTCTCCTAATCTGAGGAAGGACGTTCTTGCTATTGAGGGAGTGCAGCGAAGGTTCACCAGACTGATTCCCGGGATGGCAGGACTGACATATGAGGAGAGACTGGATCAACTGGGCCTGTATTCACTGGAGTTTAAAAAGGTGAGAGGGGATCTCATAGAAACATATAAAATTCTGATGGGACTGGACAGGTTAGATGCAGGAAGAATGTTTCCGATGTTGGGGAAGTCCAGAACCAGAGGACACAGTCTAAGGATAAGAGGTAAGCCAATTACGACTGGGATGAGGAGAAACTTCTTCACTCAGTGAGTTGTTAACCTGTGGAATTCCCTACCGCCAGTTGATGCCAGTTCATTGGATATATTCAAGAGGGAATTGGATATGGCCCTTACGACTAAAGGGATCAAGGGGCATGGAAAGAAAGCAGGAAAGGGGTACTGAGGTGAATGATCAGCCATGATCTTGTTGAGTGATGGTGCAGGCTTGAAGGGCCGAAAGGCCTACTCCTGCACCTATTTTCTATGTTTCTATGTAACCTTCGCAATCACGTGATGTAGCACAGGATAGAGGGTATCAGCATCTGAGCATATTGCTGCCCGTGAGGCCAAGGATGGCCTCATCATGGCCAGATTTACTTCACTTGATGCTGGACATTCTGGCTGCCACATGATGTACCAGATTGAGCATCCCTACAATGTCCAAGCTATTCATTTCACACTCATCATCATTGCGGGGGTACCCTTATGTCTTTCCATTCACTGCAACTCACTAAGCCACTTCCAAAGATGCACACAAATCTGTCCAAGAATGCAAAGTGTTGAAAATAAAGGTTTCAATGTTGACACCACATAAACAGAAACTCTACATGAACATTGGCTAAAGAACCCAAGTGGCTACCCTTGTTTGTTGTTGGTTGGTATGACTGCACTAGGATGAGGGTGAGTGAGATGGGTGGCTAGTGAGATGGGAATGTGATAATGTAGATAGAGAGAGATGGGTGAGGTGCAAGGTAAGTTGGTGTAAGTACGGATGTGCAGGAGTAGGGTAGGGAAGGCAGAGTGATGGGGATGTGATAAGAGGTACAGCAGGATGAAGGTGAGTGTGGCTTTGTACTCATGTTTCCTGGTCTACTGAGATCATTGAAAAGTTTGTGGCACTGCACCCAGGTCCTCCTGACGATATCCCTGCTTTGTGTCCTCTGGCGCAATGTGCAACCAGGCTTCATTGGTCTCATGGGGAGGATACTTCCGCCCATCGGAAGGGAAGAGAACCTCCCTGCTTGCTCTGACTCACTCCTTAAGCATATGGAGGGGGTCATGGGAGGTCCTTTGTGCAGCCGTGCACCTCTGTGCAGTGATTGTCAGTGTTTGCAACACTTCAGTGCTGTAGAACACTGACAGCACAAATGTCAAAAGTAAGGTGACCATTGTCCCTTTAAGGAAACCAGTTCAAGACAGGTCATGAATGACGTCACCAGATCTGGTCCATCTAATTGGGCCACGAAATGCACTGGGTGGGTTAACCAGCTCCATTGAGGTAAGTTCATTTTAGGTAGCGGGATAGAGCCAGCAGTGGAGCTGTAACCCGTCACCAACACCGGCCACAGCGGACCTGCCGAGGTGAGCAAAATCTTGAATCTTGGCCTATATGTTTCTCAGCATCTTTGGTTACATGGAGACACTGTTTATATGGGGTAACGTAGCCCAGTCATTTTTTTAATACAGGTGTGATGTCCGAAATCTGGAAATCTCGGGACCGAGGCCGTTCCGGATTCCGGGTATTTCCAGATATCGGAACATCTTTGCCTGGGCCGAGGAAGGTAGGTAGGGGAGGGAGGGGAGGTCGGTCCGGGGCGGGGGGGTGGGGGCGTGGGGGCGTGGGGGGGGGAGTTGGTCGGGCCGTGGGGAGTCGGGGGGGGTTGGTCAGGCCACGGCCGTGGGGGAGGTTGAGCCGAGGCCGGGGAGGTTGGGCTGAAGCTGGTGGGGTTGGGTGGTCGGAGGAGGCCGAGGAGGTTGGGGGGGAGATTGGGCTGAAGCCGGGGGAGGTCGGGCAGCCGGAGGTTGGGTCGAGGTCAGGGAAGGCCGGGCGAGGTCAGGCCAAAGCGGGGGGAGGCCGTGCAGCCGGAGGTTGGGCCGAGGCAGGAGAGTCCGGATTTTGGAACATTTTCCGGTTTCCAGACAACCCCGCCACGGATCGCCCCGGTGTCCGGATTCCGGAACTCCAGATTTTGGACGTCGCACCTATAAAAGCTTTCAATTGCCAGAAATGTTTTGAAACTGTTGAGCCTATATATGGTCAATCTTTTCTCAGTAAAATGTATCAATTGATTCTGTAATTTAGGATTTAAATACTAATTTGATTCTGCTAGCGGGTTCAACATTCTCCTCTTTGCATTTCACTCCAGAACATCTGTTTGTTCTCGAACAATGCCCTTGCCATCCACAATCTTATTCTGGATAATTGTATTGACATCCTGGCTTTTACTAAACATTGGCTTATTGGTGGTGACATCTTGCCTTTGCAGCATAGCTTGGTCTCCAGTTATAAGAACATAAGAACATAAGAAATAGGAGCAGGAGTGGGCCATAAGGCCCCTCGAGCCTGCTCCGCCATTCAATAAGATCATGGCTGATCTGATCATGGACTCAGCTCCACTTCCCTGCCCACTCCCATAACCCCTTGGTTAATCCTTGCCACTGGATCAAGACCTAGCTCCCTCAAGCCCGTGTGGTGGCTAGTGTGCAACGGCCACCCCAGGTTAAAAGAATCCACGCACAGGCATCTTCCACCCTTCACATGTAGTTCGTGACCAAGAATGTCAGGTCCCTCATTGAGACATCTGAGAACTCATCCCTTTTTGGTGTGGAAGTGGGTCATCCTCGATACGAGGGACTGCCTAATACTGTACTATACTACTGAAATCTCCTGACCTGTGTCGAAATCTCGACCTCCGAAAAGAATGACTCCGACACTTACAGCTTCGGCAGAAGTTTCTTTAATTTACTTGCTAGCAAGGGGCAGGTCACACTCAGTCAAGGGCTAAGTGAACACCTCCGCAATGGTACAGTTTCACGAGATATTTATACAGTCAAACCCAAGTTATGGCTTCTCCCTGTGTATTGGCTCTGTCTCGTAGTCAGTGAATACAGATAAAGAGTTAATTACTACATCCTTGTCCTGACATGGTTTCCAGATATTTCCTTTTGTCAGGGTTATTAGTTGGCCAGCCGGCCATTACTCCATGAGAGTGTGGTAATGAGCTATTACCTGTCTTGCATTGTGTCAGGATTGTTCAGTTTCCTCGTTAGTTTATCTGTTTGCATCAAATGGATGAGGTCTCTACAAGAGATAATGGCTGGTGGTTTGAGTCTAGAAGAAAAGGGTGGGGTGACATGGAACTCTTGTCGTATAGACAATAGGAGAGCACTTGTCTCAGCATGACTTGTCTCCTAGCTGTCTGATGGCCATCAGCCATCTCAAGCCAGGTTTAGCTGTTTATGCAAGCTGACTGCTAAAATGCAGAAAGTTCTGGAAGGACCAGGACTCCATTTTGTTATATATATATTGCAAAGGGCACACAAATACCATATGGTATCAACTTAGATAAAAATATATTTCCACATTCCCCCATTTTGTCCTTCAAAAGGACAACTTAATCCATTCTGATCTTGTACAGTCTCTCCATTTCCATTTCCACACAAGAGCCTTCAGCAGTTGTTGCTACCATAACTCTCGCCGTGATCTCGGTAGGTAACATAGTTTTTCCCACCCTGGCACAGCAACACTTAACGACGACAAATAATAGATACAGGACGAAGACTATCAGCAGGAATATGATCAAACCCTGTACCACAGATTTCCCTAGGGATCCCAACCATCCCGATGCCCAACCCCACAAGGTGATACCGTCTTGGCCAACTATCTGTTTATACTCTATTACCTTTTTCCTGATGTATTCAGCTAGACTGCCGATTTCTTCTGATTTATCTGGGATATACGTACAGCATTCTCCACCAATCAATGCACATGTCCCTCCCTCCTTGGCTAGGAGATAATCTAAGGCCATACGATTTTGGAGAGCCACTGTTCAAATAGCTACCATTTCATCATTTACCCCTTCAAAGGCTTGGGAAGTTGCGTTGGCTACTGATTCGACTAAGTTAGCCAGTTCCCGTAACTGCTATTCGGTTGATGCTATTCCATAGGGTGGCACCATTACCTTGAATATTCCGTTTAGCCACGTCAAATCCCGTTTTAATCTATGACTTCCATAGGCATCCCTTAGAGTCTTTATTGATCTGATAAAGGGTGCCACATATCCTAAGTAACAGGACCCTGTCCAGTTGGCTGGTAACCATGGGTAGGCTTTATGGCCACAAATAAAGTAGGTGCACTTATAGGACGTCAGCTCCTGGTCCTTTCGCGCCATCCCTACTCGAGTGGGCTCACCTTCCCACCCTTCACCTGGGGCTTTGTTATGGACCATTGTCCAGCCAATGGTTGCTATCTTTCTCTCAGTGGGATTAGTTGTGGCTTGCCATTTAGTCATTTGGGAACACTTGCTGCATCCCATTTCTGGTCCTTTAGTCTCATTACTCACTGGGCATATTATACCTTCGGGATTTTCTATTCTGGGAGTAATGCTTAGGAAGGGAGGCTGATGGTTATTATCATAATTGGGCTGGTACCATCCCTGGAAGGCTGTAAGTTTATACCCTGCCACCTCCATTCTGTTTGCTCCTTCGTTTCTGGCCCCTTAGTTAGGTTTGTCCTATTTTGCACTGTCAACCATTCTACCATTTCTGATTCGTTAAAGGGAACAGATCTCAGGGGAATACCGCCTTCGGAGTAGACAGGTACATGGGAACATATCCAACAACTCGACAAGTTTCCTTCGTGAGCATACCTATGACTCAGTGCCATAAATACGTTTACTTGCAATTCCCTTCGGTGGCGGGTCTGTACCCCTGGTGTAATCAATAATGTAAAGTAAAACCCTGTCAAGCCCAGCACCATCAGTCCCCATAGTCCATACAGTTCCTTATTCAGTCTTCCTTTTTCTGTTCCTCTGGTTCCTTTTTCCCTTCCTCCTGGTCGGGTGCCCGTTTGCAATGGGATGCATGGATCCATGTTGGTCTTTCCTTTACCTTGATTGCAGTATTGGTTGCCAGCAAGACCTGGTATGGTCCTTCGAATCTTGGCTGTAGACTGCTTTTTCTTTTAAAAATCTTGATGTAAACGAATTCCCCTGGCTCCAGGTTATGACACTTCCCTTCCGCTGGCTTGACTTGAGCTTCCTTTACCTGTGAATGAAAGCTGGAAATACATTTGGTTAGTGCAATACAATAGTTCAACATATTTTCCTCCATTTTGTGGATGTCCATTTGTTTTGCAGTAAATGGTGCTGTAAAAGGTAGTCGTTGGGGACGTCCCATAACTATCTCATGTGGTGACAGGCCTGTTGTTCTGTTGGTTGCAGATCGCATTACCATCAAAGCTAAGGGCAGCAGTTCTGTCCATTTCAGTCCAGTGTCATTGCATAGTTTTGCCAGCTTATTTTTAAGCATTCCATTATATCTTTCAACAAGTACAGCTGATTGTGGATGATAACTGCAATGAAAACGTTGATTAATCTGCAAAGCTTTACACATTTCTCTTATAACAGTTCCCGTGAAATGTGACCCGTTATCACTAGAAAGCTTAGCAGGGATTCCGAAGCGCGGTACGATTTCCTTTAACAAACATTTAGCAACAGTAGTGGCATCGGCCTTTTTACATGGAAAGGCTTCAATCCATCTAGAGAACACATCTACAATAACTAATACATACTTGAATCCCATACACATAGGTAATTCAATAAAATCCATTTGTAAATGTACAAAAGGCCCGACTGGATTTGGGTGGGAGGCAGATTCTACTTTTTCTGTCTTACCTGGATTCATTGTCTGACAGGTAACACAATTTTCACAGATTTGTTTTGCAATTGCCGAAATACCTGGTGCATACCAAGTTGCCAAAATATAATCTGCCAATCCCCCTTTGCCCGCATGTGTGAATGTATGAACACATCGGGCAATCCATGGAAGTAAGGATCTGGGTGCCACCACGCGGCCATCGTGGTGAACCCATATTCCTTCTGGATTTTTATAACATTGATCCTTCATCCAGGTCACCACCTGAAAGGCCAGCACATCATTAATAGTCGGTGGCGGGTCTGAGCAATTATTTTTCCTTGGTGCATCCCCCCTTTTGACAGAGCTGCTGACTTAGCTGCATTATCAGCTCTGGCATTTCCAAGTGCCACCTCATTCGACTGGCCTGTATGTGCTTGGCATTTGATAATGGCAAGTTTCAAGGGGCATTGAATGGCTCGCAGAAGATTTTCCACTTGTTCTGCATTTTTGATAGGGGTTCCTGAAGAAGTCAGGTACCCGCGAATCTTCCAAATTTGTCCATAGTCATGTGATACCCCAAAAGCATACCTGGAGTCAGTGCAGATATTAACTGTTTGTCCTTCAGCCAGAATACAGGCTCGAGTTAACGCAAACAATACGGCTTGTTGGGCTGAAAAGGAGTCTGGAAGAGAAGCTGTTTCGACAACATTAAACTGAGTTACAATTGCATAAGCCGCTCTAGGTTGGCCCCTATCATTTCGTAGGGCTGATCCGTCAACATAGTACACTAAATCAGGGTTACACATTGGTACATCTGTTAGATTGATACGTACGTGGTTTAGTCACTAATTCGGTTACCATTTCACATGAATGGGGTTCGCCGTCTTCTTCCGTGGGGAGTAGAGTGGCTGGATTTAAGGTAGTACATCTTTTGATGATAAGGTTTGGATTTGATAACAGTTCGACTTCATATTTAGTGGTTCTTGCAGAGGTTAGGTGTTGGGTGGCACACTTAGTAAGTAAAATCTCGACAGAGTGTGGGATATACAAAATGGTCTGATGATTTAGAGTTATTGTCTGAGCCTGTTGCATAGCATAATAAGCTGCTGCCAACGAAGGAAGACATCCTGGTAGTCCGCGTGCCACTGGGTCTAGTTGGGTACTGAAATACGCTACCGGTCGCTGCCTGTCCCCATGTAACTGAGTCAAAACAGATTGTGCAAAACCCGACTTGTGATGCACAAATAAGTTGAATAGCTTAATGTAATCTGGTAATCCCAAGGCTGGTGCTGAAGTGAGGGACTGCTTAAGACTCTGGAAAGCATTCCGGGATACTTCATTCCAAATCCTTCTTTAAGCATTGTGAGAATATAGTAGATTCATTCACAGCTCGTAGGTCATGGACAAACCTCCATTTGTGTGGGCTTCTGAACTGGAAGAATCGGTGTGTTACACGGACTTCTCATTTATGCTTATAGTGATTCACAGTTCACAATGTAAAGTACTTGTTTTATAATTTTATTAAAAGGCTTCCAAACCCAAGATTTTTCCAATACACCCAAAATGTTGATCAAGGAGATCACCTGAAATATCTCAAAATCCCAATTCAAATATTGTACTGCCACTCTTTATCTAAAAAAAATCCTCTTACTGAGCTAGAAGCTTTTGTACCAAGATTTTACACCAAGGACAATGAGAGTGTACTCCCCCAGCCTGCACCTCGAGAGACCCACAAAGGCTTTTTTTTAAAAAAAAGGCACTACAACTTCCCAAGGCATTACA
Source organism: Pristiophorus japonicus (assembly GCF_044704955.1). Lineage (NCBI taxonomy): Eukaryota > Metazoa > Chordata > Chondrichthyes > Pristiophoridae > Pristiophorus > Pristiophorus japonicus. The sequence goes on along the minus strand of NC_091982.1, from coordinate 33,883,810 downwards.
ACTTTTAACCACCGGGACCATGTCTCAACAAACCTATCCTTTGTGCATTTCCTAGCTCCGTAACTTCTTATCCGAATAAATCCACACCTGCGCTTCTAACTTAAAATGTCTTAAACTTCCCACATACAGGACAACACTATGAAGGGTTAAAAAACTTCACTTTGTTTGAAAAAGTGGGTGGAGCTAAAACAAACAGGCAGCTCCACAACCTTTCCAAACAGGTTTCCAGACACAAGAAAAAACACAGAAGCACTCTCATTCAAAGACAAGACATTCACACACTCTCATTCAAAGACAAGGCATTCACAAAAGTCTCTCTCCATTCAATAAAGGTTTTTTTTTTGGCTAGCTTTATTTTTTTTTGAATCCATAAGTCACTATCAGGTTCTCTTTTTTTTTACATATTGATTTACTTCCTCTGTTAATTTTACGTGGGCTTGAAGAATCGGAACCCAGGCCTTTTCTATTACTTTCCTTTTTTTTTTCCGCTTCTACCTGGATCTCTGTTTATAAGACACTCCTCTAGACATGTTGTTCTCTCTAAATTAAATGAACCATCGGGTGGAAATAGCCTGTTTTCACCCTTAGTCCATTTTACCCATTCTCTTAGGTGGTCAATTGAAGACTGACCACAATTCTGGAGCATAAAATGGGCTGGGGTCCCTTTTGGTGGTTGTTTACTTGCTCCAGCCCCCATTCTGGATGATTAAGATTTTCCACAGTTTCTGATCTCACAATCCTTTCGGCCAACCGAGTTCTCTACGCCCACTTCTCCTGGCCGTTACGTGGCCTGAAAAGGCTCTTAATTCGGGCTCAGTCTGGGTGTGTGAGATATGTTGGCACGAACCAACCGTAGTTGATCAATCAGTTACTGTTTCTTTTCTTAATCAATCCTTGTTTTTTTTCCCCGAATCACAATTTTCCCTAGTGACTCTTCCCGTTTCTCTAATGGCAATGTCGCACAAAGGTATTGCACACAACAGTATAACAAGGACAACTAGGTCAAACAATATTCACGCGAGTACACAAATCATAACCTTACACTCTATCTAAACAAATAATCAATTCTCAGTCTGCGTTGTACGCCACTACAGACCGAGTCCTTAACTTATCCTAATAAAACTTATAACACTGATAAGACTTATGGTTCCATACCCTAACTCTTATCACATAAGAACCTTTGATCGATTGCGCTTCTCTTTTTTTTCCTACTTTTATCACATAAGAACCTTTTCCTAATTAAAAACAATAAAACTCTTATCACATAAGAACCTTCGATCGATTAGTGCTTTTTTTTTCTAATCTTATCACATAAGAACCTTCAGGAACCTTTTTCGATCGACTAGCGCTGTTTCTACCTTACCTACTGAAATCTTCCCCGAGCTGTTTCGAGATTTTTTTCAGAACCCATTCTCTTCTGCTTGCGAGCTGAGAAAGAAGTGGTTATAAAAATATAACTTTAGCTTTTAAATGTCGAGTCTTGTAGATTGCAGTACCTCCCCTGTGGACAACAGATTACATATGCGATTCAACAGTGAAGAAACCTTCTTGTGAGCAAAAGGCTCACCTTGTTTTGGCCACTGAAGCCTTTCACTGGAGAGGCACTATGCCTGTATCCGTTTTACTCATAGGACAGAGAGTATGCAATCTCGGTGGAACCTCCAAGAAGTAACTGTCGAAATCTCGACCTCCAAAAATAATGACTCCGACACTTTCAGCTCTGGCAGAAGTTTCTTTCATTTACTTGCTAGCAAGGGGCAGGTCACACTCAGTCAAGGGCTAATTGAACACCTCCGAAATGGTACAGTTTCACGAGATATTTATACAGTAAAACCCAAGTTATGGCCTCTCCCTGTGTATTGGCTCTGTCTCGTAGTCAGTGAATACAGATAAAGAGTTAATTACTACATCCTTGTCCTGACATGGTTTCCAGATATTTCCTTTTGTCAGGGTTATTAGTTGGCCAGCCGGCCATTACTCCATGAGAGTGTGGTAATGAGCTATTACCTGTTTTGCATTGTGTCAGGATTGTTCAGTTTCCTCGTCAGTTTATCTGTTTGCATCAAATGGATGAGGTCTCTACAAGAGATAATGGCTGGTGGTTTGAGTCTAGAAGAAAAGGGTGGGGTGACATGGAACTCTTGTATAGACAATAGGAGAGCACCATGGGGGGGTACTTGTCTCAGCATGACTTGTCTCCTAGCTGTCTGATGGCCATCAGCCATCTCAAGCCAGGTTTAGCTGTTTATGCAAGCTGACTGCTAAAATGCAGAAAGTTCTGGAAGGACCAGGACTCCATTTTGTTATATATATATTGCAAAGGGCACACAAATACCGTATGGTATCAGCTTAGATAAAAATACATTTCCACACCTGGCTGTACTTTACACTATCTGCCCTATCTTTAGCACCAAATAACAGCTTGGTCCCTCTCCCTACTCTTACATAGAAACATAGAAACATAGAAAATAGGTGCAGGAGTAGGCCATTCGGCCCTTCGAGCCTGCACCACCATTCAATATGATCATGGCTGATCATGCCACTTCAATACCCCATTCCTGCTTTCTCTCCATACCCCTTGATCCCTTTAGCCGTAAGGGCTATATCTAACTCCCTCTTGAATATACTCTTCTCATACCAACTCCTCCTTTAACACCTCAGCTTGCTCCACCCCTCAGCCTTCCTTTAAATTCCTTGTGTCCACTAACCCCCAAGCCCTACCTCGAGTTTCTCACAGAGGTATCCTACCTCCTTTCTTCCCTCAGCCTCTGCATTGAGCGACTCCAGATAATTTCAATCTCCATCTCAGCTCCCCTTTCCCTCTCTCTTCTGATTTCACTGTTGTCCTGTCTTCCCTAAAGCTCTCCCTCGATATAAACTCTTCTATCCATATTCACGTCGTCCCTTGATCGTGTCAACTCATGTGAGCTGTCTACCCCCATGGTCTCAATCACAGACAAGTCCATCTCTAACCACTTCCCTGCATTCTTCACCACCCATATCTCCTGACCTCCTTCCAACCCCACATCCGTCTGTATCCGCGCTTGGAACAATTGCTTCTCCAAATCACTTACAGCTGTGCTTTCTAACTGCCAATTGCCTATCCTTCAGCCTCCCAAACTCCAAATACTTCTGCAGCTGTCAATCTGTTCAATGACTTTGTCACCTCTTCCTTTGATTCTGTTCTGGTCATACCTCCAGTATAATCCCCATTTTTGCTCCCTCGGGTACAAAGTGTGCAGACTTTAGCATATCTATCACCAGATCTGGCTAGACAACATCAAGTGCTATTGGGCCTCATTTTCCTCTGCTGAAACGGTGTACTACTCCAGCATCATCCTGGAGAGCAAAGATAATCCCCAGCTTCTTTTACATTGAATTAAATAGATTCTGCATCACAGTACCGGGTCATTTGGCCCAACTGATTAATGCCAGAGTTTATAACCCACATGAACTTCCACTCACTAATTATCTCTTCCCACTATGCCCCACCCCCGCAATATCCCTCTATTTCCTTCTCTCTCAGGTATATATTAAGCCTCCACTTATATCCATCAATGCAACTGCTTCAACACATTCTCACCAATCTCTCCACAACCAACAATTTCCGTCAACAGCTCTCCCTGCCCCATCCACCCTCACCTCCAAAAACAATTTCAAGGCGTTTATGGACTTCTTTTTCACTATGATTGAGACCATCTGTTCGGCTGTTTCTTGTGCTTTCCTCCTTTCCCTTGACCACCAAGGCAAACCTCTGCCCAGACTTCCCCTGCTTTAGGCCTGAAACTGCATCTTTCTGTAGTTTCTCTTCTATCTCCCTTTGTACCCTCTCCAAGCTTATTGTTATATATTAATGCTTTGGGGTTCCCAGACACCAGAGGGCGCCGCGGTTGGAGGTGATCGGGCTGTACGTATGTGGCATGTGTGCTTGGTCACCTGTATATAAGCTGAGTGTCTTTGTCGCGCTGGCACTCTTGGGCTGGAATAAAGATGGATCAGGTTGCACCTGAGTGAGTTTACAGTAACCAGACTCTTGAGTCATTATAATTGGCAACGAGGTAATTTGAGAACCTTCACATGCACAATGGGCACTGTTGGAATCCTGGAGAGATTCGTGGAGGGCGAGGATTGGGCAGATTTTGTCGACCGCCTGGATCAGTATTTTGTGGCCAATGGCATGGAGGCAGAGGCCTACGCAGTTAAGCGCAGGGCAGTTCTCCTCACCGTTTGTGGTCCGAAAATTTACGGCCTCATGAAGAATCTTCTCTCGCCTGTGCATCCGGCAGAAAAAGGGTACGAGGAATTGTGTACGTTGGTGGGTAACCATCTGAAGCTAAAAGAGGGGATCACCATATCACGCTACCATTTCTACACGCATGTTCGTGCTGAGGGCCAGGACGTGTCGGGATTTGTCGCCAACCTGCAACGTCTTGCTGAGCTGTGTAAGTTCGGGAACATGCTGGAAGACAAGCTGTGTGATGTCTTCATGATACGCATCGGCCATGATGTGATCCTCAGGAAGCTTTTGGTTACAGAGATGCTGGATTTGAAAAAGGCCATCGTGACTGCCCAGGCATGCATGACGATGGATGATAATTTAGGCAGATATCATTGAAGAGTCGGAGTTCCACGGCAAGTACTGTAAGCACGATGGCGTCGTCTTCGGGCAGAGCTGCTTATTTGAAACCTGCCGCTGCTCAGAGCCTGCCAACTAGTTCGATCCAGATTTCACCCTGTTGCCATTGTGGGGGCAATCATCGGCCTCATCAGTGTCAGTTTAGAAAATACTCATGCAATGGATGTTCAAAAGTGGGGCATCTTCACAGGATGTGTCCACAATGGAGCAAGCGTGGTGCGGCTCACCACACGGTTGATGAGGACCAGTTCAGTGATGGCCCGGATATGCAACCCGAGGAGGAAGTGAATGGACTGTATTAGTTCCTGATCAAGAACCAGCTGATAGTCATTAATGTGAAGCTGAATGGCGTGCCTGTATCAAGGGAGCTGGACACGGGTGCGAGCCAGTTGATAATGAGCCAAAGGACATTCGACAAGCTGTGGGACACTAAGACTGCGAAACTGAAGCTGAGTCCAGTCAATGCCCGGTTGCGTACTTACACTAAGGAACTCATACCGGTGCTCGGCAGTGCAGCAATCGAGGTGTCATATGATGGTATGGTTCACAAGCTACCATTATGGATCGTCCCAGGTCCAACATCCAACGCTGTTCAGCACGAATTGGCTCGAGAAAATCAAGCTGAACTGGAATGATGTCAAGATGTTGTCCTCGTGTGCTCAAGTATTGAAAAAATTTCCTTCTTTGTTTGAACCGGGCATTGGTAATTTTACGGGAGCCAAGGTGCAGATTCACTTGGATTCCAATGCAAGGCCTGTCTATCACAAAGCTCAGTCTGCTCCGTACATGATGAGGGAGAAGGTTGAAATTGAACTTGACAGACTCCAGCGTGAAGGGATCTTATCACCAGTCGAGTTTAAGGAGTGGGCTATTCCCATTGTTCTTGTGTTGAAGAGTGATGGCACTGTCAGGATTTATGGAGACTACAAGGTTATGATTAACCGATTTTCGAAACAGGATCAGTATCCGTTACCGAGGGCTGATGACCTGCTCGCCATGCTAGCTGATGGAAAGTCGTTCACGAAACTGGATCTGACGTCGGCCTATATGACCCAGGAGCTTGTTAACACTTCGAAGAAACTCACCTGCATCAACACCCATAAAGGACTGTTTGTCGACAACAGGTGTCCTTTTGGGATTCATTCAGCTGCAGCCATATTTCAGAGGAATATGGAGAGTTTACTGAAGTCCATTCCTAGAACTGTCGTGTTTCAAGATGACATTCTGTGCACAGGTTGCGACACTGCTGAACATCTGAACAATCTTGAAGAAGTCTTACAGCATCTGAACAAAGTGGGACTCAGGCTGAAACACTCGAAGTGTGTATTCATGGCAACTGAAGTCGAATTCCTCGGGAGGAAGATTGCTGCTGATGGCATCAGGCCCACTGATTCGAAAACCGAGGCCATCAAAAATGCACCCAGGCCTCAGAATGTGACAGAGCTGCTTTTGTTATTTGGGCTACTCAACTACTTTGGTAATTTCTTAGCCAGATTGAGCACTTTACTAGAGCCACTGTTACTAAGAAAAGGTGACAACTGGGTCTGGGGAGCATCTCAAGAAAGAGCCTTTGAGAAAGCCAAGAATCTGCTATGTTCAAACAAGTTGCTTGTTCATTATGATCCGCGTAAGCGTCTTGTATTGACCTGAGATGCTTCATCATAAGGCATTGGTGGCATACTCCAACAAGCAAATGAATTGGGCAAGCTATAACCTGTTGCGTATGCTTTGAGAAGTCTGTCTAAAGCGGAAAGAGCTTACAGTATGGTAGAAAAAGAAGCTTTGGCCTGTGTGTATGGGGTAAAATAAATGCACCAGTACCTGTTTAATCTTCGTTTTGAACTAGAAACAAATCACAAGCCACTCATTTCAGAAACCAAAGGTATTAATACCAATGCATCGTCCCACATTCAAAGGTGGGCGCTGACATTGTCTGTCTATGATTACGTCATCCATCATAGACCTGGTACTGAGAATTGTGCCGATGCACTAAGTCGTCTGCCCTTACCCACAACTGAGATGGAGACGCCTCAACCGACAGATCTACTGTTAGTAATGGATGCTTTTGAGAGTGAAGGAACCTCTGTCACTGCTCAACAAGTTAGGATCTGGTCCAGCCATGACCCTATTTTATCGGTTGTGAAACGGTGTGTACTCAGTGGTTATTGGTCTGCCATACCTTTGGAGATGCGTGAGGAGACAAAACCTTACAACCGTCGCAAGGATGAGCTTATCCATTCAGTCAGACTGTTTACTGTGGGGTAATCGTGTAAACATGCCGAAGAAAGGTTGAGAAAAATTTGTACGTGAACTTCATAGCACTCATCCTGGTATTGTCATGATGAAGTCCATTGCTAGGTCTCATGTATGGTGGCCTGGAATTGACTCTGATCTGGAATCAGTGCAATACTTGCATGCAGCTAAGTAAAGTATCAGTGGAATTTCCGCTGAGTCTTTGGTCGTGGCCATCCAAACCATGGTCGAGGATCCACATTGATTTTGCGGCCCATTCCTAGGAAAGATGTTTTTTGTCGTAGTAGGTGCATGTTCTAAGTGGATAGAGTGTGTTATTATGTCATCCAGCACGTCTACAGCTACCATTGAGAGCCTTTGTATCATGTTTGCTACTCTTGGTTTGCCTGGCATTGTTGTGAGCGACAACGGATCTTACTTCACAAGTCTTGAGTTCCAGGAGTTCATGAAACTCAATGGCATCAGACATGTGAGATCAGCTCCATTCAAGCCTGCTTCTAATGGTCAAGCAGAGCGTGCCGTTCAAACGCTCAAGCAAAGTATGAAACGTGTAACTCAGGGCTCACTACAGGGATGGTTGTCATGTATATTGCTCCGTTACAAGTCAAGACCTCATACACTTACTGGGGTTCCTCCTGCTGAATTACTGATGAAGAGAAATCTCAAGACCAGGCTTTCTCTTGTTCACCCTGACTTAAATGATTGTGTTGAAAACAAACGTCAAAGTGAGCAATGGTGTCATGATCGTGTTGCGGTGTCACGTGACATCTCGGTCAACGATCCAATTTATGTACTGAACTATGGTCAAGGTCCAAAGTGGATCACCGACGCTGTTACAGCCAAGGAGGGTAACAGAGTGTTTATTGTCGTGCTCAAGAATGGGCAAACATGCAGGAAACACCTTGACCAGGTTAAACTGCAGCACACGGATGAACTGGAATTGAGTGAGGAAGATGCAGTCAGTGACCAATCAACCATTGTTCATTCATCAGAGGACTCTGCTGACATTACTGACTCTGAACCTTCAGTCTCTGATGTGGTCATGATCATTCCCATCAGATCGGCTACTCAGCCCTCAGTCTCAACGGACTCGGAACGCTCGTTCAGAGCCAAAGTTGAACTTTGAGACGATCAATTCGTGAGAGGAAAGCCCCAGACCATCTCAATTTGTAAAAAGACTGTTGTTAAGATTTTAAAAGGGGGATGTTGTTATGTATTAATACTTGGGAGTCACCAGATGCCAGAGGGCGCCACGGTCGGAGGTCATCGGGCTGTACGCATGTGGCATGTGTGCTTGGTCACCTGTATATAAGCTGGGTGTCTTTGTCACGCTGGCACTCTTGGGCTGGAATAACGATGGATCAGGTTGCACCTGAGTGAGTTTACAGTAACCAGACTCTTGAGTCATTACACTTATCAAATGCATAAGACCCATTTCCTGCTCCCTTGACCCCCACCCCTCCTTGCACTAAACTACAAAACTGTTGAACAGCTAACTTTGCTTCCTGGCCCCATGTGCTAGCCAACAATATAAATAGTCACTTCTCCTCGGGTACTGTCTGCCTCCTTTGCAAAACCACCATGATTAACCTCTCCTCAAAAAACCCACCCTCCAGCCCTGTGTTCTGTCAAACTATCAAGCCACCCTTCCTTTCTTCTCCAAAGGCCTTGAATGTATTGTAGCCTCCCAAATCCATGCCCATCTATGCAGCGACTCCATGTTTGAATCTCTCCAATCAGGTTTACAGCTGTGGGGGGAATATTAATAGCTGTTTTAGCTGATAAAAAGGCTCCAGGTGGGGGCGACTTTTGTCTGGTGCACTCATCAGGCGGGCAGTGGGTGTGAGAATTGTGCCATCCACCAGATTGCGCCATCTTTGAGCCAGCAACCTGTGAGTGGGTGTGAGCTGTGAGCTATGAGGCAGCTTGCTGAACAGTGGAGGGCAGAAATTTGTGGCTGGTTCCACGCTGACAGTCTGGTCCAGGGGTGTAGGGGGGCAGAGAGGTGATTGCACAGATACTGGTAGTGCGCCAGAGTAATTTTATGAGGCCAGAAGGAGCACTGGTTAGGCTGCTCTATGCCAGAAGCCAATTGGCAGGACATGTGCAGCAGCCAACCATCACCGCCCCCAAACATTGGTACACAAAGATCGTGTTGGGTTTGTACAATGGGCATAGTACCCAGATTTAAATATTTAAAGAAGAGCGCTTGCCACCCAGGATGGGCCTTGGACGGAAACTGGGCAGGACGATTTGATTTCCAATTTCTATTTGCCTACTGCCCCATTTTGCTACATGGTTGCTGTGGGATTGTTGAGAAATTGTTGGCGTTAACTGAGAATCCTGAAATTATATTTCAATTTTAACGTGGAGCATCGAAATGTCTTCGCAACGCCAATATTGTGGTAACGGTTATTTTGTAGACCTCGCCTGAAATGAAAGCGTTGGTTTAGACCACTGGAGCCTGTCAACTGAATGGTGCTTTTCTACAGTACAAGGCCTGTTTAGTATCTGTGATTTTGTAGGCCTGTTGCTATGGCTAGTTTCCATGGAAACAGAATGAGTCATGTAATCATAGGCACTAATTTGTACCTGGTAAATACTTTGAATTTATAGGAGATGCTTAGAGACAGCTCATTGCTGAAGCAATCTTGATCACAATATTAACTTGGTCACCATATTTGTGTATATGCTATGAAAGGATATCACAAAAATTGCTTCCACGGTTGCACCTGTCCGTGGACAGTCTTTTTTATCCGTGTGCTGTTTGTTTATTTTTAAACGTGTAACCTGGGCAGCAAAGTAAGCCAGTTATAAGCAGCTACGCTCAGCTCTCACGTTTCCCCTCACTAACATGGCAACTGTGCAGTGTCAGACACAACGGGTTAGATCTTGATTTTGTGCGATTGTGTAAAAAAAGAGAAAGCTGTCCTGATTTTTATTTCCACGAGAGAGATGTAACATGGGCTGCTGACTCGCACTCATCCATTTTACATTACCGAACGGAGTCGAGATTCAACTTAATCATTTATTCACTCGTAACGTTTATGATCCCACAATTTTAGCTATTTCTTAAATTTCATTATATAGTAGCAGCCTCCAGCTGTCTGCAGACACAGCAATGAGCTTTTCCTAAATGTGATTTTTCTTGTAGTGTATAATGTAAAGAATGCAATCATTGTTTATGTGCCACAATCAAATAGCTTTAACATTGTTCATGATGATTTCTTCTGTTCCATATCTTTACAACAAAATGGCTGAGAAATTTGCCTGTATCTGATTGGGTTATCAAGATGTCATTGTTGTGACTTCTTGGGGCTGAAATTGCCCCTCCCCTTAAGGTCTGTTACCGCCAGAGATCGGCGGCCACGCTGCAGAGTGGAATGGCCGCCGATTTTTTTTTTGGCCGCCATTTTGAAAATTCTGCTCCTTCCGGCGGTGACCCGCTCCTCCCACTACCGCTCCGCTGTTACCGATCTGTCTTAATTGTGACATCAGAGCGGGTGCCGCCGATGTGCCTCCCCACCCCCGAACATAAAATTCCGTGCTGAAAATCTTCCTCCCGCTGCTCGGTGCCACCAACAGCTTTTTCTGTCGGTGCACTGTGCGTGGAGTGCTTGCAAAATGGCGGCGCGGCTGCCATTAAAGGGGAGGACCTACTGCCATGGCCGCCAGCTTTTTTTTTGTCGACCGACTGCCAGATCTGGCCAACAATTATACCCCCGGGTTCAGCAAGGCTGCCGACAGGCAGCCTGGCACCCCCTCTTGGGTGCCAGGCCTCAGGCCTGGCCAAAACCCTCCCTAGTAGCCCATTGACCTAACTTAAAAAATTGCAGCGTCTCTCCGCTTTAAGTGAAGGGGAGAGACATGGTGATGCGCCACAACGATGATGTCATCATGAGTGACAGCGGCGGACACTCTGCCCCTCTACTTACCGAACTTTCGCTCACCGCCGACTTCCGCCCCCATTATGACTAACTTGCGGGCCGCTGGGAAAAAAAAGCCAAGGAGCGGAATTTCGCGCAAGAGGCCACCACATCTACTGCAGCAGAAAAAACAGTCGAACAGGGTAAGTGCACTGCATTTACAGCCACCTTATCTTAATCCTTTTGTTCAAAGTAACGTACTGCGAGAACATCCATGACATTCCAAAACACTTCCATTCATCCTCGCAATTGCAATTGGTCCTGGGCACAGCATGGTTCTCATCTGCTAAGTCATGCTGTGGCTGATGGATCAAGTACTGTTTCTTAGTGTTTCTTATTAGTACACTATTACATCTCAGCATTGCTGTCCTTCAGCAATTAATGTCTAGACGGCATTGTCTTCAAAGCACAGTTTTTTTGGATTTCTTCCCTCTTTCTATGCTTGAAAATTGCCCTTTGTTGCACAGCTTTCTTCACATATTTATTCTGCTTACATAAACTGTTAGACTGGAGGCTTGTGTAGGGATTAATTGCATAATAGCAGCTGTGTGTTGTTGGCTGTGTTGCTTGCAACACATGAAAGATACAGGGTAGGATGAAGTTTGAATTTGGATGTTCTCATCGTGCATTACTTGACAGCTGGAAAAACAAAACAATGTATAGATGTAAGTGAGACTTCAGACCCATTGTGATGCTAGGCGGATGTCCAGGAGTATTATTTGTTACTTTTTTACGTCAGGGCAAAGTGAAAACCATTTTTACCGGTGTTATTTACCTTCATCCTGACAATGCTACTGCTTCTACAAGGTACTTTGGAAGGATTAAACTTGATGTAAATAAAAACAGAAAATGCTGGAAATCTCAGCAGGTCAGGCAGCATCTGTGGAGAGGAAGTAGATTCAACGTTTCGGGTCACTGACCCTTTGTCAGAACTGGAGAGTGTTCGAAAAGAACAGATTCTTAACAAGCACTGAAAGGGGGAGGGGAAGAAAGAACAAAAGGAAAGGTCTGTGATAGGATGGAAGACAGGAGAGATTAGAGAGGCAAAAGGGATGATGGCCCAAATTCAAATGGTAATACCAGGAGTTAGAAAAACATTAGTCAAGATAGGGTGTGAATGGTGGGATAATGACCAAATATAGAAACATAGAAAGTAGGCCAATCGGACCTTTCAACCTGCACCACCATTCAATATGATCATGGCTGATCATGCAACTTCAGTACCCCTTTCCTATTTTCTCTCCATACCCCTTGATCCTTTTAACCGTAAGGGCCACATCTAACTCCCTTTTGAATATATCTAATGAACTGGTCTCAACAACTTTCTGTGGGAGAGAATTCCACAAGATCACAATTTTCTGAGTGAAGAAGTTTCTCCTCATCTCGGTCCTAAATGGCTTACCCCTTACCTTCAACTGTGACCCCTGGTTCTGGACTTCCCCAACATCGGGAACATTCTTCCTGCATCTAATCTGTCCAATCCCGTCAGAATTTTATATGTTTCTATGAGATCCCCTCTCATTCTTCTAAATTCCAGTGAATATAAGCCTAGTCGATCCAGTCTTTCTTCATATGTCAGTCCTGCCATCCCAGGAATCAGTCTGGTGAACCTTCGCTGCACTCCCTCAATAGCAAGAATGTCCTTCCTCAGATTAGGAGACCAAAACTGCACACAATACTCAAGGTGTGGTCTCGCCAAGGCCCTGTACAACTGTAGTAAGACCTCCCTGCTCCTATACTCAAATCCCCTCGCTATGAAGACCGGCATGCCATTTGCTTGCTTTACTACCTGCTGTACCTGCATGCCTACCTTCAATGACTGATGTACCATGACACCCAGGTCTCATTGCACCTCCCCTTTTACTAATCTGTCACCACTCAGATAATAATCAGCCTTCCTGTTTTTGCTACCAAAGTGGATAACCTCACATTTATCCACATTATATTGCATTTGCCATGCATTTGCCCATTCACCTAACCTGTCCAAGTCCCCCTGCAGCCTCCTAGCATCCTCCTCGCAGCTCGCACTGCCACCCAGCTTAGTGTCATCTGCAAACTTGGAGATATTGCATTCAATTCCTTCATCTAAACCATTAATGTATATTGTAAATAGCTGGGGTCCCAGCACTGAACCCTGCAGCACCCTACTAGTCACTGCCTGCCATTCTGAAAAGGACCCATTTATTCCCACTCTTTGCTTCCTTTCTGCCAACCAGTTCTCTATCCATGTCAATACATTACCCCCAATACCATGTGCCTTAATTTTGCACCCTAACCTCTTGTGTGGGACCTTGTCAAAAGCCTTTTGAAAGTCCAAATACACCACATCCACTGGTTCTCCCTTATCCACTCTACTAGTTACATCCTCAAAAAACTCTAGAAGATTTGTCAAGCATGATTTCCCTTTCATAAATCCATGCTGACTTGTACCGATCCTGTCACTGCTTTCCAAATGCGCTGCTATTACATCTTTAATAATTGATTCCAGCATTTTCCCCACCACCGATGTCAGGCTAACCAGTCTATAATTCCATATTTTCTCTCTCCCTCCTTTTTTAAAAAGTGGGGTTACATTAGCTACCCTCCAAGCCATAGGAACTGAACCAGAGTCCATGGAATGTTAGAAAATGACCACCAATGCATCTACTATTTCTATGGCCACTTCCTTAAGTACTCTGGATGCAGACTATCAGGCCCTGGGAATTTATCGGCCTTCAATCCCATCAATTTTCCTAACACCATTTCCTGACTAATAAGGATTTCCCTCAGTTCCCCCTTCGCGCTAGACCCTCGGTCCCCTAGTATTTTTGGGAGGTTATTCGTGTCTTTCTTAGTGAAGACAGAACCAAAGTATTTGTTCAATTGGTCTGCCATTCCCTTGTTCCCTGTTATGAATTCCCCTGATTCTGACTGCACAGGACCTACGTTAGTCTTCAGTAAACTTTCTCTCTTCACATATCTGTAGAAGCTTTTGCAGTCAGTTTTTATGTTCCCTGCAAGCTTCCTCTCATACTCTATTTCCCCTTCCTAATTAAACCCTTTGTCCTCCTCTGCTGAATTCTAAATTTCTCCCTGTCCTCAGGCTTGCTGCTTTTTTTGGCCAATTTATATGCCTCTTCCTTGGATTTAACACTTTCCCTAATTTCCCTTGTTAGCCAAAGTTGAGCCAACTTTCCATTTTTATTCTTATGCCACACAGGGATGTACAATTGTTGTAGTTCATCCATGTGATATTTAAATGTCTGCCATTGCCTATCCACCATCAACCCTTTAAGTATCATTCTGCAGTCTATCCTAGCCAATTCACGTCTCGTACCATCGAAGTTTCCTTTCTTTAAGTTCAGGACCCTAGTCTCTGAATTAACTGTGTCACTCTTCATCTTAATGAAGAATTCTACCATATTATGGTCACTCTTCCCCAAGGGGCCCCAAAATGACCAGATTGCTAATTAATCCTCTCTCGTTACACAAGATCCAGTCGAGGAAGGCCTGATCTCTAGTTGGTTCCTCGACATATTGGTCTCGAAAACCATCCCTTATACACTCCAGGAGATCCTCCTCCACAGTATTGCTACCAGTTTGGTTAGCCCAAATAATATACAGATTAAAGTCACCCATGATAACTGCAGTACCCTTATTGCACGCGTCCCTAATTTCCTGTTTGATGCCATCCCCAATCTCCCTACTACTGTTTGGTTGTCTGTACACAACTCCCACTAATGTTTTCTGCCCTTTGGTGTTTCGCAGCTCTACCCATATAGATACCACATCATCCACGCTAATGTCCTTCCTTACTATTGCGTTAATCTCCTCTTTAACCAATAACGCTACCCCACCTCCTTGTCCTTCCTGTCTGTCCTTCCTGAATATTGAATACACCTGGACGTTGAGTTCCCAGCCTTGGTTACCCTGGAGCCATGTCTCCGTAATCCCAATTACATCATATCCGTTAACAGCTATCTGCGCATTCAATTCATCCACCTTATTACGAATGCTCCTCGCATTGAGACTCAGAGCCTTCAGGCTTGTTTTTTTAACACTTTGTCCTTTTATAATTATGTTGTAATGTGGCCCTTTTTGATTTTTGCCCTTCATTTCTCTGCCCTCCACTCTTGCTTTTCTCCTTCCTACCTTTTGCTTCTGCCCCCTTTTTACTTCCCTCTGCCTGCCTGCATAGATTCCCATCGCCCTGCCTTTTTAGTTTAACCCCTTCCCAACAGCACTAGCAAACACTCCACCTAGTACATTGGTTCCAGACCTGCCCAGGTGCAGACCGTCTGGTTTGTACTGGTCCCACCTCCCCCAGAACCAGTTCCAATGTCCCAGGAATTTGAATCCCCCCCTCCGCCCCTTGCATCATTCCTCAAACCACGTATTCATCTGAGCTATCCTGCAATTGTTACTCTGACTAGCACGTGACACTGGTAATAATCCAAAGATTACTATCTTTGAGGTCTTGCTTTTTAATTTAACTCCTAGCTCCCTAAATTCAGCTTGTAGGACCTCATCCCACTTTTTACCTATATCGTTGGTATCTATATGTACCATGATAGCTGGCTGTTCACCCTCCCCCTCCAGAATACGCTGCAGCCGCTCTGAGATATCTGCCATTAGAGACAAGGAGAAAAAAAGAAAGAAAGAAACAGGCTCTGAGGTGAGGGTGCAGCGGGGAAGGGAGCCAAAGATTGGCAGTGGTTACGCTCTGAAATTTTTGAACTCGATGTTGAGTCCGGAAGACTGTAAAGTGCCTAAACGAAAGATGAGGTGCTGTTCCTCGAGCTTGCGTTGAGCTTCATTGGAGCAGTGTAGGAGGCCGAGGACGGAGAGGTCAGAGTGGGAATGCAATGGAAAATTAAAGTGACAGGCGACCGGAAGCTCAGGGTCACACTTGCGGACTGAACGGAGGTGTTCTGCAAAGCAGTCACCCAATCTATGCTTGGTCTCCCCAGTTTAGAGGAGACCACATCGTGAGCAGCAAATACAGTATACTAAATTGAAAGAAGTACAAGTAAATCGCTGTTTCACCTGGAAGGAGTGTTTAGGGCCCAGGATAGTGGGAAGGGAGGAGGTAAAAGGGCAGGTGTTGCATCTCCTGTGCTTGCATGGAAAGATGCTGTGGGAAGGGGAGAGATTGCTGGGGGTGACTGCGGAGTGGACCAGGATGCCGCTGAGGGAGCGGTCCCTTCGGAATGCTGAGAGGGGAGGGGAGGGGAAGATGTGATTGGTGGTGGGATCACGCTGGAGGTGGCATAAATGGCAGGGGATGATCCGTTGAAAGTGGAGGCTGGTGGGGTGAAGGGTGAGGACAAGAGGGAACCCTGTCATGGTTCTGAGAGGGAGGGGAAGGGGTGAGAGCAGAGGTGCTGGAAATAGAACAGACATAGTCGAGGGCCATGTTAACCATGGTGGAGGGGAATCCTCTGTTGAGGAAAAAGGAAGACATGTTAGAGGCATTAGTGTGAAAGGTGGCATCGTCAGAGCAGATGTGATGAAGACAGGGAAATTGGGAGAATGGAATGGAGTCCTTACAGGATGGTCTAAGCAAGGCCTTGTCAGCCACTAATTTTCTAGAACTCTTACGTTCTTCTAATGCAAGCCTGCTGCAAGTATCTAAAACCATGGCAGGAGTCACAATTCTACCATTTAATTGTCATTGAGAACAACAAAAACAGTAGAAAATAATACAAACCACGGCCCATATATAAAAATCATTTTTACAAAGTATTACACAGTATTTACAGCACATAAACAGGCGGTCTGCCTGACAGGTCCAATACCGGTGTTTATGCTCCACACGAGCCTCCTCCCAACCTTCTTCATCTAACCCCATCAACATGTCCTTCTATTCCTTTCTCCCTCATATGCTTATCTAGCTTCCCCTTAAATGCATCTATGCTATTCGTCTCAACTATTCCTTGTGGTAGCAAGTTTCACATTCTAACCACTCTCTGAATAAAAAAGTTTCTCCTGAATTTCGTATTGGATTTATTAGTGACTAGCTTGTATTTATGGTCCCTAGTTCTGCCTCGCCTGCAAGTAGAAAGATCTTCTCTCCATCTACCTTATCAAACACTTTCATTATCAAAGACCTCTATCAGGTCACCGTCAATCTTTTCTAGAGAAAAGAGCCCCATCCTGTTCAATTTTTCCTGATAGGTATAACCTTCCAGTTCTGGTATCATTCTCGTAAATCTTTTTTGCCTCTATATCCTTTTTATAATATGGGAGACCAGAATTGTTCACAATATGCCAAGTGTGGTCTATCCAAGGTCGTAGACAAGTTTAACAAGACCTTTCTGCTTTTCCGTTCTATCCCTCGAGAAATGAATCCCAGTGCTTGATTTGCATTTTTATGGCCTTATTAACCTGTGTTGCTACTTTTAATGATTTGTGTATCTGTACCCCCAGATCCCTTTGGTCCTCTACCCCATTAGGCACTTATTTTCCAATGAGTATGTAGTCTCCTTATCCTTCCTACCACTTGACTCTGTATTGAAGTTTATTTGCCAATTACATGCCCATTCTGCACATTTATTAATGTCTTCCTGCATTTGCTCGCAGGCGTGCTCTGTATGAACTATACCCTCCAATTTGGACACATCTGCAAAGTTTAACATTGTACCTCCAACTCTCGAGTCCAAATTCTTTATGTAAAATGGTGAACAACAGTGGTCCCAGCACTGATCCTTGTAGAATACCACTTCCCACCTTTTGCTAATCCGAATAACTACCTTTAACCGCTACTCTTTGTTTTCTATTTTGTAGCAAACTTGCTATCCATTCTGCTACTTGTCTCCTGACTCCACGGGGTAGAAATTCAACACCGCCCGAAACGGGGCACACCAACCGCTTTTTGCCGCTCATTACCACTGCAATGGATGTGGCAGCCATTCGAGTGAAATTTAGCATTTTTGCTGAAAAAGCAGAGCGGTATTGGGGCAGGAATGGGCTGTTTGCAGTGGTGGGGATGCGGAGTGGCCGATTGGGCTGCGAAGTTCAGCTGGTGCCAATTTTCTGCTAACAAGCCAGCTGCTCCCTGGCTGCCTTAAAGGGCTGGGTTTTGCAGCTAGGCCCTGAGCAGGGAATCAGTTTGATGCGAAGGCATAGTGAATCCAGGAGGAGCCACAAGATTTTCTGATGCAGAACTCAAGACCCTCATCGAGGCTGTGGAGGGAAGGAGGCGCATTCTCTACCCTGACACAGGCAGACCGACTCGTGCTGTGTTCCTTAATGCCTGGAGAGAGAGCGCTGTGGAAGTGTCGGGGACCTCCATTTGTGACCGCACCATCACCCAATGCCGCAAAAGGCTCAACGACATAATTCGACTGATGAAAGTGAGTACATGTTCCCTCAACTGCTGACCTTCTATCTCTGAGCCTCTTCTCCACCTTCTCTTATTTCCCACCTTCACTATATAGTCACTGAAGCAGCATTTGATTGTTGAGGCCTATATATATATATATATATTATTGATATATGTGTGTGTGTTCTCGCAATGGAGGCTCCCTTTCATGTCAGAGTTACAGCTGCATGTAATGGACCCACACTTGCACTCTTTGCCAAGGCCTCATGACACTGCTATTCAGCAAGCCTTATTTGCTTTGCAGGCAAAGGTTTCTCACAACCATATAGAGCAACAGAGGATTGGTGGTGGCAAGCCTGAGATACAGCAGCTCACTCATCTGGAAGAAAAGGTTCAGAGGCTAGTGGGCCCACATGTTGCCTTCCCTGTGACTGCCGGTCGTATGCATCCCGCTGAGGGAAGCATCGGGAAATGAAGGCCTTCCTTTAATGACATCTCCCCCTGAAAGTGCCAGCGCCTACTGCGCGTTTGCTTATGATAGTGTGCAAGTTGCAGGCTGCATGGTGCTATGCCCTACCTCACCCTCACGGAAGCCCTTGTGCCATTTATGATTGCAGATGAGATCCCGAGTGTGAACCAAAGCGAGGACGACAGCCTTGCGACCACTGGCAGCCAAAGCCAGGGTCAGACCCCTGATGTGAGTGGGAGGCAAAGCCAGAATGACAGCATTGTGGGCATTGGGAGCCATAGCCAGGATGACACCCTAGAGGCCATTCCATCGAATGACGCCATGTCCGATGAGACCGAGGAAGTGGGAGGGACACTGCTGGCAGCACCGTGTCACTGCTTCCTACACTCGTAAGCGCCAGCTCAGATACTGGGAGTAGCAGAGGGGCTACACTGGATGATGCACAGGGGCCTAGTGGGCTGCAACATGGTGAAGGAAAAGGCAACCTCAGGTGCCATCTATCTGGGGGGCGAGTTCACACGCGAGTTCTGCTGAAGAGGATTTAGATGAGCCCATTGATGTTGGGGTTATGAAAGAAGGGTTAAGGCCATGCATTCCCAGATGTTGGGGGCAATGGCAAGGATGCCCGAGAGCCTGTCGCAAGTGGTCAGGAAGATGGAAGAGTCCGCCTCCCGCATTGTGGACAGCTCTGCGCACACCATGGAGCCCATCATTGCCAGTGTGCAGACGATGATGGACTCCCAGAGTGACTGTGCGGATCCAGATGTGATGCCACTTCTCATTGGCGATGTGGCAGCTGCCATTACAGCACAGGGGACAGGAAATGAGTGCCTTAGTGCTGTTTTGGAGAGGATGGCCGCTGCCCTGGAAGCTCAGAATGCTCTCATGCACTCGGGCAACAGGCCACGGAGCGTCTTACCGCTGTCGTCTCTGGTGGCATGAGACTGTATCTGCTCCCATGCAGTCTCAGCTGGATGCCACGCGAGATCTGACATCGTGGCTGGGTCCACCACGGTCCACAGGGGACCTTCTGGTATTGCGCCACACCACTGACCTGTGCTCCAGCAGATTGGTGGTGATGGTGAGGTGCTGCCCCAGAGGAGTGGTGCATGCTCCTCTGACCAGGATGATGATGTGCACATCATAGAATCAGAGAAATCTACAGCACGGAAGGAGGCTATTTTGGCCCATCATTTCTGCGCCGGCTGCCCAGGAGCTATCCAGCCTAATCCCACTTTCCAGCTCTTGGTCCATAGCTCTGTAGGTTACGGTGCTTTAAGTGCACATCCAAGAATTTTTTTAATGTGGTGAGGGTTCCTGCCTCTACCACCCTTTCAGGCAGTGAGTTCCAGACCCCCACCATCCTCTGGGTAAAGACATTTCCCCTCATATCGCCTCTATACCTCCCCTCAATTACTTTAAATCTATGCCCCCTGGTTGTTGACCCCTCTGCTAAGGGAAACAGGTCCTTAATATCCACTCTATCCAGGCCTCTCATAATTTTAAATACCTCAATCAGACCTCCCCTCACCCTCCTCTGTTCCAAAGAAAACAGACCCAGCAACTCCAACCTTTCCTCATAGCCAAAATTCTCCAGTAAATCTCCTCTGCACCCTTTCCAGTGCAATCACATCTTTCCTGTAATATGGTGACCAGAACTGCACACAGTACTCCAGCTACGCCCTATCCAGTGTTTTATACAGTTCAATCATAATGTCCTTGGTCTTGTATTCCATGCCTCGACTAATAAAGGCAAGTATTCCATCGGCCTTCTAAACCACCTTATCTACCTGGCCAGTTACCTTCAGGGATCTGCGGACCTGCACTTCAAGGTCCCTTTGTTCCTCTACACTTTTCAGTGTCGTACCATTTAATGTGTATTCCCTTGCCTTGTTAGCCCTCCCCAAATGCATTACCTCACACTTATCCGGATTGAATTCCATTTGCCACTGTTCTGCCCACCTGACCAGTACATTGATATCTTCCTGCAGTCCGCAGCTTTCTTCTTCATTATCAACCACACAGCCTATTTTAGTGTCATCTGCAAACTTCTTAATCATACCCCCAACATTCAAGTCCAAGTCATTGATATATACCACAAAAAGCAAGGGGCTCAGCACTGAGCCCTGCGGAACCCCACTAGATACAGCCTTCCAGTCACAAAAACACCTATCAACCATTACCCTTTGCTTCCTGCCTCTGAGATAATTTTGGAGCCAATGTGCACTCTCAGCATCACAGCAGTCCTGCGCCCAGACCTGTCACTCCGCCATTGCCGACAAGCATGGAATCGCCCGAGCCAAGGCCGACTGAATGCACCCAGTGCGCAGCCAGCCCTTCCAGGGCCAGAGCTGGTCGAGGGCGTCCTAGAAGGATATCTGTAGTTTCGACACCTGAAACAAAGCAGCTTTCCCAGACCCATGATGCAGCCACATGGGGGACACTGCGGAGTAGTTCGAGAACAGGTTTGTGTAAGAGGGGTTATAAGGAGATGCATAAGGGTGATAAATGATTATGTGTATGTTTTTTTGCACCTTTCTTTCTTGAGTAACAAATCTTTATTTTGTGTTCCAATATCTGTGCAGGTCTCTCATTTCACTGTGGCCAAAGATGTGAAAGGGCTCATTGGGTTGGTAATGGAGGTGCAAGGATGAAGGGTGAAGTGGGCATGAACTCTTCAGAAACGAGCAACAATGAGACGGTTCTGTACTTCCCTTGCAAGGTTTGGCCGGTGACCCGCATTCTGGTCCTCCTCCTCCTGTGCCTCCTCCTCCTGGTCCTCCTCCTCCTCCTGTGCATCGTGCTCCTGTGCCTCCTCCTCCTGGTCCTCCTCCTCAGGTGGTATTGCTGGCTCTTCCTCCAATGGTTGGGCCCTCATGATTGCCAGGTTGTGAAGCACGCAGCAGATGACCACGGATAGGAAGACCCGCTCAGGCGAGTACTGCGACACCCCATCAGAGCAATCCAGGCAATGGAACCTCTGCTTGAGGATCCCGATGCAGTGCTCAGTTATGCACCTGGTGGCTGAATGTGAGTCATTGTACGATTGCGGCACTGCAGTCCTGGGGTTGCGGAGGGGAGTCAGCAGCCAAGCGCACAGTGGGTAGCCCTTGTCTCCAAGGAGCCAGCCACAATTTTGGTTTGGGCCAGCAAACACGCCGGGCACACCAGTCTGGCGCAGGATGAAAGCATCATGGCTGCTGCCAGGATACCGGGCATCAACTGCCATGATTTTGCAGTGGTGGTCGCATACCAGCTGGGCACTGGGGGAGTGGAATCCCTTGCGGTTTCTGACTATCTCGGATTGTTCTGTGGCGCCCTCAATGCGACGTGGGTACCGTCTATGGCACCCTGACCCCTGGGGAAGCCCGAATTTGCACAAATCCAGTCTGCAGTTCCAACTGCTTCTCCCTGTTCATCGGGAAGGAAATGCACTCCCTCCTTCTCTTATAGAGAGCATTTGTCACTTGACGGATGGAGCTATACGCGGTGAACTGCAAAATGTTCGATATGTCTGCTGTAGCAGCTTGGAAAGATCCAGTGGCATAGAAAATGAGTGCTGTGGTCACTTTGGTTGTGACAGTCAGAGCTGTTTTTAGCCTTGTTTGAGTCTGGAGGTCTGGCTGCAGAAGATTGCACAGCTCCCACAAGATGTCCTTCTGGAATCGAAGTCTGTGGAGACATTGGTCATCCGTCAGGTCCATGTACAAAAACTGCTGCCTGTAGACCCTTGCACGATAGGGCCTTCTCCCCCCACGTCTATGTTCGCGTCTTCCTATGGCAGCTGCCTCATTGCCGTCTCCCTCATGTTGTTGCTGCTCCTCACCCTGCTGCTGGCAAACATCTGCCTCCTGTGCATCTTGCTTTCTCTCGATTTTGCCCACTATCTGGGCATACCTAACCCTCCTCCTGACAGCAGGTCCTTCCTGGGCCACCTCTCTGGGTTGAGGTCTGTCGACATCTCCATGTCCTTCTGCATGTTAGGCAGCCATGTCTGCTGTGTCCCTTGCCCGCTGCCTCTGGAGCCATTGGAGAAGCCATCACCTTCTCCTGCATGCCTCCCTACCGCGCACAATGTGCAGGAGGCATTTCGCTGCCAGCGCTGAGCCCATTGCCTCCACAAGCAGAACCTCCACAATGAGTGCTCTGTGTTGTCGAGATTGAAGACCCTAGCACACTAGCGCTCAATCCCGCTCTGAACAAGGCGACGGGCAAACTTGTGAAAAGTCCCCAAAACTTCTCAGCAAAAAGAATGGCCTTGAGCCGGCACTGTGTACTGACACAAAAACACTGTCAGGGGCATCAACAGGCAGCCGCAAGACTTTTTGACCTGAATTTACCTTCCGGGGCACAGCCGTTGAGGTGCTGCTCTGATGACGTCGTTAAGGACGCATCTGCAAAAGAGGGGCGGAAGTGGGGGGAGGGGGGCAGATCTTCAGACCACAGCAAAAAACCCTGAGGGCAATGCTGCGAACGTCGGCCAGTCCACCGCAAGTTGATGGCCATTACTCGCCGCCCCATAGCCACTACTTTCAGGTGGCCAGAGACCTTATCAGGAGGGCAATTTTGGCCCCATGTGTTCTGACCTTAGTCATGAGTCTACTATGCGGTACATTATTGAAGACCTTTTGTAAATCCAAATGTATTAAGTCTACTGCATTACCCTTATCTACCCTTTCTGTTACAAAAACAACAACAACAACTTCTAGTTATATAGCGCCTTTAACATAGTGAAACTTCCCAAGGCGCTTCACAGGAGTATTATGACTAAAAACTTTGACACCAAGCCACATAAGTAGAAATTAGCGCAGGTGACCAAAAGTTTCATCAAAGAGGTAGGAATACTGGAGCGTCTTGAAGGAGGAAAGAGAACTAGAGAGACAGAGAGCTCCAGGCAGGGAGTTTCAGAGCTTAAGGTCAAGGCAACAGAAGGCACGGCCACCAACGATTGAGCGATTATAATCAGGGATTCTCAAGAGGGCAGAATTAGCGGCGCGCAGATATCTCGGGGGGGGTTGTGGGGCTGAAGGAGATTACAGAGATAGGGAAGGGCGAGGCCATGGAGGGATTGGTAAACAAGGATGAGAATTTTGAAATCGAGGTATTACTTAACTGGAAGCCAATGTAGGTCAGCGAGCACAGGGTGGTGGGTGAGCAGGACTTGGTGCGAGTTAGGACACGGGCAGCCAGGTTTTGGATCACCTTTAGTTTACAAAGGGTCGACTGCTTATAGGTGATTATTATTTGATTCTTTGGCAAAAATAGAGGTGAAAATTAGTTATGGGCCGTTTGAATCAACAGCAACCAACAGAGCGTGACGCAATAGGGATGCTCGAGGCCAGCCAGGTCCTGGGCCTCAGTAATATTTTTTTCATGAGCTGCTGTCACCTGTCGAGCCTCCAAAGGTGGATCACGCATCTCACTAAGATTACCCGCCCTCCTGTATGGGTCAGAGACATGGACCATATACAGTAGACACCTCAAATCGCTGCAGAAATACCACCAACGATGTTTCCGCAAGATCCTGCAAATCCCCTGGGAGGACAGATGCACCAAAGTCAGTGTTCTCGATCAGGCCAACATCCCCAGCATCGAAGCACTGACCACACTCAACCAGCTCTGTTGGGCGGGCCACATTCTTCACATGCCCGACACAAGACTCCCAAAGCAAGCGCTCTACTTAGAACTCCTACACGGCAAGCGAGCCCCAGGTGGGCAGAGGAAATGTTTCAAGGACACCCTCAAAGCCTCCTTGATAAAGTGCAACGTCACCACTGACATCTGGGAGTCCCTGGTCAAAGATTGCCCTAAGTGGAAGAAGTGCATCCGGGAGGGCGCTGAGCACCTTGAGTCTCGTTGCCGAGAGCATGCAGAAACCAAGCACAGGCAGTGGAAGGAGCATGCGGCAAACCAGACTCCCCACCCACCTTTCCTTCAATGAATGTCTGTCCCACCTGTGTCCCACTTCACAATGTGTCAGCATTGAAGCACTGACCACACTTGATTAGCTCCGCTGGGCAGGCCACATAGTTCGCATGCCAGACACGAGACTCCCAAAGCAAGCGCTCTTCTCGGAAATCCTTCATGGCAAACGAGCCAAAGGTGGGCAGCGGAAACGTTACAAGGACATCCTCAAAGTCTCCCTGATCAAGTGCAACATCCCCACTGACACCTGGGAGACCCTGACCAAAGATTGCCCTAAATGGAGGAAGTGTATCCGGGAGGGCGCTGAGTACATCGAGTCTCGTCGCCGAGAGCATGCAGAAATCAAGCGCAGGCAGCGGAAAGAGCGTGCGGCAAAACAGTCCCACCCACCCCTTCCCTCAACGACTATCTGTCCCACCTGTGACAGAGACTGTAATTCCCGTATTGGACTGTTCAGTCACCTAAAAACTCACTTTTAGAGTGGAAGCAAGTCTTCCTCGATTTTGAGGGACTGCCTATTTTGATAATGATAACTATCTATAGTTCCTTGGACTTGTTCTATCTCCAATTTTATATACAAGTATCACATTAGCTGTCCTCTGACATTATTCTCTTTACTAATGAATTTTTAAATACTGGCTGTATATGTAATAGTGCCTCTGTTATCTCTTCCTTAACTTCTTTTAATATGCAAGGATGCAATCCATCCGGACCAGGGTTTTATCTTTAAGTTTGATTAGTTTATCAATTATCTCCTGCTTTTCTATCTTAAATGTATTTATTCCTTTTTTGATCTCTTCTAATTTCATGTTCACCAGGTTATTGTTCCTAGTAAATACCGAGGCAAAGTAATTATTTAATATTCCTGCCATTTCATTGTCATTACCTGTGAGTTCATCACGTGGCCCAATCCCTATCCTTGATTTTCTTTTTTATTTATGTGTCTGTAGAATACTTTACTATTTCTTTTTATATTCCTTGGTAATTTAAGTTTGTAGTTCTTTGCCTTCCTAATTGGTTTTTTGACTTCTTTCTTAACCTTTTCATATTCCCTTTTATCATCCTCTCCTTTGTAGTCTAGTGCATGCCTTTTTCTTTAGTTTCAATTTTGCCTTTATTTCTTGATTCATCCATGGTGTGTCATTACTGACTAGTTTGTTCTTCCTTTTTAGTGAGATATATTTCTCATGGACTCTATTGATCACTGTTTTAAATGTTTCCCACTGCTGTTCTGTATCTTTGTTTGTCAATTAATTTTCCAGTTTATTATCCCTACTCCATTCTCATCCCCTTAAAATAGCTTTTTTCCAATTTATTACTTTGGTCTTTATCTTACTTATGTCCTTCTCAATCTTTATCTTAAATCTTATTATGTGGTGATCGCTAGTACCTAGATATTTCCCTACACTTACTTCTCTTATCTGTTCTCGTTCTTTTCCCATTACTAGATCCTGCAGTGCTCTCTCTTTTGCTGTACATTTTATATACTGGCTAAGAAAGGAGACCTGCACACATTGTAAATACTCCAACCCCATACCCCTTTTTCCTACCTCTTCTTGCCAGTTTATTTGGGGGTAGTTAAAACCTCCCATGATTATTATTCTATGTCCTTTACTCATTTCACATATTTGCTCATATATTTCTTCCTCCACCTCCTTTCCATTATTAGGTAGTCTGTAATATGCTTCTATTAGTGTGATCGATCCCTTAGCTTTTATTTCAATCCATATAGATTCTGTTTCTAATCTTCTGTTAGTATTGATCCTTTTTTCTACTGCCATTATGTTGGCTCTAATTCAGGGAGCTACACCACCTCAACTTATTCCTTCCCTATCCTTTCTGATTATGTTATAACTTGCAGTATCTAGTTACCAGTCCTGTTCTTTATGTAACCATGTTTCAGTTATTCCAACTACATCTGGTTCCTTCTTACGGATTATTGCCTCCAGTTCCCCCATTTTATTTTGGATGCTGTGTACATTGCTGTATAGGCAATTTAGTTTGTCTTTAATAGTTGTTCCTTTTACTTCATTTTTAACAGTCCTTTTAAATTTCTGTTTTATAACCTTATTTGTTCCCTGACCGTTGATGTTACCCTTGTTCCTTATTTTGGTCTGACCTTTACTCTCATCTTTTGTCTGCAGGCTTATATTATTCCTCCCCCATCTTATTAGTTTAAAGTCCTATCAACAGCCCTATCTTTCCACTAGGATACTGTTTTATTTAATCATTTTGGTACAACATATCAGTTGAATTCACAAAGACATAATTTTGCTATTATTGCTCAAGTATTGTGTTTCACGATTAATGACCTGTCCCCATAGTGAAGAAGGAAGGCTGCACCTGAATAAGGTCAATACATTATTGTGTTCCAGTGAATTGCATGAATACCTCATCAGGTTGAGCCATCTGTAATGGTGCTGCTGGGAGGAATGAACAATTATTATTCATTCAGGAAGAGCAGAGCAGAAGCCTGCTTCTAAAATATTCACAGAAGCCAGCTGAAGATCAACAAACTAAGGACATTTTAGCTGTCATTAACAGTTATTTTACTGCCCATAATATGAGTAGACTGAGGTTGTGCTGCAGATTATTGAAGCAATGCATCAAATCTTCAGCCTTGAGTTAATCACGTTTTGCATTTCCAGTACTTGAATTCCTACATACGTTTAATGAAACATAGATTATTTTTTCACCCTTTCATCCCTGAATGTTGCATGCTGCTTGGTTTACATTTGGTGAGATATTCCATGTGCAAATGCTATTTGCTTTTTGCTGCTATTTCTGAATGTTGGAGAGCAGATGTATTTCTGTGTAGTGACCACCTCTCTTCCCAGCACCTCCCCCCCTCCTCCCCCCAGAGCATTGCGGCCGTCAAATGAAGAACTGGTGTAGTCAGCTGTGACGCTAGCAACTCATGGGAGGCGCACTGTTCCAATGTAATTAAGAATTTATTTTTCCACCACACAATTTCTATCCCAAGGTGGTGACTATGTCGGCCCACACTATCCTGGGCATTGACAGCACGTCAATATCTCACCCAAGAGTCTATTCTCCATTGCCTTTTTGTCAATATAGTGCAGAAGAACCCAAATGGGAAAACAATTCTTGCAAATGGGGAAGGGGGCGAGGTATAATTAATTTAATTGGGAAATACAGTAAAGCAATGCACCTTTACCCTTCAACTTAACTGTTCCTGTATTTTAGAAATCTGTTAGTGCATAGGGCTTGCCTGCAGGCCTTCATTAGTAATGCAGAGTCCAGAAGGATATAATAATATGATAGTTTGATTGCATATTAAATAGGCTCATTATATTGTGCTGTCCCATTTTTATATTTCTAAGGATACAGATTCAATCTGATTATTTGTCTCTTGTTTTCCAATCTTTCTAGTTCACAGCATGATTTGTGGGGAAATTATTGCTAACTTGGTGTGTGTGTTTACATCCAGCACAACCCTATGTTTGATGCTTACAGTGGACAACATGGAAGTTTCCCTTCCAGCATTAGAGGCAAGTCTTCCCCAGCCCACCAAGTGCAACCAGCTGAAGGGAAGAGCTGGTAGAGAATGAAGCATCGGCCCTTTAGTGTCAGGAACCCCACCAATACCTGCCTACGGGTGGTTAGCACATAAATAGGATCATTGTGCGCCAGGCCGTTAACCCATTCAAACAGTTCGGTGGAGTTGTTAACTTTGTGACTTTTTTGCCTGTTCTCCAACCAATAAACTGTGCTAAGAATGGCTGGCTGCCAGAGTAAAGCTGGTCTGCAGCACATTGAGCTGACAGTTAGATTTTTTGAATAATTATAATAAGCTCCCAGCACTACTTTGCCCTTGTGCTAGCAGCAAGCCTAATGAGGCATGTGAAAATCTGGCTTGCAGCTCAAATTTAAAAGAACATCTCCACCCAAAGGCAATTGGCTGTATTTGGTGGTAAAGATTGTTTCAGCCATTATAAAGGTTCAACATGGCTTCTAAATATGTGTTAGTTATTGTCAAGGCTGGATGGAGGAGTGCCAGAAAGCAGAAGTGCTGGTGGTGGGCAGTGTTCCCTCTAATTTTATTTTCCGTGCAAAGTCTACAGGTCCTGATAACATCCCGGCTGTCGTACTGAAGACCTGAGCCCCAGACCTACCCGTGCTTCTCGTCAAGCTGTTCAGTACTGCTACAACATTGGCATCTACCCGACAATGGGGAAAATTGCCCAGGTATGTCCTTTCCGCAAAAAGGACTAATCCAACTTGGCCAATTACCGCCCTATCAGCCTAGTTTCAATCATCATCAAAGTGATGGAAGGTGTTGTTGACAGTGCTATCAAGCGGCACTTACTCACCAATGACCTGCTCACCGATGCTCAGTTTGGGTTCCCCAGAACCACTCGGCTTCAGACCTTATTATAGCCCTGGTCGAAACGTGGGCAAAAGAGCTTAATTCCAGAGGTGAGGGGAGAATGACGGCCTTTGCCATCAAGGCAGCATTCGACTAAGGAACCCCAGTAAAACTGAAGTCAATGGGGATCAGAGGAACTCTCCAGTGATTGGAGTCTTACCTAATGCAAAGGAAGATGGTTATGGTTTTTGGCAACCAATCATCTCAGCCCCATGACATTGCTGCAGGAGTTCCTCAGGGCAGTGTCCTAGTCCCAACTATCTTCAGCTGCTTCATCAATGACCTTCTCTCCATCATAGGGTCAGAAGTGGGGCTGTTCACTGATGATTGCACTATTCAGCTCCATTTGCAATTCCTCAGATAAGGAAGCAGTCTGTGCCTGCACGCAGCAAGATGCAGGCTTGGGCTGATAAATGGCAAATAACATTCGCATCACACAAGTGTCAGCCAATGACCATCTCCAACAAGAGGGAGTCTAAACACTTCCCCTTGTCATTCAATGGCATTACCATCAATAAATCCCCCACCATTAACATCCTGGTGCTCGCCATTGATCAGAAACCCAAATGGACCAGCCACATAAATGCCGTGATACTAGAGTAGGTCAGAGGATGCGTATTCTGCGACAGGTGGCTCACTTCCTGACTCCCGCAAGTCTCTCAACCACCTACAAGGCACAAGTTAGGTGTGCGAGGGAATACTCTCCACTTACCTGGGTGGGTGCAACTGCAACAAGTCAATAAGCTCAACACCATGCAGGAATAAACAGTCCGCATGATCGGCAGACCATTCACTACCTTAAATATCCAATCCCTCCATCACCGATGTACTGTGGCTGTAGTGTGTACTATCTACAGGATGCACTGCAGCATCTCACCAAGGCTTTTTTGACAACACCTCCCAGACCCACAACCTCCACCACCTAACAGGACAAGGGCAGCAGGTGCTTTGGAACACCATCACCTCCAAGTTCCCCTCCTGTCTGAGAAACTACCTTTTATCCCTTGCTTTCTGCTCTCCAATTATCTCTCTAATCACGTGGCCAAATCACCTTTAATTATATGTGCCATTGTAAAATGAATGTTACAGTTATTATGTATTTAACACCTTGTAACCTGAATCACACCTGTCCACCAGAGGGCCTACCTGTCAGAGTCCCAAGGGATCCCAACATCCCTTGGGCGCACGGTATATAAGCAGGCCACTCACGAGGTACCTGCACTCTGGAACTACAATAAAGGAGCTAAGGTCACACTTGCTCATTACACACAGTACTCAGCTTGACCATTTATTATGAGTATAACAATTGGCGACGAGGTAACGAACCGCACAAAAATGTAAAGAACAGTCAGCATCCTGGAGAAATTTTCAGAGAGGAATGATTGGGAGGCCTTCATGGAGAGACTCGACCAATACTTCATAGCCAACGAGTTGGAAAGGGACGAGAACGCGATCAAATGAAGGGCGATCCTCCTAACTGTCTGTGGGGCAACAACCTATGGCCTCATGAAGAATCTCCTGGCCCCGGCTAAACCAACAGAGAAATCCTACGAAGAACTGTGTACACTGGTCCAGGAGCATCTAAATCCTAAGGAAAGCGTTTTGATGGCGAGATATCGGTTCCACACGTGTCAACAATTGGAGGGCCAGGAAGTGGCGAGCTACGTTGCCGAACTAAGGCACCTTGCAGGATATTGTGAGTTTGAGGGATTCTTGGAACAAATGCTCAGAGACTTTTTTGTACTGGGCATCGGACATGAGACAATCCTTCGCAAACTGTTGACTGTAGAAACTCTGAATCTGAGTAAAACCATAATGATAGCCCAGGCATTTATGTCCACCAGCGACCACACCAAGCAGAACAAAGAAGTTTCGGCCAGTACTGTACATAAAGTATCGTCGGTTTTGAGCAGAAATGTATACGCCGGCTGCTTTGGCCCAACCTCAATTGACCCAGAGTCCACCATCATCTGTTAACGCGAGGTAGTTAACACCCTGTTGGTGCTGCGGGGGTGATCATCGGCCCCATCAATGCCGCTTTAAGCACTATGCGTGCAATGGCTGCAGAACAATGGGACACTTCCAGCGAATGTGCAGGCGAGCTGCAAACCCTGCAAACCACCACGTTACAGAGGAAGATCGATCCACGGTGGACCAGATGGAATTGGAAACTTGTATGAAAGAGGCAGAGGTGTACGGGGTACACACGTTCACGACGAAATGCCCATTAATAATGTTGAAAGTTGAACTGAAAGGTATTCCAGTGTCTATGGAGCTGGACACGGGGGCAAGTCAGTCCTTCGACAGGCTGTGGGGGAAGAAGGCACACAGGCCCAAGCTCAGCCCCATTCACACGAAGCTAAAGACTTATACAAAGGAACTAATCCTGGTAATTGGCAGTGCTGAAGTCAAAGTTCCCTATGATGGAGCAGTACACGTACTCCTGTTGTGGATTGTGCCAGGGAATGGCCCCACGTTATTTGGCAGAAGTTGGCTGAGGAAAATCCGCTGGAACTGGGACGACATCCGAGCCCTCTCGTCTGTCGACGACACCGCATGTACCCAGGTTCTAAGCAAGTTCCCATCGTTACTTGAGCCAGGCATTGGAAGTTTCTCGGGGACGAAAGTGCAGATCCATTTGGTTCCCGGTATGCGACCCATCCACTACAAGGCTCGGGCGGTACTGTACATAATGCGTGAAAAAGTAGAAATCGAACTGGACAGGCTACAACGTGAAAGCATCATCGCGCCGGTGGAGTTCAACGACTGGGCCAGTCCGGTTGTTCCGGTACTCAAGGAGGACGGTACAGTTAGAATTTGCGGTGACGATAAAGTAACGATTAACCGTTTCTCACTGCAGGACCAGTACCCGCTACTCAAGGCAGACGACCTATTTGCGACCCTGGCTGGAGGGAAGACGTTCACCAGGCTGCAGCTAACCTCGGCCTACATGACGCAGGAGCTGGAGGAGTCTTTGAAAGGCCTCACCTGCATCAACACGCACAAAGGTCTGTTTATTTACAACCGGTGCCCGTTTGGGATTCGGTCGGCTGTAGCGATCTTCCAGCGGAACATGGAAAGCCTGCTAAAGTCGGTTCCTTGTACAGTGGTCTTCCAGGACGACATATTGATTACAGGTCGGGACACCATGGAGCACTTGAAGAACCTGGAGGAGGTTCTTAGTCGGTTGGATCGCGTGGGGTTCAGGTCGAAATGCTCAAAGTGTGTTTTCCTGGCACAGGACGTTGAATTCTTCGGGAGGAGGATCGCAGCAGACGGCATCAGACCCACCGACGCCAAGACGGAGGCCATCAAGAATGTGCCACGACCACGGAACGTGATGGAGCTGCAGTCGTTCCTGCGACTCCTGAACTACTTTGGTGATTTCCTACCTGGGTTAAGCACCCTGCTAGAACCTCTGCATGCGCTACTGCACAAGGAAGACGACTGGGTATGGGGGAATTCACAAGAGGCTGCCTTTAAGAAAGCCAAAAATTTACTGTGTTCTAACAAACTGCTTGTTTTGTATAACCCATGTAAACGACTAGTGTTAGCTTACGATGCATCATCATACAGGGTGGGGTGTATGTTACAACAGGCTAATGAATCGGGAATATTACAACCAATTGCGTATGCATCCAGGAGTTTGTCCAAGGCCGAAAGGGCCTACAGCATGGTTGAAAAAGAGGCTCTGGCGTGCGTGTACGTGGTTAAAAAAAATGCACCAATACTTGTTTGGCCTCAAGTTCGAGCTTGAAACTGACCGCAAGCCGCTCATATCGCTATTCTCGGAGAGCAAAGAGATCAATACCAATGCCTCTGCTCGCATCCAAAGATGGGCGCTCACGCTGTCGGCATACAACTATGTAATTTGCCACAGACCGGGCACAGAGAACTGCGCAGATGCTCTCAGTCGGCTACCATTGCTCACCACCAGGGTGGAAATGGCACAGCCAGCGGACTTGCTCATGGTCATAGAGGCATTTGAGAACGAGAAGTCCCCCGTTACGACCCATCAGATCAGGACCTGGACCAGCCAGGATCCTTTACTGCCTCTGGTAAAAAGCTGTGTCCTCCATGGGAGCTGGTCCAGTGTCCCAGTGGAGATGCATGAAGCGATTAAGCCATTCCACAGATGCAAAGATGAGCTGTCCCTGCAGGTGGACTGTCTCTTGTGGGGCAATCGTGTGGTCTTGCCCAAGAAAGGCAGAGACACATTTATTTGTGAACTGCACAGCACCCACCCAGGCATCGTGATGATGAAAGCCATAGCCAGATCCCATGTGTGGTGGCCAGGCATCGACTCAGATTTAGAGTGCAACACTTGCTCTCAGTTGAGCAATGCACCCAGAGAGGCACCGCTAAGTTTATGGTCCTGGCCATCCAAACCGTGGTCGAGGATCCATGTAGACTATGCAGGCCCATTCCTAGGCAAAATGTTTTGGGTTATTGTGGATGCTTACTCAAAGTGGATTGAATGTGCAATAATGTCTGTAAGCACATCCACGGCCACCATTGAAAGTCTACGAGCTATGTTTGCCCATGCACGGCCTGCCCGATGTCCTCGTCAGCGACAATGGGCCATGCTTCACCAGTGTCGAATTCAAAGAGTTCATGACCCGCAACGGGATCAAATATATCACATCTGCTCCGTTCAAGCCCGCATCCAATGGCCAGGCAAAATGGGCAGTTCAGACCATCAAGCAAAGCTTGAAGCACGTATCAGAAGGCTCCCTACAGACCCGGTTGTCCCGAGTACTGCTCAGCTACCGCACCAGACCCCATTCACTCACAGGGGTTCCTCCAGCCGAGCTGCTCATGAAAAGGGCACTTAAAACAAGGCTCTCCCTGATCTACATGATCACATGGAGGACAAACTGCAGCAACAGAGTATGTACCATGGCCCTGCAAACTTGTCACGCGATATTGAGATCAATGATCCTGTGTTTGTGCTCAATTATGGACATGGTCCCAAATGGCTTGCTGGCACGGTCACAGGTAAAGAGTGGAGTAGGGTGTTTCAGGTCAAACTGACCAATGGACAAACGCACAGAAAACACTTGGACCAAATTAAACTGTGGTTCACCAACAGCTACGAACAACCTGAAGAGGACACCACCAACTCTGACCCTCCAACACAAACACAAGTGGCAACTGACGTCACAGTTGACCACAAAACAGAACTCAGCAGCCCGGCAAGGCCGGCTGCCCAACAGCCCAGTGAAGAACTGACCAACCCACCCACACCAACATTTCTACCGAGACGATCTACAAGGAGCGCAAAGCCCCAGATTGTCTCACCTTGTAAGTAAGTGTATTGTTGACTTCACGGGGGAGTGATGTTGTGTATTTAACCCCTTGCAACCTCGTAACCTGCATCACACCTGTCCACAGGGGCCTACCTGCAGGGATCCCAGCATCCCTTGGGAGCACGGTATATAAACAGGCCACCCACGAGGTACCTGCACTCTGGAACTACAATAAAGGAGCTAAGGTCACACTTGCTCATTGCACACACAGTACTCGGCTTGACCATTTATTATGAGTATAACAACAGTCTTGAGAGTTCAATTGGTTAGCGCACTGCATGGTGGAGTACTACGTTGTACAGACCAATAGAGTGCTGAATTCAATCTGTGATGAGTTAACTGATCTCAGTAGTAAACTGGAGTTGAAATAACAGTGCAGGAGTCCATTTGTTCCATGGTATCTGTACTGAGATTCAGTGTTTCCGTGTGTATATTAGGGGGAAATCATTCCTCTCTTTTCTGTTTATGTCAAAATTGTTGTGTAGGCATGCCTGTTCACTGTATGATGTCTGTAACACTGTATGCAACATTGAATGTACCCTTGTACTGTACACACCTTACCGGTACACTAGAGGGTGTTGTTGCTGGAGACCGAGGGGTTGCCTGCACACGGCAGGTAACCCAGTATAAAAAGGAACACACAGCTTGTTGTCGTCACTCAGGAGCTGCTAATAAAGGACTGCAGGTCTGCACAGTTTAAGTACCATACCCTGCCTCGTGGAGTCATTACTAAAGGTGCCTACGTATATTACAGAAATCATAAATATGTTTTTTACATTTATATTCATGATTTTTTTCTTCAAATAATGAATATGCAACCCCCCACCTCCCACCCCCTGCCCCATTCCAACCAGAGCAGGACAGTCAAGTAGCCTGCCAACATCCATTGTCCGAGCTCATGCATGAAAGGTTTCCACAAGAGTAAGATATTGGAGAGTTTTAGGCACCCATGGAATCATTCTCTCATGTTGGCACCTTCAAAAGAGGAGGGAGAATGGGGAGAAAATTGAAAGACTAAAAAAAACAAACCTAGTTTCTGCAGCAAGGTGAAGACGAGCTCACACGTATTACATACTGGATGATGCTGTAATGCATAAGCCTATCTACACAGGCCGGTGTTTATCCGAATGTTTTCATTAGACTGTGACAATCAACATGTAATGGTTGTTAGCCTCAATATAATATTATTACTAAATGTGAGTCAATATCCATGACCCTGTTGTCACTTCAGCCTCCTCTGATTTCTCTTACAAATGAGCATTAATTTAAGGTATTAGGAATTATTGATATGGTGATAACTAATGCATTCTTGGCATAAGTTTTTTGCAGTTGCCATGTTTATATTGACGGAGATTTATCATTATTGTCTGTATGTGTTTGCTTTCATCAACGCAAATTGAAAATTAAAAAAAATACATACCCATCAAAGATAGATGATAAAATTCAGATCTTTCCCTCAATTTCCTGCCTTCCTGTCCTAAAGCTACTGACTGATGCTGAGGTATGGCTCTTCAGATAATTCACCAAAGTGACCAGTCCACGTGTCTGAAATGAGGCAGTGAGTGTAAGCAGGCTATTCCACCATGGAGGAGGTATCACAGTCAGCTGTAGCATAACCTATACCCCCTTGTATTCTAGTCCGCTAGTTATAAAGACCAGCATTCCATTTGCCTTTTTGATTATTTTCTGTACCTGTTCATAATATTTTAATGATCTATGTACCTGGACCCACAAGTCTCTTTGGACCTCCACTGTTTTTAGCCTTTCACCATTTAGAAAGTACCCTGTTTTACCCTTCTTATGTCCAAAGTGGATGACTTCACATTTGCCTATATTGAAATCCATTTGTCAGTTTTGCCCATTCACTTAATCTGTCAGTATCCGTTTGTAATTTCATGCTTCCATCTACACTGACTACAATTTCACCGATCTTTGTGTCATCAACAAATTTGGATATATATCTTTCTATGCCATCGTCTAAGTCGTTAATAAATACTGTGAATAGTTGAGGCCCCAACACAGATCCCTGCGGGACACCACTAGTCACCTCCTGCCAATTAGAGTGCCTATGAGAGTAGAATGGCAGCCAACATATAAGGTAATCCAAAAGTCTTCTATAGGCATATAAATAGTAAATGGGTAGTAAGAGGAGGGGTGGGGCCGATTGGGGAACAAAAAGGAGATTTTGCATGGAGGCAGAGGGAATGGCTAAGATACTAAACGAGTACTTTGCAACTGTCTACACCAAGGAAGGGGATGCTGCCATAGACATAGTGAAGGAGGAGGCAGTGGAGACATTTGACAGGATAAAAATTGATATAGAGGGGATACTAGAAAGATTTTATGTACATAAAGTGGATAAATCACCAAGAGTGGATGGGATGCATCCGAGGATGCTGAGGGAATTGAAGGCAGAAATCGCAGAGGTATAATATTCCAATCCTCCTTAGATACAGGGGTGGTGCCAGAGGACTGGAGAATTGCAAATGTTACATCCTTGTTCAAAAAAGGGTGGAAAGATAAACCCATGCAACTCCAGGCCAGTCAGCTTAACCTCAGTACTGGGGAAGCTTTTAGAAACAGTAATCAGGGACAAAATTAACTGTCACTTGAATAGGTGTGGATTAATTAAGGAAAGCCAGCACAGATTTATTAAAGGCAAATCATGTTTAACCGACTTGATAGAGTGTTTTGATGAGGTAACAGAGAGGGTTGATGAGGGCAATGCGGTTGACGTGGTGTATATGGATTTCCAAAAGGCTTTCAACAAAGTGCCACATAATAGGCTTGCCAACAAGTTGAAGTCCAGGGAATAAAAGGGACAGTAGCAGCGTGGATATAGAATTGGCTAGGTAATAGGTGTTATGTATGCAACCCTATGTAATCAGCATTCTACCGCCAGCAGAGGGCGTATCTGTTGGAGTCCCAAGGGATCCCAGCATCTGTCTATAAGCAGGTCTCCCATGCTGTACCAACACTCTGGAGTTAGAATAAAGAAACTAAGGTCACACTTACTCATGTCTACAGTACTCAGTCACATTACTTTATTCTGGACATAGCAACTGGCGAAGAGATAACAAATCATGACGCGAAAATGCAGAGATCTGTTGGTATCCTGGAGAAATTCTCAGAAGGGGACGATTGGGAGGCCTTCGTGGAGTGACTTGACCAATACTTCGTGGCCAATGAGCTGGATGGGAATGTGAACACTGCCAAACGAAGGGCGATCCTCCTCACCGTCTGCGGGGTAACAACCTATGGCCTCATGAAGAATCTTCTTGCTCCAGTGAAACCAACAACCAAATCATAGGAAGGACTGTGTACGCTGGTCCGGGAGCATCTAAATCCGAAGGAGAGCGTTCTGATGGCAAGGTATCAATTTTATACATGTCAACGGTCTGAAGGCCAGGAAGTGGTGCGTTACGTCGCCGAACTAAGGCGCCTTGCAGGACATTGCGAATTTGATGGATTCCTGGAGCAAATGCTAATAGACATTTTCGTGCTTGGCATTGGCGATGAGGTTATCCTTCGCAAACTATTGACTGTTGAAATACCGAACCTGAGCAAAGCCGTAACGATAGCCCAGGCATTTATGTCCACTAACGATAACACAAAACAAATTTCACAGCATAAAGATGTTTCGGCAAGTACTGTACACAAAGTATCATCGTTTTCAGGCAGAAATGCATATGGCAGAATGTACACGCCTGCAGCTGCACGACCTCAGATGACTCAGAGTCCACCATCAAGCGTTAATGCGAGGCAGTTAACACCTTGTTGGCGCTGCAGAGGTGATCATCGAGCCCATCAATGCCACTTCAAACACTATGCGTGCAAAGGCTGTGGAACAATGGGACACCTCCAGCGAATGTGTAGACGAGCTGCAAACCCTGAAAACCACCATGTTGCAGAAGAAGTCCAATCCATGGCGGATCAAACTGAACTAGAGTCTTAAACCAAGGAGGCAGAAGTGTACGGGGTACACAACTTCACCACGAAATGTCCACCGATCATGTTAAAAGCTGAACTGAACATAATTCCAGTATCCATGGAATTGGACACGGGTGCGAGTCGGTCCATCATGAGCAAAAAGGCCTTCGACAGGCTGTGGTGCAACAATGCACACAGGCCCAAGCTGAGCCCCACTCACACCAAGCTGAGATCTTACACTAAAGAGCTGATCCCTGTAATTGACAGCACAGCAGTAAAAGTCTCCTACGATGGAGCAGTGCACGAACTACCACTATGGATAGTATCAGGAGATGGCCCCACACTGTTCGGCAGAAGCTGGCTGGGAAAAATCCGCGGGAACTAGGATGATATCCAAGCGTTTTCGTCCATCGACGACGCCTCATGTGCCCAGGTTCTGAGCAAGTTTCCGTCGTTGATTGAGCCAGGCATCGGAAGATTCTCGGGGGCGAAGGTGCAGATTCCTGGTACATGACCCATCCACCACAAGGCACAGGTGGTTCCATATATGATGCGAAAGAAAGTAGAGATTGAGCTAGACAGGCTACAATGAGAAGGCATTATCATGCCGCTGCAGTTCAACGAGTGGTCCAGATCGATTGTTCCGGTTCTCAAGGGCGATGGCACGGTCGGAATTTGCGGGGACTATAAAGTAACGATTAACTGTTTTTCGCTGCAAGACCAGTACTCGCTACCCAAGGCAGACGACCTATTTGCGACGCTGGCTGGAGGAAAGACATTCACCAAGTTGGACATACTCGTCACAGGTCGGGACACCATCGAACACTTGCAGATCCTGGAAGAGGTTCTAAGTCGGCTTGATCGTGTGGGACTCAGGTTGAAATGCTCGAAGTATGTTTTCCTGGCGTCAGAGGTCGAGTTCTTAGGGAGAAAAATCGCGGAAGATGGCATCAGACCCACCGACGCCAAGACGGAGGCCATCAAGAACGCGCCGAGACCACAGAACGTGACGGAGCAGCGGTCGTTCCTGGGACTCCTTAATTATTTTGGTAATTTCCTACCCGGGTTAAGCACCTTGCTAGAACCTCTACATGTGTTGCTATGCAAGGGAGATGACTGGGTATGGGGGAGCTCACAAGAGAAAGCATTTGAGAAAGCCCGAAATCTGTTATGTTCCAACAAACTGCTTGTCCTATATAATCCTTGTAAACGTTTAATGCTAGCTTGCGATACGTCTTCGTACAGGGTCGAGTGTGTGTTACAACAAGCAAATGAATCGGGGACATTGCAACTAGTCGCTTAGGAGTTTGTCCAAGGCCGAAAGGGCCTACAGCATGATTGAAAAAGAAGCTCTGGCATGCGTTTACGGTGTTAAAAAAAATACATCAGTATCTGTTTGGGCTTAAGTTTGAGTTAGAAACTGACCATAAGCTGCTCATATCGCTATTCTCAGAGAGCAAAGGTATCAATATCAATACCTCTACTCACATCCAAAGATGGGTGCTCAAGCTGTCTGCATATAATCATGTAATCCGCCACAGACCAGGCACAGAGAACTGCGCTAACGCCCTCAGTCGGCTACCATTGCCCACCACCGGGGTAGAAATGACACAGCCTGCAGACTTGCTCTTGGTGATGGATGCATTTGAAAACAAAAAGTCATCCGTTACGGCTCGCCAGATCAGGACCTGGACCAGCTAGGATCCTTTACTGTCCCTTGTAAAAAACTGTGTCCTCCATGGGAGCTGGTCCAGCATCCCAGCAGAGATGCATGAAGAGAACCAGGCGTTCCAGCGGCGTAAAAACGAAATGTCCATACAGGCGGACAGACTTTTGTGGGGTAATCGCATGGTTTTGCCCAAGAAAGGCAGGGAAATGTTCATACGCAACCTCCACAGTACCCACCCAGGCATAGTAATGATGAAAGCTATAGCCAGATCCCATGTGTGGTGGCCCGGCATCGACTCAGATTTGGAGTCTTGCGTGCACCAATGCAACACTTGCTCTCAACTGAGCAATGCACCCAGGGAGACACCGTTAAGTTTGCGGTCATGGCCCTCCAAATCTTGGTCGAGGATCCATGTTGACTTCGCTGGCCCATTTCTAGGCAAAATGTGATTGTTGTGGATGCTTATTCAAAGTGGATTGAGTGTGTAATAATGTCTGTAAGCACGTCCACTGCCACCATCGAAAACCTATGAGCCATGTTTGACAGGCACGGCCTGCCTGATGTCCTTGTCAGTGACAACGGGCCGTGTTTCACTAGCACTGAATTCAAGGAATTCATGACCCACAATGGAATCAAGCACGTCACATCTGCCCTGTTCAAGCCCACACCCAACGGCCTGGCAGAACGGGCAGTCCCAAACATCAAGTAAAGCTTGACACGCGTGTTGGAAGGCTTCCTG
This sequence comes from Pristiophorus japonicus, assembly GCF_044704955.1. NCBI lineage: Eukaryota > Metazoa > Chordata > Chondrichthyes > Pristiophoridae > Pristiophorus > Pristiophorus japonicus. The sequence goes on along the minus strand of NC_091982.1, from coordinate 33,843,261 downwards.
CAGACCCGCCTGTCCCAAGTGCTGCTCAGCTACCGCACCAGACCCCACTCGCTCACTGGGGTTCCCCCAGCCGTGCTACTCGTGAAAAGGGCACTCAAAACAAGGCTCTCTCTCGTACACCCTGATCTCCATGATCACTTACGTCGAAGGCAGGTAGCATCAACAAAGCATGTACTATGATCGTGCAAATTTGTCACACGATATTGAAGTTAATAACCCTGTATTTGTACTCAACTATGGACGTGGTCCCAAATGGCTTGCTGATATAGCCAAAGAAGGGAGTAGGGTGTTTCAGGTCAAACTCGCAAATGGACTAATTTGCAGAAAGCATTTGGACCAAACCAAATTGTGATTCACAGAAAGCCACGATCAACCTGAAGAGGACACCACCAACTTCGACCCTCCAACACACACACAAGTGGCAACCGCATCACGGTTGACCACGAAGCTGAACTCATCATCGCCAGCAGCCCAGCAAGGTCAGCCACTCAGCAGCCCAACGAAGCCGCAACCAACTCACCTGCACCTGCATTTGTACCGAGACGATCGACTAGGGAGCGAAGAGCCCCAGATCGTCTCACCCTGCAAATAAGTGTACTATTGACTTTGGGAGAGAGTGATGTTATGTACATAAGAACATAAGAACATAAGAACATAAGAACATAAGAATTAGGAACAGGAGTAGGCCATCTAGCCCCTCGAAACTGCTCCGCCATTCAATCAGATCATTGCTGATCTGGTCGTGGACTCAGCTCCACTTACCCACCCGCTCCCCGTAACCCTTAATTCCTTTATTGGTTAAAAATCTATCTATCTGTGACTTGAATACATTCAATGAGCTAGCCTCAACTGCTTCCTTGGGCAGAGAATTCCACAGATTCACAACCCTCTGGGAGAAGAAATTCCTTCTCAACTCGGTTTTAAATTGGCTCCCCCGAATTTTGAGGCTGTGCCCCCTAGTTCTAGTCTCCCCGACCAGTGGAAACAACCTCTCTGCCTCTATCTTGTCTATCCTTTTCATTATTTTAAATGTTTCTATAAGATCACCCCTCATCCTTCTGAACTCCAATGAGTAAAGACCCAGTCTACTCAATCGATCATCATAAGGTAACCCTCTCATCTCCGGAATCAGCCTAGTGAATCGTCTCTGTACCCCCTCCAAAGCCAGTATATCCTTCCTTAAGTAAGGTGACCAAAACTGCACGCAGTACTCCAGGTGCGGCCTTACCAATACCCTGTACAGTTGCAGCAGGACCTCCCTGCTTTTGTACTCCATCCCTCTCGCAATGAAGGCCAACATTCCATTCGCCTTCCTGATTACCTGCTGCACCTGCAAACTAACTTTTTGGGATTCATGCACAAGGACCCCCCCAGATCCCTCTGCACCTCAGCATGTTGTAATTTCTCCCCATTCAAATAATATTCCCTTTTACTGTTTTTTTTCCCCAAGGTGGATGACCTCACACTTTCCGACATTGTATTCCATCTGCCAAACCTTAGTCCATTCGCTTAACCTATCCAAATCTCTTTGCAGCCTCTCTGTGTCCTCTACACAACCCGCTTTCCCACTAATCTTTGTGTCATCTGCAAATTTTGTTACACTACACTCTGTCCCCTCTTCCAGGTCATCTATGTATATTGTAAACAGTTGTGGTCCCAGCACCGATCCCTGTGGCACACCACTAACCACCGATTTCCAACCCGAAAAGGACCCATTTATCCTGATTCTGCTTTCTGTTCGCCAGCCAATTCTCTATCCATGCTAATACATTTCCTCTGACTCCGCGTACCTCTATCTTCTGCAGTAACCTTTTGTGTGGCACCTTATCGAATGCCTTTTGGAAATCTAAATACACCATATCCATCGGTACACCTCTATCCACCATGCTCGTTATATCCTCAAAGAATTCCAGTAAATTAGTTAAACATGATTTCCCCTTCATGAATCCATGCTGCGTCTGCTTGATTGCACTATTCCTATCGCGATGTCCCACTATTTCTTCCTTAATGATAATTTCAAGCATTTTCTCCACTACAGATGTTAAACTAACCGGCCTATAGTTACCTGCCTTTTGTCTGCCCCCTTTTTTAAACAGAGGCGTTACATTAGCTGCTTTCCAATCTGCTGGTATCTCCCCAGAGTCCAGAGAATTTTGGTAGATTATAACAAATGCATCTGCTATAACTTCCGCCATCTCTTTTAATACCCTGGGATGCATTTCATCAGGACCAGGGGACTTGTCTACCTTGAGTCCCATTAGCCTGTCCAGCACTACCCCCCTAGTGATAGTGATTGTCTCAAGGTCCTCCCTTCCCACATTCCTATGACCAGCAATTTTTGGCATGGTTTTTGTGTCTCCCATTGTGAAGACTGAAGCAAAATAATTGTTTAAGGTCTCAGCCATTTCCACATTTCCCATTATTAAATCCCCCTTTTCATCTTCTAAACGACCAACATTTACTTTAGTCACTCTTTTCCGTTTTATATATCTGTAAAAGCTTTTACTATCTGTTTTTATGTTTTGCGCAAGTTTACCTTCGTAATCTATCTTTCCTTTCTTTATTGCTTTTTTAGTCATTCTTTGCTGTTGTTTAAAATTTTCCCAATCTTCTAGTTTCCCACTAACCTTGGCCACCTTATACACATTGGTCATTGATTTGATACTCTCCTTTATTTCCTTGGTTATCCACGGCTGGTTATCCCTTCTCTTACCACCCTTCTTTTTCACTGGAATATATTTTTGTTGAGCACTATGAAAGAGCTCCTTTAAAGTCCTCCACTGTTCCTCAATTGTGCCACCGTTTAGTCTGCTTTAGCCAACTCTACCCTCATCCCACTGTAGTCCCCTTTGTTTAAGCATAGTACACTCGTTTCTGGCACAACTTCCTCACCCTCAATCTGTATTACAAATTCAACCATACTGTGATCATTCATTCCGAGAGAATCTTTTACTTGGAGATCGTTTATTTTTCCTGTCTCATTACACAGGACCAGATCTAAGATAGCTTGCTCCCTTGTAGGTTCTGTAACATACTGTTCTAAGAAACAATCCCGTATGCATTCTATGAGTTCCTCCTCCAGGCTACCCCGTGCGATTTGAGTTGACCAATCGATATGTAGGTTAAAATCCCCCATGACTACTGCCGTTCCTTTTTCACATGCCTCCACTATTCCCTTGATTATTGCCCGCCCCACCGTGAAGTTATTATTTGGGGGCCTATAAACTATGCCCACCAGTGACTTTTTCCCCTTACTATCTCTAATCTCCACCCACAATGATTCAACATTTTGTTCATTAGAGCCAATATCATCTCTCACAACTGCCCTGATATCATCCTTTATTAACAGAGCTACCCCACCTCCTTTCCCTTCTTGTCTATCTTTCCGAATCGTCAGATACCCCTGTATGTTTAATTCCCAGTCTTGGCCACCCTGCAACCATGTTTCTGTAATGGCCACCAAATCATATCCATTTGTAATGATTTGTGCCGTCAACTCATTTACTTTATTGCGAATGCCGCATGCGTTTAGGTATGCAACCCTATGTAACCAGCATTCTACTGCCACCAGAGGGCATATCTGTTGGAGTCCCAACGGATCCCAGCATCCGTTGGGAGCACTGTATATAAGCAGGTCTCCCATGCTGTACTAACACTCTCAAGTTAGAATAAAGAGACTAAGGTCACACTTACTCACATCAATAGTAATCAGTCACATTACTTTATTATGGACATAACAATAGGAAACAGAGAGTAGTGGTAAATGTTTGTTTTTCAGACTGGAAAAAGGTGGTGTTCCCCAAGGGTCGGTTCTAGGACCACTGCTTTTCTTGATATATATTAATGGCTTGGACTTGTGTGTACAGTGCATAATTTCAAAATTTGCAAATGACACAAAATTCGGAAGCATGGTGAACAGTGATAGACTTCAAGAAGACATAAACAGGCTGGTGAAATTGGCAGACACGTGGCAGATGAAAGTTCATGTGGAAAAATGTGAATTGATACATTTTGGTAGAAAGAATGAGGAGAGGACATATAAACTAAATGGTACAAGCCTGAAGTGGGTGCATGAATAGAGAGACCTGGGGGTATGTGTGCACAAATCGTTGAAGGTGACAGGGCAGGTTGTGAAAGCAGTTAAAAACCATAAGGGATCCTGGGCTTCATAAATAGAGGTATAGAGTACAAAAGTGTGGAAATTATGATGAACCTGTATAAAGCACTGGTTCAGCCCCAACTGGAGTATTGTGTCCAATTCTGGGCACCACTATTTTGGAAGGATGTGAAGGCCTTAGAGAAGGTGCAGAAAAGATTTATGAGAATGATTCCAAGAATGAGGTACTTCAGTTACGTTAATCGATTGGAGAAGCTGGGGTTGTTCTCCTTGGAGCAGAGTAGATTGAGAGGAGATTTGATTGATGTGTTTAAAATCATGAGGGTTCTGGACAGAGTAGATAGATAGAAACTGTTCTCATTGGCAAAAGGGTAGAGAACTACAGGACACAGATTTAAGGAGATTGGCAAAAGAATCAAAGACAACGTACGCAGCGGGTGGTTAAGATCTGGATAGCACTGCCTGAAAGGATGGTGGAGGCAGACTCAATCTTATCTTTCAAAAAGGAAGTGGATAAGTACATAAGAACATAAGAACATAAGAATTAGGACCAGGAGTAGGCCATTCGGCCCCTCGAGCCTGCTCCGCCATTCAGTAAAATCATGGCTGATCTTCTACCTCAACTCCACTTTCCTGCACTGTCCCCATATCCCTCAATCGTCATAATATTCAAAAATCTATCGATCTCAGCCTTGAATATACTCAAAGACTGAGCCTCCACAGCCCTCTGGGGCAGAAAATTCCAAAGATTCACCACCCTCTGAGTGAAGAAATTCCTCCTCATCTCAGTCCTAAATGGCCGACCCCTTATTCTGAGACTGTGACCCCAGCCCGGGGGAAACATTCTCCCTGCATCTACCCTGTCAAGCCCTGTAGGAATTTTGTATGTTTCAATTATATCACCTCTGTTATATGTTTAACCCCTTGTAACCTGCATGACACCTGACCACCAGAGGGCCTACCTGTTGGAGTCCCAAGGGATCCCAGCATCCCTTGGGAGCATGGTAAATAAGCAGGCCACTCACGAGCTACCTGCACTCTGGAGTCTTATTAAAAGATCTAAGGTCACACTTGCTCATTGTACACAGTACTCAGTTTTCACCCCCATTATGAGTGTATCAACCTTTAATTCTTCTAGACTCTAAAGAATTGTTATGTAGGCAATAAGGGTTCAAACCGAGCACTGTTTAACTAAGCAAGGCACAACCTCCTTCAGTCCCGCCCCTCCGATAGGGCGGAAATCCCCCGGCATCGCCCCCCTGAAGAAAAGAAAATTGCAGGGCTATGGGGAAAGGGCGGGGGAGTGGGACTAGCTGAGAGTCGACACGGGCTCGACGGGCCGAATGGCCTTCTAATGATTATATCCAGTAACCCTATTCTCTGTCTCCTGCCGCACAGCCAATTTCCTAACTGGGTCAATAATTTGCCTTCAATTCTGTGGGCTTCTACCTTAGTTAACAGTCTCTAATGTGGGACTTTATCAAATATCTTCTGGAAGTCCATATAAATAACATCCATACACATTCTCCTGTCCACTACTTTAGTCACATCCTCAAAAAATTCAATCAGGTTTGTCAGGCATACTGGCTACAAATCCATGTTGGCTCTCTTTAATCAACTGAAAATTTTTGAGGTGTTAATTATAGACTCTAGCAATTTCCTAACAATAGATGTTAGGCTAACTGGTCTATAATTCCCTGGTTTCCCTCTCTCGCCATTTTGAAATAGTGGAGTGACATATGCAATTTTCCAATCTAAGGGAATGGTTCCTGAATCGAGAGAACTTTGGAAGATTAGAGTTAGGGTCTACTTCCTTTAAAATCCTGAGATGGAAACCATCTGTTCCTGGGGACTTAGCACTCTTTAGTGCCATTATTTTCTTCATTACTGTTATTTTATTTACATTAATTTTATTGAGTCCTTGACCCTGGTTTAGTTTCCTTGGGATTTCTGGTATGCTCTCTTCTTCCTCTACTGTAAGTACTGATGCAAAGTAATTATTCAACATGTCTGCCATTTCTTATTATCATGGAGAGACTAGAGAAATTGGTGGTGTTCTCCTTAGAGTAGAGATGGTTAAGGGGAGATTTGATAGAGGTGTTCAAAATTGTGAAGGGTTATGATAGAGTAAATAAGAAGAAACTGTTTCCAGTGGCAGAAGGGTTGGTAACCACAGGACACAGATTTAAGGTAATTGGCAGAAGAACCAGAGGTGACATGAGGAAAAAAATTATGCAGAGAGTTGTTATGTTCTGGAATGCATTGCCTGAAAGGGTGATGAAATCAGATTCAATAATAGCTTTCAAAATGGAATTGGATAAATACTTGAAGAGAGAAGATTGGCGGGGCTATGAGGAAAGAGCAGGGGTTTGGCTCTTTCAAAGAGCTGGCACAGGCTCAATAGGCTGAATGGCCGCCTCCTATGCTGTATCAATCTATGATTCTATGATCTCATAAAAGCCAGGGTCTGACCATGCATTGAATATCTGTAATATTTAATACAAGTTCTCTTGGAAGATGCAGGAATACCAAGAGATCAGTCAAATTCCTTGATAAATGGATTAATCAGATGTTACAGAAACTGTGATTAGCTAGACATACATATGACCTGCTATGCTTATCTACTCTAGGTATGTTACAATGGTCCTGCTTTCATTCAGTGCAAAATTATGGAAGGAAAGTAAGACAGGGTTCCTGTAGAATAGTGCATAATATAATTGGAAAAATGTTAACAAAACAGAAGTCAGTATTTGTATTATGAGAATGTAATAAAGACTAACACATGGTTTTGATTAGGTTGTTAAGTTTCCTCAGGGGAAGTAAATAAAAAGTGTCAGGTTAATGCAATTTGAGAAGCATCAAAGGGTGTGTAAGAATTATAAGCTGGCGGGGAGCCAACATATCTACATTTCAGCTGTTACCATTGTGTTAAGGTGTGATATTTACAACCATGCAAAATTGTCTTATAATCTACATAAACAAAGCCTATATTCCAATGAGAATGGAGTGTCTGTGGTACGACATTGCCATCTACTGGTGTAGAAGCATAGGGCAATAAAGATCACATGACAATAATCTCCGAATTGATAAATCTATTGCAAGTCAGCTGATATTGTCCATCTAGGTGTATGAACACATTTACTTTCAGTAATTCTTGGGCATGTCTATTTGCACCACTCTGGTTGAATCAGCATACTGTGTTATTGCCACCAACAGGATATTGCAGGACAATAAACACATAACACTTTGTCTGGAATGTGTAATTTGATCCAGTCATTGTCAGGCAGGCTACAGTGTTCCAAGGCACAGTGCTAACACTACTGATTTCAGAGAGCAGGCCGCACTGAAACTCCCGAGTTCAGAGAATGCACGGTGTTGACACTATCGAGTTCAGAGAATCCAGACCCGAGGGATATCCTATTATAGTAAATATGTAGATGTATAACTGGCTTGTATTTTCTGTCGGTATTAATAAAACCAACACGTTGATTTATCTTTGCCATCTGAATTTATATACTTTGAATTAATCTACTTAGTTGATCGAACAGTCCCTTCTCATGATCACTGTACAACGACCCTCTTCTGGAAATATCGTTGACTGGATGCCAGTTAAGAACCACATCCAGTTCAGCTATGATTTAGTTAACAGGGCCAATGTTATGAATATGTGCTCCTGGCAGGATAAGTCACTCATCGGGAGCACCTATCCAAAGATTGTGGTCAGACTCTCAGTGATTGTCTGTGCACTCATTCCCAATATATTCTCCCAGTGTGGCTCTCCATTGGGAATGCACATTCATAAAATCATCCCTCCAAAACCAGATAGTCTGCTGCAGCAACTATCTAGGTCTACAGGTGAATAATAACCAGTTGGGCGAGGTACTAGAAGGCAATCTCTGCCTGTAGAACAGTCTCCCAGCAACATACCTGCCAGCGTGGAAAACTGACAACATTTAAAAACAAACAGCTTCAAAAAGTTGATACAGGCCCCAGAAAGTCAACAATTCAAAAATGGAGCTGACATGAAATCAAGTGGTTGCACAGGCTTTGTAACTTAAGTTGTACAACATTCCTTCACTTTTATTGGAGGAATAAAAACAAACATGCCTGAAGGGACATGTTCAAATGTTGAAGGCACACAATCTGTGATGCTTCTGGGGCTTCAGGGGGACATTTTGAATTAAACATGATGCCTGTTGATTAATTTTAAGCACTTTTATACTTCACAATGAATAGATTTGTAATTTTAAAAAGGAAGGAAAAACAAGTTGATGCTTGGATTTCCAACAGAATATCAATTACCCAAAAGTTAGCTCAACAATCACTCTTTCACATCTATTCTCCAATATCCCAGTTCACAAAGGCACTTGAGTCCCTCTTGTTCTTAGACTGTACCCCATCCAACTCCCCACCCTTTCACAGAAATACCGGGGCCAATTTTTGTCTTCAGGTGTAAGTCACTTCTAACATGGTTCTTACTGCTCTGAAACCTGCCCAAGTCTCAAGTACAATTAGCAATTAATCTTCTGGTTTAAGCTTACTTGCATAATTATTCTCATCTCCAGATACAAACTCATATGGCACTATTGGTAGGAGAGGACGACTGTATGTAAGAAGTCAAATTTAAAGGGACGGAGCTGTCACAAGGAGAGGATTAGAAAACATCTCCACCCATCAGCAGCCTTTACTGAAGGGGCGAGATCTAAGACGTGTGTAGGGTGTTCGTTTTCCATTCTACTTTGATTCATAGACCTCGGGAATTACAGGAAGGACTCTACGGAACGCAAAGTTTAGGCTTAACCCCAACTGTTCGTTTATTACACAAAAGCCAACTAAAAAATTACACAACAAGACTTCTTAGAGATTGATCGAAGACATACAATCACCCATCCAGCCAGTTGCTGCTGTTGTCGATTGTAGGCTCGTGGAGCTAGGGAAGATGGTGGCTCCCAGCTGCCTGCTTCGTGGTCATTGTTCCTTTGACCTGCTCCCATCTTCTGCTGGGTTGCTTTTCAGTTAATGCATCTGGATGAGTCTTGATGGCTGTGATGCTGGGTCTGGATCTGTTTGGATGGCTACAATTCACACACGGAATCGACAGGGCAAAAGATAACTCCTTATCTTTTGTGCCCCATTATCCAAAAATGTACGCCTTATGCGATCCTTTGTTGTCCTGGGTTTTCACAGACTTGTAGCCTCCATAGGGAACTGGTTTTTCCCCTCCGGCCAATTAATCCATTGGCTTCTCTGCTTGATTGTATCAAAACCCTTTGTCCCAATGTTAATCAGGTCTCGCTCCTGACCGCAGAAATTGTATTCATCAATTATGAATCACCACCTGCCTCGGGCTGGCGCCCCTTTTTCCAGCCCAACAGCTCCAAAGGTTTTCTTTTAAACCATTTTAGTCCGTGGCCTCTTGTTGTGCCCCAGTTGTGAAATGTGTAAACCTTACATGTGGTAGGCCAAGATGAAGGGAAAGGGTTCCCTCTGTGCAGGTATAAATCTGTGGATAAATGACAGAATAGCCCAGTGCTGTCAATAAAGTCAAAGTGGTGCTGCATGAGATGCTTGCAAAGGAGGTTTGTCCTCTGTGCCTCTTCAAAGCACTCTTCCAGAGGTCATAGGAGGAGGAAGGTGTTGATGAAGAGGATGTTGAGAAGCCATCAAGCTGTTGCATGACACAACCCCATGGGACAACAACTTGACCAATGAAGCTTGATGGTTGAGTGTGTTGGCTCAGAGAGAGAACACCTTTCCTTGGCTAATTTCCACTTGTATCTATCACATATCACCATAGCCAAGAAGCTCATGTGTCAGGCGCTTAAAATTCTCTATATTCCCCTGGCTTAGCCTATTTATAGAATTCTGATTAGCACTAAGAAGTTAAAAATCTAAATTGGTTAAGAACACTAAATAATGCCCTGTTACAGATAATCAATGGTGACAGCAAAGTATTTATATAACATAAACAGCCACAGACAGGTATCTGCCTTTCATATATCTCTTGTTAAGTCACATTACCTCAGTGTTCTATGACTACAAATGGCTTTTGTAGGCTTCTCTAAGGGTAACAGTTTATGATCTGCAATAAAAGCATTTTGGTTCCATTAATTATCATCTAAAAAAACATTTATGAAAGATGAGGCACTCTCATAATTTAAATAGTGTCCAAGCCACACTGGTAAATTAGATCTAAATAGGATTTCGATTTCAACAAAGAACAGATTGCTTTTGTAAAATGCCACAACCCGAATGAAGGACCAAAGTTAAGCAGCATGAAAACGAAGGCAAGGTACATGAAGAAGTATTGGTAGGGTGAAGCCAAAGTTAAGCTTTTTAATGCCCAGAGATTACAGAAGGAAGAGAAGAGCGAGGAAGGTAAGGAGCTCCATTATTTTTAGTTCCTGGGAAAGAATGAGTTGAGAGTAGGAAACAGTGTGATGAGCCTTGACCCACAAGTATTTTTCTTCAGTCCCTTCCAAACCTGTTGGCTGTTTGTTTTTTTAATTTTAAATAAATAATGAATGAATGAATTAACAAGAATCTCAAGCGATAGCAGTTGCAACAGGTTCAATCTGCCATGCTCCAGGGTCTGTTATAAGGATGGATGTGGTCAGGCATCAGTTGGCTTAGCTGGTGTATAAGTCTGGCAGGAATTGGAGAGAGCACCGCTCTGCATACTGGTTAGCTCAAAATTGGTAGAATTTACCTGGAGAGGTTTGTAATTGTTCAGCATTTGCTTACAAAATCAATGCACTAATATTTGGTTAAATGGCGGGGGTGGGGGGGAGGGTGTGGGGGTGTGGGGGGGGGGACAGTGCTGGGAGGATTTTGAAGCAGACTGAAGCTCAGATCCTGGAACAAATTTTTCTCCGAAGTGGACGGTAATCTGGCAAAGATCGCCCGTCCATTGCAGAACCCCTTTCCCTCCCCAATTTTCATTGCACAGAAAATTCCATGTGGGATTACCACCCAGGCAGTGAAGACGAAAATCTAGTTCAATATCCATCCAAAAGCTTGCTTCCAAGCCAGAAGACTGGCAGCCTATTATTTATAATCGATAGATAGACTGTGCCAGCAGTCACCGACACAACTTTTGCTTTCTCCCACTCTCCAGTGAGACCACAGTGGAACAGGGGGCTATCCCACTTTTCATACTGGCAATTGAAAGCCCTCCACTAAATCTGTAGGCTGAGAGAAAGCAAGAGAAAATGACAGCAGAACTTAAGAACATAAGAACATAAGAACATAAGAATTAGGAACAGGAGTAGGCCATCTAACCCCTCGAGCCTGCTCCGCCATTCAACAAGATCATGGCTGATCTGACCATGGACTCAGCTCCACTTACCCGCCGGCTCCCCGTAACCCTTAATTCCCTTATTGGTTAAAAATCTATCTATCTGTGACTTGAATACATTTAATGAGCTAGCCTCAACTGCTCCTTGGGCAGAGAATTCCACAGATTCACAACCCTCTGGGAGAAGAAATTCCTTCTCAACTCAGTTTTAAATTGGCTCCCCTGTATTTTGAGGCTGTGCCCCCTAGTTCTAGTCTCCCCTACCAGTGGAAACAACCTCTCTGCCTCTATCTTGTCTATCCCTTTCATTATTTTAAATGTTTCGATAAGATCACCCCTCATCCTTCTGAACTCCAACGAGTAAAGACCCAGTCTACTCAATCTATCATCATAAGGTAACCCTCTCATCTCCGGAATCAGCCTAGTGAATCGTCTCTGTACCCCCTCCAAAGCCAGTATATCTTTCCTTAAGTAAGGTGACCAAAACTGCATGCAGTACTCCAGGTGCGGCCTTACCAATACCCTATACAGTTGCAGCAGGACCTCCCTGCTTTTGTACTCCATCCCTCTCGCAATGAAGGCCAACATTCCATTCACCTTCCTGATTACCTGCTGCACCTGCAAACTAACTTTTTGGGATTCATGCACAAGGATCCCCAGGTCCCTCTGCACCTCAGCATATTGTAATTTCTCCCCATTCAAATAATATTCCCTTTTACTGTTTTTTTTCCCCAAGGTGGATGACCTCACACTTTCCGACATTGTATTCCATCTGCCAAACCTTAGTCCATTCGCTTAACCTATCCAAATCTCTTTGCAGCCTCTCTGTGTCCTCTACACAACCCGCTTTCCCACTAATCTTTGTGTCGTCTGCAAATTTTGTTACACTACACTCTGTCCCTTCTTCCAGGTCATCTATGTATATTGTAAACAGTTGTGGTCCCAGCACCGATCCCTGTGGCACACCACTAACCACCGATTTCCAACCCGAAAAAGATCCATTTATCCCGACTCTCTGCTTTCTGTTAGCCAGCCAATTCTCTATCCATGCTAATACATTTCCTCTGACTCCGCGTACCTCTATCTTCTGCAGTAACCTTTTGTGTGGCACCTTATCGAATGCCTTTTGGAAATCTAAATACACCACATCCATCGGCACACCTCTATCCACCATGCTCGTTATATCCTCAAAGACACCTATAGCCAGTTGTGCTGTGAACTCGAAAGGAGAAATTAAAAAGAAGGTAACAGTGACGCAGAAAAGGCGAGAGAGAGAAAAAGGATAGAAAACAAGAAATTGAAAAATATGTTTTCACAGCCTGCTTACAACATTGGGAAAGACCAGGCTCCATGGATGATACTCAAATACATCCACAGAGTTTGCTCGCTGGCCTCCCACCATCAGTGTGACTATATTTTAAAGATTGAAAACAACTCAGATAGGCATCTCTTTTTAATTGTTAAAATGTGAAATAATCCAGTTGATGAAGCTTTATGTGTGTTCCAGCCAATCCCCAGGCAGTCAACAGGAGGTATGACTTCTGGATCCTAACTATAAGAACATAAGAAATAGGAGCAGGAGTGGGGGCCATACAGTCCCTCAAGCCTGCTCCGCCATTCAGTAAGACCATGGCTGACCATTGACCTCAACTCCACTTTCCCACCCGATCTCCATATCCCTTGATTCCCCTAGACTCCAAACATCTATCGATCTCAGCCTTGAATATACTCAGAGACTCAGCATCCACAGCCATCTGGGGCAGAGAATTCCAAAGATTCACAACCCTGAGTGAAGAAATTCCTCATCATCTCAGTCTTAAATGGTTTACCCCTTATCTTGAGACTGTGTCCCCCTAGTTCTAGATAACTGGAGCTTGGACTTGGACTAATTAGTGAGAATAAGAAGCAAAATTGGATTGAAGTACACATTGGCCTCTTTCTGCCACCCAGGCAATGGACACAACATGTTGGTTTTGGGCACAAGGTGATGTGTTGCTTATGCAGCTGGCTCACAACTAATATCTCACACCCAGGATTTGCCCAAAGTTGACAGCTCTGTTTTCTATTAATGTGAGAATGACAGCACATCAAATTAGTTGACACCTAGCCCCCGAGCCAAATACTAACTAATCTCCTTGTGGATTCAATATATTCTCAGAAATGGATACAGGGATCTAGTTAGCTTAATGATTTAAACTGAGTCCAGTGTGCAAAATGGTTTGATGTAAATTACCCTTTGCATACAGCTCCTGATCGCTATGATGCAGTCACCTCGCTGGAACGTGTGTGGAAGTCAGGTATGAGCGTAACTGGGCTTAGCTGTGATACATCATGGTCATCGTACAGACTACAAACACTCATTCATTAGGTTCATGTATAAAAATAACCACTTGGGGGAGGGACCAGAAGACTGCAGGCTCCAATAGAGCTGTAATGTAATGGAGTCAGCACTTTCAGAAGAATAGTGGAATAGCATCGAGATTGATCTGTGTGGACCTGACTGAACATGTACTTGCACTCGTATTGCAGCCTCCTCCTCCATAGTTAAAAACTATCAAGTAATGACAGACTGAGCTTTGAGGGGTAGAAATTGGTCCTCATTGCACCCGTTATGCAGGCAGGAGACAGGAACAAAAGGGATTAATTTCATAAGAACATAAGAAATAGGAGCAGGAGTAGGCCACCTGACCCCTCGAGCCTGCTTCGCCATTCAATAAAATCATGGCTGATCTGATCATGGACACAGTTCCACTTCCCTGCCCGTGCCCAAAAACCCTTTATTCCCTTATCGCTCAAAAATCTGTCTATCTTTGCCTTAAATATATTCAATGACCCAGCCTCCTCCACTCTCTGGGGCAGAGAATTCCACAGATTTACAACCCTCTGAGAGAAGAAATTCCTCCTCATCTCAGTTTTAAATGGGCGGCCCCTTACTCTGAGACTATGTCCTCTAGTTTTAGTTTCCCCTATGAATGGAAATATTCTCTCTGCATCCACCTTGTCGAGTCCCCTCATTATCTTATATGTTTCGATAAGATCACCTCTCATTCTTCTGAACTCCAGTGAATATAGGCCCAACCTACTCAACCTATCTTCATAAGTCAACCCTCTCATCTCTGGAATAAACCTAGTGAACCTTCTCTGAACAGCCTCTGTTATGTATTGATGTGTGTAGCGTCCTGGTACCTTAAATGTATAATAAGCACAATGGTACACCACAGAGGGCACTGTGGTGGGAGACCTGAAAGTACCTGCAAGAGGCAGTATAAAAGGCTGACCACCACACCTGAGAGTCACTCTGGAGCTGTTCAATAAAGGACGAAGATCACAACAGTTAGATTAACACCAGACCGTGTGGAGTCAGTGATTTTTGTACTACATTCATTACATTGGCGACAAGGAAGCGGACAAACTCCCCGCAACCATGGCTACTCTGGGCTCGCTGAAGGATTTTACCGTGGGCAATGACTGGGAGGCCTTTACGGAAAGGCTCAAGTACTACTTCACAGCAAACGATCTGACAGAGGACACGAATGCACTGAGAGAGAAGCGTAAGGCGATATTGCTTTCCAGTTGTGGAGATGAGGTTTACTGTCTCATCAGGGATTTGCTGACACCCGAGAGCGCCAAGGACAAGTCATATGAGGAGTTGATTGAACTCATTTGTGACCAGTTGAAACCGAAGGAGAGCATCCTCACGGCCAGATAAAAATTTTACCATCACTGCAGACCTGAGGGCCAGAATGTCACCAAATACGTTGCGGACCTCAGGAGACTCGCGGCGCCATGTGATCTTGGCGCACACCTTGACGAGGCGTTGCGGGACGTTTTCGTCATGGGGATTGGCCACGAGGGCCTCCTTCACAAGCTGCTAGCCACGGAACCCACAGTCACCCTGACAAAGGCCATCACCATCAGCCAAGCATATATGACCTAGACTTGCAGCACCAAACAAAGACCCACACAGTCTCGAACCCGGTAGGCACTGTCCACAGGATAGCGCCCGCCACGGACAAAACTGCAGAACGTGGCTCTGCCTGGGGCAGATAGCACGGACCTCGGGGTCCTGGAACTCAGAGTCCGCCGAGGGGGGGCCAATCAAGCAGCACCATGCTGGCACTGTGGAGGAAGCCATGGGGTTCACCGGTGCAGGTTTGCGGAGTACACGTGCAATACCTGCCACCTGAAAGGCCATCTTCAGCGTATGTGTAAAAGAAATCGGACTCACCATGTGGCTGAGGAGATGGGGGATGATCCACTGTTCAACGAGGAGCAGGCAGAAGAAGATGAGGTGTTGGGACAGTACACGTGCACCGATGATTCTTCCCCAGTGATAATGGAAGTAAAAATCAACGGAGTCCCTGTGAGTATGGAAATGGACACGGTCTCGGGTCCATCGTTAATGAGTCAGAGAACTTTTGATAAACTGTGGATTAACCCAGCTGCACGACCCAAGCTGGTCCCGGTCACGGCGAAGCTGCGTACCTACACCGGGGAACTGATGCCGGTTCTTGGCAGAGCGGAGGTGCAGGTATCCCACGGGGACGAGATGCACGGTTTACCTTTGTGGGTCGTTGCAGGCGATGGGATGACGTTCCTCAGCCGGAGGTGGATGGGGACAGTCCGTGGGAGATGGGAAGACTTCACCACTCCACAGGCTGCTGCTTCCCGGGGTGCTGCCATGCCCCGGGTTCCCAGAGAGCAGCGCCAACTGAGCTGGAGCTGCAGCCTCAATCCACCCACAGGCAAGCAGAGCAAGCTCCAGCCCCGGACTTCAAACCACAGAGATCCTGCAGCCTTAGCCCCCACAGGCAAGCAGCCCTGCAGAGGCGGGCGTAGTGGGCGGGGAGGGTGAG
Source organism: Pristiophorus japonicus (assembly GCF_044704955.1). Lineage (NCBI taxonomy): Eukaryota > Metazoa > Chordata > Chondrichthyes > Pristiophoridae > Pristiophorus > Pristiophorus japonicus. The sequence continues at coordinate 33,826,991 of NC_091982.1, read as the reverse complement.
CCGGCGGGGTGCTGCGGGTGGGGTGCGAGGGATCCAGGATGGCCGGCGGGTTGGAGGGGCCCACGCAGAGGGAGAATCAGGCGGCGGCTGCAGCTGGAGGTCGGCGGCCACGACGGCTGCAGAGGAGGCCACTACGGAGGCCGCAGGGGAGGCGGCAAGTGCGGCAGCTGGAGAGGCCACGACGGCCACAGGGGAAGCGGCTACGGTGGCCGCTGGAGAAGCGACGATGCAGGAGAGGCGACAAGTCAGGTGGCAGCGGAGGGGAGCAGAAGCCCCCCCCAAATCTCCCTCTCTTCCCAGAACCCTCATCCCTCAACCCCAGTGCCCTGTCTGCCTCTTCCCTCCCAATCCCCTGCTCGCGGGTTCCTGTTTATCCTAGCCCCTTACCTCTTACCGCTCTGTCTCTCTCTTTCTCTCTCTCTCTTCCCCCCCACCACCGGCCCCCAGACTCCCGCCAACCAGCCCGTCCCATTTCCGGAAGCTGGGACTGGCTATCTGTGGCCGAGTGGGTGATGTCACCGAGCTGGGGGTCTCTCTGCAGTGACAGCCAGTGATGTTGTAGAGCGGGGCCATCACAATGATATTGGCTGTAGCCCAAAGCCATCCTGGAGAAGGCACCATAACGATGCCGATTGTCATTCTCTCAGAAACAGAGGCCAGAGTAGAACTTGGATATAATAGCATTTAAAGTGCTAAAGCATGATGATCTTGAGTGGCTTTATATGATTTATGATTTCTATGGAGCATATCAATGAATCATGACATAGAAGAAAGAAATTGCTTTCAACCATGATGTACGTTTTTGGAATATGCAACTCTCCGGTAAAGACAAGCATAGAATGATAGGAAAGAAAAACTCCAGTGGATTAAAATGGAACTTGTGTTATTGCCATTCACAGGTTATTTAAAGATATTTAGCAAAGATAAGGTAGAAAGCTACTGCTGTTGCAGAGACTAATAAACATCTTTCTCATAGTTATTTTCTGTTGTATAATAGTTCTAGGGACTCCTTCAGCAGCCGACCAGGAAAGTCTTCATGTTGGCTGTGTCCATGATGGTTTTTCTTTTCTTAGAGAGTTCCAGAGCTCAGCCTCCAATCAAAAGGTATCTGAAATTTGAATTGCCCAAAAATTGCTGTGGCAGACCTTTGAATGGCACCCACTGTTAGTTAGACTTGTTTATTCTCCATGATATTTTGTGCTGAAGTTGCTGTAAGTGCGAGATGGAAACAGTGCGGTCCCCATCACAGGGCATCTGGGATCTGAGTGAATGGGGAAAGCAACTGTGGTTGTTTCTCCTTAACCAATCAGATTGAAGCATTGAGAAATAACCAGCACAAAAACTGAAAAGGAAGTGTCAATTTGAGTGGGTGACTTCAATGTCAAATCAGGTGCAGAAAAAGAGATTGAAGAAAAAATTGGATTAAGAGAGAGAGAAAAAAGGAGACAGAAAGAAATGTTAAAAAAAATCTCCAACAACAATTAAAACATGAAGGGATGAAACTCCACACTTGTAAAAGTTAATTGTCAGTGTCAGAGAGGTTGACTCGCGGTAATTAATGCTTATCACATCGTTAAAAGGGTACTTCGGCTTGAAATGACTTTAATTTCTGTGGCGAGTTGATTTCATATCTACTGTGCAAGTACCGGAAGTTCACACCTCCCGATGCATTTGAGTGGTGAGCCAGGCAGCAAGATGCCATTTTCGTGATGCTAATGGCAGAGCAGTACATCTCAGACAACAACTTCTCAATTTCTGCATTTAATCATGCATTTACCCTCACCTGAAGTTGCCGTGTCATTTGCCATAAGTAACGGCGATCGCAATTAGCCTTGTTGTTATTTTGACAGCAATTTGGGGCCATTGTTCACACTGTTCTGGGAAGCCTAGGTGACCAGCTTCCGACTGAGTCAAAGTGAGTTACAAGTGACCTTTTTTCTTCGTAGTTTCAATAGTTTCATTACTTTACCCCGACAAAAAGATTATTAAAGTTTCCGTCACTTCTATTCTTAAAAAAGTAGCAGATTGCAAAAAAGCATGTATTTGTTTTTCCACATTCCTTTCTGTGCCTTGCACCTATTAACTCAGTCTCTGAGTCTGGGAGCCAGTTTCTACAATGCACAGGAGGGGAGGATGGTAACTGTCATGTATGTAACCACAATGTAACACCACTGTATTACTGTATACACTCAACCTAGATGCACATCTTGACCACAAGGGGTGAACTTGTGGGAGACACTCCTTACCTGATGACATGAGTATAAAGAGGGAGGTCCCATGCAGGGTCATCACTTTTGGAGTCCTGTGAATAAAGAGTTAAGGTCACAGAGTGATCTTGTCCCCAGAATGTGCCTCGTGTGGTTTCATACTGTAGAGTAAGGATATTACATTGGCGATGGGAAACGGGAATTCACGACCCACGAGAATGGCCACCGGTAGCACAGAGGAACGGTACTGTGTTGGGGAAGACTGGGACGATTTTGTCGAGAGGCTTCAGCAAAGCTTCGTTATGAAAGAGAAAGGATGGCTGGTGACAAGCGGGTGACAAGCGAAGGGCTCATCTTTTGACCAACTGCAGACCAAAGACTTACGCGCTCATGAAGTGCTTACTAGCACACGAAAAGCCGGCAGACAAAACCTTTGAAGAACTTAGCAAATTGATTGGGGAGCACCTCAATCCGGCGAGTAGCATACATATGGCCCGACACAGATTCTATACCCACTGACGTCGTGAAGGACAGAGCATACCGGACTTTGTAGCAGACCTCCGGCGTTTGGCCAGCCTCTGTGAGTTCACAGACACCTGCAGGGGGGAGATGCTAAGGGACTTCTTTATCGAGGGCATCAATCATGCGGGAATTTTCCGCAAATTAATTGAGAACCAGGATTTGACCTTGGAAGCGGCGGCGTTGATAGCTCAAACTTTCATGGTGGGGGAGGAAGAGACGAAAATAATATAAGCGCGCAATTCTGCCTCTAACGCGCCGATGGATCAGGGAGTCAACATCATCAATGCGACTCAGAGCCCCGCAGGCAGGCAGGGGCAGTCCGACACCCCCCAGGCAGCAATAGACCCTAGAGTAGGACTTCAACAGAGACAATGGCAGGCTGAACGGACATTCACGCCATCACAGTGGACAATGCGACCCGGGATGGGGCCATTGACAGCCACTAATAGGGTACTTAAGAGCAGTTAAAAGGACAGTCAGCGAGGAACGCCTGGCCATAGTCCCTTTGTTCCCAACAATGGAAACTTTAACTCATGCTGGAGGTGTGGGGGAAAAAACTCAGCTAGATCTTGCAGATTTCAACAGTTTATTTGCAGGAACTGCAACCTCAGTGGCCACTTAGCTCGAATTTGCAGGAAGTCTGCAACCAGACTAATATATGAGGCGGATGGACCAGAAGAGGGTTCTTTGAGGCAGGATGACTTTTGGGGCAAATCGATGGATGCCGAGGTTCAGCGGGTCCATGTGGCGAATATTCACAGTTCATACACCAAAACGCCACCAATGATGATGAGGGTTTTATTAAATGGTATCCCTGTACGCATGGAGCTGGACACTGGGGTCAGCCAGTCACTCATGGGCGTTCAGCAATTTGAGAAGCTATGGCCACTTAAAGACAGTAGACCCAAATTAGCACGTATTGAGACACAATTACGGACTTACACTAAAGAAATCATTCCGGTGCTAGGCAGTGCAATGTTGGCTGTCACATACAATGGGCAATGGGTTAGTGAATCGGCTGCCGCTCTGGATTGTCCCGGGCAATGGTCCCGCTCTATTGGGGAGGAGCTGGTTAGCCGAGATGAACTGGAAATGGGGGATGTTCACGCAATGTCATCTGTGGAGCGAAGTTCGTGCTCACAAGTCCTGCAACAATTCAATTCACTATTCCAATCTAGCATCGGGACTTTCAAAGGCACTAAAGTAGTGATACACATCATTCCGGACGCCAGGCCAGTGCACCACAAAGCCAGAGCGGTGCCCTATGTGATGCTGGAAAAGATCGAGAGCGAATTGGACCGGCTGCTGAGAGAGGGCATCATCTCGCCTGTTGAATTCAGCGACTGGGCGAGCCCCATCATTCCTGTCCTAAAAGCGGATGGCTCTGTCAGGATCTGTGGCGACTACAAGGCTATCAATCGGGTGTCCCTACAAGATCAATACCCGCTCCCGAGAGCGGAGGACGTCTTCGCCACACTGGCAGGCGGCAAGCTGTCCACCAAGTTGGACCTCACTTCAGCCTATATGACCCAGGAACTGGCCGACGAATCTAAACTACTGACCACCATCACCACGTTTATTAACAGGTGCCTGTTTGGTATTCGATCAGCGATTTTTCAACGAAACATGGAAAGCCTGCTTTAATCCATTCCTGGAACGATCGTATTCCAGGACGACATCCTCATCACGGGTCGAGATACCGAGGAACACCTCCACAACCTGGAGGAGGTGCTACGCCGACTCAAGGAGTCTAAATGTGTGTTCTTAGCTCCTGAGGTTGAGTTTCTAGGCAGGAGCATTGCTGCAGATGGGATTCGGCCCACCGAATCCAAAACGGAGGCAATTCGACGAGCACCGAGGCCCTGCAACACATCGGAGTTGCGTTCATTCCTGGGACTGTTGAACTATTTCGGGAACTTTCTGCCGAACTTGAGCATGTTGTTGGAGCTGCTACACGTGCTCCTGCGTAAGGGTGCAATTGGTTTTGGGGGGGGACAGTCAGGAATGGGCTTTTGATCGGGCGCGAAACTTACTTTGTTCAAACAAGTTGTTGACCCTGGTCGACCTGTAAAAAAATGGTTCTGACATGTGATGCATCATCCTATGGGGTTGGGTGCGTGTTGCAGCAGGGCAATGCTGAGGGTTAACTACAACCTGTGGCTTATGCCTCCAGGTCGCTCTCTCAAGCAGAACGGGGATATGGGATGGTCGAGAAGGAAGCGCTTGCATGTGTCTATGGTGTAAAAAAATACATCAGTACCTATTTGGTAGGAAGTTTGAATTAGAGACGGACCACAAGCCATTAACATCCCTGTTGTCAGACAGCAAGGCTATCAATGCCAACACATCAGCTCGCATACAGCGATGGGCTCTCACGCTGGCTGCGTATGACTACTCCATCCGGCACTGGCCTGGCATTGAAAATTGCGCTAACGCGCTCAGCAGGCTTCCATTGGCCACCACGGAGGGGGCAGCGGAGCAAAGTGCTGAGATGATCATGGCTGTCGATGCCTTTGACAGCGCAGGCTCCCACATCACAGCCCACCAGATCAAAATCTGGACAGAGATCCCCTCCTATCCCTGATTAAGAAATGTGTCCTGACTGGGGTTGGGCGCCCGCACACGGAGCATGCCCTGAGGAGGTGAGACTGTTCCACAGACGGATGGATGAGCTCTCCATCCAAGCCGACTGCCTACTATGGGGAAGCCAGGTAGTTATGCCCCAGAAGGGCAGGGAGGCATTCATCAGGGAACTCCACAGCGAGCACCCAAGCAGTGTGCTGATGAAGGCCATTGCCCGGTCACACGTTTGGTGGCCTGGAATTGATTCAGACCTGGAACACTGTGTTCGCAGGTGCACAATGTGTGCCCAGCTGGGTAATGCCCCCAGGGAGGCCCTGCTCAGCCCGTGGCCCTGGCCCACCAGGCCATGGTCACGCATTCATGTTGACTACGCGGGCCTGTTCATGGGTAAGATGTTCCTTATTGTGGTAGATGCGTACTCGAAATGGATCGAGTACATCATTCTGAATTCATGCACGTCATCCACCACCGTGGAAAGCCTACGTGTGATCTTTGCAACCCATGGCTTGCCGGATATCCTGGTTAGTGATAATGGCCCATGTTTCACAAGCTACGAATTCCGAGAGTTTATGTCGGGCAATGGCATCAACCACGTCAGGACTGCGCCGTTCAAGCCGGCCTCCAATGGCCAGGCGGAATGTGCAGTCCAAATCATTAAGCAAGGTATGCTCAGGATTCAAGGGCCCTCCCTACAATGCCGTCTATCTCGCCTCCTGCTGGCGTATAGATCCCGAACGCATTCGCTCACGGGGGTCCTGCCCGCAGAGCTACTAATGAAACGGACACTCAAAACTCGGTTGTCCCTCATTCACCCAGTCCTGACTGACATAGTTGAGGGCAAGCGCAAGTCACAAAACGAGTACCATGACCGTAATTCGAGGGGGAGATGTATAGAAATAAATTATCCTGTATTCGTCCTCAATCACGCCATGGGGCCCAAATGGCTTGAGGGCACTGTAATTGAGGGGAATAGAGTCATCGTGGTAAAACTCAACAATGGTCAGATATGCCGTAAGCATCTGGCCCAAGTAATAATAAGGTTCAGCATCGACACAGAGGAACCTGAAGAAGACCATGAGATGGAGCTCACAACACCACCAGTGAACGAGCAACAAGAGCAATCAGAAGAATGCACAGTCCCTGCGGTCAGCCCGGACAGGCCGGAATCACCACAGGTGACAGACACTCACGTCAGTGTCCAACAACCAGAGCCCCAACTGCGGCACTCCACGAGGGAGCATAGACCATCTGAAAGACTAAACCTATGATCCCAATAAGACTTTGTGGGGGGAGGTGATGTCATGTATGTAACCACAATGTAACACCACTGTATTACTGTATACACTCAACCTAGATGCACACCTTGACCACAAGGGGTGAACTTGTGGGAGACACTCCTTACCTGATGATACGGGTATAGAAAGGGAGGTCCCATGCAGGGTCATCACTTTTGGAGTCCTGTGAATAAAGAGTTAAGGTCACAGAGTGACCTTGTCCCCAGAATGTGCCTCGTGTGGTTTCATACTGTAGAGTAAGGATATTACAGTAACTTCTGTTCCTCTGGATATTGTTTCCCTTCCCCTTTTTGCATGTACACGAAGCTTTCCTGTCGCAGTCAGGAATTTAATGATGTGCGGCTGAAAGAAATTGATGGAGAGAGCCATGAAAATAGCCAATTACAGAATTATTTAAAAAAGACGAGTGAAAAGGCAAACAAAGTAAAATTTCAAACGAGAGAAAGGGAATTAAAAAAAATTACCAATTCGTTGTTCTTAAAGGCAGCATTTCAAACAAAATGCACTCATGTAAACTGTTCCATAACAGCAAAACACAGGGCTGCTAAAACAGCAACAGATAAAACAAATTTCAAATTAACAAAAACCTTTAAGCCATTGCCCAGGTTACTCATTTGCGTAAGAAGTAAAATCATGGAATCATAGAAATTTACAGCATAGAAGGAGGCCATTCGGCCCATCGTGTCTGCGCCGGCCGACAAAGAGCTATCCAGCCTAATCCCAGTTTCCAGCTTTTGGTCCGTAACCTTGTAGATTACGGCACTTCAAGTGCACATCCAAGTATTTTTTAAATGTGGTGAGGGTTTCTGCTTCTACCACCCTTTCAGGCAGTAAGTTCCTGACCCCCACCCTGTGGGTGATAAAGTTTCCCCTCAAATCCCCTCTAAGCCACATATTAACTACTTTAAATCAAACTCATGTTGATAGTTCAAGGTACTGTACCACATTATCTCTTACTGTTTTCATTTTAAATAATCTTGCTTCCTTTTGTAACAGTTGGAATGGGTATAAAATCTCTTGAGAATTAAAAGTTTCCAATGATGGCTTTTAACCTGTAAAATGTAATAGCTCATTTCAGCCAATTTATCACGGACAGTTCTGCTTGGAATGCCATATTATCTTTACAAGTACATATTGTACTCATCAGTATTCTTTAAGAAAAACAATTTGAAAAGGAAACCTGAAACCAACTTACCGACAATAACTTTTGTTAATAAGAGCAGACAATTCTATTTTGTATTCCAGTGCATGTGTAGAATTATATAACCTTCGCAGCGCTTTGCACCAGTGCTTTCCATCATAACTGTAATGACTATCTTCGGGGTGATGACCCCGGTAATGTCAGATTTATGTTCAAATTCAATTTAAATGCAAATCCCACTGCTTGATGATTATGAAGCCTTTTTTAAGTATACACCTTGGCAGAAAGATCAATTTTTTTTTAAAGCGTCCCAATACCTCCGTTGGTAAATTCACTCCCTGGTGTCTTACTGAGCTATAAGATCCCAGATTCACTCACCAGCCTGTGTTGAGTTAGCTGGGCAGTGATCAAAGCAGTACACAATGTCCACAGCTCTGAAAGAGGAAAACGAGCGATCCAATGAATTTTAATCGGAGTTAAGGAAATGATGTAAAGGAAGAAATTCCCATCTGATTTGAAGGGATCACTATCCAGTGACACTGTTCGAATGTGCACGTAGAATCATAGAATTTTAGAAACTTACAGCACGGAAGGAGGCCATTTCGGCCCATCGTGTCCGCGACCGTCGACCAAGAGCTATGCAGCCTAATCCCACTTTCCAGCTCTTGGTCCGTAGCCTTGTAGGTTACGGCACTTCAAGCGCAAATCCAGGTACCCTTCCCCCATACAGATCCAGGGTGGGGTTTATCTGTGGACATCAGCTGAGGACAGGAGCAGACTGGTCAAACATTCTGCTATTGTCTTCTATCTAGCCGTATGTGATGAATGGCCACTTGTGTGTAGGGATGGGGGGTGGGGGGGCACCCTCCTTAGAACTATACAGCAACACAAGTCAGCACCTTCAGGAGAGAAGGAGAAATAAATTGGAGGGGGAAATAAAAAAGAACTCAAATAACTAACTCAATGAAAGAGAAAGACTTGGATGTATATAGCACCTTTCATGACCATGGGACTTTTTCAAAGCAATGAAGTAGTTTTGGAGTGTAGTCACTGTTGCAATGTAGGAAACGTGGAAGCCAATTTGTGCACAAGCAAGCTCCCACAAACAGCAATGTGATAATGGCCAGATAATCTGTTTTTTGATATGTTGATTGAGGGATAAATATTGGCCAGGACACTGGGGATAAATCCCCTCCTCTTCTTCAAAATAGTGCGATGGGATCTTTTGAGTCCACTTGAGAGAGTAGACGGGGCCTCAGTTTAATGTCTCATCCAAAAGACAGCACCTCCGACAGTGCAGCACTCCCTCAGCACTGCACTGGAGTGTCAGCTAGATTTTTTGTGCTCAAGTCCCTGGAGTCGGACTTGAACCCACAACCTTCTGACTCAGAGGCAAGTGTGCTACCCACTTTAAAAAAAATTAATATTTATTGAACATTAACAACATCGTGATCATTTCATTGTATCATACAAATCCATGTCACCCCTCTGCACAACCATTCCTCCAATACATATTAACATTAAAACCTGAAGTTTAATTTGTCTCCTGTAACATATAATATATTGTACTTGACAAATTGATCATAAAATACTATCTTAAAATTATTTTCTGAATAAATCATCCTCAGAGCCTTATAATGATCTTTTAGCTTATATTTAAAATAATCTTTTAAGTTTATTCCCCTCCCCTTAAAAAACAAAGTATTCCTTCTTTGCACAATCACAAATCTAACCAAACTGAACATTAAATTAATTGCCGCTCCGCTAGCCTCGGGCAGATTCTCCAGCAATCCCCATCTCAAAATTCAATCCCACGGGATTCCCATTCTTGCTCTTCGGTCCTCACCCAGCACGAAAACCTCACACAACTGTCGAACATAGTACTTAAAATCCTTTAACTGCGGACATAACACCAGCAAATGGGACAGAGTCTCATCCCGCGTCCCACACACTGAGCAAGTTGCCATCTCTACTCGCCCAATCTTACATAAGACTACCATGGTAAAAATCCGGTTATGAGTCAATTTGAAATCTAGTTCAACCCACTCTGGAAATTTAAAATTCGCCCACACTCCCTTCCAAATCCTGTTGAAGTCCAGCTGTGGGTATATATTCTGACAAAACTCCTGACCAGCAGGTATTTGGAATCTCCATTCTCTAAATAACCCATAGAAATCTCAAGTATTACAGTTGTCAAATTGGACCAACTCCTCCCCTTTCTCCAGCAGAAAATTTGGAAAAGCGGGACGCGTTATCCCTCCTTTGGAGATTTGCGTATTTATGTCTTCCATCCATTTCTTCTCATACATGATAATAATTGTTTTTTCCTCTACCTCCTGATCCTCCTCCCAAACCATGTCCCTCACTACCGCTTCCGGCAGCCAACCTGGAATTACATCATATAATATACATCGTTCACATTTATAATATCAGCTTTTATAAAAGCTTGATTAAATAATACCTCTCCTTCAATGTTGATCCACGTGTTCAAAAATAAGGACTGTTCTAAAAATTCCTCAGCATCTTTGGGCATAAACTGCACACTTTAAAAAAATTGGGCCCAAGTCTCTACAACCCCCTTATAAAACCTAGGGAGAGGTTTAATCGATTTCAAAAACATCTTGTTGCATTCCATATAAACTATTCCCTGTCCTCTCATCCCACTTAATTTTAAAAAAATGCTGTAAACAACTCTTTCAAAAACTTGTATTCAACTTCTGAAGAAATCGCTACACCCATTTAATTCTAAAGCCTTTTTTCTTCAAATCAATATCTGGGAAATTGAGTCCTTCCTGATTTCGCTGTCCAACAATGGTATTATAAGCAACCAAGGCTGGTTTTCCTTCCCATAAAAGCCTCACACAAGCCTCTCGGATGGACTTTTCCGCCCACTCAGGAATATCCTCCACCGTCAATAAGTACCATAGTTTAGATAGCAGGAGAGCTGACACCACTGTCACACTTCCTTGCACTTTCAACCACCTTCTTTCCCATCTTCCCAAAATCTTTTACATTTTCATAATCTTCGGTTCCCAATTTAATCAATCCACTTCATCCCTATCTTTCTTGCACCCCATGTGCACCCCCAGAACTTCTAAAACCTCCACTAACTTAAAGGGGCTTCCCTTGAACCACTCCCCCCTACTTCTTCCCATAACCAGGCATTGGGACTTGCTATAATTAACTCTGGCTCCTGAAGCTCTACAATACTCCTCCACTACTCCCATAGCTTTCCTTACTGACTTCCCATCTCTCAACGTTAAGGTCGTGTCATCTGCATATTGGTGTATCACCGATACCTGCCCGGAACTGGGAACCGCAATCCCGATTATGCCTTGTTCCTTTCGCATCATGTAACCTAATGGTTCTGCTACCAATGCGTACAACAATGGGGACAACCCTGTCTCACTGATTTCTCTATTGGAAAATACTTGGATAAAAAACCATTACATTTAACACAGCTAAATATGTTTGAATAAAAAATCCTTATCCACTCGATGAAATTTTTTCCAAAACCAAATGCTTCAAAAACCATCAATAAAAACTCATGAGAGACGCTATCAAAGGCTTTGACTTGATCTATCTTTGGCACATAAGCTTCCCTCCCACTCTCTTCCATGACCTCTATCGCACCTTGGATTGAGACCATGGAGTCAGCGATGTCCCGACCTACAACTCCATAGGACCGAGAGGGTGAAACTATCTGTGGTATCACCATACGATTTGCTATAACCATTATTCATCTTATAAACCACATTTAATAATTGAATGGGCCTCCAATTCTTCAGATTCTTTCTATCCCCTTTATTTTTATAACCTAAGCTTATGATATCTCATAGATGGTGCCATACTTCCCTCAGTTTTAATCTCCTTAAAAACCAATGGACTTAAAATCTCTAAAAATTCTTTATAAAATTCTGCACTTAGTCCATCGGACCCTGGGCTTTTATTTCCCTTCATTCCACTTATGGTTACTTTTATTTCCATTAATCCTACTTCTTTGTGCACATCCTCCTTTAAACCCTCTTCAATAAAAGCACTAACCTTCTCCATCTTCAATTTGGAAATGTCTTCTTTTGTATATAACTCTTGATAAAAAGCTACTAGCCAGCTCCATAATCTCCCCACTTTCATTAATGACCTTTTCCCCAACCTTCAACTCTCCAATTAATAATAACCTTTGTCACAACTTCTCTTGCTCTAGAAAATATCCAGTGCATCTTTTTTCCTCCAAAGCATCTTTAGCCTTTGCGTGGGGAATGGCCCCCTTGCATTATTCAGCTTGCAAGAATTCCCACTCTTCCTTTAAAACCTCCCCCTTATTTCCTCCACCAACTGCTTTACAGATATCTGTAAACCTTCTGTTTATTCTCATCTTGACGCGGGTTAGCTGTTGCTCTTTCTTTCTCATAACACTCCGATAAAACTTTAATTTCATATTTGAAACTCTTTTTTCTTTCAAGAATAAAGTTTCCTTCTGAGCATTCTTTATTATATTTAAAATCCCTTCTTTATAAGTAATTTCTTTCAGGTACTGATTGTTTAAAATCCACACCCCTGGACCGATCTTAACTCTGCTGTTCCTAATTTTAAGAACCAAAGCTGAGTGGTCACTAAAAAATACCTTTTTATAATAGATCTCCATCACCTCAGAACTTAACCCTTACCGCATTAACGCAAGTTCTATTCAGCTCCATTTTAAAACATCACTCACACAACCTCTTCCAGATAACTCTCTTTTATGGGGTTCCGATTCCTCCATAAGCCTCTCAAATATAAATTTGCCATCATTTTTACAATTATCCCTCTGGAGTTATCATCCTTAAAGATTATCTGGGCTGAAATGTCCATCAGAGATTTTAAAAAATACGTTAAAATCCCCCAATATACAAGGGTTTTCTGCCTCTGCCACTTCTGTGAATAACCACCGAAAAAACTCACACCGCTTGCAAAGTTCATTCGGCGCATAGACATTAAAGAGATCACAATTCAATTAATCCATTTGGACCTTTAGCTATAAAAATTTTCCCTCAGTGTCCTTGTCAACCAAGGCAATGTTCTCTTTTATGGACAAACTCATTAAAACAGCCACCCCGCTATGGTTATTATTCGCGCAACATGCAAAGATGTCTCCCTTCTGAACTCTTTCTAGGATATCCTCATCCCAAAAGGTTTCTTACAGGCACAACACGTCAGTGCCTTTAAAGCACTGCAACAACTGCTGCAATTTCTTCTCCCCCCTCAGTCCGTTCATATTGAGCGAGAATAATGTAATAATTGCTCCTAATAAAAGAAGTGTGCCTAATAATCCCCCCATCATTTAATCGCAGGCCCTTTCCTCCTCTCATGGTCCTTCCCAAATTTTTGGGCAGATGTTGCTTTCTCCTGTAGCCTCCGGCTCTTTTTCGCCTCCTGTTTGAACTTTCCCTGCAGTTTCATCCTCTTCCTTACATTAAATTTAGGCCGAGAGGTTGCCCCTTCTCCCTTCTTCTGCCCCTCACTAACCTTTCCCTTTCCACATGATGCTATCCAACCTCCCAATTCCATGTCTTTATCCTCCTCTGACTCCTCACTCTCGAGCTGTTCTGTAATCTCCTGTTCTTGTTCTCCATCAGATACATAATCTCCCTTAGAGAGTCTTCCTGCTAACATGGTTTCTCCAACAGTGCCACTTTCTGTGGCCTCATCTCCACCGCCCACCCTTGCTCCCCATTTCTTCTCTCCCTGGGACAATGGTGTGTCTCCAGCCACCTTGCTCCCTTTTCGCGTCTTTGTCTCCCTGCTCCAATCCTGCTGCCCCTTTAAGGCTCCTGCCTATTGCACCCTCTCCTTGTCTTTCCCACTCCTGCTCACCGCGATGTACGACTCCCCCTCTCTCTTTGGAGTACTTACACTTACCCAGCACCCCACTCCTGCCTCCGCTCCCCCCACAGACACCTGATATTATGGCTCGACTCTGTCCTTAACCCGTGATGTCCTTCGCTGACCTTGTCTTTTTCCACCGTACTTGCTGTGTTTTCCACCATCACTATCCTGTTTTCTGCTCCACAATTTTCTGCTTCTTCTTGCGCTCTTTCCTCATTCCATTCGCGGCTGTGTCCTCCGCCTGCTCCGCTCTTCTGGCCATTCCATTCACACCTCCTGCTCCTTCTCCCATCTCCTCGTTGCTTAAGAGGCTAATATCTGCCTCACACTCACAGCATTTGTGACAAACTGCCTTGCAGTTCCGAGTGATGTGTCCAAACTCACCACAGTTATGGTCATGTCCAAGACAGTAATAACAAACCTTCGCCTGGTTATCATGTAGTACCCAGAAATACTGCACTCCTTCCATTGTCTCAAATTTCATGCTGTAGGGTAATGACTTCAACCCCTCTGGGAACCGTACTTTTACATAATGGGTTCCATTGGCTACCCGCGTTCCAGGATAGTATCTCCTCTTTATTATTGAACAAAGTTTAATGTCCCACGACTCCAACTTTTTTATCAGCACATCGTCTTTAACATAAACCATCAGATTTAAGAATGACCACCACCATCTCTTCAGAATACAGCAGAGATATATCCACGTACTTCTCACCAACCTTCAGGCTCAGTAAAAGTCTATCCATCTCCTCTCGGCCACTGACCATCACCTCGAATCCAACATTCGGCTTTGGTCAGCAAGCAAAGCAACCTCCCTCATCGCATTCCTCATGTCATGCCTGGATGATATCCCAAGCTCGTATCTCATCCTGGCAGTGAACCATGACCATGTTTTCTTTTCCAAACCTCCTGGGGTCCCGGCCCAAATCTTTGGGCCTTTTATTTTCCTTTCTCAAAACATTTTTTTCCCTGGTTAAATTAATCCTGGGAGCATTGTCCTCTAAGGGGCCCAGCATTCCAGTCCCCTCAGCAGCCATCTGGCTGATGTTTATGCACCAAAAGGCCCTAAAATTTAAAACAAAAAAAATCCCACTTCCAACTTTTTACAACCTCACTCCAACTCCTGCGGTAATCAGCAGCACCTGCTCACATAACCCCTCCGACCTCGAGAGTCATCATCATCATAGGCAGTCCCTCGAAATCGAGGAAGACTTGCTTCCACTCTAAAAGTGAGTTCTCAGGTGGCTGTACAGTCTCTGTCACAGGTGGGGCAGACAGTGGTTGAAGGAAAGGGTGGGTGGGGAGCCAGGTTTGCCGCACATTCCTTCCGCTGCCTGCGCTTGATTTCCTCATGCTCTTGGCGATAAGAGTCGAGGTGCTCTGTGCCCTCCTGGATGCTCTTCCTCCACTTTGGGTGGTCTTGGGCCAGAGGTACCCAGGTTCCGGTGGGGATGTTACACTTTACCAAGGGGGCTCTGAGGGTGTCCTTGAAGTGTTTCCTCTGCCCACCTGGGGCTCATTTGCCATGTCGGAGCTCTGAGTAGAGCGCTTGCTTTGGGAGTCTCGTGTCGGGCATGCAGATGATGTGGCCCGTCCAGCGGAGCTGGTCAAGTGTGGTCAGTGCTTCAATGCTGGGGATGTTGGCCTGAATGAGAACACTGACGTTGATGCGTCTGTCCTCCCAGTGGATTTGCAGAATCTTGCAGAGGCAGCATTGGTGGTACTTCTCCAGCGATTTGCGGTGTCTGCTGTATATAATCCACGTCTCTGAGCCATACAGGATGGCAGGTATCACTACCATAACGCTGTAGACCATAAACTTGGTGTCAGATTTGAGGTCCTGGTCTTCAATCACAGTCTTCCTCAGGCGACCGAAGGCTGTGCTGGCACACTGGAGGCGGTGCTGCATCTCGTCATCGATATCTGCCCTTGCTGATAATAGGTTCTCGAGGTATGGAAAATGGTCCATGTTGTCCAAGGCTGCGCCATAGATTTTGATGACCGGGGGGACAGTGTTGTGTGGCGGGGTCAGGCTGGTGGAGGATTTTTGTCGTACGGATGTTTGGTGTAAGGCCCATGCTTTTGTATGCCTCGGTGAAGGTGTTGACGATGGCTTGGAGTTCAGCCTCTGAGTGTGCACAGATGCAAACGTCGTCCGCTTACTGTAGACTGATAACAGAGGATGGGACGACCTTGGATCTAGCCTGGAGGCGACGAAGGTTGAACAAGTTCCCATTTGTTCTATAGTTTAGTTCCACTCCAGTGGGGAGCTTATTGAGAGTGAGATGGAGCATTGCAGCAAGGAAGATTGAGAAGAGCGTTGGTGTGATGACGCAGCCCTGCTAGACCCCAGTCCGGATGTGGATTGGGTCTGTGGTGGCTTCGTTGGTCAGGATCACGGCTTGCATGTCGTTATGGAGCAGGCAGAGGATGGTAACAAAGTTTGGGGGCAGCCGAAACGGAGGAAGACGCTCCATAGTCCTTCACGGTTGACAGTGTCAAAGAAGGCCATGTACAAGGGTTGATGTCCTTCCCTGATTTTCTCTTGCATTTGTTGCGCGGTGAAGATCATGTCCGTTGTACCCCTTAGTGGACAGAATCCGCATTGCGACTCTGGGAGGAGCTCTTCAGGCACAGGGAGAAGACGATTGAGGAGGATTCTTGCGATGACTTTCCCTAATGGCCGACAGCAGGGAGATTCTTCTGTAATTACCGCAGTCGGACTTATCATAGGATGACTTAACATAGGATGGCAATAGATGGCCGGGGATATAGTTGTCCAGCAGAGGAGCTGCCTAGAGAGCAACTCCCCGGGGCCACCTCCCCCATCCACCTAGAGAGTGCTACCCACTAGCCACAGCTGACATTGACAATATTGTTCGTAAAATCAATATTATGAAGTCAAATAGATTTTTAATGGTCCCAATTTGAGTGTAGTTGGATTGCCACTGTTGAGTTTCTAGAACAGATTTAACAGCGAATGAAATGGAAATTTCTTCATCACAGTGTAGCGTTTACATCTTTTCACAGCAATGCACCGGTAAATTATCTAGCTGGAAGGATTCTGAAATAGATTTTATGCTGAACCACCAATGTAGGTTGGCTGCATTAATTATTATTTAGTCAAATGCATGAAGCTTTTTTCACTTCCCGCCCGCCTGGTTGAAACGTAGTACCACTCTGCAGTATTTCAAACATAAACACAAAAAGAAGGCTTCATTGTGGGGCTGGAAGGAGAGCAGGCTGCCATTGATTCAGATTTTGTTGAGATTTAAAAAAATAAGTTGGGTAAAGAACTAATCTACTGCACAATTTACACATTGCAAGACAATTGAATGCAATTTGCCACTCTCATTGGAAGTTAGAAAAGCACAGCTGGTTCTACTACTTGCATCGCTTCCATAATTTCTATAAAAATTAATTGGATGGAATTGTCCTGTCTATGGTGACACTAGCAGCTGTTTAGTAGATTAAGCAGACCACCGTCCAGCATAGTGCTGAGTCATACAAAGCAGAAAGTGCCAGGTTTTATCTCCAGTCTGTGCTCAGTTCGCTGATCTCAGCTAGGGAAACATTTAGGGGTTGAAATTCAGTTGCTATCGCCAGCTGATACCGCCTAAGTGAGGCGGCAACGGGGCGTAAACGGTTGGCCGGTGGCGTTAGGCGGGGGGTGCCGCCTGATGGGAAATTTGGTTGTCCTTTTTCAAGGGCATAAAGATTTGCCGCCCCGCTGACTACCTCCATGGAAGTCCTGACGTCAGTACGCGTGCGACACCTCCTTGGCACCGGTCTTGCCAAATTCACTTTGGCCGCCTCACTTAACGGCTGGCAGCGATGACGCCTGAAAACGTTGGTGTGCACAAGGCGGGGAGATGAATCTGGGCCGTTATTTACGGGCAGTTGCAGCCGGCCCACAGATTTCGCGGTCGGTGCTGCGTTGGTTGATCGCACAGCTCAAAGGCGCTGCCGTCCTGCAACTACTGAATCCTAAGCTTCAGCACTAGCATCTCGGAAACATTGTTGCCTTCGCCATCGGATACATTTGGAACTAGCATATCGCTTTTACCTCTGCAAAGCCACGGGGACAGTGATCGGACACCACATCGTCCTGCAGCGACGACTTCTAAGGTGCCAGCGGCAGAGCCGGCTTATGGCAAATGTGGATGCTCGCCAGAGGAGAGACCCCAGACGGCGGGGCAGGAGGTTGTACAGCCGCAGGGTTTACCGTACTCATTATTATAACCTTGAGGCATCTGAGGACCAGTGCCTAAGAAGGCTGAGGTTCCACAAAGCGGTGGTGACGAAGCTGCGCCACCTCCTACAGACATACCTGGCAGCTAACATCGGCACCAGGACCTCGCTGTCAGTGACAGCAGCCCTGAACTTCTATGCCATCGGCTCCTTCCAGTGGTTTCCAGTCTCCTGTAGGCGACATATGCAATACCTCACAGTTTGCAGTACATCGCTGCATTCGGCAGGTTACCGAGGCTCTCTACAGCAAACGAACGGACTAGATCAAGTTCAGCATGCCCAGGGAAGACCTGGATGAGCACTCCCGGTAATTCGCCAGGATAACGTGCTTCCCCATGGGGCCATCGATTGTACGCATCTGGCATTGCAGACCCCGTCTCACCTGGCCAGCCTATTCACCTGGCCATGAGCTGAAGACATCACGGCTCACCCTCCAAGCCTCCATGCTTAAAAACGGCAAGACAAGATTGTGACAAATGAAACAAATTTTTATTTATCGAAAGCACCATAGTGTGCTATAATGAAGCACTAAAGCACACCATCATCCACAGCAAACAATAATTGAAACCAGTCCCCTTGAAACATTATCACCCACATCCAAGTGCAACTATTCACATTACTTCATCATGGAACAAGGATAGCATCTCTGGCCAGCATCACACAATTCTTTACTGGCTCGTCCAACTGCAACTATTTACATTAGTTCACATTCGAGCAAGGTCACCATTTCTAGCCACTAGCTCACACATATTTACCGGCTCATTCTCAGTGCTTTCCCAACCCTTCCTTTCTCCCAGGCCTACTGTTGTCACAGCTGATGGCCTAGCAGGACATTCTGTACCAGCTCGGGCCCTGGAGGGCCCGGTGCAGACTGCACCACCTCAGCATGGACGGAAGCACTCTGTGGTGGATGGGTTGCAGAGAGCGGCAGGGGCAAGGGTGGAATGATGTCGTTCTGAGAGAGGACATCATGTTCCAACAGGCCCGATACACTGCTACTCATTTGGGGCAGAGCCTCAGCATTTGGAACTATCTGGCTAAGCACAGATTGCTGTCGTGCTTCACCAATGTTAGTTCCCCGTGCAACTGATGCGGCCCCAGACACAATGGCAGCGGTCCGTGCCTGCGTGGATTCAAGTTGGCTCTACATCAGGGCAGACTGCGACTGCAGCACACCATGGAGCTGATTGATGCCACCATGCACTGATAACATGACAGACTGCAGGCCTACCATAGCGTCTGCCTCGTGCTTAATGGCTACTGCCACATCAGCCATAGCTCATGCCACCATGTCTGGTACCCCATCGTCACTTGAAGCATCCATTGGTATCTCCCAAGGATGGGCTTGATGGGCTGCTGAGACACAAATGCAATCATTGAGGCGGCTTTCACCACGCTCAAAGTAAGTGCATCGACATTCAGGGGCACCCTTGACAAAACACCCAGCTGATCGCTGTACATCTGCAATGACTGTCTTGCGAGATCCTCCAAATCAGCCTCATCGTCAGAGTGCTGCTGAGCATCACTCAGGTGCGCACTCACCCTCTGGGTAACTGGCCCCCTGATTTCCCCTCCCTCGTAGCATTGTTGCAGGCCACTGGGTCCCAGAGCATCATCCAACTCCATCTCCCCAACCATGCCTACTGACAAAAAGCTGCTGGCCCCGCTCTGTGAGGACACGGATCCTCTGTTACATCCAGAGAGGTGTCCCCCGTCTCCTCGTCCTCTCCACCATCACCCGCAGTGGAAGACTGATGTGCAGACCCCTGGCCATCTGAGTCATCATCTGAAAGCCAGAGAAGAGTGATTACCTACAGGGGAGGAGGCCAAGAGCTGCAAACGTATTCAAGAATGGCAGTGTCATGGATCGAGCTGAAGAATTGTGTAGTCAGGCCTAAGTAGCCTGCCGGATGCTGCAAAGGATCTCAACATACCGTCACTGTCCCCAGGGGGCTCGGCCTCATCCAACGCCATGGCACCAACTTGAACACCCATCAGGGCTGAGACGCATTCCTCGAGCGGAGTCAGGTCCTGGAGTTCAGTGTCCCCTCCTGCAGTCCGCATCTCCCTACGGTTGTGGGTGAGCTTGACCCATGAGATTAAAGAGAACATCTGTGTTAGAGCCCTTTTGTCAGTATGTCCCAAGTGCCTTACATAGTTTAGTAGATGTAACTGTATCAGAGTCTTCACAGTTCGATGTAACTTCCATTCGCTGCGTGGATTTGCTGTGGCAACAGTAATGGGGAGACTACAATCTCCGAGACGCATATGAAGACTGAGGAGTTCACAACATCAGGGATGGGTCTGCAGAACCAAGTAGCAAGGTTAACAGCGCATGCAGACCCTTGTAGTGGGTGAGGCTTCAAATGAAAACCTTGCATCTAACCTCACCCATGTAGAGCATGGATGCCAAAACATTACATTGAACAAAGAGTGCACATTGAGCTCAAAGCTTAGCAGGTTGACGGTTCAAATTTAAGATACCCTCACTAGCCGCATCATCTCGTTCCACTTTTGTAGGCATTGAGTGGCTGTCCTGGCCACCGTTGTAAGGGGTGGTCCCGGGGGTCAGGTTCACCTCTGACCTACTTGAGCGGTTCGAATCGCTCCCACTCCCTTGGGTTCTAGACTCTGGATTTATTTGGGGGATGTGATAAAGTGTAAAAGACCACTGGTTTGGTGCAAAAGAACTTTGATTTTATTACAGACAAGAAAGTACAATGTCAAACTTATAATCACTCTAATAAAGAACAATACATTACACATTCAAAGGGGGTTACAGTAAAAATTACACCTCCCACCTCCCAGTACCTAATCCTAGCTAGGATAGGCTCCAGGGCAGGCAGGGACTAAGATTACCAATCCTTTCTGGTCAGTTAGTGGTAGTTCGTGATTTCGGGGTTCGTTGAATTCTGTAGGTTCTGCTCGCCATACCCCGAACATCAGAGGAGACTTCTTACTGCACAATCTTCAGTTGGGTTGAATCCGCTGATGCGGTAAGATGCGTTTTGGATTTGTGGGATAAGTACCCGTTTTCTTTCGTTAGAAGTAGGTTTTTACAGTTCTTTAGGTAATGTTTTACCCGTTGGTAGCTCAGGAACAGCTTGTAGAGTGGAAATTTTCGATTCTTCAGTTTCTTTCTGTTGGAGTTTTATTTTGAGTTTGGTCGATCGCGGTGGTTTTGGTGGTGCCACGTTGGCTATGGTCGGTTGCTGCCGCGATGGTGATATTCTTCCTTCCTTTTGACTTCAGGACTTCGAGGCTGGAGAAGTTGGTTTTCAACTGTCACGTTGGTTTCTCTCCCTTCTTGATGGCATAGTCGCAGTATGGCACAGGCGTAGTATGACATACCCTTTGTTAAAACAGGTGGCCAGTTATACGGTTTGAGTTGTCCTAATCTTCGCGCCAAATCAGTCCAGAATTCTTTGTTTAAATTTGGTGGGCTTGACATTTCTTGGTAATATTTTGGCAGGCTCGTTAAAAGTTAATATGTCTTGTGTGGGTTGCTCTTCTAAATCTGTTTCCTGATGGAAATATTAGCTTGGTAATCGCAATGTCCTTTTGTGCTTGGTTTTCGCATACAGGATGTAGTGGGCCCTTTGTTCTTATTCATGCTGAAGATGGCTTTTCTCGGTTCAGTTTGATGGCTGGCCATCTCTGAGTTATTGTTGTTAATGTCTCTTGTGGAGAAAGGTTTTTAATATACATTTCTCCAGACAATTTACTTTAGTCCCAACACCCAGACAGTTCCAATAATCAAGTTGGCTCCTTTAGTTCCTTAGGTCCGCCCACAGACTTGAATTTGTCTTGTAAAAGTCCAAAATTCGATTAAAGTTTGTAGTTTCTTCCATAAGCACTTTAGGATTTCAAACTTTCTGATAAATAGTTCCAAATTAAATTTCCTTTCCAATGAGCCCAAACACTGGGAGTGTTCCCATGAATTTTGACCTTTCAGTCCCCCCTGTGACACTCTACACACTTGAGTGTCAAGCAAGGTCAGCAAAATTCCTAATCCCAAGAGTCAACCTTCCCCGCATTTATACTAGCTAAACATTAACGTGCATACCCCTTTGAAATGCAATGCAATTTACAGGTGAATACAATCACTACAATTCGGTTACAGTATAGAGGGGGTCCGATGCCCCTCCTTTACTCTGTTTTCACCGTAAAATAACTTTAAATACAGTAAAAAAAATAAAAGGTACATAGTTAAACAGATTCTTAAGTAACGCTCTTACAACACTCGATATTTGCGTTTTACAGCAGGTAAAATCAAACACAAATTAACCATGGTAGCATGGTGTCACCCCTTCCTGCGCGATTCCCAAGTTCGGCCAAGGAGTGTACAGCACCCTTTGGTGCCTGACCCGACGGCCTCTGTGTTTCACCCGGCAAATGAGACACCATAAGTAAAGAATAATAACTAAAGTGTGGGAAGCGATTCGGATCCAGACTGGGATTCTATATTTCTGAAAAGGTCCCACCAAGGCGGAATTGTGATCCCGAGAATCCTTCTCCCTATCTCAATGGTTTTCTATTCTAGAGTGTAGAAGTGTTTTTGTGAGATAATTACAGCTTTTAGCAGAGTGGTAAGATGTTCGGGTAGAGGGGGAATTGCATAGTTAAAATGTACAACATAATCCTGCAGATTTGTAATGTTTTCCTTCACAGTGAGGTGGACAGTGGAGGGTTCAGGAATGGGGAAAATCCGTTCCTGGGCCACTTGAACTGATGCCTCAGGTTTAAAGCAAAAACTGCTGTCACTCCCCGGACACCAGAAGTGTCCATGTTGATAGTGGGACACACTGGTGGTGACACAATATATCCCACACCCTATGTATGCTACCTGTGGAGGGACGTGATCTTGCGCCATTACCTCCATGGTGCAGTTAATAGGCTGTGCGCCAGCAGCTTTAAACCCACACTGTGACTTTGAATGGGCACTCAAGTACTGGGGACACAATATTACGTGTGCACCTCGGCTCCGGCACCCGGACAGGTCAGTACCCGTTACAGCGTGCTCCCACTTTATGACATAGGGTGGGACCGCTGTGAAACGAATGTGTGCACCTCCCGAAATAACTCCAATGTTTTCCACCCAGTATACCAGTGCGGGTCGGGTTGTCCCACCCATGACTGGCATCCTTAGTACTATTCCCATAATGGTGTGGTTAGAATACCCACAGTCTACTGGGACAGGGTAGGCTTCAAAGGCTAGGCGGAGCTGGCATGGGCTTAGTGAATTGCTTTATAGGTGGAGAGCTGCAAAGTGCTTGTTACTGATCCAGGAGGGGACTAAACCTTGTTTTAAATCCTCCAGGTTGTTGCGGCCCTCGCCCAACAACCATGCCCCATACAGTACGCACACCTCGTTCTGTGCAGCCTGGTTCGAAGCATTTCTATCCTCCCGTATAAGTGCATTCACTGTCTGTGCATGTTTTTCCAGCTCAGCCACTATTTCTTTTAAATGGACAGTCATAGCCTGGACCTCATGTAGTTCTGAGCCTATTTCTGTGTTCTCTTGTTTCAGGATTTTCCTCAATTGGTTCTTTAAACCGTTTATCTGTGTTTTCAGTTCTATGTCATCTAAGCTATTTATTTCAGAGGATCCTGTATTGTAGGCAGTAAAAACGTTGTTTATGATTCCCCTTCTTGGTCTCCCTGAGCCCATGGTGTCCCTAGCGTTTAGGGTGTATAGGTCCGCTTTATCTACATTTCCAAAGTCTAACTCATAAAATTTCTTGAATATTTCTCTAAGTAGGGCCTGGTATAGCAGCTCTGTTTCCTTTGGGCACCATGCAGGTAGGTGTACCTCTGTAAGGTTTAAAATTACTGAAGCTACTGCATAATGTACTCCCTGGTATAACACCTTTTTGGTCGGTACTAATACTAATCCGTTCCCAGGTCCCTTGGTGGTGGTAGGACACCTTTCTCTTATTGTGCGTATTGGCAGGGTTGTGGGCAGGGGTTTCTTAATGTGTGCTCTTAGTTCGGTGGCGTTAATTGGGAGTGGGGAGTGCGGGACCGCTCACCCGTGTAGGCTGGAATCCCACCCCATCCCTTCCCCTTCATCTTGCCATTGCCTGGCGAAGGCGATTGATATGCCTGCGGGATAAATATTCTCTGATCCCCACATGCAAACATAAATTCCTTGTTCGGATTCCCACCATTTCTACCAATCCACTTTTACTGCTCCCCGTGTCCCCGTGATGGTGCGGTACGTATCATTACCGAGTCTTTCCCAGTCCGATTCCTGGTCCCATGCGTCCTTGCTGAGTTTTCTGAGCCACCACCATCTTCCCAGAGGAACCTTTCCTTTGCAAGTCAAACATACACGTTTTACCTCTGTAACACTGACTCGGGCAGCGATGATCCGTATCCGGGGGCATGGAACTGAGGCCTTCCCGTAGGTAAAACCTTCCTGGCTGGAGTAGCGAGTAGAATTAGATCCCAGCCACTCTGACCACCTTCCCTCGTGGGCGTAAACGGTGAGTTCTTCCACACCCGATGTGCCGCCCCCTGCAGTCACGATCGGTGCTCCCTCTCCTGAGCACCCATAAATGAGGGATTCTTCCACGTCTCCTCGGCCGCCGCTGCTCATCCTTATCCAGGCGAGCAAGAACAGGGCCCTTTTCATACTGTTCTCCTTCCTGTAGGGGCACATAAAACAGATTGTCTAGCCCAGAGAAAGCTCTCTGGCTTGACAAAAATGACCAAGTTCCAATTTGGGCTCTCTTCCTTTCAGACATAGTATAGTCTTCAATCGACTGGCTGTCTTATTCAGTTCCTTGTGGACTGATGTCTGCTTCTAACTTTTATCTCACAGCCGTTTTGCTTGTTATCTCACCAGTGCTTCCCTTAATAGTTATACCGGAAGATTCTTCTTACTCCCGGGTATTACCCAGTCTGTGCCTCTTTTAATAGCTGCACAGGTAGATTCTTTTCCTTACCCCAGTAACTAATATATATATCACTATCACTACATAGACGAATCTTACACTACTCTAAATTACTCACTAGACATTCTTAAATTCATATTGTACTATATATGTACACCTGCCAACCGTCTCCAGGTGGCCAGGTTAATTCCTGCCTTTTGCCTTCCATCTCTGGCCTCTGGATGTCCAATGGGGCTGATAGTAGATCGGCCTGTACCGCAGGACCCGGAGTGTCCTGACCGGAGGTGGGTTTGAGTCCCACACTATTGGGGAAACGTCCCCTCCGGTGCTGCAGCACACCTCTCCTTTGGGGGTGGCTGCCCGGTTTGTTTCGTCCCCTGGGGGTTCTGCCTGGTCGAGGGCTACGGGCTGGGGACTCCCACTTGGTGGCTGGTCCACCGCTATCTCTTCTGGGGGTCCCTCATTGCCCAGCTGGGTGTCCCTGCTCGCGGGCTGGTCTCTGACCTTAGGAGCCCTTTCGCAGCTGGTCCTTTCCTGGGGCTGCACCATTTAAATTGGGGCGCTGGTGACCACGGTGCCTTTGGTCGTGGTGTGCGGGGAGTCCTTCTTAAGACTCTGGCTACTGGGGGTGCGTTCGAATCCGAAATGATTGGGGGGACAGCTCCTCCAGTAACACAGTCCACCGCCCCGCTAGGTGCAGTCTGTGGGTCTGCCACATCCCCTATGGGAATTCCACAGTCGGGGGCTGCTGGCTGGGGGTCCCTATCTTTAGCACGGTTCACTGTTTTTGGCTGTCCCTTACGTTTAGCTGCTGCTAAGTGTGCACTGATTTATGTGGGACCACTTTGTACGGCGGGGCAATTTTATGGCATCGACCATGGGGTTTGCCTTGTCGACAATGTGGTACGGTCCCATGTACAGTGATTCAAAGACCCCTACTCTAGCGTAGTTCCTTACCATGACCTGGTCCCCTATCTCCCATTCGTGATGCTTGCGGGGTTCTAGCAGTAGTCGGCTGCTCCGATGCTGTTTTCCCATGTGGTTAGCAGCCTGCCAGTGAATCTGTTTAAGGTGTTCAAACAGATTCCTGACAAAGCTGTCCCGGCTCGCTTCCCTAAGCTGACCTTCCGTGAGTACCGGGGCTAACACATGGGTGGGGGTTCGCATGGCTCGGCTGGTCACGAGCTCGTATGGGGAGTACCCCGTGCTCTTTGACTGGGCGGCCCAGCTCCCCATTAGGACCAGTGATAGGACCTCTACCCACCCCTTGGGTGAGTCCCCTGTCTATTTGCGCAGCCTTTCTTTGATGGTGCAGTTTAAATGCTCCACAGGCCCGGATGACTGCGGGTTGTGGGCGACATGCCATTTTCCTTTGATGCCGAGCACCTTAAGGGCCTCCTGCAGCACCTGCCCGGTGAAGTGACTCCCTTGGTCGGACTCCACGTATTGTGGTAGTCCCCATCAGGAGAACACTTCTCTGACCAGATTCCTGGCTGTTCCCAGGGTAGTGGCTGTTCGGCATGGGAAGGCTTCCACCCATTTGGTGAATACATCAACCAACACTAGGCAGTACTTGTAGCCTCCCTGGACAGTGGGTAGGGGCCCGATGTAATCGATTTGGATCGACTGCCAGGGTCCCTCTACCCTCCTGATATGTCCCATCGACACATTTCTTTTCTGGGGGTCGGGGTTGTTGGCCGCGCACACCAGACAGCTAGCACAGAACTCTCGGACGTCTTCCCTGAGGACAGGCCACCACCCTGCCTGTTCCACTCGTTGCCAATTGGTCTTAGGTCCGGGGCGTCCTGTTCCTGGACCCTCGTGGGCCAGCTGGAGGAATTCTCTCCGGTGTTGTTGAAGTACTACCCATTGCTCCTCCCTGAACAGCATGCCTTCTTTAATGGCAATTGCTGCGATGCCGTACGAGCCATCTACGCTTTTCCATTTTTCTAGTGTGTTCAGGACAGTTTTGAGTATGGGGTGTTGTTGAAGTACTACCCATTGCTCCTCCCTGAACAGCATGCCTTCTTTAATGGCAATTGCTGCGATGCCGTACGAGCCATCTACGCTTTTCCATTTTTCTAGTGTGTTCAGGACAGTTTTGAGTATGGGGTCTTGGGTCTGAACCATTTTTAGGTCCGGGGGCAAAGCTATCCCTGCCTTCCCTGCTGTCCCCATCCTGCTCCTGACTGCTGCGATGGGTGCTGGGTTGTACAGATCCCAGAGCTAGCCCGTGCAGGCATCTTGCTTGGCCAACACGTCAGCCTGCTGGTTTCCCTCGCTACGGGGTTCAGTGGTGGAATGTGCCTTCACCTTATGTATGTAGATATTCCTTTCCTCCCCTATGGCTTTCATGATCTTTTCCAGTAAGGGCTTAATTGCCAGGGGGCTCCCCGTCTGCGGATGTGTACCCGCGACGAGACCAGATAGCCAGGTACTCTGTACACGAATTGCGTGTGAACATACTGTCCGAGCATATCATGTATGGGGTAGGGAATTCTTCGGGGTGTGTGACTATGTACACCACCGCAGACAGTTCAGCATGCTGGGCACTCATAGTACTGGGGTGTTTAATCGCCAGGGCAATGCCTGCCTCGGGGTCGTAAACTCCTCAGCCTGTGAGTCGTTCACCCGCAGATACTGTGCTTGAACCGTCCACGTAGATCTCTCGGCTTGTGGGGTGTAACCCAGCCTGAAAGCCGATGTTAATTTCCCATACCCCTTCTACGGAACACCGGTGGCTGTCCCTGGATAAGTCACGTTGGCTGCGAGTCTTGGCTCGCAGAGACCCTTTACCCTTAGGTCCATTTGAAAGAGGAGCAGAGTCCAGCGAGCAATGCGGGCACTGCTCACTGTCCCGTCCTTGATTCTCCCGTCCAAGAGCATTTGGGTGGGTGTATGGTGGGTAAGGAGTGTGATCGGGGACCCCCTTGTGAAGATCAGTGATCTTTTCACAGCCCAGTGAGTGTCCCTCCTCCATGTCCGTGAGTATCCTGGAGGAGTAGACCACTGGTCTCAGCCGGCCGTGCCGCTCTTGGAGCAGTACTGCGCTCAGGCTGTCTCCACTGGCTACTACCTCCAGGAAAGACTCTTTACCCCAATCGATGGCCCCTAAAGCTGGCGCGGCCTGCAGGTCTTTCTTGAGTTGGATAAATGCTGCCTCGCAACCTTTGTCCCATTCCCACTCCACTCCCTTGTGTAGGAGTCAGAGCAGAGGGGCTGCGGTGGCTGCATAATCCTGAATGAAATCTCTGCAGTACCCAGTTAGCCCTAGAAAAGATCTAACTCCTGTTACTGTATTGGGGGCGGGTAACTGCTGCACTGCTTCCCTTCTAGCTTTGTCAATGGCTCTTTCCCCAGTGCGCACAGCCAGTCCCAGGAATTTTACTTCCTTCAGGCCGATCTGTGCCTTCTTGGGTTTTACTTTAAGCCCTTCTTCTTTCAGCAGCTCCAGCAGTTTAGCCAGCAGTGGGCCATGTTCCTCCCCCTCATCGGTGAACAGGAGCAGGTCATCCACATACTGTACTAGCTGCTGGGGTCTGCTGAAGCTCTTTAAACAGTTGGCCATACACTGATGGAAAATACTGGGGCTGTTGTGGAAGCCCTGAGGGAGACAGAGGGAGTGTATTGCTGCCCTTTAAAGGTAAAAGCAAACTTGTACCGATCTTCCCTTCTTAAAGGTATGGACCAGAACCCGTTAGAAATATCCAGCACTGTGAAGGTGATCGCGGAGGCTGGGATACTTCCAATGAGGTCGGCGACAGCAGCAACGGTGGGTGCACAGGCGGGGATGTTACGGTTGAGTACTCGATAATCCACCGTGGCTCTCCAGGAGTTGTCCGGTTTCTTAACCGGCCACAATGGAGAGTTCACATGGGTAACCATTGGTCTCAATACCCCCTGTTTAACCAGAGAACCCAAGGCTGCTTCCCTGGGGAAGTTGTACTGTTTCTGTGGTCGGGTCATGGGGTCCCCATCTATACTAACCTTGACCCCGTTTATTCTTCCACGGTCGTGGTTGTGAGTGGCAAAAGCTGCAAGGTTTTTCCTCACATATTCTTGATATTCTATCTGAGTGTTACCGCCCAATGATTCAAGGTCGTAACCCTCCTTTGGCTTCATGGTGCACACCATCCCTTTTCCCCGTTTTCCTGGGCTAACCATCACCTCACTCTCCTGTCCCGTACAGACTGACCCCCAAAGATGGTGGTTTCTTAAATCCACTAGGATCCCGTGGCCTAGGATGAAGTCAGCCCCCAGGATCCCTCTCCCTTCCTGTTCCCACTTCATCAGAACACAAGTCCACTTAGTGTGGAATGTACCTAAATGAATGGAGAGCAGAACGGAGAATGAGCCAGTCTGTTCAGTGCCTGTGAAACCCACCAAGCTGTAGGGGACCCCGCGAGACAAAGATGAGGCAGCAGGGTTAGCTGCATAGACAAGGGTGCTTGAGGCACCGGTGTCCAGCAGGTAAGTCCCTTTCACCTTTTCCACTTCCATCTGAATGGTCGGTCTCCCCCACGCATCATACTCGAGGGAACACAGGTGGACAGGCTTTGTTTGGGTTTTCACGGTTTTGGTTGGGATGGGACAGATGGGATTTCGGTACCGGTGGCGGTGGCTATCCTCCCAGGGTCATATAACATGGTTGGGAGTGCGGTTAGGAAGGTATCGAACGAGTGGGGAGGGACTGGCTTTTCGATCTCGGCCCTTTTGGCCGGGGCTGGAGAACTCTTTCCTGCTCTACTTTTCCAAAGATTTCTACAATCCTTTCTCCAATGCCCACTTTTTCCGCACCCGAAGCAGGTACGTTTTGTATCGGAGGGGTTGCCCCCTTCGTGGCACCATTCCCTCTTATCCTGGTTCGGTCGGATTTTGTGGATTCTTCCCTTTTGTGGGCGCTCTTCCGTCCCTCTGCCATTCCAGTAAGCTAGGGTCAGTTGCCTAAGCACTCCCTGTTCGGTGGCTTGGGGATCTCTTGGGTCGAACCAGGCCTCAGCCTTGGTTCTTATTCAGGATAAACTGTTAGCTACTAGGCTTTGGAGCCAGTGGGCTAACTCGTCCGGGCTTGAGTGATTTCGGTCGAGGTCCCCATCACAGGCGCTCTGGTACACAGGCCACAATCGGTCTGCGAAAGCCTGTGAGGTTTCCCCTGTGAGCTGCACCGTTTTCTCTACTCTGGAGAAGGGACTCCCGTTATTGCAGCCCATGGCTTCTAAAATGTAGTTCTGGATGGCGGCAAATGTTCTCCATTCCCTTTTGCTCTCAGTAGAGAGGGACTGGTACAGCTTGCTGTCCAGGGATAGGAGAAGCATCTTTGCCATTTCTGCATCATCGCACCCATTAATATCCCCTGCCTGTTCCACCTCAATAAAGTGGACTGAGGGGTCTCCCTTTGGAGTTAGCTTTCCCAGGTGGCTTATCATAGGCCTAAGCTGTTGGGGAGTGCGGAGAACCACAAACTGGCTTTCCAGGGGTCCTTGGCCCTGGTTCTGGCTCTCCCTGTTCTGGCTCGCCTACCCCTTCTCCCTGCTGTCAGACCGAGCTGAAACTGGGCGTCACAGGGGGTGGTGGTTCACTATCCCTGTCTGCCTTGCAACTCGTTCGCCCCGCCTGCTGCTGCACCAGTGTAGTCACCGGTGGCACAGGTGGTGGTCGATCAGTTTCCTCCTTCTCTTCCAGGTTTACCTAGGGCGCACCTGGGCTTATTAGGCATACCATGCCTTTTGCCTAGGACAGAGCAAGGTTTAAACTTTTGATTTGTTGCTGGCAGGGACCGTGGTCTCCCGATTCAAACCCATTAGTGCGAGCTACTTCATACGCTGCCTGCACATCTTCTAATTTTTCCTGGAGCTCTTTTACTTGTAGGGTGAGGTGAGTGCTTTCCTCCCGCAGTAACTTTTCATTATTTTTGGCCTCGGTGACCTGACATTAAAAATAGTCCTGATTGTTTATAACCTTTCCATTAGCTGGGTCTTTCCCTCTTTTAGCTTATGGAGTTCTCCCCATAACCTCTCTTCTGTCATAGCCCTTTCTTGGTGGGCCTCTGCGCATTCCCATAGTTCTGCCTGTAGTGACTCATTGGTTTTGTCTAGGAGTTGGACCTGTCGCTGTAGACAGACCAACCAAATTGACCAATCAACTGGACGCTCAGCGCGCAATAGACCAAGTGCCCACGCTTTAGTGACATTCACATTCTTATACACATAGGAGGAAATCCTCTCTTCCATCTTGGTTCTTTCTCCAAAACCAGCACTCACTGCATCACACCCCTTGCACCTGAGTCCTGCCGCGGTCGCCATTTTGTAAGGAGCGGTTCCGGGGGTCAGGTTCACTTCTGACCTACTTCAGCAGTTCGAATCGCTCCCACTCCCTTGGGTTCTAGAATCTAGATTTATTTGGGGGATGTGATAAAGTGCAAAAGACCACTGGTTTGGTGCAAAAGAGCTTTGATTTTATTACAGACAAGAAAGTGCAATGTCAAACTTATAATCACTCTAATAAAAAATAATACATTACACATTCAAAAGGGGTTACAGTAAAAATTACACCTCCCACCTCCCAATACCTAATCCTAGCTAAGTTAGACTCCAGGGCAGGCTGGGATTATGCTTACCAATCCTTTCTGGTCAGTGTAATGTCTGTAAGCTTGTAATGTTTGTAGCTCCACACTGTGGATGTGGATGTATTGGATACTGCAACTGAAGAGTTGTTAACAAACAGAACCAGGCAGATTCCAAAGGCTTCCGAGAGAGCTGCCTGCCATGTTAGGAGCTGTGTGTGCTGTGCTCTGTGAAGATATCACAGTTGGCAATGGAGGATGGGATTTTTCGGATGATTTAAAGCTTAAATTTTGTTGGTGAAGGATTCAGCCTGCCGACAGAGAGACTTTAGAAGTTTCTGTCTTTGGAAAAAGCTACAAAAATCTGAGGTAAAATACAGCACACGGTGTGAACAGCTAGAGATTAAAATGGCAAGTGTAATCGGACATTTGGGGGAATATAGACACGACCAGGAACATTTTAAAGCGTATGTGGATCGGCTAGAAATGTATTTCACTGCAGATAATATAATCGAAGTTCCAGACAATGCAGTCCAGAACTGGGCTGTGTTGCAACGTAAGAAAGCGATCTTCTTATTGATGGCAGGTCCGACATTGTACGAACACCTTGTAAATCTGCTTGTGCCTGACGAGCCAAAGGACACAATGCTTAAAGAGATTTTAACGAAGCTGGAGCAGCACTATAACCCCAAACCGTTAGAAATTGCTGAAAGCTATTGTTTCTGGATTCGGAATCAAAAGGCTGATGAAATTATCAGTGATTACATTGTAGCATTAAAAAAGCTATTGATGCACTGTAATTTTGGAAACTTTCAGCATTACGGGATCGTTTTGTTTGTGGGGTGAAAAATGATGCGATCAGAAGGAAGTTATTGACGATGGATGACTTGACTTTTGAGATTGCTTGTCAGACAGCGAGGTCGATGGGCATGGCCGAACAAAATTCCCGAGAATTAAATAATGATTACGGTCGTCAGTCAACCGAGGTAAATCACCTGCACATTCAAAGTAAAAGACGGTGGGGGCCCAAAGTCTCAGAAACTGGAAATTCTAACAGAGCGTCGAAGTCGTGCTATAGGTGCCTGGGACAACACATTGCTCAAAGTTGTCCATATGTGAAGGCAGAGTGTTTCTTCTGCAGAAAGACTGGGCATCTTGCGAAGGCATTCCGACTGAAGGGTAAACCAGCTTTTAAAGCTATGAGTCCAGCATTCAAAGCTATGAGTAGAAATCCCAAGAGACTACATAGCATGGAAGAATAACAACAGGATGAGGAGATATCAGAGTTACACGTCATCAGGAGCACAAGATTAACGGACAGCGATTCGGAAAGCATCAAAATCCACATAGCTGTTCCGGGATTCAAGATACCAATGGAAATTGACACGGGTGCATCCGTGAGTGTAGTACCGGAGTTGCTGTACCTCGACAAATTGCGTGATTTTCTACTAGAGAAATCCAAGATATAGCTGCGAGGCTACTCGGGACAGAAAATTCCTGTGGTAGGTCGTATCACCTTACCGGTGAAATATAAAGATCAATTTCAGAACTTGCCTCTAATAGTAGTGAAAGGAGACAAGTCTGCCGTACTAGGAAGAAATTGGTTCAGCTCACTGAAGCTGGATTGGAGTAAGATTTTCTGTGTGGAAGCGAGATTTTCATCAACGGATGAAGTTATCAAGAAGTATCCGAAGGTGTTCTGCGAAACGGGCAGTCCGATCCAAGGCTTCAAGACGAGTGTCAGGGTACAGAAGGACGCTAGATCGGTTTACTACAAGCCAAGTGCCGTACCATATGCACTCAAGGAGAAAGTTGAGCAAGAACTCAAAAGACTAGACACTGAGAACATTATTTGTAAGATAGATCGATGTAATTGGGCTGCAACTATTGGTGTGGTATCTATGTCTGTTGGTAAGGTAAGATTGTGGAGTGATTATAAAGTAACCATAAACCAGGTTCTAAAGGGTAATGTCCCCAATACATTGCTGAATATGGAAGATTTGTTCACAACACTGACAGGGGATCAGATCTTCTCAAAACTGGATCTTACGAATGCCTACTTACAGCATGAACTCGATGAGGAGTCCAAGTCATGTTTGACTATAAATACTCATCTAGGCCTATATCAATTTAATAGGCTACCGTTTGGAGTGTCTTCCGCCCCTGCTATATTCCAAGGGGTGATGAACCAGATTTTGCAAGGGATTGAAGAGGTAATATGTTATTTGGATGATATACTAATTTCAGCACCAAATAGGCAAATTCATAATAACATATTGAATGAAGTCCTCAAACGGCTAGAGATGCACAGAGTACGAGTATCTGCTCATAAGTGTGAGTTATTTAAAAACTCAGTGGAGTACTTAGGGTACAGAGTAGACAAAGATGGTTTACATCCAACCATGGAAAAATTGGATGCAATTAGAAATGCACTCACTCCCAGGAATGTCACTGAACTTCGTTCATTCTTGGGTCTTTTGAACTATTATGGGAAGTTCCTACCAAATTTGGCTACAGTATTACATCCACTGAATTAACTTTTGAAAAAATAGGTCCATTGGAAGTGGTCAAAAGAATGCGATACAGCATTCAAGGAGTGTAAAAGCAAATTGGTAGAGAGCATCATGTTAGTTCACTATGACATATATAAGGAGATTAAGCTAGCATGTGATGGCTCTCCATATGGAGTTGGGGCAGTGATATCTCATGTATCACGTAGTGGGGAGGAGAGACCAATTGCTTTTGCTTCACGCACTCTCAGTGCCAGTGAGCGTAATTATGCGCAAATTGAAAGGGAAGCTTTGGCATTAATTTTTGGGGTCAAGAAGTTTCACAAATACTTGTATGGTCATAAGTTTACCATCATTATGAACCATAAGCCCCTAACAGCAATCCTCCATCCAAAGTTCCCAGTTCCAACATTAGCTGCAGCCCGAATGCAGAGATGGGCTTTGATTTTGTCAGCATGTACATATGATATTGAATACAGACGATCAGCTGATCACAGTAATGCTGATGCAATGTCTAGATTGCCTTCCCCATCTCAAGTTACACCCGATAGGGAAGAAGTGTTTTATTTTTCATACATTGATGAACTGCCAGTCACAACTGAAGAGATTGGTAGAGCAACCGAATGTGACCCAGTGATGTCAAAGCTGTATGATTATATTGCAAATGGATGGCCAAACCAGGTAACAGACAAAGATACACATCCATTCTTCATTCGTAGGAATGAATTATCAGTCGATAAAGATTGTATCATGTGGGGTGCAAGAGTGGTTACACCAAATAAATTCAGATCCAAATTATTAAGAGACCTCCATGACCAGCACCTGGGAATGTGCTTGACCAAGAGTTTTGCACGCAGTTATTTATGGTGGCCAGGTCTTGATAAAGATATAGAGTACATCGTGAGTCAGTGTACGACATGTCAATCGGTAAGCAAGCAACCACCACCAGTACCATTACAGCCATGGAAATCGCCTCCCAGGGTGTGGCAAAGGCTACATATTGATTTTGCTGAGTTAGAAGGACAACAATTGTTCATTGTGATTGATAGTCATTCGAAGTGGGTTGAAGTGTTTCCAATGTGGAAAGTAACAACAATAAAACATTGGACATTTTACATGAATTATTTTCTTCATTTGGCCTCCCTGAAGAAATTATTTTGGATAATGGACCACAACTTCATTCAGAAGAATTTGCACAATTCACGAGAAAAAATGGTGTGAAACATACCAAGATACCAAGGTTCCACCATACCATCCTGCTTCGAATGGTGCAGCAGAGCGCACTGTACAAATTGTAAAATGTGTCCTCATAAAACAAATGTTAGATCCAAATCCAAGGAAACGACAATTGTCATTGGATCACAAATTGGCTAATTTTTCGATTACACATCGAAATACTCCTCATACAACTGCTGGTAGAACACCAGCAGAGTTGTTTCTCAAACCAGATTTTTGTTGTTAAAACCAAATTTGGCACAGTCCACAGAAGAGACACAATTAAGACAAAAAGAGAATCATGATAGAGGTAGGGTAAAAGAGAGAAGTGTGAAATTAAACCAGAAGGTGAGAGTGAAGAGCCATCACCAAAAATGGTTAAAGTGATTACCAGGAAGAGTGATGAAGATATGTGGTCCTCGCACATATTTGGTAAAGATGTTTGATAATGGACAGGTTAGGTTTGTTCATATTGATCATAGAACATAGAACATAGAAAATAGGTGCAGGAGTAGGCCATTCGGCCCTTCGAGCCTGCACCGCCATTCAATGAGTTCATGGCTGAACATGCAACTTCAGTACCCCAATCCTTCTTTCTCGCCATACCCCTTGATCCCCCTAGTAGTAAGGACTCCTTTTTGAATATATTTAGTAAATTGGCCTCAACAACTTTCTGTGGTAGAGAATTCCACAGGTTCACCACTCTCTGGGTGAAGAAGTTTCTCCTAATCTCGGTCCTAAATGGCATACCCCTTATCCTTAGACTGTGACCCCTGGTTCTGGACTTCCCCAACATTGGGAACATTCTTCCTGCATCTAACCTGTCTAAACCCGTCAGAATTTTAAACATTTCTATGAGATCCCCTCTCATTCTTCTGAACTCCAGTGAATACAAGCCCAGTTGATCCAGTCTTTCTTGATATGTCAGTCCTGCCATCCCGGGAATCAGTCTGGTGAACCTTCGCTGCACTCCCTCAATAGCAAGAGTGTCCTTCCTCAGGTTAGGAGACTAAAACTGTACACAATACTCCAGATGTGGCCTCACCAAGGCCCTGTACAACTTTATTAACACCTGCCTGCCCCTGTACTCAAATCCCTTCGCTATGAAGGCCAACATGCCATTTGCCTTCTTAACCGCATGCTGTACCTGCATGCCAACCTTCAATGACTGATGTACCATGACACCCAGGTCTCATTGCACCTCCCCTTTTCCTAATCTGTCACCATTCAGATAATAGTCTGTCTCTTTGTTTTTACCACCAAAGTGGATAACCTCACATTTATCCATATTATACTTCATCTGCCATGCATTTACCCACTCACCTAACCTATCCAAGTCACTCTGCAGCCTCATAGCATCCTCCTCGCAGCTCACACTGCCACCCAACTTAGTGTCATCCGCAAATTTGGAGATATTATATTTAATCCCCTCGTCTAAATCATTAATGTACAGTGTAAACAGCTGTGGCCCCAGCACAGAACCTTGCGGTACCCCACTAGTCACTGTCTGCCATTCCAAAAAGTATCCATTTACTCCTACTCTTTGCTTCCTGTCTGACAACCAGTTCTTAATCCACGTCAGCACACTACCCCCAATCCCATGTGCTTTAACTTTGCACATTAATCTCTTGAGTGGGACCTTGTATAAAGCCTTCTGAAAGTCCAAATATACCACATCAACTGGTTCTCCCTTGTCCACTCTACTGGAAACATCCTCAAAAAATTCCAGAAGATTTGTCAAGCATGATTTCCCTTTCACAAATCCATGCTGACTTGGACCTATCATATCACCTCTTTCCAAATGTGCTGCTATGACATCCTTAATAATTGATTCCATCATTTTACCCACTACCGATATTAGGCTGACCGGTCTATAATTCCCTGTTTTCTCTCTCACTCCTTTTTTAAAAAGTGGTGTTACATTGGCTACCCTCCACTCCATAGGAACTGATCCAGAGTCTATGGAATGTTGGAAAATGACTGTCAATGCATCCGCTATTTCCAAGGCCACCTCCTTAAGTACTCTGGGATGCAGAAGACCATCAGGCCCTGGGGATTTATCGGCCTTCAATCCCATCAATTTCCCCAACACAATTTCCCGACTAATAAAGATTTCCCTCAGTTCTTCCTTCTTACTAGACCCTCTGACCCCTTTTATATCCGGAAGGTTGTTTGTGTCGTCCTTAGTGAATACCGAACTAAAGTACTTGTTCATATTTTACCTACAGACATGGAAAGAGTTGAAGGTGGGAATGATTCAATTATTTCTGACTCATCAGATAGTTTTGATACACCAGTAGCAAATCCTAAATCCAATGTACTGGAAACAAATCCAGGAGAGAATCAGAATGAAAGTCTGAGTCCGAGTCAGGAAAACAAAGAGCCTGAAGTTAGAGTTCAAATGAAAATCAAGGAAATTCCGTGGAGGAAAACATTCCTCAGGATGAGCCTCGAATGAGTTTAGATTCGACACCATGTTTGGAAGGTTCTGTTTGAGAGCGAAGGTATCCTCTTCGAAACAGAAAACAAGTGGTAAAGTGACATTTGTAAATATGTAAAAAAAAATAAGTCTATATCCTGTGTTATGTATAAACATGAAAGTTATGTATGATGTTGTTGTAATAACTTCTTCATTAAGGAGGGAGAAGTGTAATATCTGTAAGCTTGTAATGTTTGTAGCTCCACACTGTGGATGTGGACGTATTGGGTACTGCAACTGCAGAGTTATTAATAAACAGAACCAGGCAGATTCCGAAGGCTTCCGAGAGAGCTGCCTGCCATGTTAGGAGCTGTGTGTGCTGTGTTCTGTGAAGATATCACAGTCAGTTAGCAGTAGTTCGGGGTTCATTGAATTCTGTAGGTTCTGCTTGTCATACCCTGAACGTCGGAGGAGACTTCTTACTGCACAATCTTCAGTTCAGTTGAGTCCGCTGATGCGGTAAGACGCGTTTTGGATTTGTGGGGTAAGTACCCGTTTTTTTTCATTTGAAGTAGGTTTTTACAGTTCTTTAGGTAATGTTTTACCCGTTGGTAGCTCAGGAACAACTTGTAGAGTGGAAACTTTCGATTCTTCGGTTTCTTTCTGTTGGAGTTTTGTTTCGCGTTTGGTCGATCGCGGTGGTTTTGGTGGTGCCACGTTGGCTTTGGTCGGTTGCTGCCGTGATGTTAATGTCCTTCCTTCCTTTTGGATTCCGGACTTCGAGGCTGGAGAAGTTGGTTTTCAACTGTCTTGTTGGTTTCTCTCCCTTCTTGATGGCATAGCCGCAGTATGGCATACCCTTTGTTAAAACAGGGGGCCAGTTATACGGTTTGTGTTATCCTAATCTTCGCGCCAAATCAGTCCAGAATTCTTTGTTTAAATTTGGCGGGCTTGACATTTCTTTGTAATATTTTGGCGGGCTCGTTAAAAGTTAATATGTCTTGTGTGGGTTGCTCTTCTAAATCTGTTTCCTGATGGAAATATTAGCTTGGTAATTGCAATGGTCTTTCGCATACAAACTGTAGTGGGCCCTTTGTTCTTATTCATGCTGAAGATGGCTTTTCTCGGTTCAGTTTGATGGCTGGCCATCTCTGAGTTATTGTTGTTAATGTCTCTTGTGGAGAAGGGTTTTCGAATATCCATTTCTCCAGAAAATATACTTTAGTCCCAACATCCAGACAGTTCCAATAATCAAATTGCCTCCTTTAGTTCCTTAGGCCCGCCCACAGACTTGAATTTGTCTTGTAAAAGTCCAAAATTCGATTAAAGTTCGTAGTTGCTTCCATAAGCACTTTAGGATTTTAAACTTTCCGGTAGATAGTCCCAAATTAAATTTCCTTTCAATGAGCCCAAACACTGGGGGTGTTCCCGTGAATTTTGACCTTTCACCATGTCACTCGCAGGAACTTGCTCTGAGATCTCCCTCCATAGGCCTCTGAGTTGGTCCCCGCCGTCTCTCCAGGATATCGAGGAGTGCATCCACGGCGGCGACCGAGAACCGATGGGCACGTTGACGAGTTGCTGATGCTAGGTCTGCCATATTCAGTCTGAGTGAGTGCGTAGAAAGTGAATATAACCACAAGGCATTGAGGCGGCCAATCAATGCCTCAATTCAATCCAGGTAGCGCCACTATGTCTGTGGCGCAGCTCCAAATGCTGCCAACACCTCAATGTTGAGGTCCCGCTTAACAGCCCACTCAATGCCGCTTACCGCCTCCAGGTAAGTGTGCAACACCATGATTTAACGCTGCAATCCACTTTTCAGGCTGCACGGTCCCACACAAGAGATTGGTGTGCAAAATTAAAGCACGTGGTATTAGGGTATTGACGTGGATAGAGAACTCAGCAGACAGGAAGCAGAGAGTCGGGATAAACGGGTCCTTTTCAGAAAGGCAGGCAGTGACTCGTGGGGTGCCACAAGGCTCAGTGCTGGGACCCCAGCTATTTACAATATACATCAATGATTTAGATAAAGGAATTGAGTGTAATATCTCCAAGTTTGCAGAAGACACTAAGCTGGGTGACAGTGTGAGCTGTGAGGGGGATGCTAAGAGGCTGCAGGGTGACTTGGAAAGGTTAGGGGAGTGGAAAAATGCATGGCAGATGCAGAATAATGTGGATAAATGTGAGGTTATCCACTTTGGTGACAAAAACATGAAGGTAGAATATTATCTGAATGACGGCAGATTAGGAAAAGGGGAGGTGCAACGAGACCTGGGTGTCATGGTACATCAATCATTGAAAATTGGCATGCAGGTGCAGCAGGCGGTGAAGAAAGCAAATGGCATTTTGGCCTTCATAGCTAGGGGATTTGAGTATAGGAGCAGGGAGGTCTTACTGCAGTTGTATAGGGCCTTGGTGTGGCATCACCTGGAATATTATGTTAATTTTTGTTCTTCTAATCTGAGGAAGGACATTCTTGCTATTGAGGGAGTGCAGCGAAGGTTCACCAGACTGATTCCCAGGATTGCAGGACTGACATATGAGGGGAGATTGGATCGACTGGGCCTGTATTCACTGAAGTTTAGAAGAATGAGAGGGGATCTCATAGAAACATATAAAATTCTGACGGGACTGGACAGGTTAGTTGCAGGAAGAATGTTCCCATTGTTGGGGAAGTCCAGAACCAGGGGTCATAGTCTAAGGATAAGGGGTAAGCCATTTAGGACCGAGATGAGGAGAAACTTCTTCACTCAGAGAATTGTGAACCTGTGGAATTCTCTACCGCAGAGAATTGTTGATGCCAGTTCGTTAGATATATTCAAGAGGGAGTTAGATATGGCCCTTATGGCTAAAGGGATCAAGGGGTATGGAGAGAAAGCAGGAAAGGGGTACTGAGGTGAATGATCAGCCATGATCTTATTGAATGGCGGTGCAGGCTCGAAGGGCTGAATGGCCTAATCCTGCACCTATTTTCTATGTTTCTATGTTTCTATGTAAACTGAATTTTGCATTTCAGGGCCGTGCCTAACGCCTGGCGGTAAAATATCCTCTCAGTCGGTGATACCACCTCAAGATCAGCGGTACCGAATTTAGAGTCCTTAGGGTATTACATGGTTTCCAGTGCGCTACGATTACAAAAGGCTAAACACTTATGTCCTTTGGGCGAGGGAAGGACCGGGATTGGCTCAGATGCTCCCCATGGTTATAAAGCCTGCTATCGCTCACTGTCTGGGTTTATACATGAAAATAGCTAGTTGTGAGAGGTAGCCAAGGTCCATGGAGCTATACTTCAAAATGAATTAACATTTTTAGGAGAGAAAGGGAGAAAATCTGAAGGAGGGAGAATCAGAATTGTCATTTTGGTGTTAACCCTACTTTTGTTTTTATTCTTGCAACCTTTGGTTTTAGTAAATTATACTGCAATTACTGCCCAAGCAGTAACTTCCTGATAAGATCAATTATTAAACAATGCTTTGGAATAAGATTAACCAACCAAAATATCGATAAATAATTGATCCCCCTGACTTTGTACATAACACTCAGACCATACATTTGTGCTATACAGAGGAACATTTGTAAAAATAGAAATCAATATTGTCATTTTGGTGTTAACCACAATTATTCACCCATTTATTTGAGTAAATAATTAATTTAATCAAGTATAACTAGTGCATTTGAATAAAATTAGCCAACTAGTGATGCTGCATACAATATGCACAACATATACTTGTGCTATTAGTCACAATTGAAGTAGAGTTAGTTCAGCCAATAATAATGAATCTTGACAGTCTACTATAGAAGGAGAACAGAGAGGAAAGATGGATCTCGAGGATGGTATTGTTCTTTTAGAAACATCCACCCATGAAGAGCTAGCTAGATGCCTGCTAGTAGCTCACATGCCTCATAGTCAGAAGATTGTGGATTCAAGCTGCACGTCAGAGACTTAAGCACATAACCTACGGCTGATGCTCCAGTGCCGTACTGAGGGAGTGCTGCACTGTTGGAAGTGCTGTCTTTTGGATGAGACATTAAACCGAGGCCCTCTCAGATGGATGTAAAAGATTCACTGGCACATTTTGAGAAGAGCAGGGGCATTTTCCCAGTGACTTGGCCAACATTTGTCCCTCAACCAACACCACTAAAACAGATCATCTGGTAATTTATTTCAATACTATTTGTGAGCCACGTGGTGCACAAAATGGCCGCCATGCTT
Organism: Pristiophorus japonicus; assembly: GCF_044704955.1. Classification (NCBI taxonomy): domain Eukaryota; kingdom Metazoa; phylum Chordata; class Chondrichthyes; family Pristiophoridae; genus Pristiophorus; species Pristiophorus japonicus. Next base: position 33,785,306 of record NC_091982.1, on the reverse strand, counting down.
CTCTGCATTACAAATGACTAGACTTCAAACGTTCTTCATTGGGGCGCCCTGAGGTTGTGAAAGGCACTATATAAATGCACATTGTTTATTTATGTGGTAACATGTTTCATTGGTTGCACAAATAACCGGTATGCTTGAAGCTGTAGTTCTGAAGATTGTTCTTGCCATGAATGTCTATAGTTCTGGCTCTTCCTAAGTTCCAGGGAATGATTTATTCAGGTATTTTACAGTCAACCATATCCAGCTGCATCTGCAGAGGTCACTGATGTACTGCTAATGAGGCCTTCCCAAAAGTTGGTGCGCAAAAGTTAGCTACGCAACAAAAAGCTCTCAATGATAGCTAATTCATCCAGGGTAATTACTGTTGTCGACTGTAGACATTTTGACATACATGCATCACCCCAGAAAGAATTTGACTACATGAGTAATAAGTTTGCAGATGGCCTGCAATGCATAAAAATGTTCTCAATATATGCCAAAATACTCTGCAGGGAAACTAAATAGTTTGCTGTCAGCTGGATATTGTCCAGATGCATTAGCTGATAGCGTCCTGACCATAATAGAAGGGCCACTACAGGACAAGAAAAACAATGGAGGGAAGTGTGAGATTAGAACAGTCAATGGAATTTGAAGGTTGTTTTCTAACAAATCTATAACATAAAATGTAACAGAGATAACCCACTAAATGTCCAGGTGATCGGAAATTCTTCTCAAAACTATTTTGCTTGTGAGCTGAGCAAGTGTGCCAACTTATCTGGGACAGCTCAGTACATGCCTCTATGGGGCTCTTGCCAATATGGGGCCCCTGGTAAAACGCACCATCACTAAGGTTGCCTGAAAGATTAATCTCCCTTCCACTGCTGAGAGCAACGCTGGAGAAAATAAGGAAGTAGAGTTTGCAGATTGCATGTCATGCCTGTGGTCTTTATTCACCTGCATCCTGAAGCTAGGGACTTCCTGCACGGTGTGACAGCTTCTAGTGGTAAACGTTCACAATCCCGTCTCATGAAAAATCACAAATATCTGCAGTGCAGAGCTATTAAAACTGGGGGGAAAAACAGTGTGGAGTTCTAGGCTTAGCCATGGGTGAGGCTTTGATGTTACGTAGGTCGAAATGACATTACTTAAAACTGCAGTAGTTTAGCCCAAATATTAATCTCAAATATTCGTGGTGATTACAGGATTTTTTGTCTCCTGATATATGCAATATGGAAAGGCTCCTCAAGTCGATCCCAAGGATGGTGGTTTTTCAAGACGACATCCTCATCACGGGTTGTGATACTGAAGAACACCTCCGCAACCTGGAGGAGGTGCTACGCAGACTGGACCGGGTAGATCTGTGACTGAAAAAGGTGAAGTGCGTCTTCCTAGCTCCAGAGGTAGAATTCCTGAGGATGAGGGTAGCAGCAGACGAGATCAGACCGACTGCGTCCAAAACAGAAGTGATCCAGAGAGCACCCAGACCCCGTAACACGACGGAACTGCGTTCATTCCTCGGGCTCCTGAACTATTTTGGTAACTTTCTTCCCAAATTGAGCACGCTGTTAGAGCTGCTACACGTGTTGCTACGCAAAGGTCGTGATTGGGTCTGGGGGGACAGCCAGGAAAGGGCTTTTGATAGAGCACGAAATTTGTCATGCTCCAACAATCTGTTAATGACAGATGACCCATGTAAGAAACTTGTTTTAACGTGCGACGCGTCGTCCTATGGGGTCGGGTGTGTGTTGCAGCATGTTAATGCCAAGGGTCAGTTACAGCCGGTAGCTTTTGCCTCCAGAAGTCTGTCCCAGGCAGAACGGGGCTACGGGATGGTAGAAAAGGAAGCGCTTGCGTGTGTATATGCTGTAACAAAAATGCACCAGTACCTGTTCGGCAGGAAATTTGAGCTGGAGACAAATCACAAACCCCTAACGTCCCTTTTGACCGACAACAAGGCCATAAATGCAAATGCATCGGCCCGCAAACAGAGGTGGGCACTCACGTTAGCCGTCTATGACTATACAATTCGGCACAGACCGGGCACTGAAAACTGCGCCGATGCACTCAGCAGGCTCCCACTAGCCACCACTGAGGGGGCAACCGAGCATGCTGCTGAGATGATCATGGCTGTGGAAGCTTTCGAAAGCGAAGGCTCACCCGTGACAGCCCATCCGATCAAAGTCTGGACAAATAGAGATCTACTACTGTCTTTAGTCAAGAAATGCGTCCTTAATGGGGACTGGGCAGCCACATACAGGGCATGCCCTGAGGAATTCAAACCATTTCACAGGCGCAAGGATGAACTCTTGATTCAGGCCGATTGCCTACTATGGGGAAACCGAGTAGTCATGCCCCAGATGGGCAGAGAGGTGTTCATCAGAGAACTCCACAATGAGCACCCGGGCATTGTCATGATGAAGGCAATTGCCAGGTCACACGTTTGGTGGCCAGGGATAGATGCAGACCTGGAACTTTGTGTTTGCAGGTGCAACACGTGCGCCCAGCTGGGCAATGTGCCCAGGGAAGCCCCCCTTATCCCCTGGTCCTGGCTCGCCAAACCATGGTCACGCATCCATGTGGACTACACAGGTCCTTTCATGGGAAAAATGTTTTTGGTTGTAGTAGACACCTACTCCAAATGGATCGAGTGTGACATTCTCAATTCAAGCACATCCTCTGCCATGGTAGAAAGTCTACGGGCAATGTTCGCCGCCCATGGTCTACCTGACGTCTTGGTCAGTGACAGTGGCTCGTGTTTTACAAGCATTGAATTCCAGGACTTCATGGCAGAAAATGGTAACAATCATGTCAGAACGGCACCATTCAAGCCGGCCTCAAACGGCCAGGCAGAACGAGCAGTGCAGATAATCAAACAGGGGATGCTCAGAATCCAAGGGGGTTCCCTACAAACCCGCTTATCACGCCTCCTGTTGGCCAATAGATCCCGACCACACTCGCTCAAAGGGGTCCCGCCCGCAGAGCTGCTAATGAAAAGGACGCTCAAAACCAGGTTATCCCTTATACACCCCACCATGAAAGAAATTGTAGAGAGCAGGCGCCAGTCACAATGTGACTACCACGACGGGAATGCGAGGGCGCGATGTATTGATGTCAATGACCCTGTCTTTGTTTTCAACTACGCTGCAGGGCCTAAATGGCTCGCAGGCACTGTGATTGCCAAAGAGGGAAATAGGATTCTGGTAGTTAAACTTACCAATGGACAAATCTGCCGCAAACACGTGGATCAAACGAAAAGGAGGTTCAGCAACCCCATAGAAGAAGTAGAGGAAGAACACAATGTAGAGTTCACTCCTCCACAGGTGACCGAACACCGGAACCAAGTGGAGGAGAGCCCAGTCACTGTGGGCAGTCCGGACAGGCCTGAGGCACCGCAAACAGCAGACACTCAGGCCAGCGCCCAACAACCGGAGCCCCAACTCAGGCGCTCTACAAGGGAGCATAAACCACCAGAGAGACTTAACCTGTGATCCCAATAAGACTTTGGGGGGGAGGTGATGTCATGTATTTAACTGTCATTGAACCCATGTTTCAACTGACTAGTTGTACATTGTGAGAACATTGACCACTAGGTGGTGAATTTGTGGGAGACACTCCTAACCTGGTCTTTCAGGTATAAAAGGGGAAGCTCCATCCACCTTCATCACTTCAGTGCTGGAATAAAAGTTACTGGTCACAGAGTGACCTCCTCTCAAGCATGGGCCTCGTGTGCATTTATACTGTATAGTAAGGACGTATCAGAAATATTCACTGATTTGGCGTTTTGTATCCTTAATTATAATTAAATGATAATTCGGGTTAATTGTTGTGATAAAATAGAGCCCTGGGTATTAAACTTGCAGAATTTGCAGTTAGCTGTTATTTTATGTTATTCTTTTGTCTGTGGCAAAATTAAGCAGTTTCATTTAAGCATGGTATATCATGATATGATTTGCTAAATCATTAATGCAATATGTAAACATTATACCAGCTCATTTAACTGCACATGTTTACGTTTTAATGGACTGTGGGGTGAGGTGGTTATGTGAGGGTGCAGAAAGGTTTGAATGTTCTTGGTGCCCCAGGAATTCTTATCCAGGTCGGCAACTCAGTGCCAATTGGTAAGCAATTTGGTGCCTTCATACTGAGTCTGTTATTGTGTTCGCATGAGAAAAGATGTGAGCTGGCAATGGGGGTGGCTGTCTGTGTTCTCTGGCAATTTCTAACATCTCAGGGCTGGAAATTCAGCACCTCTGTTAGTGCCCTGGAGAGGCGGTAATGCGTCTCGAATTGATTACCGCCCGGCCGCGCAGTTTGCAGTGCCCCGACGGGAAATTTGCTTCCGGTTTAGCGGTGCCGCAAAACACTACCGCCTCACTGCGTACTTTCAGTCAGATCGTGACATTAGTCCTCGTGCAATTACCCGCATGCGTCCTGCTTGAAAAATTAGGTGCGTCGCCTCATTTAGCCTCCGCCCCTAATCACGCCGGAGAAACCAGGCAGTCCCATCTTCCATGGTCGATACCTGCAGGATATTTAAAGGGAGAAGGAGGTCACATTGAGTGCAACGTTTCGACAGAGCACGGTGCGTGACCCTCTTACTTTGCAGCAGCAGATTTATATGACTTTACAGGGTCGTATCAGCTCGCCAGCATGGCCTTCTACATGCTTTTGTTCGGTGGCGTCAAGATAGAAAGGCTGTTGGCCATGTCGGTCCATGAATGAGGAGAGCCCGTAGACGTCTGAACAGGAGGCCTTACCCCCCCACGGGTTTACCAGCAGCAACGCTCATACCTCGACCTGTCTGAGGAGCAGTGCATCAGCAGGGTGCACTTCCGAAAGGAGGTGCTGACAGGGGTATGCTATCTCCTACAGGCAGACCTGCAGCCTCACATCGGTACCAGGACTGTGCTGCCCATCGCAGTGAATGTCATTGTGGCATTAGCCTTCTTTGCCTCCACCTCCTTCCAAGATGCATCAGGGGACATAAGTAGTGTCTCTCAATACACTGCCCATCGCTGCATCCGCGATGTCGCACAGGCTCTCTACACCTGCAAAATGGACTTTGTAATATTCCCAATGAGCAGGGAGAAACAGAATGAGCGGGCATGTGGGTTTGCCAGGATTGGGGGGTTCCCGAGGATTCAAGAAGCCATTGATTGCACACATGTGGCCTTGCGAGCACCATTCGAGATCGCCGAGGTATTCAGAAACCAAAAGGGATACTACTCCCTGAATGTGCAGATAGTGTGCGACTTCACACAGCGCATCCTCGCAGTGAATGCCCACAAATCTGGGAGTGCACAGGAATCGTTCATCCTGCATAAGAGCACTGTGCCACGAATGTTTCAGCCACCACAGGAAGGGCTGCTCAGGGACAAAGGATATGGCCTAGCCACCTGACTAATGACCCCCCTCCGCAAACCCACCACCCAAGCAGAGCATGGCTATAATGACAGCCATGCAGCCACCCGCAACATCATCGAGCAGATAATAGAGGTGTTGAAGCAGCGTTTCCGATGCCTAGACTGCTTTGAAGGCAGCTGTCAATATTGCCCTCAACAGGTGTCACTTTTCTTTGTGGTGTGCTGCATGCTACACAACTTGGCCGTAATGAAGGCCCGGGCATTGCCAGTGGGGTTTCAGTCCCACCTCAGGAGGAGCAGGAAGAGGAACAGGAGGCCCTAAATGGGCAGTCAGACCAGGAGGAGGAGCAGCAGCCATGGTGAATGCAGTGTGCCAATGTTGCTGGTGCAAGAGCCACACGTCAGCCGCTCATAATGCATCTTGAATGGAGGAAGCTGAGGGATGCAGCCAATACTGACCATGCTATATGCTATGATAATGGCCCATTTCTGTGAAATTCCACATTCATACACAAGATGCCAATGCAAAACGGTCAAATGAACATTTTATTAACAACATCAAAAGATTGGCCTCAAACACACAACAAAACTCCTGACCAGCCACTAATAAAAAATGTAATAAAGTCCCCTTGAAACACCAAAACACACAATCAATATCTGTACAAAGGCCCCCGCCATTTGTCATTCCACAGCAGCATCCATGTGCCATATTAGGCACACACACTTACAACAATAGGAGGCATCAAAAAATGCAACGAGATCTTTACAAGCATATTTACAGTATGAGGACATCTGTCCTTCGTGGTCAAAGTCTTTATTGAGACTTGCTCTGGCATTTGCCACCCCTTTCCTTAACCCCCTCCTACACCTACTGCTCTTCCTTAATGTTGCCTCAGTGCCTACAACAAGGCTGCTTGTGGGCTGCTGTGTGTGTAAGGGAAACAGTAGAGACAGCCTAGCAGGACACCCTGGACCAGCTCTGGGCCTGGAAGATCCGGTTGCGGATTCCACCGCCTCAGCATCAGCGGCTGCAGTCTGGGATGGCTCGGGTGTAGACCGCGGCAGGTGCAAAAGCAGAGTGGCAATAGTGGGAGCCGGAATGCTGTCATCTTGAGCAAGGACAGCATCTTCCATTTCCAGCAGCCCACTGCCACTCCCCCGGGGCACAGCCTCAGCATCCGGAGCAATCTGTGGGAGCACAGATTACTGGCCTGCTTCAGAACCGTTACCTCACCGTTGGACTGTGGGGAACACAGAGAGGATGGCAGCAGTCAGTGATTGCATGGCATCGCTCTGTGACTGACTCAGAGCAAACTGAGTCTGAAACACAGCAGTCTGAGAGTTGATGCCAGCAATCATTGACAGCATCACATCACGAAGACCTTGCGTGGCTTGGGCCTGTGATGTGACAGGTGCTGCCACATCAACTATGGCATGCACAATCACCTCTGTGACTCCACTGTAGCTGGTTGAGTCCATCTCCCTTTGTAAGTGGACAAGGTTGGGCTCGTTGGACTGCTGAGAGGCACAGACAATCCTTGAGGCGACTTCTCCTAACCTCAGAGCAAGTGCATCTCTGCTCTGGGGTAACTTTTCCAGTACATTAATAAGCTCGCGGTGCATTTACATGGACTCTCTGGACATAGCCTCCGAGTTCAGGTCCATGTCTGACTGTCTCTGAGCAGGACTCATGGGCCGACTCACTCTCCGGGGAGATGTCCCCCAGGCTTCCCCTCGCGCTATGAATTGCTACAGACCACTGGGGCCAGGAGCATCAGGCTCTTCAAACCCCACTCAGTGCAGCTGATGGAGGGTCCCCTTCCTCCTCCTCGTCCCCGACACTTTTGTCCCCTTCCTCCTCCTCATCCCCGTCAGTCGATGTTGACGGCTCATGGGCAGGCCGCTGCGCTTTTGGCTTATCATCTGTAAGCACAAAGCACTAGAACTGTGGTTAGCAGCAGGGGAGGAGGCAGGGAGGGAAGAAGAAGGTGGCATTGCACATTTATATGTAAAGGAGGTACGGCATTTCCTATCAAGGGTCAAGGATCTCACAGAAATCGCAAAGATTATTCACATACCGTCACTGTCCACAGGGAGCTCTGCTTCACCGGCCACTACCGCATTAACTGGTGTGCCCATGATGCTGGATACTTGCTCCTCAATCTCAGTGAGGTCATGTATGTCAGGCTCCCCTCCACCGGTGTAGCGCTGCTCTCTCCGATTGTGGTCCCGTTTCGCCTGCAATAAGAAACACAAGAAGGTGTGAGTGCGTGTGCAGCTCATTGTGTGCCACATGTACCTTCCACAGTTAAATAGCTGCTACTATCCTGGAAATGTGCAGATCTCCATTTGAATCTGAGAGGCTGCGCATAGTGGATGTGGGAATGGTGGGATTAGGTGGCAATCATCGATGATTAGGGATGAGGCTGAAGTATTGTGAATGCATATCAAGCGTGAAATGGTTGTGCAAGGAGGGGTGAGGCTGAGTAGGGAGCAAGAAGGTGAGTGACGCTTGGATGGCCAGGGCATGGATGGTGAACTGAGCTTGAATTTTAATGGTGGCATCACCAACGAAGACCATGGCCTGGTACACATAGAGAAGGAGCAGGTACTGCAAAGACTTTACATTGTGTGAGACAGATGCACGTTATGGCATTGAAACATTAATAAAAAGGGTACTCACCTTGACAACTCTAGTGAGGTCGTTGAACTTCTTGTGACATTGTGTCACAGTTCTGGCCACTGTGTTCCTGTGGAAATGTGCTGGGCCGCCTCCCTCCAAAGCCTTCGGAACACTCGTGGAACAGGCCTCCTTCCACCTGGAGGCTGCAGCACATTCCACCTCCTCTCAATAGCCTCTATTGAGACGTCAACGGCCATGGCTGAGAAGTGCTGGGCACACTGGCGACATTCTTGCTCCTCCATTTTCCCGCTCTGCTCAGAGTGAAAGTTGAAGCTGCGCAAGTACATACTTATCGTACCATGCCTTTAAGAATCGGCTGGCCCCAGGATGTATAGTGGCCTCCAGAGCATGCGCATTGAATCTTCCAATTTAGCACAGAGATTTTTGGTTCCACCGCCCGAGGAGACTTGTGGAATGACTGATTTAGCACTCCCTTTCCCTCTTGGTGCCATTCAACCAAATTTCACGGTAGGCGGCGCAAAACTTTCGAGAGCGCTACAGTTACTGCCCTGACAGGATTAACGTCTCAAAATGGGCAGTACTGAATTTCCAGCCCTCAATGTTTACTGTATACTGCCAGCAAAAGGCAGTGACACTGTCATCCATCTGACATTGTGGAAAATTACCCAGACATGCCCAATACACTATCCATCTCCCAATCATCGATAAATTGATAGAAGGTGTCAAGTGACACCTACTCACCAATAACCTGCTCGCTGATACTCAGTTCAGGTTCTGCCAGAACCACTTGGCCCCAGATCTCATAACAGTCTTGATCTATACATTGGTATAAGAGCTGAATGCCTGCAAAACTGAGAATAATGGGAAAACACTCCATTTGCTGGAGTCACACCTGGCACACAAGAAAATGGTTGTGGTTGTCAGAAGTTAATCTTCACAGCCCACAGTTCTTGGCCCAACCATCTTTAGCTGTTTCATCAATAACCTCCCTCTATCCTAAAATCAGGAGTGGGGCTATTTGTTGATGATTCTATAGTTCCATTTACAATTACTCCAATAATGAAATGGTTCACAGTAGGACCTGTACAACATCCAAGCTTGTGCTGACAACTGGCAAGCAACATATATACTACAGAAGTGAACAGGTAATGACCATCTCCAACAAGAAAAATCCCAACCGCCTTCTTTGAGCTATAACAGCACCAATAGAAGATTGAGAGGAGATTTGATAGAGGTGTTCAAAATCATGAGAGATCTGGACAGAGTAGATGGAGAGAAATTGTTCCCATTGGCAGAAAGGTCGAGCACCAGAAGACACAGATTTAAGGTGATTGGCAAAAGAACCAAAGACAACAAAAAAAAAACATTTTTACGCAGCGAGTGGTTAGGATCTGGAATGCACTGCCTGAAAGGGTGATGGAGGCAGACTCAATCGTTGCTTTCAAAAGGGAGCTGGATAAGAAACAAATTTGCTGGGCGACGGAGAAAGAGCGGGGGAGTGGGACCAGCAGAGGTGCTCTTGCAGAGAGCTGGCATAGGCTCGCCGGGCCAAATGGCCTTCTTCCGTGCTGTAACCATTCTATGATTCTATGATTTTATAACACTAAGTCCCCTACCATCAACATCTTGGGTGTCACCATTAACCAGAAACTTAGCTAGACGAGCCACATCAACACCATATTTACAAGAATAGGGCAGAGGCTGGGTACTCTGCAGTGAGTTGCTCACCTCTTGACCCCTCAAAACCTCCACCAACTCCAAAGCTCAAGTGTGGTGGGATGCTCACCACTCCCCTGTTTGAGTACAGCCACAGCAACCCCAAAAGTATCAACACCTTTCAGATAAAATCAGTCTGCTTGATCAGAACCCTGCCACTGAATTCAAAATCCAACTCCTTCACAGCTATGGTAAAAGCTATCCCTGTGGTAGAAGATGTCTGCAGGCCAGCTTGTTACAGCCATTCTAATGAAGTATGGCAGATCTCCTCTGTTGTGCCCAGGTAGAGGTGTTGGGTCTATAAATGTAAGTCCTAATGTATTGATAGGAGTGGACATTATTGCTCAGGTGTTGAAGCACCACATGAACTTGTTTTCTGGTTCTAAATCATAGCACACTAGAAGAGCCTCGAAAGGAATGCCCATCCTCAATACTTTGCCACAATTTAATTGCAGCAGTGAGTAACAATACTGAGGCTGAGTCTGGCAAATATTCTTCTGCAGAATTGCCACAGCAACAGAAACTAATGCAGGGAGCAAATTGCAGATAAACATCAATGTTTTTTTAGGAAAAAAACACAACTTTATTGTAAATATCTTTTAGAGAAATCTAGCTGTGAGAATCCAAATTCAACAGGTCAGGCATATTTCTATAAGGGCAAAGTGAGTGCCACGATGGACCTTGTTCCAAAGAAGGTAAAATCTACATAGTACAATGAGAGTTTAGCTAGCTACCACTGCAGCATTCCTTTGCCTACCATTTTTCTTCACTGCAACATGCAGTGGAGGTGAAATTGGACTTGGGCAGAAATGCTAAACAGGTGGAATTGATTTTGCCGACAGTTATATGACACGCCCGATATTCATTTCTATTGCAGTCAATGGAACTGAACAAGGGGCGGGGAGTACAAAGGATGACCAATGCAATACCACCTGTTTTGCATCCCAGCCTATGTCGAATTTCACCCCCAATGCAATTCATGCCCAGTACTCACCCCCAGTGAGGTTCCACTGGCAATGCTGTGCCTTGCAAAATCACAGCATATATTTAAAGAATTTTGTAAATCGCAATTTTATTATTCTTTAATAATCAGAACATTTGCTTGTAACTGAAAAACATAAATCTGTATTATTTGCAGTTTCTTAGCCAAAGGGTGATCAGAATCCATGGCCGGAATTTTACCGACGCTGCAAGAACGAGTTTGGAGGCGGGTCATTTATCAAAATGACAGTGATTGACAGTGGGACAGACATCCGCTTTTAACCCGCCTCCATGTCAGTTTCCCAAGTGCCGGGTCTGCCTACGGTTCACAGACCCGATACCAAGCGGCAGGGGAGCAAATTGTAATTGTCAACAGCCTGTTTAAAGGTATTTAAAAAGTATTTTACCATTTCTTAGTACTTACCATTTCCCCCCCCCTTTTTTTACGAGGTTGCCGACGTTCAGAGATCACATCAGGTAAGCATGTTGGGTTCTCAATGACTCTCCATTGCTGTGAATAGTTGACAGCTGCAAAAGTGGCATAAAAGCTACCATTTCACAGCTGTTCAATTTCTAATCTTAGAAGCTGGAGTCTTCAGGATTTGGAAGACAATTTTCAGCTTTATGGAGGTTTGAAGTATTTGGAATGAACTCTCTATCCACTGTCACCTCCTTGGAGCAACCTCTCTCACCATTGACAGATCGCTTCTGTCATCTCAACTTTAGCTGCCTTCAATTCCATCAGCATCAGTGTCCTTGAAAAAATCTCACCCTCAGAATCCCACCACGATCAGCCCCACCAACATCACCAACCTTCTCCGCAATCACCTGATGCTGCACAGGACACAGGACAGCAGCACCCGAGCACATTGCTACCCGGGAGGCCAGGGATGGCCTCGCCATGGCCAGATTTACTTCACTTGGTGCCACATGATGCGCCAGGTTGGTACTACTGCACACCAGCTTTATAAAGCATCCCTGCAATGCCCAAGCCATTCCTTTCACACTCATTACTATTGGGGGTTACCGTTACGTCTCACCATTCATTGCAACTCACTAAGACACTTCCAAAGGTGCACACAAATCTGTCCAAGAAGGCAAAGTGTTGAAAATGAAGATTTCAATGTTTGACAAAACATTGGCTAAAAGACTCAAGTGCCTACCCTTGTGTGTTGTTAGTTGGTATGATTGGACAAGGATGAGGGTGAGTGTGACGGGTGGCTAGTGAGATGGGGATGTGATAATGTAGATAGAGAGAGAGGGATGGGTGGAGGTGCAAAGTAAGCTGGTGTGAGTAAAGATATGCAGGAGTGGGGTAGGGAAGGCAGAGTGATGGGGATGTGATGAGTGGTACAGCAGGATGAGGTTGACTGTGGCTTTGCAGTAACGTTTCGTGATCTACTGAGATCATTGAAAGGTTTGCGCCACTGCTGCCTGGTCTTTTTGGTTGACATCTCTGCTTGTGTCCTCCTGTGCAATATGCAACCAGCCTGTGTTGGTGTCCTGGGGAGGTCTCTTCCGCCCATGGGAAGGGAAGAGAACCTCCCTGCGTGCTGTGACTCCCTCCATAAATATCTGGAGGGAGTCATGGGATAGCCTGGGTGCAGTGCTGGTCAGTGTTTGCAGCAGCTCAGTGCTGCAGAATACTGACAGTACAACTGTCAAAATGATTGTAGGCATGGTCCCTTTAAGGAAACTGGCTGATGATGCGTCATCAAATGATGTCATCAGACCCGCTTCCTTTTAATTGGTCGGGAACTTCGCAGGGCGGACTTAACAAGCCCACTCAGGGGAAAGTCGTGGGTGGTGATGACATGGAGCCAGGAGCTGGGTCACAGCCCACCGCAGACGTCGCCCACCTCTCTCCCGAGCCGGTAGGAAAAATTGAGCCCCATATGTGTACTCCTGTCCAGCTATAGGCTGACCCCATTCCCCAGGCAGTGCATGGACAGTCACAGACAGAATAGTCTCATTATCATGTCTGTCACTTTTGTTGATCGAAAAGGATGTCAGTGTTCGAGCTGGACCAGTTTAAAAAAAAATTATTATTATATAAATACACTCTCTTTGTTGTAAATACCAACCTCCAGTGAGACAGGAGTACATTCTGTTCTCATTTTTCTTGAAGAGGATGCTTTATTTTGGAAGTAAACATTCAAGAATAATTAGTTGATTCGTCATGCCATAGCTCATTTCTGGCCTCGTCCAACTTGTGCTGAATGAATACGTGATTGTAAATAAATTGAGTAACAATCCTACCTCGCGACGATCATTTACTGTTACAACTGTTGACTCTCTTCCAGAAAGGCAGAAGGATCACTATCCTCATTGCAGTTTTTCTTTACTCATTGTGGCATCACGTATTTATTTATATTGACTGGATTCTCTGAAAAGTAATAATCTGAGAGAAAAATAAACCACTCCTCAGTTCACCCCAACTGAAGATTTTCTCTGGAGCATATCTTGAGTTCATCTGGTAAAAGGAGGCTTTCTTCTCTTTCAACTTCAATCAACATCTTGGAACATGGGAACAGGAGTAAGCCTTTATGTGGAATTATGTAACTGCTTCAAAAAATGGATTGATGCAAGTCTCAGGTATATAATAGCTTCATTGAATATTAAAAGAAACTAGACCTATAATATGTCATTCAAACACATAGCTGAGATTTCAAGATCACCTCCCATATCATATAGATCTTCTAATGAGTGCAAAAGCTCTTGAAAGAAAAAGCAAGAAGAGCTAAGTGTAGGTGGAACTGACAGGTGTTTACATGAGCATATCTGTATGAAGGTGAATTTCAAATCCAAAATACACCACGTTTGGTCCATGCGCTGAATGCCTGATTTTGGCCCAGTTCAAGCATTCACGGTTCAGATGTACTTGGAACTGTTTTTAAAAAGCACTGCTGTGATCAGTACCATTTTCCATATCTTGCCATTCACTTAACATCCCCAAAACTGACAAATGAGTAGCTGATTGAAGCTACAGCTATATTGATGAGCATTTAATAATTGTTTTACAATTAAAACCAATTTCCCAGTGGGAACTGCATTCAATCACCTAGTGGTCAGTGGGGCAGAAAGGGTTCAACCCCCTATGACAATCACGTGGGGAAGAGACCTAGTTTCAACCCCTGATGATATTGGGGGGTGGGGGAGGTTCAGTATGTGGTGGGATACTGGGAGAATGTGAAATTAATTCCTGATCATGTAGTAGCTATTTGCAACATTTTTGCTCTCTGGTGGGCTGATGGTTGAGGAAGCATGCATCGATTCGGTTGGAGTGAAGCGTTCTAGTGAGGCTTATGCCCACCTAGGGTTATTGGGATCAGACTTTATTTTTGCCAAGTATGGTCTGAGTTTCAGGGTGTTAGAAGAAGAAACCACCCAAAATGCTCATCAGAAGTATCTTCCTGGTAGATGGAGGATATACCAGGGGTCAGGTAACTAATAGCATTGTAGGTGGACTTATTATGAGTGATTGTGATTTTTGAGCTTGCTTTACCTGTTTTGGGTCTAATGGGCCCATTCTTGGTTTCATGAACTGTATTATTTCTCATTGAATAGCATATCTGCCATATGCACAGTGAAGTAAAAATTGGACAGAAGAGTAATTATTCTGCTACAACATTTCAAATTTTAAAAGAAATTGGGTAGGAACACAAAAATACCATTTAATCCAGCTGAGAAATTGTGACATTTTCCTCATCCTTGCCTCACCTTCGTCAAGTTAGATTAAGAAAAGTGGACGTTTACCTCAGGCATAGGACTGCTCTTGGACTTCCCTTCATTACATGTAATCGCAGTAATAAGGCTGCAGTTACTCAATTTCGATTGGATCTGCCTTATAACTTAAGATTTGTTTTGAAGGTATCAAACTCTGAAGAACAATAATTGCTGCGGAATGTGGATCCATCAGTGAATAGAATATCACTACAAAATAGAGTATAATTGATAGATAGGAGTGAACACAATGCAGTAATATAATTGTGTGGCAGCACGTCAACTGTGCTTTTGAGACTTCCTCCCACACCATAGAATTGCAAGCCATCTGCTGAACCTGGTGCTGTTGTGAGAAATTTTATAAATCAGCCCAGAGTATTAAGGAAAGGCGTTGTGGGAATTAAATGCTCTCTGGTTGAGAGTAGACATTTCAAGCACCTCAGCTCATTAAGTGTCATTTGCGATCAGCAAAAGCAACCTGATTGGTCAGGAACACTTCAACGCTGTACAGTGTAAATAAAGGGTCAAACAATGTCATAAATCATGCAAATTAAATGCATTGGATTCCAATAGGTATCGTGCAGCTTCAGTATTTTTGAGAGAAAGATTGGGAATGCTTCTTAAAACAAAAATGGGATGAAAATGAAACAGGAAGGAAAGTCTAAAGGGGATTAATTTGTTCAATGTAATGTCTATTGAGAAAAATATGTATAAAACGATTCATTGTTTTTTTTAAAAGAAAAAATAGCAAAGTGCTTCCCCAAGTGGTAGTTTATTTTCCTCAAATTGCTGTTTCAATTGTAATCAATGGAACCACTCTAGATATAGGCAGTTCCTCCCTTTCATTGGCATTACTGGAGCAACTTAGATACAAGGATACATACAACCAGTGTTTGTTTGCGCAAGAAGTTTGGCATTTTTTAAAAATTCTATGTTTTTTTTCCCTATTAGACAATGGGGGAGAACTTTATACAAAGAGTACACTCCCAAAACTTATCTTCCTCAATAGAGCTGGTGCAGGAGGGCGACGGCAGCGAAGAGTGACGTCATCAAGGTCCAGGTTAGTGATTGGAACGTAGGCAGATGCAGGAGGAGCGGCGAGGTCAAGGCGAGAGACTGTAGAAGGATGTGATCGAGGCCCAGGAGAGGCTTGAGTTCAGGGCCAGGGGCACCACTGGCCAGCCCACACTGCGATATGTGTGCGCACTAGATCCGTGCAGCAGAGCAGGTCTCCAGCCGTCTTGGATAGCCCTTGCCACTGGACCAAGACCTAGCTCTGTCAAGCCCGTCAAGACCTGGAATATTAGGTCCTTCATTGAAACACCTGTGAACTCATCCTTTTTTGGCGTGGGAGCAAGTCATCCTCGTTTTGAGGGACTGCCTATGATGATGATGATGATGCACGGCACAGGAAAGCAGGGAAGTGATTGGTTGGTTAGTATTTCTCACTTTTTCTTGGGCATTGGTTTAAATTAAGAGGTGGGACTCAAAACCTGATTGGTCAGGAACACTTCAACGCTGTACAGTGTAAATAAAGGGTCAAACAATGTCATAAATCATGCAAATTAAATGCAAATTGGACTCCAATAGGTATCGTGCAGCTTCAGTATTTTTGAGAGAAAGATTGGGAATGCTTCTTAAAACAAAAATGGGATGAAAATGAAACAGGAAGGAAAGTCTAAAGGGGATTAATTTGTTCAATGTAATGTCTATTGAGAAAAATATGTATAAAACGATTCATTGTTTTTTTTAAAAGAAAAAATAGCAAAGTGCTTCCCCAAGTGGTAGTTTATTTTCCTCAAATTGCTGTTTCAATTGTAATCAATGGAACCATTCTAGATATAGGCAGTTCCTCCCTTTCATTGGCATTACTGGAGCAACTTAGATACAAGGATACATACAACCAGTGTTTGTTTGCGCAAGAAGTTTGGCATTTTTTAAAAATTCTATGTTTTTTTTCCCTATTAGACAATGGGGGAGAACTTTATACAAAGAGTACACTCCCAAAACTTATCTTCCTCAATAGAAATAAATTGCATTTGTTTAACACCTCTCACAACCTCAAAACGTTCCAAATTGTTTCAGAGCCAGTGAAGTACTTTTGAAATGTGGTCACTGTTGTAATGCACGTCACAGGAGGCATATTACTTCAGGGAGTAGTGCGAGCTGGTGCAGGAGGGCGACGGCAGCGAAGAGTGACATCATCAAGGTCCAGGTTAGTGATTGGAACGTAGGCAGATGCAGGAGGAGCGGCGAGGTCAAGGCGAGAGACTGTAGAAGGATGTGATCGAGGCCCAGGAGAGGCTTGAGTTCAGGGCCAGGGGCACCACTGGCCAGCCCACACTGCGATATGTGTGCGCACTAGATCCGTGCAGCAGAGCAGGTCTCCAGCCGTCTTGGATAGCCCTTGCCACTGGACCAAGACCTAGCTCTGTCAAGCCCGTCAAGACCTGGAATATTAGGTCCTTCATTGAAACACCTGTGAACTCATCCTTTTTTGGCGTGGGAGCAAGTCATCCTCGTTTTGAGGGACTGCCTATGATGATGATGATGATGCACGGCACAGGAAAGCAGGGAAGTGATTGGTTGGTTAGTATTTCTCACTTTTTCTTGGGCATTGGTTTAAATTAAGAGGTGGGACTCAAAACGAAACAATCAAAACTTGAAAACATAATTAATTAAGTAAAATATGTTAGAGATGGCAAGGGAGGTGATGTGTTACTGCTGCGGCATAGCAGAGGTAATGAACACCGTTGAGATCCAGGGCGACCACAACTGCAGTAAGTGTTGGCTGCTCAAGGAACTTCAGCTCCGTGTTGATGAGCTGGAGTCCGAGCTTCAAACACTGCGACCCATCAGCGAGGGGGAGAGTTATCTGGACACTGTGTTCGAGCAGACAGTCATGCCCCTTAAGTTAAATAATTCAAATTTGGTCAGTGGTTCAGGTCAGGAGGGTGTGACTACGAGTGAGGCAGGTATGGGGATCCAGGATGTAGTGATGGAGGAGCCTCAGCCCTTGCAATTGTCTAACAGATTCGAGGTTTTTGCTCCCTGTGTGGACGAGAGCAAAGACTGCAGGGAGGATGAACAAACTGACCACAGCACCGTAATCCAGGGGGCCATTCAAGTTGGGGGAGTAAAAAGAAATGTGGTAGTGGTAGGGGGCTGTAGAGTTGGGGCTATAGATACTGCTCTCTGCAGCCAAGAGCGTGAGTCCCGAAGACAGTGTTGCCTGCCCAGTGCCAAGGTTGACATCTCCACTGGGGCTGGAGAGGAACTTGGAGTGGGAGGGGAAAGATCCAGTTATCGTGATCCACGTAGGTACCAACAAATGTTAAAACGCTTGGAAAAGTAAGTTTACATAAAATCACAAGTCATTCCAATTATCCACCTGGACATTTCTCTTATTACTGGCTGGTTGTACTGCACTGGGTACCAACTACAAGCCACCTCTGCACTGAGGAGTTAAATTGAAAAGTAGGACCTCAAAGGTAGTCCCTGACTACTATGTGTGCGGGAAGTGTGTCCAGCTGCTGCAGCTCCTGATAGGCCGCATGACGGCACTGGAGCTGCGGATGGACTCACTCTGGAGCATGCGCGATGCTGAGAATGTTGTGGATAGCACATTTAGTGAGTTGGTCACACCACAGGTAAGGGTGAGGACAGATAGTGAATGGGTGACCAAGAGACAAGGGAAGAGCAGGAAGGTAGTGCAGGAGTCCCCTGCGGTCATCTCCCTCCAAAACAGATATACCGTTTTGGATACTGTTGGGGGAGATGACTTACCAGGGGAAGGCACCAGCAGCCAGGTTCAAGGCACCATGGGTGGCTCTGCTGCACAGAAGGGTGGGAAAAAGAGTGGGAGAGCTATAGTGAAATGGGACTCTATTGTAAGGGGAATAGATAGGAGTTTCTGCGGCCACAACCAAGACTCCAGGATGGTATGTTGCCTCCCTGGTGCAAGGGTCAAGGATGTCTCGGAGTGGCTGCAGAGCATTCTGGAGAGGGAGAGTGAACAGCCAGTTGTCGTGGTACATGTAGGTACCAACGATATAGGTAAGAAGCGGGAAGAGGTCCTACAAGCTGAATTTAGGGAGCTAGGAGTTAAATTAAAAAGTAGAACCTCAAAGGTAGTAATCTCTGGATTGCTACCAGTGCCACGTGCTAATGAGAGTAGAAGGAGCAGGATAGTTAGAATAAATACGTGGCTTGAGCAGTGGTGCAAGAGGGAGGGATTCAAATTCCTGGGACATTGGAACCAGTTCTGGGGGAAGTGGAACCTGTACAAAAGGGATGGTCTGCACTAGGGCAGGACTGGAACTGATGTCCTAGGGGTAACATTTGCTAATGCAGTTCGGGAGTATTTAAACTAATATGGCAGGGGGATGGGAACCGATGCAGCGAGACAGGGCAAAGTAATATGGAGTCAGAAACAGATGGTAGAAAGGTAAAAAGCAATAGTGGAAGGCCGAGTAAACAAAGGCAAGAAACAAAAAGGGCCACACTACATCATAATTCTAAAAGGACAAAGGGCATTAAAAAAACAAGCCTGAAGGCTTTGTGTCTTAATGCAAGGAGTATCCGTAATAAGGTGGATGAATTAACTGTGCAAATAGATGTTAACAGATATGATGTGATTGGGATTTCAGAGACGTGGCTCCACGATGATCAGGGCTGGGAACTCAACATCCAAGGGTATTCAACATTCATGAAGGATAGAATAAAAGGAAAAGGAGGTGGGGTAGCATTGCTGGTTAAAGAGGAGATTAATGCAATAGTTAGGAAGTACATTAGCTTGGATGATGTGGAATCTATATGGGTAGAGCTACAGAACACCAAAGGGCAAAAAACTTTAATGGGAGTCGTGTACAGACCTCAATAAAGGTGCAGCAGTTGTCATGGGTGACTTTAATATGCATATAGATTGGGCTAACCAAACTGGAAGCAATACTGTGGAGGAGGATTTCCTGGAGTGCATAAGGGATGGTTTTCTAGATCAATATGTCGAGGAACCAACTAGGGGGGAGGCCATCTTAGACTGGGTGTTGTGTAATGAGAGAGGATTAATTAGCAATCTCGTTGTGCGAGGCCCCTTGGGGAAGAGTGAACATAATATGGTGGAATTCTACATTAGGATGGAGAATGAAAAAGTTAATTCAGAGACCATGGTCCAGAACTTAAAGAAGGGTAACTTTGAAGGTATGAGGCGTGAATTGGCTAGGATACATTGGCGAATGATACTTAAGGGGTTGACTGTGGATGGGCAATGGCAAACATTTAGAGACCGCATGGATGAACTACAACAATTGTACATCCCTGTCTGGCGTAAAAATAAAAAAGAGAAAGTGGCTCAACCGTGGCTATCAAGGGAAATCAGGGATAGTATTAAAGCCAAGGAAGTGGCATACAAATTGGCCAGAAATAGCAGCGAACCCGGGGACTGGGAGAAATTTAGAACTCAGCAGAAGAGGACAAAGGGTTTGATTAGGGCAGGGAAAATAGAGTACGAGAGGAAGCTTGCAAGGAACATTAAGACAGACTGCAAAAGCTTCTTTGGATATGTAAAGAGAAATGGGTTAGTAAAGATAAACGTAGGTCCCCTGCAGTCAGAATCAGGGGAAGTAATAATGGGGAACAAAGAAATGGCAGACGAATTGAACAAGTACTTTAGTTCGGTATTCACTAAGGAGGACAAAACAACCTTCCGGAAATAAAAGGGGTCAGAGGGTCTTGTAAGAAGGAGGAACTGTGGGAAATCACTATTAGTCAGGAAATTGTGTTGGGGAAATTGATGGGATTGAAGGCCGATAAATCCCCAGGGCCTGATGGACTGCATCCCAGAGTACTTAAGGAGGTGACCTTGGAAATAGCGGATGCATTGACAGTCATTTTCCAACATTCCATAGACTCTGGATCAGTTCCTATGGAGTGGAGGGTAGCCAATGTAACCCCACTTTTTAAAAAAGGAGTGAGAGAGAACATAAGAACATGAGAACATAAGAATTAGGAGCAGGAGTAGGCCATCTAGACCCTCGAGCCTGCTCTGCCATTCAACAAGATCATGGCTGATCTGGCCGTGGACTCAGCTGCACTTACCCGCCCGCTCCCCATAACCCTTAATTCCCTTATTGGTTAAAAATCTATCTATCTGTGATTTGAATACATTCAATGAGCTAGCCTCAACTGCTTCCTTGGGCAGAGAATTCCACAGATTCACAACCCTCTGGGAGAAGAAATTCCTTCTCAACTCGGTTTTAAATTGGCTCCCCCGTATTTTGAGGCTGTGCCCCTAGTTCTAGTCTCCTCGACCAGTGGAAACAACCTCTCTGCCTCTATCTTGTCTAGTCCTTTCATTATTTGAAATGTTTCTATAAGATCACCCCTCATCCTTCTGAACTCCAACGAGTAAAGACCCAGTCTACTCAATCTATCATCATAAGGTAACCCCCTCATCTCCGGAATCAGCCTAGTGAATCGTCTCTGTACCCCCTCCAAAGCTAGTATATCCTTCCTTAAGAAAGGTGACCAAAACTGCACGCAGTACTCCAGGTGCGGCCTCACCAATACCCTATAAAGTTGCAGCAGGACCTCCCTGCTTTTGTACTCCATCCCTCTCGCAATGAAGGCCAACATTCCATTCGCCTTCCTGATTACCTGCTGCACCTGCAAACTAACTTTTTGGGATTCATGCACAAGGACCCCCAGGTCCCTCTGCACTGCAGCATGTTGTACTTTCTCCCCAATCAAATAATATTCCCTTTTACTGTTTTTTTTTCCAAGGTGGATGACCTCACATTTTCCGACATTATATTCCATCTGCCAAACCTTAGCCCATTCGCTTAACCTATCCAAATCTCTTTGCAACCTCTCTGTGTCCTCTACACAACCCTCTTTCCCACTAATCTTTGTGTCATCTGCAAATTTTGTTACACTACACTCTGTCCCTTCTTCCAGGTCATCTATGTATATTGTAAACAGTTGTGGTCCCTGCACCGATCCCTGTGGCACACCACTAACCATCTATTTCCAACCCGAAAAAGGACCCATTTATCCCGACTCTCTGCTTTCTGTTAGCTAGCCAATTCTCTATCCATGCTAATACATTTCCTCTGACTCAGCGTACCTTTATCTTCTGCAGTAACCTTTTGTGTGGCATCTTATCGATTGCCTTTTGGAAATCTAAATACACCACATCCATCGGTACACTTCTATCCACCATGCTCGTTATATCCTCAAAGAATTCCAGTAAATTAGTTAAACATGATTTCTCCTTCTTGAATCCATGCTGCGTCTGCTTGATTGCACTATTCCTATCTAGATGTCCCGCTATTTCTTCCTTAATGATAGCTTCAAGCATTTTCCCACGACAGATGTTAAACTAACCGGCCTATAGTTACCTGCCTTTTGTCTGCCCCCTTTTTTAAACAGAAAACAGGGAATTATAGACCGTTCAGCCTGACATCGGTAGTGGGTAAAATGATGGAATCAATTATTAAGGATGTCATAGCAGCGCATTTGGAAAGAGGTGACATGATAGGTCCAAGTCAGCATGGATTTGTGAAAGGGAAATCATGCTTGACAAATCTTCTGGAATTTTTTGAGGATGTTTCCAGTAGAGTGGACAAGGGAGAACCAGTTGATGTGGTGTATTTGGACTTTCAGAAGGCTTTCGACAAGGTCCCACACAAGAGATTAATGTGCAAAGTTAAAGCACATGGGATTGGGGGTAGTGTGCTGATGTGGATTGAGAACTGGTTGGCAGACAGGAAGCAAAGAGTAGGAGTAAATGGGGACTTTTCAGAAAGGCAGGCAGTGACTAATGGGATACCGCAAGGTTCTGTGCTGGGGCCCCAGCTGTTTACATTGTACATTAATGATTTAGACAAGGGGATAAAATGTAGTATCTCCTAATTTGCGGATGACACTAAGTTGGATGGCAGTGTGAGTTGTGAGGAGGATGCTATGGGGCTGCAGAGTGACTTGGATAGGTTAGGTGAGTGGGCAAATACATGGCAGATGAAGTATAATGTGGATAAATGTGAGGTTATCCACTTTGGTGGTAAAAACAGAGAGACAGACTATTATCTGAATGGTGACAGATTAGGAAAAGGGGAGGTGCAATGAGACCTGGGTGTCATGGTACATCAGTCATGGAAGGTTGGCATGCAGGTACAGCAGGAGGTTCAGAAAGCAAATGGCATGTTGGCCTTCACAGCGAGGGGATTTGAGTACAGGGGCAGGGAGGTGTTACTACAGTTGTACAGGGCCTTGGTGAGGCCACACCTGGAGTATTGTGTACAGTTTTGGTCTCCTAACTTGAGGAAGGACATTCTTGCTATTGAGGGAGTGCAGCGAAGGTTCACCAGACTGATTGCCGGGATGGCGGGACTGACATATCAAGAAAGACTGGATCAACTGGGCTTGTATTCACTGGAGTTCAGAGGAATGAGAGGGGATCTCATAGAAACGTTTAAAATTCTGACGGGTTCAGACAGGTTAGATGCAGGAAGAATGTTCCCAATGTTGGGGAAGTCCAGAACCAGGGGTCACAGTCTCAGCATAAGGGGTAAGCCATTTAGGACTGAAATGAGGAGAAACTTCTTTACCCAGAGAGTGGTGAACCTGTGGAATTCTCTACCACAGAAAGTTGTTGAGGCCAATTCACTAAATATATTCAAAAAGGGAGTTAGATATAGTCCTTACTACTAGGGGGATCAAGGGGTATGGCGAGAAAGCAGGAATGGGGTACTGAAGTTACATGTTCAGCCATGAACTCATTGAATGGCGGTGCAAGCTCGAAGGGCTGAATGGCCTACTCCTGCACCTATGTTCTCTGTTTCTATGTTCTATGTAATATCTCTTGTCTTAGTATGCATGGGATTGCGATCACTGATCTGACTCTCGTTGTGCTGGCACTTTTGCATCGCTGTACACCCAAAAACATTTCACATTGACAGAAATGCCAGGAATATTTCAAGAATTATGTTGCTTGTTCCTGTGAATATAAGGTAATTTTGACATGTATTTTTGCACATTTCAACCAAAGGAATGTGTGATTAGACAAATCTGTTATTAGAAATTCCTGTGTATGTAGCATTTACAGTTGATAATTTTAGGACAACTTTGAAACATTTATACTGCTTACTGATAAACATCATTTAAACAACAGATTACCATTTGCAGTTATGAGTATGATCTGGACTACAAAACTGTATTAAAACAAAACTATGGGCCCAAGTTTCCACATGATTTGCACCTGATTTTTAGGAGCAACTGGTGGAGAACGGACTATCTTAGAAATCGCAATTCTCCACATTTTTTTTTCTGCAGTTCTAGTCAGTTGGAACAGTTTCACTTTGGAACAGAATTTTTTCTTCAAAAGGGGGCGTGTCCGGCCACTGACGCCTGATTTCAAAGTTTCCACAGTGAAAATGTACTCCAAACTAACTTAGAATGGAGCAAGTGCAGATTTTTGTCGAACTGAAAAAACCTTGTCTACACATTAAAAAAATCAGGCACAGGTTACAAATTCGGCGTCCAGAACGAGGTGGGAGGGGGGAGGGGGGAAGGGAAGTCATTAAATTCTATAATAAATCCTTATTTATACTTATACAAATATTATACAAATAATTCCAACCTGAATAAACATTTATAAGCAAAGAAAAGATTAAATAAACCATCTTCCTACCTGTGTGAAAGTGCTTCAGGCACGGAGAATGCTGCAGGAAGCTTTACAAGTTGAGGAAGCCGTTCGTTCCCGCGGGGGGGGAGGAGGAAGCCATTCGTTCCCGCGGGGGGGGTGGAGGAAGCCATTCGTTCCCGCGGGGGAGGAGGAGGAAGCCATTCGTTCCCGCGGGGGGGGAGGAGGAAGCCATTCGTTCCCGCGGGGGGGGAGGAGGAAGCCATTCGTTCCCGCGGGGGGGGAGGAGGAAGTCATTCGTTCCCGCGGGGGGGGAGGAGGAAGCCGTTCGTTCTCGCGGGGGGGGGAGGAGGAAGCTGCTCCAGACGGCGGGCGATGGGGGAAGGAGATAGTGAGAAGGCTGCAGGAAGCCTCACAAGTTCAGCAGCCATTTCCCGACTGCAGGGGGGGGGAGTCCGTCGGGAAACGGCTGCCTCAACTTTCTGAGGCTTCCTGCAGCCTTCTCACTGCTGCAAGAAGCCTCAGTGCTGATGTGCTGATGGCAATGTGCTTTTATTAAAAAATGTTCAAAAATTAAACAGCTACAAAGAACTACAAAAATGGCCGAGTGCCAATGTTTCCTTCACACTGCGCGTGCGCGAACGCTCCAACGCACACGCAGGGTTGCCGGCAGGAAAAAAACTAATTTAAATGGTACCCGCCCCCTCCCACTTACAAAATCGGCGCGAGTGGTAGGCTCCGCCCCCCCTGGGCGCCGCACCAAGCAGACATGGAGCTGCAGGGCGCTCCAGAATCGCGCGTTTTTTTTCCGGCGCCGTTTTTTATCGTGTGGAAACTTGGGCCCTATATATTAAGGTATATGCAAATGAATAGACTCTTTTGGAAAATGAACTTGTGGCACACTATCCCTTTGTATTTTTATGCTGCATAATTTGCCCTGCTCTTGCATATAAAAGAAAACTGTTCCATGTTCTCAATTCCTGTTGACATTTTATGTTCCCAGTGTTCTGTGTAAGCAAAATTTATTCAAACACTTGTTACCTGGATTATAAAGAGCTCATGGATTTTTTCATCTCCACAACTGAGACCATCTATGCAGCTGCCTCTGTCAACCACCTGTCTTCCTCATTCTTTGCCCACCCACCATGCAGTTTCCCCCCCCCATTCCCTCCTTCAGTCAATTCTACATGACTCATTTCCTATTCCCTTGATCCGATCCACTCTACTCCACTCCTGGTCACTTAACAACCCTTCCTGGCCCCATTGTTTCGGACTTCCACGTTATCTTCTTTTCAAAACCGCTGTCATCACCCATCCTCTCAAAAAAAACATAGACACCTTTGACCTATCCTCTCGAACTACAGGTATATCTTCAATCTGCCTTTCCTGTCCGAGATATTCCAATGTGCTGTAACCTGCCAGCAAGCGGCAAGCGACAGAGGGGTGGCGAGGTCGAGGCGAAGGAGCGGCGAGAGATTGTAGAGCGATGTGATCGGGGCCCAGGAGAGGCGTGAGTTCGGAGCCCAGAAGAGCCGAGGGCCCAGGGGCAGCACGGCCCAGCCCACACTGTGATATGTGTGTGCACTAGGTCCGTGCAGCAGAGCAGGTCTCCAGTCGTCTTGGTTAATCCTTGCCACGAGAACAAGACCTAGCTCTGTCAAGCCCATGTGGTGGCTGGTGTGCAACGGCCACCCCACGTTAAAAAAAATCCACGCAAAGGCATCTTCCACCCTTCAATATGTAGTTCGGGATCTGGAATGTCAGGTCCTTCATTGAAACACCTGTGAACTCATCCCTTTTTGGTGTGGAAGCAAGTCACCCTCGATACGAGGGACTGCCTAAGAAGAAGTAGCAAAATTACACATATAAATGTCCCACAACCTGTTTTTGGTGCTATTTGTTAAAGGATAAATGGTGGCCAGGATATCACCCTTGCTCTTCTTCAAATAGCATAATGGAATCCTTTACATCGACCTGAGAGAGTAGACAGGTTTGACATCTCATCTAACAGATAGCAGTGCAGTACCCTCTCAGTATCAACTTAGATTATGTACTCATGTTTCTAGAATGGGCCTTGAACTCATAACCTTATGACTCAGAGAATAAAGTGCTACTACTGAGCAAACTCTGACATGAATAAGAAGTTAATGTTGCAGTGCCCCACAGTTTCTGCACATTTTAAAGAAGCACACCTATGTGTTCTTTTTAATATCATTTGCAGATTAATTCTTCAGTATCACTTGAGTTCTGTCTCTCTGACTAGGAGCATGCAAGGAGAGAAGGGGCAAGAGAAGAAGACTGAATCCCAAACTCACTTTTCTGAATTTTATTTCTGTGTGATAGGATCATATCTTCTTCTTAGGTGGTCCCTCGTATCGAGGATGACTTGCTTCCACGCCAAAAAGGGATGAGTTCACAGGTGTTTCAATGAAGGACCTGACATTCCAGGTCCAGAACTGCATATTGAAGGGTGGAAGTTGCCTGTGCGTGGATTTTTTTTACGTGTGGTGGCCATTGAAC
Source organism: Pristiophorus japonicus (assembly GCF_044704955.1). Taxonomy (NCBI): domain Eukaryota; kingdom Metazoa; phylum Chordata; class Chondrichthyes; family Pristiophoridae; genus Pristiophorus; species Pristiophorus japonicus. The sequence continues at coordinate 33,758,740 of NC_091982.1, read as the reverse complement.
ACCAGCCACCACACGGGCTTGACAGAGCTAGATCTTGGTCCAGTGGCAAAGATTAACCAGGACGACTGGAGACCAGCTCTGCTGCACAGACCTAGTGCGCACACATATCGCAGTGTGAGCTGGCCCGTGCTGCCCCTGGGCCCACGCCTCTTCTGGGCCCTGAACTCACACCTCTCCATCATATATCCAACTGTGAGCCAGTGTGGCTTTTAAGAACCAGCAAAATCAGCCTGAGTAAAACTGAGGACAGACAAATGAGGACAATGGCACATTCATCTTTGCACATGTTTTTTTTCTTAATTTTCAAGATTTATCCAGTACTTGATATCATCTTGAATGCTGTTCTGATGATACCAATGTAATTAATGTAGGATTATACTCTGATGAGAATGTGCTCCCTGCTATTATTGTTACGTGTGTACTGAGGGAAGAAACAGAAAATAATTTGGTATCGTGCCAAATCTTACCACGCACAGATCTGTCTCATTAAAAGAGAGGCTGACAGCAGTGTATAAAAAAATACTTGTTACATTTCTAGTCAAAACAACTCTTGTAAAACAGTAGGCATCGGGAAAGTGTTAGGAATAAGATTGATGATCAAAAGAATGACATACATTGGAAACCCCTTTAAACAGATGAGTGTACATTTACCAATCTTGTGTTCCCAGCTCTCTCTACCCCACACTTTCTTCAATGATGGCTCCCGTTGGGACCATGGGTTTGTTGAATTTACCCTATGGTTTAGTTTTATATGATACATTTTTGAACCAAAATGAGTGAGAATTGATGGGCCTCGTCTTGCTGTTCATTAATAGATTCCATTATACATGTACTGTAGCTCTCCCAGCCTATCAATTCTTCTTGTCAGGCACTGAGCTGATAGTTTTCCTCCTGCACCTAGACAATTACTATGGCCCTCTGCACAGCCCACATTTGCATCTATTATAAAACCCGGGTGGACCTATAAAATCGTACCAGAAATTAATGTGATATTTACTCTGTGGCTGAATAGTACTAATGGTAAGTATTTACTCATGGCTCACATGAGCTAGTAATGCCAACAATATAAATGTGCAAACACTGAATCAGATAAATCGGGGTGTTGTTAGCTTAGGAGATCCTTTGGAATGTATTCACTCACTAACTAGGTATCGGTGAGACCAGTTAATCAAGTGGCCAACTGGGGCCATCTGAGATCATTAATCCCACTGATGCCAGCATTATGTGCCCTGAGCAAGATTGCTAACAGAACTTAGTCAATAGAAATGTGTGAAGGGATGTGTTAAAATGCGCATTATCGCGTTATTTTTTTAAATTATATTTTGAAAATACATTGTCATAATTATCAATACATATCACTGCATTTCATTCTGAGATTTCAGGACCCAGGAGATGATTATCCCTACCTAATACAATTCCAATATGTCTCAAAGCTTGAAAGACGTCATAGGTGATAGATGACTATAAATTCTTTTGTCAAACATAATCAAGAGATGATTTCCAAAATATGAGCATTTGGAAATTTGATCCTTCAGAGCTTAAAAATCCTTCTTGCATTGTAGTGCCTTTTTACCTTTTATTTGTTGGGAAAAATCTGATTCATTTAATATTTTCTTCTCTACCTAATGAAAGAGCCACATGTCATGTTACTGCTGTTAATTAGTAAACAGTACATTGCGTTCTAGAAAATGAACCTTGTAAAGTCCTGTCCCTGCAGTACAGACTGACACGAGGCACATGCTGAAGTCAAGGTCACTCAGGACCTGCACCTTTATTACACAGCTCTCGAATGCCACACTTGCCTGAGACCTGTCTTTACATACCTGTCTGGGACAGGTATCCAGTGTCTCCTGCAAGTGCACCCCTGGTGGTAAAGTATGCTTGTGGTTACAGGTCATCTCTAGTTACAGTCATGTATAGCATAGTAAGATACAGTTATGTACAGTAGTGTGAGATACGTGACATCACCCTCCCCTAAGGTCTTATTGTCTTTATAGGCTCAGTCTCTCAGGTGGTCTACGCTCTCGCGTGGAGCGTCTTAATTGTTGTTCAGTTGTTTGCCTTGGTGCCTGTTTTTCTTTCGGTGTGATTGCTGGTATCTCGCCTGGGCTGTCTGTTTCGTTCAGTATGATTGTTGGTGTCTCACCTGGGCTGTCTGTTGGGATTGCCCTTTCCTCAGGTTGTTCCCTCTGTCTGTCCACCAGGTGTGATATGAGTTCCACATTGTAGTCTGCCTCTGGTTCAGCAGTGTTGTTGGTGAATCTACTTTTGACTTGGTCTACATGCCTCCGGCAGGTTTGGCCATTGTCCATTTGTATCACCAGTAGCCTGTTTCCTTCCTTGCCTGTTACTGTCCCTACAAGCCATTTGGGACCCCTGCCATAGTTTAGCACAAACACTTTGTCCCCTATCTCATTCCACCTCCCTCTCGAATTTCGGTCATGGTACTCAGTTAGCTTACGGCGCTTTGCCTCAACGATTTCATGCATGTCTGGGATGATTAATGAGAGCCTTGTCTTTAAGGTCCATTTCATCAATATTTGCGCGGGGGGAACTCCAATCAATGAATGCGGATGAGATCTGTATGCCAGCAGCAGTCGCGACAGGTGGCCCTGCAGCGTGGGACCTTGGATTTTGAGCATGCCTTGTTTAATGATTTGCACTGCTCGCTCCGCCTGGCCGTTGGAGGCCAGCTTGATTAGTGCCGTCTTAACGTGATTTATGCTGTGGTCACTTACAAAATCTTGGAATTCTGCGCTGGTGAAGCACGGACCATTATCATTGACCAATATGTCAGGAATTCCGTGCGTTGCAAACATAGTTCCAAGGCTCTCCACAGTGGTGGAGGTTGGGCTCGAGTTTAAAATGGTGCATTCGATCCACTTTGAAAATGCATCTACAACTACGAGGAGCTACTACATGAATGGGCCCGCATAGTCTACGTGCACCCACGACCACGGTTTGGTGGGCCAGGACCAGGGGCTCAGACGGGCCTCCCTGGGGGCATTACTGAGTTGGGCACAAATGGTGCACCGTCGGACGCAGAGCTCCAAGTCTGCGTCAATGCCAGGACACCAGACATGGGATCTGGCTATGGCCTTCATGAAAACGATTCCCGGGTGCTCGCGGTGGAGCTCCCAGACAAATGCCTCTCTGCCTCGCAGAGGCATAACTACTCGGCTGCCCCACATCAGGCAGTCTGCTTGTAGTGACAGCTCATGCATGCGCCCATGGAAAGGTTTGATCTCCTCGGGGCAGGCATCGTGAGCCTCTGCCCAGTCACCAGTTAAGACACATCTTTTTACTAGGGATAACGTGGGGTCGCTGGTCGTCCAGGCTCTGATTTGGCGAGCCATCATGGGCGAACCTGTGGACTCAAAGGCATTGATTGCCATGACTATCTCACAGTCCTGTTCATCAGACCCTTCCGTGGTCGCCAAGGATAGCCTGCTAAGCGCGTCGGCACAGTTGTCTGTGCCTGGTCTGTGCCTTATGGTATAGTCGTAAGACACCAGCATGAGTGCCCACCGTTGAATGCGCGCCAAGGCGTTGGCGTTTATTGTCTTGCTCTCGGATAGTAGGGACGTGAGGGGCTTGTGGTCGGTTTCTAACACGAACTTGGCCCCGAAAAGGTATTGGTGCATCTTTTTGACACCATACACACACGAGCGCTTCCTTCTCCACCATTCCGTACCTGCGCTCAGCCCGCCAAAGTGACCTGGAGGCATAAGCTATGGGTTGTAATTTACCCACACCATTGACATGTTGTAAAATGCACCCGACCCCGTACGCTGACGCATCACATGTAAGAACTAGCTTTTTACCAGGATCAAAGAAAGCCAAAACACTGTTGGAACATAGAAGGTTGCGTGCCTTATTGAAGGCATGTTCCTGGGCGTCCCCCCAAAACCAATCGCACCCCTTTCTGAGTAGCATGTGGAGAGGCTCCAGCAGCGTGCTTAAGTTCTGCATAAAGTTCACAAAGTAATTGAGTCGCCCGAGAAAGGCACGCAGTTCCGAGACATTCTGGGGCCTGGGTGCCAGGCGAATTGCTTCGGTTTTGGACTCTGTTGGGCGGATTCCATCAGTGGCAATCCTCTGCCCAAAACTTCAACCTCGGGCGCGAGAAACAGGCACTTGGATTTCTTAACTCTTAGGCCTATCCGATCCAACCGCTTTAGTACTTCCTCCAAATTACGGAGAAGGGAGTCAGTGTCCCTGCCCGTGATAAGTATGTCATCTTGAAATACAACCGTCCCCGGGATGGACTTGAGCAGACTCTCCATGTTGCGCTGGAATATGGCAGCTGCCGACTTGATGCCGAATGGGCATCGATTGCACATGAAAAGGCCTCGATGTGTGTTGATGGTGGTGAGTAGTTTAGACTCGTCGGTCAGTTCTTGCGTCATATTCGCAGATGCGAGATTGAGTTTTGAGAAAAGTTTTCCTCCAGCCAATGTGGCAAATAGGTCCTCCGCTCTGGGCAGCGGGTATTGGTCCTGTAGAGAGACTCTGTTTATGGTAGATTTTTAATCCACACAGATTCGTACGGATCTATCAGGCTTCATGACTGGGACGATGGGACTTGCCCAGTCGCTAAATTCCGCGGGTGAGATAATGCCTTCCCGCAGAAGCCTGTCTAATTCATGTTCAATCTTTTCCCTCATCACATAGGGCACAGCTCTGGCCTTGTGATGGACCGGTCTAGCATCCTGTGTGATGTAGATTTTGACTTTAGCCCCTTTGAAGGTGCCCACACCTGGCTGAAATAGATGTTCAAATCGACTTAGAACTGTTGAGCAGGAGGTCCGTTCCTCTGACGACATGGCGTGAACATCATCCCATTTCCCATTTAGTTTTGCCAGCCAGCTTCTCCCCAGCAGTGCTGGGAGATCTCCAGGGACAATCCACAGGGGAAGTCGGCTCACTGTCCCTTTGTGTGTGACTGAGAGCATGGTGCTGCCAAGGACTGGGACGATTTCTTTGGTATAGGTCCTTAGTTTGGTGTCGACCCTTGTGAGTTTTGGTCTGTCTCTTTTGTGCGGCTACAGCTGTTCAAATTGTTGAGCGCTCATGAGAGATTGACTCGCTCCCATATCCATCTCCATGTTGACGGGTATCCCGTTGAGTAGGACCCTCATCATTATTGGAGGCGTCTTGTTGTAAAAGCAGTGGCCATTGATCATGTTGACCCGCTGTACCTCGGTGTCCCGGGCACTGTCCCCACCGTCTTCTGGTCCGCTTTCCGACCCTTCCGATTCGTATACCAGCCGAGCTGCCGTTTTTTAAAAATCTGAGATTGATAGCATTTTGTTAACCAAAGGTATTATATGGGGATATGGGCCAAAGGTGGATGTAGATCGCAGATCAGTCATGATCTCATTAAATGGTGGAGCAGGCTCGAGTGGCTGAATGGCTTACTCCTGTTCCTGTGTTCCTCTGTTCCTAAGAATTAGAGCTGCAAGACAAAAACTAAGTGAAATCTTTCTGGAAATTAGCGATAACTGTGAGTTACCAACGGGTGCTAATTTGTTTCTTTCTCTGAATGTTATCAGCAGGGAGGATTCACTGCTGTTCAGTGAAGGCCACAGTTGAGTTAAGAAATGTCCCAACCAATGGAATTACTGACCCACTATATGGTTATCACTTTCACTGCTGGCATGAGGGATGCTATATCGATGCAAGTTCCTTGGACAGGCTGGGGAGGAATGGTCTATGAACAGAGAGACCTGGCAGGAGCCCCAGATCTACAGCAAGAGCCTGGAAATGTGGCTGGGGGATTGTAACCACCGGCCAGTCCAGCGCCCCTCCTTAGTGGTCAGCTTGGCTCAGCCCAGCACTGGCAGAGGCCAGCATTGTCTCAACATCAATTTTAAAATTCTCATCCTTGTGTTGAAATCCCTCCATGGCCTTGCCCCTCCCTACCACTGTAACCTCCTCCAGCCCTACAACCCTCCGAGATCTCTGTGCTGCTCCAATTAATTGTGGTCTCTTGCGCATCCCTAATTTTAATCACTCCACCATTGGTGGCCGTGCCTTCAACCGTATAGGCCCTAAGCTCTGGAATTCCCTCCTTAAACCTTTCAGCCTCTCCGCTTCTCTCTCCTCCTTTAAGATGATCCTTAAAATCTATCTGTGTGACCAGCTATCCTAATAGCTTCTTATGTGGCTTGGTGTCAATTTTTTTTTGATAATCGCTCCTGTGAAGCGCTTTGGGACATTTTACTGTATGGGATATAGCATACCATGGTGCAGAAGACAGATAGGCCTCAAAATTCGGGTGGTTTGTGCCATCCGTTACCGCCATGAAATGACGAAAAAACAGCAGCCAGCTGGTAGCGTGTCCCGCGGCTGGCACCATTTTGGGCAGGTCAGCAGCGCTGCCGTTGCCTGCCAGCATCGAAAGTATTTTAATGAGTTGAAGTACGACGTCAATTGGCATACATCGGCCGAGTTCACGCTAGCTCATCCATTTTGGAGTTCTCCACTCCCATTGCCACCCACGCTAAATCATGCCGGTGAGTGCTGCCATTAAAAGGAGTTTCAGAAGTGTTATGAGGAGTCTGGCAGGCCTTACGAGGATGACATTGACAGTGGAAAACACTAGATGGCCACCAGAACTTCAAACGCCTCCTTTGCCAAGATTCTACTTTTAGGGCTAGAACCTCCACTTTTTTTGCATGCTTAATTCCCACTTACCACCCATTTTATCGCTGAAATGATGTATAATGCCAATATATCGCCCATTTTGGCACAAAATGGAAACTGACGGGCATTTTTAGGAAACTTATCACCGAGCGTTACTTTCCCCATGTGCTTAATGCCGGAAAAAAATATTACTGCTCGCCCACTTTTTTGGGGCGGAATCATCAGAATGGGCAAAATCAATGCCCATAATATCGCCCAGCATTAATTTTCGCATTGATTTAACAGCGAGATTCAATAATACCACCCACCCACTTTTTTTTGTCATAAAGAATATATTTACCGAAACTAGCGTTGATGAGATCGCCCAGCGTCAATTTCACCACCGCATACACATGTCGGCCACAATATCGCTCGCCCAAAAAAATGCCCAGAAAAAGTGGAACTAACCAGAACTAATCACAGCGTTATGGACGCCATGTTCTAGATCACATGTCACATCTTTTAAAAGGCTGCTGTGCTTCAACCTCGGCGGACTTCGGATGTACTCTGCAGGTCGTTGGAGTTGATGTGAACATCTCTACAAACATCTTGACCATACTGTGACCGATTGGAATCGAATAGGTGTCTTCATTAGGACATTCCTTGTTTGTGACCAATCGATGAAAAACAGAGAGCTACTGCAATGGGGCCTGTCCTTTCTCACCCTCTCTTGGTGACCAATTATATGCAGCAGACTCGAAATCGCCGAAGGTACGCTCCACTGCATTATGTGCCCACTGTAAGATGCGACAGACTGATGAGGAGGACCAGACGTTACAACCCCACAAGTACAAGGAGAAGCATTCTTACCTCGACTTGCCAGACACCACCTGCCTTCGGAGGCTGCTAAATTTCCGGGCAGCATCCATGATGCTCACATCCTGCGTGAGAGCACTGTATCTGACTTGTTTAACAATCAGCCACAAGGTCAATGCTGGATGCTTGGTGACAAAGGATATGACCTCACCACCTGGCTGATGACCCCTCTGCATGACACCCACACCGAAGCCAAGAGGCGATACAATGAGAGCTACAGAGCAACTCACAATATTGTGGAGAAAACCATTGGAGTGCTGAAGCAGCGCTTTAGATGCCTGGACCACTCAGGAGGCGAGCTCCAATACCACCCTGAGCAGGTAGCTCAATTCGTGGTGGTGTGCTCCATGTTGCACAACTTGGCTATCAGAAGGTGACCAAGAATTGCCTGATGAGTTTGACAGTCCACCTCACCAGAGAGAGGAAGAGGAGGATGAGGAGGCAGATGCTGACATCGGCCCAGACAATCAGGCTGATGCTGAAGCCATGCCCCGGCCCCCCTGCAGACCACATGAAAGGACTCATGGTGCCATGAAAGCTGCAAGAGCCTTACGTCAGGAGCTCATCAATGATCGCTTTGCCTGAAAGATCGTTGGTGTTATTTACAAGGCTGACACACTGCTGGGTGTGCAGGTCATACATTAATGGTGGGCATCACCTTGGTGACAGTTAAAGTTTAAGTTGATTGATGTTAAGTGTGATTATATCCTTTGATGTTAAGGAATCACCAGCGTGTAACGGTGCAGCTATCTGAGCCAATGCACCACAAGGTTTTGTTCAATAAAAAACATTTAAACCAAACATTAGTCTGAAATCGTCAGTATTTCTGTACAATCCAACTCTTCCCCCTCCCCACCTCGCTTCTCCTCTCTACCTCTACCCCTTCCCCTTCCCCTCCTGACTCCAATCTGCCTGACCGAGGAGATCCTCACTCAGGCGATGCTTCATTGGAGAGCGGGGGGGGCGGGTGACGGCCGAAACGCTACTTGGACGGATACAGGAGAGGGCAGTCCGGAGGTGGGAATGTGCTCCGAGCCAGAAGCAAGATGTTGCTGCTGGCTCTCGTGTGGTTGGCAATGGGGGTGCGGCACCTTGGGGTGCAGTGCCGCGCTCCGGGACCACTGGGAGCCCTCTGCCACCAGTGTTCCTGGCTACCAGCTCCAGGGCTTCCTCCATCCCTTCCATGTTATATCTTATTTGTTGGACAAAAACTCGGTGCCAACTATGTTCTTGGTGCTTAGTAGGCTTTTTGCTGCTGGTGAATCTCCCTCGTGCCTCCCACAACAGCTTTGAGAATGTGTGAGAAGCCGGCAATCTGAAAATCCATTTTTACCACCCACGCCGGAAATAACGCCCATTTTTGGGTAATCTGCACTAAAGTGTAAAATCTAGCCCATAGAGCTTCTGTACAATACACAGTGTCAGCTCTAAGGCAGGTATTACTGTGCATCCTGCGTAAGTATATGTGACGCTATTATGTTGGTTTCCTAAGCAACAAGACTGATCTGTTGTGGAAGAAGTAACTGTAGACCCATTCAAAAATTGTATATCTCATGAAGCCTTAGCATTCGTATGTGATTTTTACCTTCAACCTCCAAGGCCACGAAGCAGCTAATTACACTTTTCACGCCTGAGAATTTTATTAATTACCGATGGGTTGATGTTTGGTTTAGAACTGGTTTACATTTGGATTAGTTAGTGATTTTTGCCCGCTTTCAAAATATTGCAGCTTTAGTAAAACTGCAGAGAGTTACACTTTTTAAAACATTTAAAACATTTAATGCTTTATTTTCATTGAATAGTTAAAAGGAAAATATTTGTATGTCCATGTGCAGATCATGGACATAAATGGATACTAGGCCTGAATCCTGATCGGGTATTCCTCGCTAAGAGTGAAACTCATAGCTGGTTCTGAAATCGTGGGTTTTGATATTCCATCCACATTTGCTGCCCGACACTCTCTATAAGTGTCACTCCCCACTGGGAATGCCCAGTCAGGGAATTAGCCTCATGGTCTTATGTCGGTATGTAAAAACAGAAAATGCTTGAAGTGCTTGGCAGGTCTGTTGACGTTCAAAAAGAGAGAAGACAGTTTTGTTTTTGTCGGGTCTGATGAAAGATTTCTATGTGGAACAATAAAACATTTTTCTTTTTTTTGATGCTGATAAAGTTGCTGTATGTTCCAGCATTTTCTGGTTTTATTTAAGGTTTTTAGCATGTCTAGTTCTCTATATATCTCTACCTTACTTCTAGGTATCATCATTTTGCAAGAATAGTAAAGAAATAACAAACATAGTGGTGGAAGGGCTGGAAAATAGGCCTGGACTCAGATGCTTGGGGTCACGAAGCAAGGCTTGAACCTTCATTCAATAGAAGGAATGAGCACTGGTCTCCTGGGCCCCACTGGCAGTGTTCAAAAGAACATAAGAATATAAGAAATAGGAGCAGGAGTAGGCCATTTGGCCCCTCAATCCTACTCCGCCATTCAATAAGATCATGGCTGATCTGATCTTGGCCTCAGCTCCAATTCCCTGCCCACTCCCCATAACCCTTGAGTCCCTTATCATCCAAAATTCTGTCTCTCTCCACCTTAAATATAGGTTCAAGCCAGTATCATGGCCTAGAATCCCTGGAGCACCGTAAAATGAATAGAACAATCAATTATTAAAAGTGCTTTGATCCAGATGTGTATGGAATATGTCTAATGTCTATTGTGGGTTGAAATTATCCAAACTGAAATGAAGTGTACTCACAGTCCTCATAAATGGTTATCTTCATGCCTTTGTGTATATAGATTGTAAATATTATTCAGTTGATCGCCTTTATCTGACAGACCAGCTGTCAAAGCATGTGCCTGTTTCTTCAAAAGGATTCTAAGTATATAAAAAGTACACATTTCACATGCTGGCATCTGGTTTGTTTTGCTGTGGCAAATTGGAATGAAGTAAGCTCTGTGAACTTGTACTTACATCATTCTTAAAAAGACTATTCTATTTTCACCGAGGGAAGAAAATCAAGAAAATTACTTCAACTCAAGTTCTGTAAGAAGAATTTAAGAGGCCTGAACTGACCAGTTTATTTTGAACTGTATTGTGCAGTTCAACATCTTATCTGTACTGTTTGCTTCTGTAATAATTTCTCATTCAAACCTTAACCTGTTTAATAGTCTTGGCTCACTGGTTGGCTGCTTGCCTTTGAATTAGAAGGCTCTGGGTTCAATTCACACTCCTAATAATTTGAGTACGGAATCGAGGTTGGCACGTACTGAGGGAGTGCTGCACTGTCAGATGAGATGATACATTGAGGTCCCGTTTTCCCTCTCAGGTGAATGTAAAAGATCCCATGTCACTATTTCAAAGAAGAGCAGGGAATTTCTCCCAGCAACATTTATCCCTCAACCAAAACCTAAAAAAAGTCGTTTATTTCATTGCTGCTTGTGGGACTTGCTGTGGGCAAACTGGCTGCTGTGTTTCCTACATTGTGACCATGGGGCCAATTTTCAGCACCTCACTGCCCGCTGCAGCCGACTGCTGCCCACTGCTGCCGACATTCCTCTTGAAGATCCGCCCAGTGCCACTTTCGGGGTGGCCTGGAGCTGGAGGGGGCAGGAGGGGAGAGTCGCAGGGAACCGCCCGCTGACGCCAGCGGACGGCCGAGTGGCACAACTGAGCTCCCGCCCGCCGAGCTCCCAGATTCCTGTGGGCGGGAGTCGCCGGCAGAATGGGGGCGGACCATTGGCTGGAGGCTGGTCTGTCCTCGCTGGTGAGTGTGAAGCACCTGAAAAAAAGGTAAGTGAACGTTGTAATATTTTTTTTCAACAGCGACTTACTTGGATGGGGTCCCCTGAAGGTCTTCGGATATTTTTTTTATTTTTTGCTGTTTTTTTTTTTCAGGTCTTCGACCCTCCATGGGCCAACTCCATCCTCGACGGCATTTGGGCGGCAAGCGTCTCTGCCGCCGAGAATGCGACCTCCCGCTGGCTGCTGCCCAGATTGGCGGCGTACATCTTCCATTTGCCGCCCGCCAACCTTCAAGGGACCTTCTTCATGAATATTCTGCCCAAAGTACCATCCGGTACCTCAGTGGCCATCGACGGCACTCTTGGTGGCACATGGGCAGGCGGAGGCCTTGCTGAAAATCGGCCCTTATAATTCTAAAGTACTTAATTAGCTGTGAAGCACTTTGGGACATTGCGAAAGCCACAATATAAATGTAAGTACGCCTTGGTGAAGATGTTGATGATGACTTGGAGTTCAGCCTCTGAATGTGCTCAGACACGAGCGTCGTCTGCATACTGTAGTTCGACGACAGAGGATGGGACCGTCTTGGATCTGGCCTGGAGGCGACGAAGGTTGAACAGGTTCTCACTGGTTCTATAGTTTAGTTCCACTCCAGCAGGGAGCTTGTTGAGTGTGAGGTGGAGCATTGCAGCAAGGAAGATCAAGAAGAGGGTTGGCGTGATGATGCAACCCTGCTTAACCCTGGTCCAGACATTGATTGGGTCTGTGGTGGATCCGTTGGTTAGGATCACGGCTTGCATGTCGTCGTGGAGCAGGTGGAGGATGGTGACAAACTCTTGGGGGCCAGCTGAAATGGAGGAGGATGCTCCATAGTCCCTCGCAGTCAACTGTGTCAAAGGCCTTTGTAAGTTCAAAGAAGGCCATGTACAAGAGTTGGTGCTGTTCCCTGAATTTCTCTTGCAGTTGTCGCGCTGTAAAGATCATGTCCGTTGTACTCTGTAGTGGACGGTTTCTGCATTGTGACTCCGGGAAGAGCTCCTCAGCCACAGGGAGAAGACGGTTGAGGAGGATTCTAGCGATGACTTTCCCAGTGGCTGATAACAGGGAGATTCCTCTGTAGTTGCGGCAGTCGGACTTTTTTAAAGCTGGTCACGATTACTACATCTCTGAGATCTCCTGGCATGCTCTCCTCCTTCCAGATGAGAGAGATGAGGTCATGCATTCGTGCCAATAGTGTCTCTGCGCATACTTTAGTGCCTCAGCGGGGATTCCATCCACTCCCGAAACCTTGTTGTTCTTAAGCTGACGGATGGCCTTTTCTACCTCATGCAGGGCTGGGGTTTTGCTGAGATCGTGATTGTAAGCATGCTGCGGGATAGAGTCGAGAACACTCGTGTCAAAGGCAGAGTCTCGATTAAGGAGATCTTCGAAGTGCTCCTTCCAGCAGGTCCTGACTGCCTCGGTGTCCTTGATGAGTGCTTCCCCGTTCTTGGCCAGCAGTGAGGTGGGGCCTTGGGTGCTTGGGCCACAGGTGGACTTTCTTTCTTTCTTTAATTGTTTAGCCTGTTACGAATATTATTTTTGCATGGTTGATATTATGGTCTAGAAATTACCGGTAACATTGGTGGCCAAGGATAATGGTCGTTGGCCAAAAGAGTGCAGGCAGTACTCGCAGTTTGGTACTGCCTGCTCATAAATATTAGCGTTATTAGAAATAACCAGTTTACGGCTATCTCTGGTCACTTTAAATAATCAGATTTGAGTGCAAATCAATATGGTGGGTATATTGTGTTTAATCAGAGTTTAAGACGGAACATAAAACACTAGTTATACAGCAAAAACGTATGACTGTGCCAAGTAGCTGGTACCGATCCAATCGAACAGACACCGGGTGCACATGAGCAGTTCTCTTCCTTTCATCTAGAGCCTATAGCTCTCCCCTCCACCGTCTGTGGGAACAAGCCCTAAGGAGGTTCATTTTATTCTCTTTTTAGGGGTGGGCCTGAAATGGGATATTGAAAAGACCTTTTGGCTGATAGCGGTCCCCCTAAAAACTCAGTTACCCAATTGGGCGTTGAATTCTTTGTCTCAATTCTTGAATCAAAGCCCTCCTAAAGATATCTCATGATCCTGTTCACATGAATTTCCTATTTATACTTTCCAAAGGCTCTTCCTTTGAAATTTGTGTCTTATTTCCCTGGTCCCTGTTAGATCTCTTAATTTCCAATGAAATACGAACTCCAGTTGTAGTTTTAATGTAATTTTATTCTGGCAGCAGTAACAAGCTCTTGGCTTTAAGCCAGGCCTTTGTCCTTCTGAGACCACATGGCCAAAATGGTTGTACTTATACCTGGTTCAATTTACAGAAAAGAACTCGCCTTCTTTGACCTTACTGGCTCAATTGATATTCTTTTAACCTTTAATTGGCTCGCTAACCAAGGTCCTAAAATGTCAAGTTGATTGATGACTTAATTCAACATGCTGAGTTGCACGTAGCACATGGGTCTTCCTGTTATAATTTCAAATGGGCTTAGACCTGTAGTTCTGTTCAGGGTTGCCCTAATGCTACATAGCACTATTAGTAGTGCCTGGGGCCATGGTGTTCCTTCTTGGTAATATTTGGCAAGCTGTTGTTTCAGAGTTCGATTAATTCGATCTACTTGTCCTGATGATTGTGGATGATAAGGACAGTGTAAATCCCACGTAATGTTCAGTAACCTACAGACTTCTTGGCAGACAGCACCTGTGAAGTGTGTTCCCTGATCTGAGTCAATGCTACTCGGGACTCCCCATCGGGGAATGTAATCCTTACACAAGACCTTTGCAGTGTGATTGGCTGTGGCTCTTTTAGTTGGGACAGCTTCTACCCATCTAGAGAATCTGTCGACCATGGCAAGAATGTTAATGTATCCTTGGCATGAAGGAAGAGATATATAATTAACCTGCAGATGCTGGAATGGTCCGACAGGGGCAGGGGGCCTCAGTTGGGGCATTACCGTGATGGGTCCAGAATTATATTTCTGGCAGACCACACAGCAGTCTGTTACCAGCTGGGCATGTTTTTTAAATCCCCGGCCCCACCAGCTTTTCTGGAACCATGCCGTCATCTGTTGTGAGGCCAAGTGTCCCCACGAGTGGAGCTGTTGGGCTAAAAAAGGCATAAGCGCTTGTGGCGCGACTGGCTTGTCGGTAACTCTTTGTCTCCAGACACCATCTTCACATAGCTTCATTCCTGCCTCAATCCATGTCCATTTTTCCTCTTGGGAGCACTCGCCTTCATTGTTTGAAGGTCTCATGTCAGAGTCCTGAGTGCTTTCAATCTGCATATCTGTGTTGGTTCTTCTAGGGGAGCGCCCTGTGAAGTAGCTGCCTGGTCGGCTAGGGCATTTCCCTTTGCTTCTGTGGTATTTTCCCTGGTATGGGTCTTACACTTCAGGATGGTCATTTCCTGAGGTAATTGTATGGCCTCTAGTAAGTCTCGGACTTCTTTTCCATTTCGGATAGGTGTACCAGCAGCAGTGAGGAATCCTCTTTTCCGCCATAACAGACCAAAGTCGTGAGCGACTCCAAAAGCATAACGCGAATCTGTGTAGACATTAGCTGTCTGTCCTTCTGCTTTTCGACATGCTTCTGACAGGGCCCGTATCTCGGCCTGTTGTGCTGACATTCCTGAGGGTAAACATCCTTTTGCCACTACTTCATATAAAGTTGTAACTGCCCATCCTGCTTTTCTGGTACCATTGTCAACAAAGGAGGAACCATCTGTAAACAGGATGAGGTCTGGGTTGTGCAGAGGCTCCTCTGCTGCTAAGGCTGCTTCTTCTGTTTCTTTTAAAATCTCCACGCAGTCATGCTCTTCACATTCTCCCCCCTCTTGCTCCCTCGATTCTGACATCGGGAGCATAGTTGCGGGATTAACCGGGCTGGCCCGGACAATATGGAGATTAGGAGATTCCAAAACTGCTGTCCAGCGGGTCCATCTAGCTGCCGTCACATGAGACATTCTATTCATAGACAGCAAAGCATGTACGGTGTGGGGACACTTGACAATCAGTTTTTAGACCCGCAGTGATCATTACCGCTCGACATGTAGCTTGCATGGCCCTTAGGCTACTTCCCCATCTGAGGGTTACCGCATCCAGTTTTGCCGAATAACAGCCAATAGGTCTTTGCCGATCCCCATGTTCTTGTGTCAGTATAGCTGTCATATATCCTTTTTTCTCATGGACAAACAGGGTAAATGGCTTACCACTGTCGGGGATTCCAAGAGCTGGTGCCGAACACAAAGCCTTTTTCAAACTCTGGAAGGCCTCTTGCTGTTCCTTCGTGAGGGTGATGGCTTCTTTAGAGGCACGTTTCCCCTTTAAGGTATCATTTAGTGGCTGAGCAAGCTGTGTGAAGGAGACAATCCGATTTCTGTTAAAGTTACACAATCCCAAAAAGGACCTTAGTTCCTGAATAGTGGTGGGTTTTTTAGCAGCCCGAATGGCTGCAGTTCTATTCTGGGTAAGTTCTCTCTTTCCTTGTGAAATCTTTTGTCCCAGGTATACAACCTCTTCTTGGGATATTTGTGCTTTGTCGATGCTGGCTTTATGTCCTTTCAGCCAAAGGTGGTCCAGCAAAGCTCGTAAATCTTGTTCATGCTGTTCTTCCATGTTTGAAGCTAGCAGGATATCGTCTAGATATTGGATGACTGTGGATGACAGGGGAGATAATTCTCACAAATGGCTTTGTAAAGCCATGTGGAATACCGTAGGGCTGTTGTGGAAACCCTGCGGTAACCGCGTCCAAGTATACTGTTGTCCTTGGACCGTGAAAGTAAACCACTGTCGAACCTCCGGTGCCAGAGGCACCGACCAAAATCCATTGGCCATATCTATAACCGAGAAATATTTATGTTCCGGTTTGAGGGCATTAAAAATGCTGGAGGGATCTGCGACCAAAGGAGCTTTTTGATCAATACACTGGTTAGCTTTCCTATAATCAACAGTCAAACGCCAAGTCTCATTAGATTTCTGTACCGGCCACACGGGGCTATTGGAGGAGCTATGCATTTTAATAAGTATCCCTTGTTTCTCCCATTGCTGAATAACCGGTAAGATTCCTGCAATGGCAGTTGGACTGATGGAATACTGTTTAGTGCATAGAGGCTTGGTCCTGGTAAATGACGCAGGCTCCATCTGGTGTAGGCCACAATCGTTCTTATCTTTAGCCCATATCAGGTGTTCCTTCAATTCTTCTTTCTTCAAAGTTCTAATTGATCATGTCACCCGACCATCTTCAAAATGCAACGATGAATCTACTTGGATTAGAACGTCCATTCTCAAAAGGGGTTGATCTACTGAGCCTATCCAGACCGGCTTGGTTAGTTCATGTGGACCCAGCCCTATAAGTACCGGTGTTGTCCTTTTAATTTCCATTTTATGGCCCCCAACTCCATAGACTGTACGTGCCCTACCATCCAACAGCAAAAAGTCTCCATATTGTAGGAGTAAGCATGTTAATTCCGCCCCTGTGTCTAAAAGACAGTCCACATCCTTATCGCCCACCCTCACAGTTATAGATAGCCCATCTCCCCTTTGTTGTATTAGTGGAGGAGGTGGACCAGGGTGGGCTCTAATTGTTTTTTGCTATCCCAAGTAACTCCTTCTGTTGTTGTATTGTCAGTCGCTTAAATGCTTCTATGAGGTCGTTATCTTGTGACAAGCCTGGTTTGTTGGCTGGATTGTATCCCTGGCTGCGTCCTCTTCCCCGCCCATGATCTTGCTGTTTTGCCCTGCACGTCTTGGCCCAGTGACCTTCTTTCCCACAATAATGACATTTTCCGGGTAATTTTCCTAATAACTGTTTATCGGAATCCTGGGATTTCCATGCCACAGCCTGTACAGCTCGGACTTTAGCTCCCATATCCCGATCTAATTGGTTACATCGATCCACCAATGCTGCAAAGGTAGTTCCTCTACCTTCCCAGTCCGGTAACACTACCTTAAGCATTTTAGACAGTTCTGGCTTTAGACCTGCCACGAAAGCTGCTTTCAGGGGTCCAAACACTTGTTCATCCATTTCCTCATCCGTATTATTCATTCCCGAATGTTCTAGCCACGTGCATCTAAACCGCTTGTCATACTCCAGGACCTCCTCTGTTCCTTTCTGTTGGCAGGCTGCAATTTTTCCCCAGTCTGTTTTAGCTGGACTAAAGGCTTGCAGCCAGTGTTTAATCGCCTCCCACCCTGCATTTAATTCTTGCTCATCCTGCCCCAAAGCTTCTTCTACCTTGTCGTGCAATTTTCTTCCCTGCGTTTTTGGCACCATTATGGTCAAAATTTGCACTCCGTCCCAGGGATGAAGTTGATATATATTTCTTAAGCGGTCCAATTGGTCCCACGTTTTCACTCCCCCTTTCTTTGGATTGGGCAATTCCTTGGACCATTTATCAATTTTCTCTGGGTCTGCCGGATCATGAAATAAGTATTCTGCATACACACTTTTCCTCGTTTTTTTGGTTCCGCCCTCATCCGCAGTCTCTTCTGATTTGACTACAACTTGTCTTTTTTTAAACGGGGCAAAGCGCATGCCTAATTCTTCATCCTCCGACCCTGTATCGTCAGAGGATTCAGAATCCGTATCTATCCCTCGGTCGTGTCTTCAGGTTTGCGCTTTTAATTTATCCAAACATGGGAATTGACCAATACATTTTCCTTTTCCTATTACTGTCTCTTGACCTAATGATTTTTTCCATTCTTTAATTTCACCTTTAAGATCTTTAACTTCCGCTTCCGATTTTTCAAGTTCAAGTCTTGTCTGTCGTAGCTGTGCACAAACAGCTTGCAATTGGTCCTTTGTACTGGTCAGTTCTTGATCATGTTGTGAACGCATTATAATTTAATTCTGCTTTCGTATCTGTCCCATAACAGCTAGGGACCATCGGATTCGCTCTTTATTTTTCATACAGGTCGTTTTTCCCCAGACCCTTTTAATCTCGTCCAAGGACCTTGTCCTTTGGAGGTACGGTATTTTTGTTTGATCTTAATACAGGTTTTAGATAAGTTGAATTGTTGCTCTATGTATTCTTTCAACTGTTGGAGGATTTCATCTATTGAAACCTTAGGTGGTGTCCGCCCGCCTTTAACAGGTGTAGGCAATTCTTTGCTCTTCTCTCCTGCTGCCATAATACTGATTTCTTTACTGGGGTCTCGAGTCGTAGGCTTTCCAGCCAATCAGTGGGTCGGTGATTAATTAACTAACACACCGCCAAAGTTAGACGTCTATGGGACCTCGAGCCGACTACCAACCAGAGGGTTCGCAAACCGGAGGCTTTCGGAATCACGTAGAAGGAGAGGCAAATTTAGACTTTTGACCGAGGACTTTTATAAAAAGGAGTCCTTACCTCAGTATGTCGGTCCGATGTCCAAAATTCAGTTTCTTCCCTCAGCGATTGTGTTCGTGACGCCAAAATTGTTAGATCTCTTAATTTCCAATGAAATATGAACTCCGGTTGTAGTTTTAATGTAATTTTATTCTGGCAGCAGCAACAAGCTCTTGGCTTTAACCCAGGCCTTTGTCCTTCTGAGACCACATGGCCAAAATGGCTGTACTTATACCTGGTTCAATTTACAGAAAAGAACTCGCCTTCTTTGACCTTATTGACTCAATTGATAGTCTTTTAACCTTTAATTGGCTCACTAACCAAGGTCCTAAAATGTCAAGTCGATTGATGACTTAATGCAACATGCTGAGTTGCACATAGCAGCTTTGACTTTGGGTCTGTGAATTTTCACAAAACTGCAGCCAGGCTGCAGAGCTTGAATTCTCTATCAGTCCCTATCTTCTTGGATACAATTAGTACAAGGCCTGGCCCTGTACTCTCTCAACTCTTTTGGGGGGGGGGAACAAAATAAAAATTAGATCAAGTGCCCCCCGATCTGGGGGACACTTTGAACTCGGATCGCTGGATTCAAAGTCCAGAGTGCTCACCATTACACCATTTAACCAACGGTCCTGTACTCTCTCAACCATGAGGCCCAAACCCAAGCTGTCTCAGATCAATCGGTCGTTATCTCCTTTACAATCTAGCAAGCTGTTCTATTCTGAGACTGTGTTTACCTTAACCTCCCCAAATTCCTTCCATTCTAAGTCTTTCGATACTAATTAACTTATAGTTATCTTCACAAGCAGTTCTGTTAAGCTAACTTCAATTCCTACCTTAGCAGTGTACATAAAATACATAAACAAGGTTCAAGTGAAAACAACAGATAATTGCTTGGCAACAAGAAGATTGTATATGGCTGTCATAGCACACAATGCCATAACATTCGCAGGAAACTAAAACATTTGCACATTCCAAGCATCTATCTAGCCATGCTAGTACCAGCCTGAGGAGACATTTTGTCTCCAGTTCTAAAATAACCAGCATTATTCGCGTCACAGTTTTATTTGCATAACCATATGTTTTTAACTATCCCTAATTTCTAACAGCATGTTGTTGATTTTTTAGTGTTGTGTGCAGTGCTACTCTCAGAAGGAGGCCAAAGGTCATCTGTCTCCTGCTCGCAGTGTAGAGAAACGGGGAAGAAAGGAGCGACTCGAACAGTTGCTATACTTGCTCCAAAAATATGGCTGCCACCTGATGTTTGTGGATTTTTTACTAGTTTATGAAATGAATGCAGATAAAAGAGATCTTATCAGAGGTCATCTTCCATCATTACAATGAAGATCACCCATTGATTTACTGACCCACAAATATTATAGGCCTCCCAGAAATCTGCCAGAAAATGCAACTCTTTGCCACTGAGGCAAAAAAATGAAAGTTCAAGAGCTAGAACCTCTACTTTTATGCTTCCGCCGTGGGTGGTAAAAAATCGGCAGCTTCTCGCCCATTCTCAAAGCACCTAGTCTCCATTTTTGAAAATGGGCGTTACCGCAAGCGATATGAAATGGGCGGCAGCGTTAAATCTCGTTGAACTTCTGCCGTAAAATGTCGCCACCCTTAGCAATGGTATGGCAACACTCGCTTCCCGTGATTCAGGAGGTCAAAAGTCATCATGACATGCGCAGAAGAGGAGAGAGACAGAGAGGGAACTGAGAGGGACTGAAGGAGTGTGTGGGTGTGGTGTGGTTGCTTTGGGAGGAAGGAGGGAGAGTTTAGAGCTTTAAAGCAAATAGGGAAACAAAAATTAGCTGTAACCAGCCACATATTTGCCCGTATTTGGCCTATAATGGAGGGAGAGGAGGAGGCATCACAGCACGCTGTGGAGACTGACGCTGGCGAGAGCAATGAGCTGGGAGAGGAGCACATTAGAGGGCACAAAAGAGGACTCAGACGAGGAAAATGCCTCCATCCTGCAGGAGGTCGAGTTATGCTGGGGTGATTTGACACAGGGAGGGCGTGGGAAGCCCACCCTGAAGACCTACCAAAAGATATGGACCGAGATAGCAGAGGTGGTCTCGTCGGCGACCAACGAGGTGCATGAGGGCAACCAAAGCCGCAAACGATCGAACGACCTTGTGGGATCCGCAAGAGTAAGTATTACATTGATTTACATGTACTTATGTATTTATATAATTTGATTTGTAACAGTCATGAGTGACTATCAGCAGGTGTGAGGTCTTTCACTTTTACCGGGAATGTTTTACTCAAAACCTGCGGTCACGGGTGCACGTCTTTCGGTAAAGAATGATAATTATCATAACAATCATGATTACATCTGTCGGTTATATGTTGCATCAGTCTCTGTGACAGTACCTAGCAATGATATCATGCAATGACCTCATGCCATGTTGTCCTGTCACCTTATACAGAAGAAGCTATTGACGATGAGGTCCATGCAGAGGCGAACGGGTGGGGGACCACCAGTTCCCAGCGACATCACTGGGATGGAGGAGCGGGTGCTAGCACTCGTGGGGAAGCACACCCGGACAGCCACGGAAGCATCTGCAGACCATGAAGTGATGCCACGTGAGTAAAGCTTACACCATTGCGTGATGTAAATTCAATAGATGCCACATCCACTCAAATCCGAACAATCATATATGATAGATGATTTCTAAAATTGTCCTAGAAATAATGCTGACCATGTGTTGATGGTCATGAAATGTGATGTCTGTGGTGATTTTGATAGCGGTAGTGCTTTTGTCGTGTATATGCTGTGTGTAGCGCTGGACTCACCTTGTGACCCTAATAACCTCATTTGTGTTTTGCAGCTCAGTCAGCAGCACGGCCCCAGGCAAGACCTCAGAGGCAAGAAGGTAGGGGCGCAGGGCCCGACTCTCTGGACAATCCTACATCTGGTGCTGAGGAGCTCCGATTCGCGCCCGTCAATCTGCTGGGTCTCTACGGATGAGAGCGCGGACTTCGAGGAACCTGCATCACCCGCGCTCCAGAAGCCATTCCACCCCAAGGCCATCTAATGGTCCTCCGGTCATTCCGGCCTTCACTCTGGAGGTACCGGCGCCAAGTACCTCACCACAGGGCACTTCATTTGTCCCCAGGATGGTGCCGACCCCGCAGAGGCCTCGTGGATGCGGCAGATCTGGTCCACGAGCACCACGTGAGAGTGGAGAGATGGTACAGTTGTCCAGGAGGACTGTAGACATTGGTGACCAGCTCATCGAAGCATTAGGGGGCATATCCCAACAGCTGGCCACCATGACCGAGTACATTCCGTGGATGGCGGTGGCCCTGGATGCAATCGCCAGGAACACTGCTGGCACAGGCCTCCCAGTGGTCCCCGAGTACAGCACTCCACCCCTAGGTTCCACATCACCACTGCGAAAACCAGATGAGAGCAAGGACCAAGATCCTGCTTCTGCATCAGAGAATGTTGCCCCCTTGGCAACCCCCGCTCCCATACCTGTGCAACCACCGCCTCTGCCTTCATCCCCCCCACTGAGGCACCAACTGAGGAGCTCCTCGGCCAGGCGCCGTGGAGCGAGGAGGGGAAGGGGTAGAGGTGGGGAGAAGAAAGGGAGGGAGGAAGGAATGTGAGCTGCATGTCCGCAGGTGATGGCTGTGTTATATCTCCATCTGGGTGTATGCAATTTGTTGTAATGCATGGGGGAGGGGACCATCCTCCTGCTTTGCCTTTGTATTCTGTGTTGCTGGACATGTTGAACATTTGATTGATGTCAATGGTGGAAAAAGTGGGGTGTGGCGGGGGTTGGGTGTTTTTGCCTGTGATACTTATCATTTCAGACCAATGTTGGTACAAAAATGTTTTTATTGAACATAACCTTATTGTGCATTGTCTCAGGTAGCTGAACCGTTACACACTGGTGATTCCTTAACATGAAAGGGTTAAATACAACTTAATTCAATCAACGTAAACTTTAACTGGCACTAAGGTGATGGGCACCATTGATGTCTGAGCTGCACACACATAGTAGTGTGTCAGCATTGTCACTCACAGCAACATTCTTTCAGGCAAATCGTTGAGATCTCAGCTTCTCACGGAAGATTCTTGTAGCTATGTAGCCACCATGGGCCCTTTCCTTCGGACTGGAGGGGTCGTGGGCATGGTTGCATAGCCAGCCTGATTATCTGGCCCTAGGTCAGCGTCCAGCCCCTCGTCGTCCTCTTCCTCTCTCTCCTGAGGTGGAGCATCAGTCTCTTCTGGCAATTCTTGTCCCCTCCTGATAGCCAGATTGTGCAGCATGGATCACACGACCACAAATTTACCTACTTGGTCAGGGTTGTATTGTAGCTCTCCTCCTGAGTGATCCAGACATCTGAAGCACTGCTTAAGCAGTTATTGTTTTGTGGACCACATTGCATGTGCCTCTGTGGCTCTGGTTGTATCGCTTCTCGGCCTCGGTGTGGGTGTCACGCAGGGGTTCATCAGCCAGGTGGCTAGGCCATATCGGTTATCACCAAGCATCCAGCATTGTCTTTGTGTCTGATTCTTAAAGATGTCAGAGACAGCGCTCTCACGCAGGATGTGAGCGTCATCGAAGGTGCCCGGACATTTGGCATTCACTGCCATTATTATCTGGTTGTGGTCGACAATTCACTCAGAGAGTTATTAACCTGTGGAATTCCCTGCCTTAGAGAGTTGTTGATGCCAGTTCACTGGATATATTCAAGAGGGAGTTAGATATGGCTCTAACAGTTAAGGGGCTCAAGGGGTATGGAGAGAAAGCAGGAAAGGGATACTGAAGGAATGATCAGCCATGATCTTATTGAATGACGGTGCAGGCTCGAAGGGCCAAATGGCCTACTCCTGCACCTATTTTTCTATGTTTCTATGTTTCTAATTAGTTCGACTTTCAGGGAGTGAAATCCTTTTCTGTTACGAAAACGCTCCGGGTCCTGAGAAGGTGGCCGCATGGCGATGTGAGTGCACTGTATAGCTCCCTGCACCCTGCGGAACTTAGCAATGCGGTAGAATGCTCCAGTCCTGTCACTCTGAGCCTCCGTGGTCATGGGGAAGCTGATAAAGTTCATCCTTCTCGCGTACAGGGCCTCCGTGACCTGTCTAATGCAGCGATGGATGGCATGGTGAGACAGAGGGCAAATCTGGACTGCGGAGGCCCGAAAGGAACCGGATGTGTAGAAAGACAGTGCCGCGGTGACCTTGACCTCGACTGACACTGATGTCCTGATGGCAGGCTGTATATGTGGCCTGATGAGCTCACATATTTCATTGATCACCACCTTGTGGAAGCACAGTCTCTGAAGGCAGGTGTGTTCAGACACGTCGAGGTAAGACCTCTTTTCCCTGTACGTGCAGGTTGTGTATGGTCTGGCCCTCCTCCTCATTCTTGCGTGTCTTAAATTGGGGACATAATAATGTGCATCACACATTGAGCCATCAGCACTTTGCAGCATCTGCGTATTAATCGATGCAGGCTGAGAAATAGCTGGCCCCATTGCAATGAAAGTATAATAGCGATTGATCAGAAGCAATAATTTCCTCACTAAAATACACCTAGAGTAAACCCACAATAGTCCAGAGTATGAAAATATGTCTGTTGAGATGGTCACTTCACCTGAGAAGAACTTCAGAGTCAATGCAAACTCCCCTGACGATGAAGCGGCCTTTTGAATGAAGTAACCTGCGATTTTAAAAATCGCAGCCACACCGCTGGTTCTAGTTCAGACCAGTTCCACTTTTTCTGGGCCTTTTTTTGGGCGAGCGATATTGTGGGCGATATGTGTGCGAGGTGGTGAAAGTGCAGTGGGCGATCTCCTGGGCGTTGGTTTTGCCAAATGTGCTCTTTACGACCTAAAAAAATGGGCGGGTGGTATTATTCAATCTGGGCGTTAATTCCGTGTGGAAAGTAATGCTGGCAATATTATGGGTGTTGATTTTACTCATTCTGATGATTCTGCCCAAAAAAAGAGGGCGGGCGGTATTGATTTTTCCCGGCGTTACGTGCATGGGGAAAGCAACACTCGGCGTTAAGTTTACGAAAAATGCCCGTCAGTTTCCATTTTGTGGCTAAATGGGCAACATATGGGCGTTATACGTCATTTCAGCCGTAAAATGGACGTTAAGTGGACGGTAAGCATGCAAAAAAAGTGGAAGGGCTAGATTTTTTGTCGTAAAGATCCTATTTGCCGAAACTAGCGGCCATGAGATCGCCCAGCGTCACTTTCACCACCTCACACACATATTGCCCACAATATCGTTCGCCC
Organism: Pristiophorus japonicus; assembly: GCF_044704955.1. Classification (NCBI taxonomy): domain Eukaryota; kingdom Metazoa; phylum Chordata; class Chondrichthyes; family Pristiophoridae; genus Pristiophorus; species Pristiophorus japonicus. The sequence goes on along the minus strand of NC_091982.1, from coordinate 33,733,864 downwards.
AAAAAAACACCCGGAAAAAGTGGAACTAACCGGAACTAATCACAGCGTTATGGACACCACGTTCTACATCACATGTTGCATCCTTTAAAAGGCTGCTGTGCTTCAACCTCGGTGGAGTTCGGATGTACTCTGGAGGTCATTGGAGTTGATGTAAACATCCGTACAAACATCTTGACCATGCTGTGACCGGTTGGAATTTAATAGGTGTCTTCGTCAGGACATTCCTTGTTTGTGACCAATCGGTGGAAAACAGAGAGCTATTGCAATGGGGCCTGCCCTTTCTCACCCTCTCTTGATGGCCAATTACATGCTGCAGACTCAAGATGGCCGAAGGTACGCTCCACGGCATTATGTGCCCAATGTAACTCGTGCCAGACTGATGAGGAGGACTAGACGTTACACCCCCCGCAAGTACAGGGAGAAGCGGTCTTACCTCGACTTGCCCGACGCCACCTGCCTTCGGAGACTGCACTTCCAAAAGAGGTTATCACTGAGGTAGGGCAGCTGATAAGGGCAGATGTGCAGCCTGCCAGCACCATCAGTACTGCACTGTCCGTCGAGGTCAAAGTCATCGCGGCACTGTCGTTCTACACCTCGGGTTCTTTTCAGGCCACAGCTAGCGACATTTGCGGTCTGTCTCAGCATGCCACACATTGCTGCATTAGACAGGTCACTGAAGCCCTGTACGCATGCAGGAGGGACTTGATCAGCTTCCCTATGACCAGAGAGGCACAGAGTGAGAGGGCTCTAGGATTCTCCAGAATTGCAAACATCCCCAAGATGCAGGGAGCAATAGAATACACACATCGCGATGTGGTCACCTTTTCAGGATGCAGAGGTTTTCAGGAACTGCAAGGGAATCCACTCCCTGAATGTTCAACTCCTTGTCGACCACCAGCAAATTATAATGACAGTGAATACTCAATTTCCGGGCAGCATCCATGATGTTCACATCCTGCGTGAGAGCACTGTATCTGACTTGTTTAACAATCAGCCATAAGGTCAATGCTGGATGCTTGGTGACAAAGGATATGGCCTCGCTACCTGGCTGATGACCTCACTGCGTGACACCCACACTGAAGCCAAAAGGCGATACAACGAGAGCCACAGAGCCACTCGCAATATCATGGAGAAAACCATTGGAGTGCTGAAGCAGCGCTTTAGATGCCTGAATCACTCAAGAGGTGAGCTCCAATACCACCCTGAGCAGGTAGCTCAATTCATGGTGGTGTGCTCCATGCTGCACAACTTGGCTATCAGGAGGGGACAAGAATTGCCTGATGAGTCTGACAGTCCACCTCACCAGACAGAAGAGGAGGAGGATGAGGAGGTGGACGCTGACTTCGGCCCAGACAATCAGGCTGATGCTGAAGCCATGCCCTCGCCCCCCTGTAGACCGCAGGAAAGGGCCCGTGGTGGCATGATAGCTGCAAGAGCCTTATGTCAGGAGCTCAACAATGAACGCTTTGCCTGAAAGAATGTTAGTGTCATTTACAAGGCTGACACACTGCTGGGTGTGCAGGTCATACATCAATGGTGGGCATCACATTGTAAAAGTTAAAGTTTAATTGATTGAAGTTAAGTGTAATTATACCCTTTGATGTTACGGAATCACCAGCATGTAACGGTGCAGCTATCTGAGCCAATGCGCAACAAGGTTTTGTTAAATAAAAAACATTTAAACTGAACATTAGTCTGAAATCATCGGTATTTCTGTAAAAACCAACCCTCCCCCCGCCGCCCCCCGCAACTTCTCCTCCTCTCCTATACCCCTTCCCCTCCTGACTCCAAGCCGCCTGGCCGAGGAGCTCCTCAAGTGATTTGGGGGGGGGGGGGGCGGTGGGGGAGAGGAGGACGGTGATGGCCGAAACGCTGCTTGGACGGATATGGGAGAGGACAGTCCCAAGGTGGGAACGTGCTCCAAGCCAGAAACATGATGTTGCTCCTGGCTTTCATGTGTGGTTGGCAATGGGGGTGCATCACCTTGGGGTGCAGTGCCGCGCTCCGGGACCACTGGGAGCCCTCTGCGACCAGTGTTCCTGGCTACCAGTTCCAGGGCCGCCACCATCCCTTCCATGTTATATATTATTTATTGGACAAAAACTCAGTGTCAACTATGTTCTTGGTGCTTAGTAGGCTTTTTGCTGCTGATGAATCTCCCTTGTGCCTCCCACAACAGCCAAACAAGCACACACCACAGTCTCTCTCAGCTCCCTCTCTCTCTGTCTCCTCTTCGACGCATGTCATGATGCTCCTTGACCTCCTGAATCGTGGGAATCGAACATTGCTATGCCGTTGCTAAGGATGACCACACTTTACGGCAGAAGGTCAGCGGGATTTAACGCTACCGCCCATTTCATATCACTTGCGGTAATGCCCAATTTCAAAAATGGAGACTAGGTGCTTTGAGAAATGGTGAGAAGCTGGCAATCTGAAAACCCATTTTTACCGCCCACACCGGAAATAACGACCATTTTTGGGCGATATGCACAAAAGTGTAAAATCTAGCCCTAAATGTGTGCAACCTTAAATATTTTACTTGGTTCAGAAAAACTTTTTGCAATTTTCTTAATTTTCATGCAAAGAAGTCCATACTAATTCTGATGGTTTACAGATTCAGTCCATCATTGTTCAGTCTGTCAGACCTCATCTTTGTCTACGGCAATCCTTAGCTCCCTCTGTCTTCCATTTCTCCCATAATCTAAATGCTTTTAAAACCCAAACTTGGTATCAACTTCATTTATTTTGTCTTCTCTCTTACTCTCTCTGCCCTTGGGAGTAACCTGTAATAAGGATCTTTGCCCTTCCCCTAAGTTTCTTGTTTTTTTTTTGAAAAGTGGAGGTTTTGCGGCCTCCTGTCCTGTAGAAACCGGTTGCCGGTGACCTGTGGTAGTGCCCCGAAAATGGTGGCAATTGGCTTATCGCTGTGTCCCCATCAACAGTGTGACTGTCTTTACCGTCCCTAGGGCATACTACTGGGGAGGGTGGGGGGGGCGGTGCCAGAGTGACTGCCTGAGCCCTTTTAATTGCAATCAGGATCCTATGATTGTACTTGGAATCCTGATGATCATTTTAGGGCAGTACTGGTTGGAGCATGCGCTGTACACAAACTGGCCAGTATCAGCTAGCAGTCTGGCCAAAGAGAAGCCCAGCAGGTAAGTTTTAGTTTATTTTTATGGGGCCTAGAGGAGCAGGAGTGTTCCTCCGGACTCCACAAAAACACTTGGGTCAATGCCGTAACCGGTTCCCCACTCCCGTCCCAAGAACGGACCTCACACCAGACCGATTTCCATCTGGCCCAGAGACAGCTGGGACACTTGATGCTGCGGTAGCCTGGAACCGAAGGGTGCTTGTTTTCCACCCACCAGCCACTGGCCCTGTGCTAACGAGGCCTGTTCCTCAAAACAAAGGGCCTCAGTTGCTCCACCACCAGCCCAAAACCTACCCCCCGAGACTCCATACTCATCTAAACATGTCAATCATCTTTCAGTAACAACACATGGGTGTCTCTAAGTCAAATGAACTGCCACCGCCTATCAAATTGCAGTGGAGATGAAGTATGTGAGAACTGGCTTGCTCAGAAATTGTTATGTACTGTTTGAGGCTGGACATGTTTGGTCAAATGTAATTGCCTTCTGACAATTCTGTGGAGAACTAAAGGCTCTCCAGATAAACAGGACTATTGACTCCTCTTAACTGGTGAACCTGCAGCATTTTTGTTGAATTATTTAGAGTTGATAATGAATCACCTCTTGAGGGTGTTGCCATCTCTTCAACCAATAATGGAGCGTTGATAATTATTCTGCACACTGCTCAACTCCATTAGTCAATCTCGCTCTCTCTGATTGGTATTCATAACTGTCATAAGTTATAAATTTCAGATAGCTTAAAAATCTAAAACCTCATCTTACACAGTGTTCTTCCTTGTTGCATCTTCACTATGCTGAATTCAAGGCCTATTGCACTGCCTTCTACTCTTTTAACCCATTCTTTCCAAGGAATTCAGAAGTGTAAAACTCCCTTTCTCAGTCTTCCCTTCCTCCCAAAATCCATAGGGCTAGAACCTCCACTTTTTTTGCATGCTTAATGCCCACTTAACGCCCATTTTACTGCTGAAATGACATATAACGGCCATGTATTGCCCATTTTGCCACACAATGAAACTAATGGGCATTTTTATCGCCGAGCGTTACTTTCCCCATGTGCTTAACGCCGGGAAAAAATATTACCGCCTGACCATTTTTTGGGGGTGGAATCATCAAAATGGGCAAAATCAACGCCCATAATATCGCCCAGCGTTAATTTCCGCACTGATTTAATGCCGAAATTCAATAAAACCACCCACCCACTTTTTTTTGTCGTAAAGAGCATATTTACCAAAACTAGTGGCCATGAGATCACCCAGCGTCAATTTCATCACCTCGCACACATATCACCAAAATATTGCTCGCCCAAAAAAACGCCCAGAAAAAGTGGAACTAACCGGAACTAATCATAACATTATGGATGCCATGTTCTAGATCACATGTCGCATCCTTTAAAAGGCTGCTGTGCTTGAACCTCGGTGGAGTTCGGATGTACTCTGCAGGTCGTTGGAGTTGATGTGAACATTTCTACAAACATCTTGAACATACTGTGACTGATTGGAATTGAATAGGTGTCTTCGTCGGGACATTCCTTGTTTGTGACCAATCGGTGGAAAACAGAGAGCTACTGCAATGGGGCCTGTCCTTTCTCACACTCTCTTGGTGACCAAATACATGCAGCAGACTCGAGATCACTGAAGGAATGCTCCACTGTATTATCTGCCCAATGTAAGATGTGACAGACTGATGAGGAGGACCAGACGTTACATCCCCCGCAAGTACAAGGAGAAGCATTCTTACCTCGACTTGCCCGACACCATCTGCCTTCAGAGACTGCGCTTCCACAAAGAGATTATCACTGAGGTATGCCAGCTGATAAGGGCAGATCTGCAGCCTGCCAGCACCATCAGTACTGCACTGTCTGTCGAGGTCAAAGTCACCGCGGCACTGTCATTCTACGCCTCAGGTTCTTTTCAGGCTACAGCTGGAGACATTTGCGGACTTTCTCAGCATGTCACACATCGCTGCATTAGACAGGTCACTGAAGTCCTGTACACACGCAGGAGGGACTTGATCAGCTTCCCTATGACCAGGAAGGCACAGAGTGAGAGGGCTCTAGGATTCTCCAGAATTGCAAACTTCCCTAAGGTGCAGGGAGCAATAGACTATACACACATCGCGATGCGGGCACCTTTTCAGGATGTTGAGGTTTTCAGGAAATGCAAGGGATTCCACTCCCTGAATATCCAACTGGTTGATGACCTATATGGCAGAAGGTCAAAAAATGTTTACGCTAACGCCCATTTCATATCGCTCGCAGTAATGCCCATTTTCAAATATGGAGACTAGGTGCTTTGAGAATGGACAAGAAACCGGCGATCTGAAAACCCTTTTTTACCATCCACTCCGGAAATAGGCGATAAGCACAAAAGTAGAGGTTTTAGCCCATAGGCTTTTAAAATCAAAACCAAAACTTCTTGATTTATTGCGTCTTCTCTATCACTCTGTTCAAACTTGGTTTTGTTCTGTACAATGGGCCTTAGCCCTACACTTCAATTCTTAATACCATAGAAATAAAACTTTTACGTGCATTTTCAGTTGGAACTCTCAGAAGAATATGAGCAAACACTACTTGGCAGCTGTCTACCTCTTGAGCTGTGAAGATACATGCTTTGCCTTTCATAGATCATCAGTTGAAATGAATGCAGATGCTACTTGTCATGTTTGTAACTGCAATGTAACACCACTATATTACTGTATATAATCAACTTAGATGCACACTTGACCATAGGGGGTGAACTTGTGGGAGACACTCCTTTCCTGACCACACAGGTATATAAAGGGAGGTCCCACGCAGGGTCATCACTTCTGGAGTCCTATAATAAAGAACTAAGGTCACAGAGTGGCCTTGTCCCTGGAATGTGCCTCGTGTGGTTTCATGCTGTAGAGTAAGGACTTTACACTACTTGAGTTTTGAAACATGTTTACCACGTGCCTGAAACTCAAGAGCATACAAAAACTAATAGAGAAAACCTTGCAGGTTTGTATTCTTTAATATCAAGCAGATGCTTACTGATTAAATTTATGCATGGGTGCACTGATATAATCAACTCTCGGTTATCTGGGGATGTGTCAATGAACACTCACCTCACAGGAAGTGGTATTCCACTCATTCTAAACCATCTTCAAGTAACCATATAGAGTATATGTTTGCCACAAATGCTATAAATTCACAGCCACCCAGCAGTTTCAGCTAACTAAAATAATGGTGGGGCTACTAAACTGTTAACGTTTCTACTCCAGCAAGAAAGAAAAAAACTCTACCTAATAGAGGATCCTTTTCTCATCTCTAACCTCTATCCTTTCTCTTCATCTAAACATTTTTTCCCTCTATTTTATTGATAAGAACATAAGAACATAAATAGGAACAGCAGTAGGCCATTCAGCCCCCTCGAGCCTGCTCTGCCATTCAATAAGATCATGGCTGATCTTAGACCTCAACTCCACTTTCCTGCTCGATCCCCATATCCCTTGATTCCCCTCGAGTCCAAAAATCTATTGATCTCAGTTTTGAATATACTCATCACCGAGTATCCACAGCCCTCTCGGGTTGAGATTTCCAAAGATTCACAACCCTCTGAGAGAAGAAATTCTGCCTCATCTCATTCTTAAATGGCCAACCCCTTATTCTGAGACTATGCCCCCAGTTCTAGACTCTGCAACCAGGGGAAATAGCCTCTCAGCATCTACCTTGTCAAGCCATCTCAAAATGTTTCAATGAGATCACCTCTCATTCTTCTAAACTCCAGATAGTAGAGGGCCAATCTACTCAATCTGTCCTCCTAGGTCAACCCTCTCATGCCAGGAATCAGTCAAGTGAACCTTTGTTGCACTCCCTCTAAGGTGAGTATATCCTTCCTTGGTTCCGAAGACCAAAACTGTACACAGTACTACAGGTGCGGTCTCACCAAAGCCCTGGACAATTACAGGGTACTATTACTATTATTACTATGGTCATTGCTTGTCCAAGTGTGTATCTCGTGTTGTTCCTAAGCCGCTAAGCTTCAACTTTCATTCTTACTGGTTTAAAATCAAGAGTCATCATATTAACTACTCAACATCATTCTTTTCCAGGGCCTTAAAACTGTGAGGCCTAGAAATTCGTCCCGAGCTGCGATGGAAATGATTATCAGGCATTGCGCATAACGGGCAGACAAGCCAATACCCCCATTTTGCAGCACACACCCGAGACGAACTTCTTACCGAAACTCCTTACTTTCCTCAGCTCTCCCTGTTGTCTACAAATCTAAGCTAACCAAGATATCTATATATTAATGACCTGGACTTGGGTATACAGGGCATAATTTCAAAGTTTGCAGGTGATACAAAAGTCAAAAATGTAGTAAACAATGAGGAGGATAGTAAGAGATTTCAGGAGCATATAGACTAGCGAAATGAACGGACACGGGGCAGATGAAATTTAATGCAGAGAAGTGCGAAATGATACATTTTGGTAGAAGAATGAGGAGAGGCAATATAAACTAAATGGTACCATTTTAAAGGGGGTGCAGGAACGGAGACACCTGGGGGTGTATGTACACAAATCTTTGAAGGTGGCATGACAAGTTGAGAAGGCTGTTAAAAAGGCTTATGAGATTTTGGCTTTATTAATCGAGGCATAGGGGCCGAAATTGCCCCTTAGCGTTAGGACAGTTAGCACCCCCGGAGGGCCAAGCTGCCAACTGCAAGTCCCTAACTGGACCACTGGGGACCAGGCCGCGATCGGTAAATTGGACGATTTTTTTTTTGCGTACGCCACCTCCCCTTTAACGAGCGCCCCGCGAGCAGCCGACAGCCCAGGACACCCACGCGCCCCCCCCCCCAACGCGCCCCCACCCCCGCCCCCCGAGGCTGTCGCTGTCATCGTCCGATGCAGCTTATGGGGGTGCTCCTGAATTTTTGCTCGGGGGGGGGGGGAAAACGGGTCGCTGTGCACGGTGATAATGTTTTCATTGCCAGCGGAGCAAGACACCAACGGTTATCGCTGCCGCTAATCTCCCTTGAAATTTAGCAGAAGTTGTTAGCGGCGCCGCATCCGGGTGAAAAGTCGTTTGCGCCCAGGGGTGCTAACGGGAGATGCAAAGGAGTCGAATTTCTTCCCCGGAGATTTTATAGGGGGGTTCAAAATCATGATTGGTTTTGATAGACTAAATAAGGAGAAACTGTTTCCAGTGAAAATGATGGCAAAAGAACCAGAGGCAACATGAGGAAACCTTTCTTTCACACAGCAAGTTGTTATGATCTGGAATACACTGCCTGAAAGGGTGGTGGAAGCAGATTCAATTGTAACATTCAAAAGGAAATTGGACTAATACTTGAAGGGAAAAAATACAGGGCTATGGGGAAAGAGCAGGAGAGTGAGATTAATGGGATAGCTCTACCAAAGAGCCAGCACAGAAACAATGGACCGAATGACCCCCTTCTGTGCTGTATTGTTCTATGATTCAATAATACTATAATTCTTGATTACTGCATCTTCCCTCACACTCTTTTCAAACTTGGTTTTGTCCTGTATAATGTGCCTTGCTCCATTACCTAGGATTCTCAAAAGTAAAAAATAAACAAAACTCAAAACAGGGCATTTCAGATAGAACTCTCACGAGAATATGAGCAAATGCTATGTGCAGTTGGCTACCTCAAACCGTGAAGCAGAAGAACATAAGAACATAAGAAATAGGAACAGGAGTAGGCCATACAGCCCCTCGAGCCTGCTCCGCCATTCAATAAGATCATGGCTGATCTGGTCATGGACTCAGCTCCACTTCTCCACCCACTCCCCATAACCCCTTTTTCCCTTATCGTTTAAGAAACTGTCTATTTCTGTCTTAAATTTATTCAATGTCCCAGCTTTCACAGCTCTCTGAGGAAGCAAATTCCACAGATCCACAACCCTATGAGAGAAGAAATTTCTCCTCAACTCTGTTTTAAATGCGAGGCCCCTTATTCTAAGATCATGCCCTCTAGTTCTAGTCTCCCCCATCAGTGGAAACATCTTCTCTGCATCCACCTTGTCAAGACCCCTCATAAACTTATACGTTTCGATAAGATCACCTCTCATTCTTCTGAATTCCAATGAGTAGAGGCCCAACTTACTCAACCTTTCCTCATAAGTCAATCCCCTCATCCCCGGAATCAACCTTGTGAATCTTCTCTGAACTGCCTCCAAAGCAAGTATATCCTTTCGTAAATTTGGAAACCAAAACTCCACGCAGTATTCCAGGTGCAGCCTCACCAATACCTTATATAGCTGTAGCAAAACTTCCCTGCTTTTATACTCCATCCCCTTTACAATAAAGACCAAGATACCATTGGCCTTCCTGATCACTTGCTGTACCTGCATACTATCCTTTTGTGTTTCATGCACAAGTACAAGAAGGTTGGCATTAATTACTATCTTGGGAGAAATTTTGGGTGGTCCATAAACAATTAGTTTTTCATCATAGCATTTCTTAGCTGGATTCTAGAAAATGATGTAATGTTTCTGATTGCTATTCTGGAAGATTTCAGGCATCTATTTTGAAGTTTGAAAGTTAAGTACTAAGCCATGAGATCGATAACAAATTCTAGGTAATTTAAACTATCTTAAAAAAGGTGAAGTAGAGCCTGCATCTTTTGGCTTTGGTTACAAAGAGGGTGAATTTCAGCACATGGTTCTCTATAAGTTTGATGGAAATGCTGCAAAAACCTCTGGAAAACAGCGTAAACATTTTTCAGGGTTTCTGTAGCTGTTCCACCGAAACTATCATGGAAAGTTACCCACCCAAATGTTCAAAGAAGACTCTAAAATTCATTCCAGCATAGAACTTGCCGGAAAATCTGTCATCATAGGCAGTCCTTCTAAATCGAGGAAGACTTGCTTCCACTCTAAAAGTGAGTTCTCAGGTAACTGAACAGTCCAATACGGGAATTACAGTCTCTGTCACAGGTGGGACAGACAGTTGAAGGAAAGGGTGGGTGGGGAGTCTGGTTTGCCGCACGCTCCTTCCGCTGCCTGCGCTTGTTTTCTGCATGCTCTTGGCGACGAGTTTCAAGGTGCTCAGCGCCCTCCTGGATGCTCTTCCTCCAATTAGGGTGGTCTTTGGCCAGGGACTCCCAGGTGTCGGTAGGGATGTTGCATTTTATCAAGGAAGCTTTCAGGGTGTCCTTGAAACGTTTCCTCTGCCCACCTGGAGCTCGCTTGCCGTGTAGGAGTTCCGAGTAGAGCGCTTGCTTTGGGAGTCTTGTGTCAGGCATGTAAACAATGTGACCCGCCCAACGGTGGTATATGCTTCGATACTGGGAATGTTGGCCTGAACAAGGACACCAATGTTGGTGCATCTGTCCTCCCAGGAGATTTGCAGGATCTTGCAGAGACAATGCTGGTGGTATTTCTGGGGAGTCTGGTTTGCCGCACGCTCCTTCCGCTGCCTGCGCTTGTTTTCTGCATGCTCTCGGCGACGAGTTTCAAGGTGCTCAGCGGCCTCCTGGATGCTCTTCCTCCAATTAGGGTGGTCTTTGGCCAGGGACTCCCAGGTGTCGGTAGGGATGTTGCATTTTATCAAGAAGGCTTTCAGGGTGTCCTTGAAACGTATCTCCAGTGATTTGAGGTGTCTACTGTATATGGTCCACATCTCTGAGCCACACAGGAGGGCGGGTGTCACTGTAGGCCTTAAGCTTGGTGCCAGATTTGAGGGCCTGATCTTCGAACACTCTCTTCCTCAAGCAGTTGAAGACTGCACTGGTGCACTGGAGGCGGTGTTGAACCTCGTCGGCGATGTCTGCCCTTGCTGATAATAGGCTTCCAAGGTATGGAAAGTGGTCCACGTTGTCCAGGGCTGTGCCGTGGATTTTGATGACCGGGGGGGGCAGTGGCGGGGTCAGGTTGGTGGAGGACCTTTGTCGTACAGATGTTTAGTGTAAGGCCATGATGTTGACTATGACTTGGAGTTCAGCCTCTGAATGTGCGCAGACGCAAACGTCATTGGCATATTGTAGCTCGGCGACAGGGGATGGGATGGTCTTGGTTCTGGCCTGAAGGTGAAGAAGTTTGAACACGTTCCCATTGGTTCTATAGTTTAGTTCCACTCCAGCGGGGAGCTTGTTGAGTGTGAGGTGGAGCATTGCAGTGAGGAAGATTGAGAAGAGGGTTGGCGCGATGATGCAGCCCTGCTTGACCCTGGTCCGGACGTCGATTGGGTCTGTGGTGGATCCGTTGGGCAGGATCACGGCTTGCACGTCGTTGTAGAGCAGGCGGAGGATGGCGACAAACTTTTGGGGGGGCAGCCGAAATGAAGGAGGACGCTCTATAGCCCCTCGTGGTTAACAGTGTCAGAGGCCTTTGTCAAAGAAGGCCATGTAGAAGGGTTGGTGCTGTTCGCTGCGTTTCTCTTGCAGTTGTCGCGCCATAAAGATCATGTCCGTTGTACCCCATAGTGGACGGAATCTGCACTGTGACTCCGGGAGGAGCTCTTCAGCCACAGGGAGAAGACGGTTGAGGAGGATTCTAGCGATGACTTTCCCAGTGGCTGATAACAGGGGCATTGAGAAGCAGCCTTCCTGATGCTAGGTTCAAAGTTAAAAAGGACGTGTCCTCTCAGTCAAAAAATGTTATCACCTCTTCACCAATCAGCCATAACATTTAAAATATTTACTCTGCTGACTAAGGAGCCATCCGTAATTCTTATCATTTGAAGAGTACTTTGATAGGGAAATGGTTTGTGATTTTATTTTAAATGATCTATATTCATAATTTATGTGAGGTAGGTATTCAAAAGAATGCTTTTTGCAAAGAATGACAAGTATGGGTGATCCCTAATGATTTGCAGGATATTTGAGTGCACCAACACCTGATGTCACAGCCATTGATAGTCTTTTGTACCTCAAGGGGATGGAGTGAGCTGACAGAAGGTGGCATAGAAAAGCAACTAAAAACAAATTTAAAAAATACAATACAAGCTATTTTTAACTGAGAAAACTAAGGATCAACGTCGAAAGTTCGAGACACCCCCAAAGAATGAAAAGCGTTAGAGAGATGATGACATAAATCAAGAACTCGTGGTTGGATTATAAAAGACTGTAGATTATAGAAGGTAGTGAAGTATAGAATGTTGGGAAGGAATGTGATAGAGTGAGAGACGGTGACCCGAAGCTTCCATGGGGGTTCTCAGCTGTTCTCAGCTGTGGCACCATGTCCTCACCATTTTCTCCCATTTCTCATCACAGAACCAGATTGCACCTCCGAGAAACAGATGCTACAAAACCTTGCTCAATTATTTTCCAAGTGCACTTTATCCCATTGTAAACCAGATTGATTCTCATTAGCCATTTAAAAAAAATCAGCTTTCTACACTAGAATGGCACTGTTTTATATGTATAGGCTCTCAAAGCCTAGAGTAAACTGCAGACTAATAGTGCTATCAAAACTGAATGAAAAGCATGTGGTGTCCCCAAGAGCAAAATGCTGGCAATAGGAATTGCACAGATAATGAAAACCTCCAGTCAGAGAAGTGGCAAATGTTGAGGGTGTGTAATTAGGTTGGTTAGCACCACCCGTTAGTGCTCCGGAGTGGCAATAATGCACTGCTCGTGGCTTAGCGCCCGGGTTCGACGATTTTAGCGCCTGCTGCGAAATTCGGTTGACTTTTAGCGGCAGTGCTAACAATTGCCCCCTCGTCATTTAATGCCAGGCAGATCATGACGTGAATACACGTGCAATGTCTCGCTAGCACCCCGGACGTGATCTTCGTTGTTTGTGCCTCACTTACCGACTGGCTCTGAACTCGCCACAGAAAGCAGGTGTTCATACCTGAATGGGGCGATGACGGACCGGAATTTAAATGGATGAACAACCGAGTCACAGAGGTCACAGTTAGTGCTACGTATTCTGCTAGCAGAGTGCGTAGGTCTTGGCTTGCTGTGGTTGGTGATTGGTTACACTTACCAGTAACATAACGGCTTTAACCTCTGCATTTTGATGGGGCAGCGCTGGCACACCGCGTTGGCCTGTGGCGATTAATTGGTAGACGCTGGCTGCAGTTATGGCATATGGGCAATGTGGGGCCAGGCACGAGGAGAGGCCACAGACGTCGGGTCAGGAGGCCTTACCCCACGCCCCCCACCAGGGTTTAGCGGGAGCATTTCTCCGACATCAATATGTCGGAGGAGCAGTGCCCAAAAAGGTTCTGCAAGGAGGTGGTCACAGAGCTCTGCCACTTCCTGCAGCCAGGCCTAGAGGCTCACATCGGGACGAGGACTTCGTTGTCAGTGGCAGTGAAGGTCACAGTAGCGCTGAACTTCTATGCTACCGGCTCCTTCCTGGCTCCAGGAGGGGCTATCTGCAGCATCTCGCAGTTTGCTGTACATTGTTGCATCCGCCAGGTCACAGACGCTCTCTACAGCAGGTGAATGGACTGCATCAACTTTAGCATGTCGAGGGACAAACAGGAGGAGCACTCATGTGGCTTCACCAGGATAGCAAGCTTCCCCATGGTCCAGGGAGCCATTGATTGTACTCAAGTGGCATTGCGGGAACCACCCCAGAATGTGTTTCACAATTGCAAGGGCTACCACTCGCTCAATGTCCAGCTGGTGTGCGACCACAGGCAGATTGTCCTCGCGGTGAATGCCCGCTAAACTGGCAGCAGTCACGATTCTTTCATCCTACGGGAGAGCAGACTGTTTCAGCCACCAAATGCAGGTCGCGGCTGACTGCTCGGCGGCATCTAGCCACCTGGTTCATGACACCCCTCCGCAAACCTACCACCCTGCTGAGCAGCGCTACAATGACAGCCATGGTGCCACCAGGAACATTGTAGAGCAGACTGTCACATATCCTACATGGCTACTGTTTGTACTATCACAAGGTGTGCCAACAGAGGGCACAGCAGTGGGAGACTTGTAAGTTACCTGTACAGGTGTGCCTAACCTAGTATAAAAGGCAGGCCACTAGGTGTGATCCTCACTCTGGAGTTAACAAATAAAGGACTAAGGTCACTACAGTTCAAGTACAACATATTGCCTCGTAGAGTCATTATCAGAGCATCTAAAGACATAACAATTGGCGACGAGATTACAGACTTTCACGCGAAAATGGCTATCCCTGGTACGTTGCAGCAGTTCACCGATGGTGATGATTGGGACGCCTTTGTGGAGAGGCTCGACCATTTCTTCACAGCAAACGACCTGGCAGGAGACGACCCGGCCACATTGGCTGATAAGCGCAGAGCTATCCTGCTAACCAGTTGTGGGCCCACCGTCTATGGCCTCGTCAGGGACTTGCTGGCACCAGTGAAGACAACGACCAAGACATACGAGCAGCTCGTAACACTGATCCATGAGCAACTCAAGCCCAAGGAGAGCATCCTCACAGCCAGACACCGGTTCTACACCCACCGACGGCCCGAAGGCCAGGAAATCGCGAAATATGCCGCAGACCTCAGGAGGCTGGCGGCACCGTGTGATTTCAGCGACCACATCACCGAAGCGCTGCGGGACATTTTTGTCATTGGAATCGGTCATGAGGGCCTTCTTCATAAGCTACTGTCAGCGGATACCACAGTCACACTGCAGAAGGCCATCTCTGTGAGCCAGGCATTCATTACTTCGACCTGTGGCTCTAGGCAGATGACTCACCCTCAGGACTCAAACCCGGCAAGTATTGTGCACCGAGTGGTGCCTGTTAGAGGCTGGACTGTAGAGCGCGAACCCTCTCGGAAAAGAGAGAACAGGCCCCTGAGTCCCTTAACTCAGAGTCCGCTAAGGGGGGCTAATTAAGTAGCTCCATGCTGGCGTTGTGGAGGGAATCACAGGGCTCACCAGTGCCGCTTTAAAGACTATGTATGCAAGGGCTGCAGCACAAAGGGCCACCTCCAGCGAATGTGCAAGAGAAATATGACTCACTGTGTCAATGAAGAGTCTGCAGATGGCCATGAATCCAGCGCAGATTGTGAAACGATAGGCAGAGAGGCAGCTCAGCCCCACGGTGAGGTATATAGCATGTTTACCTGCACCACCGAGTGTTCCCCATTGAGGATGGAAGTCGAGATAGATGGCGTTCCAGTCTTCATGGAAGTGGACACGGGGGCGAGCCAGTCAGTAATGAATCAAGAAGCCTTTGAGAGGCTATGGGACAATCAAGCTGAATGACCCAAATTGGTCCCAGTTCAGGCAAAGCTGCGCACCTACACTGATGAAATTATCCCAGTAATTGGTAGTGCGAATGTAAAGGTACTCCATGATGGCGCAGTGCACAAGTTACCCCTGCGGATTGTTGCAGGTGATGGGCCAACGCTACTTGGAAGAAGGTGGATGGAGAAGATTCATTGGAAGTGGGAAGACTTCACCCCTCCAGCGATCGACGTCCTCTGCGTTTAGAGGCACAGCAAGCCCTCACTTGAGGATGGACTCGGCACCAGAGAGCAGACCAGCACAGCACCCGAGGCACAGACCACTCAGCACGACTGCGTGGAGATGATCCAACTGAGACGACCCGAACGCACCTTCCAGACTCCAGTGGCAGGACTCCAGAGGAAAAACATCAGATCCAAAGGTGATTTCCCGGCTTCGGTGGCAGAACCCGGGGAGAAGAGGATCACCGCAGTCGACATCGTGGATGGAGGAAAGATGGTGCCCAAACCACGAGGTGATGCGCTGAAGAAAAAGATGGCGGCGGCCAGACCACGAGGTGCAGCGCTGATGGAGCAACACGTGGCACCAAACGGAGAAGAGGATTGGGGTAAAGAAAGCAAGGCAACCCACTACAATTAAAGGGACTGTTCCACACACTCAAGCAATATAATAGCAACTGTAAGTTAGAGACAAAATGTGTAACTGATGATCAGAGTTGTGTGCATGCAATAAGCAAGGAAAAGTCGCGCGATTATGTAAAATGTGTAATTGATGATCAGAGTTGAGTACATGGAACCAGCGAGGAAAAGTCACGCGATCGCGATCGGAGCTACAGAGTATCCACCATAAGTAATGAAAAGTTGTGCGATGTAGGATTTCAACTGCACGCAGCCAATGCAGCGGGCAGACACCCATCGGGATCGCCCAGGTCCAGCGAACTACCCAATGCTGTAGCCTGCATCCCCGGGACCAGAGTTATGCACCATGGAGTGTGGCCACAAGCAGCAGAGCAAGCGCTCTCAGGAGGGCAATGGCACAGGTATCGATACTCTGCCCCTGATCGGCTCCACCTCTCGGGCACCTGATGGCACCAACCACCAAGAGCCCGAAAGAGCAAACTGTGCTAAGGCGCACCAAGGCCATACCCGGAAAGGAAAGGTCACACGCTACAGTCCTCCCAAAGGGGACCGAGACCAGCCAGGATCCCAAACCAAACAAAGCCCAGGTTAGTGAGCCAGCAGTTCCCTGTGCACTGCTAGACGACAGCCTCTCAGGGAGCAGCAGGGACCCAGGGCGCAACAAGGGACAGGGAGGTCACAGGAATCTGTGAACCTGCCCGACGCTAGGAACCACGGCGACAGACCCTAGAGCAGGTAACTTGAGCTAACTGGGTTCCCGCTGCCAGCACTGGGCACCATGCTGCCACCAGACTGCCTGGACTCCATCTAGCAGTTCTGGAACTAGTTTGTCCTTACGCACCAGTCACCGATCCCCAGTATGCATCGATAATGTATCTCACCAGTCTAACGTAACGGTTTCACAACTGAACCACAAATGGTTTTGGTATTTCCAGTTTAAGTTGCTGGAGTTCCTGCAGAGTAGGTAATCTTAGAAATCTACAGCACTGAAGGCGACCATTCGGCCCATCATGTCTGTGCCGGCCAAAAAAGAGCTATCCAGCCTAATCCCACTTGATCCATAGCCCTGTAGCTTACGGCACTTCAAGTGCATATCCAAATACTTTTTAAATGCAATGAGGGTTTCTGCCTCTACCATCCTTTCAGGCAGTGAGTTCCTGATCCCCACCACCCTCTGGGTGAAAAATGTTCTCCACAAATCTACCAATTACTCTAAATCTGTGACTCCTGGTTACTGACCTCTCTGCGAAGGGAAGTAGGTCCTTCCTATCCACTCTATTGAGGCCTCATAATTTTATACACCTCAATTAAGTCTCCCCTCCCCTTCTAAAGAAAACAACCCTGCCTATCAGAAATTTAGAATTCAGCAGAGGAGGACTAAGGGTTTAATTAGGAGGGGGAAAATAGCGTATGAGAGTAAGCTTGCAGGGAACATAAAAACTGACTGCATAAGCTTCTATAGATATGTGAAGAGAAAAAGATTAGTGAAGACTAATGTAGGTCCCTTGCAGTCAGAATCAGGTGAATTCATAATGGGGAACAAGGAAATGGCAGACAAATTGAATAAATACATTGGTTCTGTCTTCACCTAAGGAAGACACGAAAAACCTCCCAAAAATCTAGCGAGAAGGGGGAACTGAGGGAAATCCTTATCAGTCAGGAAATGGTGTTAGGGAAATTGAAGGGACTGAAGACCGATAAATCCCCAGGGCCTGATAGCTTGCATCCCAGAGTACTTAAGGAAGTGGCCCTAGAAATAGTAGATGCATTGGTGGTCATTTTCCAACATTCCATGGACTCTGGATCAGTTCCTATGGATTGAAGGGTAGCTAATGTAACACCACTTTTTAAAAAAGGGGGGAGAGAGAAAATAGGGTTGCTCCCCTCCTGAGTGCTCCAGGCATCTAAAGTGCTGCTTAAGCACAGTAATTGTTTTCTGGACCACATTGCGTGTGTCTCTGTGGCTCAGGTTATATCGCTTCTCGGCCTCGGTGTGGGTGTCACGCAGGAGCGTCATCAGCCAGGTGGCTAGGCCATATCGGTTGTCACCAAGCATCCAGTATTGTCCTTGTGGCTGACTCTTAAATATGTCAGAGTCAGCGCTCTCAAGCAGGATGTGAGCCTCATCGAAGCTGCCTGGACATTTGCCATTCACTGCCATTATTATCTGGTTGTGGTCGACAACTAGTTGGACCTTCAGGGAGTGAAATCCTTTCCTGTTACGACAAAGCTCTGGGTCCTGAGAAGGTGCCCACATGGCGATCTGAGTACATTGTATTGCTCCCTGCATCCTAGCGAACTTAGCAATGCGGTAGAATGCTCCAGCCTTGTCAGTCTGAGCCTCCATGGTCATGGGGAAGCTGATAAAGTCCATCCTACGTACGTATAGGACCTCCATGACCTGTCTAATGCAGTGATGTGTGGCATGATGAGACAGAGAGGAAATCTCAACCCCGGAGACCCGAAAGGAACCAGACGCATAGAACGACAGTGCCACGGTGACCTTGACCTCAATGAACAGTGATGTCCTGATGGCAGGCTGCATATCTGGCCTGATAAGCTCGCATATTTCAGTGATCATCACCTTGTGGAAGCGCAGTCTCCGAAGGCAGGTGTGCTCCGACACGTTGAGGTAAGACCCCTTCTCCCTGTAAGTGCGGGGTGTATATGGTCTGGCTCTCCTCCTCATTCTGGCATGTCTTAGATTGGGCATATAATCATGTGAATTGGACATTGTGCCATTTGCACTCTGCAGCATCTGCGTATTAATCGATGCAGGCTGAGAAATGGCTGGCCCCTTTCCAATGAAAGTATAATAGCGATTGTTCAGAAGCAATAATTCTCAGACTAAAAGACACCCAATCACCAGAGTCTGAAAATATGTCTGTTGAGATGGTCATTTCACCTGAGAAGAACTCCAGAGTCAATCCAAACTCCCCCGAAGTTGAAGCAGCCTTTTCAATGAAGCGACCTGCGATTTGAAAATGGCGGCCACACCGCTGTGATTAGTTCAAAACAGTTCCACTTTTTCAGAGCGGTGTTTTGGGCGAGCGATATTGTGGGCGAGATGTGTGCGAGGTGGTGAAAGTGACGCTGGGCGATATACTGGGCGTTAGTTTCGGCAAATGTGATCTTTACGACAAAAAAAGTGGGCGGTCGGTATTATTGAATCTCGGCATTAATTCCGTGCGGAAACTAATGCTAGGCGCTATTATGGGCGTTGGTTTCGCCCATTCTGATGATTCCACCCAAAAGAAGTGGGCAGGCGATAATTATTTTTTCCGGGCGTTACGTACATGCCGAAAGTAACACTCAGCAATATGTCTTCGAAAAATGGGCGGCAGTTTCCATTTTGTGGCTAAGTGGGCAATATCTGGGCGTTATACCTCATTACAGCGGTAAAGTGGATGTAAGTGGGCAAAAATAATGGAAAATCTAGCTCCTGACCTTTGGAAGGAAGATGATGCTTTCAGTTCATGGAAAATATTTCTGTGATTTTTTTTTTTGTTGCTTTTATATGCTTAATGCATGTTTTTTCGAGGTTGTCCACTATTTTTGTTTTTCTGATCCCTGGCAAAAATATGCTCCATTATTCTTGGTTACTGCTGACATTGGAATTGCACCATGCAAAGAGTTGAGGTTTCTTTTGGGAGTTTTGAACATGCTGTATAATTGAGATAAGGAAGAGAAGTTTGTGAGGGACTAACAAATGCAACACCTGAATTGTTTTGGCCACACCCATCAGTAGCCCAGAAGCTGCATTTATAGACTACTCCGAATAGCACAGGAGATATGTCTGCCTCGCCTCTGCTTCACAAGACAGGTTGCCATAGAGCTGTGTCACTTACCTTCGGACAACATCTGGATCAGGAATACTTCCACCTGCAGAAGGGGCTTAAGCCCAGAAGCAGAGGAGTGAAGTTGGCTGCTGCTGCAGGCCTGAGAGGTATCAGGCCACTTGATTCAGGGCCTTTTAGGCTGCTGTCATAAAAACAGGAGCCACAAGGCTTCCAGCCTCGTTCTTGCTGCATCTGAAAGGGAAAAATAATCTACCTTTCGAAGGCAGGAGGAAGGTCCTGTTACTGCATTTCGATTTCTGCCTCGGAAATTGAGATAGATGTGTTTATACAGATGGTTAAAAATGAAAAAAAGAGTAACACAAGTTGCAGTGTGGAAAGTTATGTACAGGATTGCTGTATTTTGTTGAAAAAAATCTAATATGGACCACGTTTAAGTAAAGTGGAGGAAAGATTTCTTCTGTGCATTAGATGTAGTAAAATCATAAATGTGCGAATAAAGGGCCAGTTTACAATTTCATTGCACCCAGGACACGCATGAAATCTCCCCACAATTGTCCTTTGAGAGCAAACAGCACACCTGGTGGCAGAAACACATCTATATTAACTAGTATTTGGGGAGGGTTAACAAGGCAAGGGGATACACAATAAATGGTAGGATACTGAGAAGTGTAGAGGAACAGAGGGACTTTGAAGTGCAGGTCCACAGATCCCTGAAGGTAGTAGAACAGGTAGATAAGATGTTTAAGAAGGCATGCAAGATACTTTTCTTTATTAGCCGAGGCATAGAATATAAGAGCAGGAAGGTTACGCTGGAACAGTTTAAACCACTAATTCGGCCACAGCTAGAGTAGTGCGTACAGTTCTGGTCACCACATTACAGGAAAGATGTGATTGCACTAGAGAGGGTACAGAGGAGATTTACAAGGATGTTGCCAGGACTGGAGAATTTTAGCTATGAGGAAACATAAAACATAGAAAATAGGTGCAGGAGCAGGCCATTCGGCCCTTCGAGCCTGCACTGCCATTCAATATGATCATGGCTGATCATGCAACCTCAGTACCCCACCCCTGCCTTCTCTCCATACTGTGGTGTATGTAGCACACAAATCACTGACTCCACACGGTCTGGTGTAAGTCTAACTGCTGTGACCTTCGTCCTTTATTGTTCAGTTCCAGAGTGCCTCCCAGGTGTGGTGGTCAGCCTTATATAGCCTTTGTTACAGGTACTACCAGGGTTTCCCACCGCAGCGCCCTCTGTGGTGTGGCATAGTATTTACAATACATTTAAGGTACTGGGACGATACACACATCATTACATAACATCACCTTCCCCCCCCCCCCCCCACCTGGACGCAGGACAACGATACACACATCATTACATAACATCACACTTGTCCAACGGAAGGCAGGTGGGCATAGACAGTGCGTTAGTATGGTACATGTTATCTGGTACATTAACTGGTTATTGACTGGTAGCGGAACCTTGATTTCCTTGTTAGCCGTTATCATTAATTGTACTTCATCCATTATTTTACACAAATACAGTGGCCATTCAGCATAAAAAAAGTAATTCTTATTATAAATTCACTATCTCACATTAACATAGCTCATTTTAGACTCGCTCTGCCAAACAGAAGTCCTTTGTGGGGACCACCTCTTTGTAAGGCCCTTTTAAGACTCCTGGGTGCATTTCCTCTTTAAGGCACCATCTTTGATGCAGGAGGATTCCACGAGGCTTCTCCTTGGGCGCCGCCATCTTTGATGCTCTGCAGCTCCGACACGATGCCGCCGCCATCTTCTTCTCCGCCGCTCCGAATGCCCTCCGCCGTCGCAGCCTCTGCTCCCCTCCACTGCCACCTGACCTGCCGCCTCTCCTGCGGCCGTCGTGGCCTCTCCAGCGGCCGCACTTGCCGCGTACCCCGCGGCCTCCGTAGCGGCCTCCCCTGCGGCTGCCATGGCCGCCCGACGCTACCAGCTCCTCGGCGGGGCCCGCCCAACGGCCTCTTCCTCTGCGGGGCCCTTCCGAACCGCCGGCCCCTGGATCCCTCAGCACCCCGCCCGCAGTGCCCCGCCGGCTGAACCCCCACCCCCCCCCAGGCCCCCCTGTGCAGGGCTGCTTGCCTGTGGGGGCTGGGGCTGCAGGGTCTCTGTGTGAGATCCGGGCTTGGGTCTTGCCTGTGGGGGCTGAGGCTGCAGGGTCTCTGTGTGAGATCCGGGCTTGGGACTTGCCTGTGGGGATTAAGGCTGCAGGATCTCTGTGTGAGATCCGGGCTTGGGTCTTGCCTGTGGGGGCTGAGGCTGCAGGGTCTCTGTGTGAGATCCGGGCCTGGGACTTGCCTGTGGGGGCTGAGGCTGCAGGGTCTCTGTGTGAGATCTGGGCCTGGGACTTGCCTGTGGGGATTAAGGCTGCAGGATCTCTGTGTGAGATCCGGGCCTGGGACTTGCCTGTGGGGGCTGGGGCTGCAGGGTCTCTGTGTGAGATCCGGGCCTGGGACTTGCCTGTGGGGGCTGAGGCTGCAGGGTCTCTGTGTGAGATCCGGGCCTGGGACTTGCCTGTGGGTGGATTGAGGCTGCAGCTCCAGCTCGGTCGGCGCTGCTCTCTGGGGACCTGGGGCACGGCAGCACCCCGGGGAGCAGCAGCCTGTGGAGGAATGAAGTCTTCCCAGCTCCCACGGACCTTCCCCATCCACCTCCGGCCAAGGAGTGTCGGCCCATCGCCTGCAACGATCCACAAAGGTAAAGCGTGCGTCTCGTCCCGATGGGATACCTGCACCATCGCTCTGCCGAGAACAGGTATCAGTTCCCTGGTGTAGGTACGCAGCTTCGCCGTGACCGGGACCAGCTTGGGTCGTGCAGCTGGGTTAATCCACAGTTTATCAAAAGTTCTCCGACTCATCAACGACGGACCCGAGCCCGTGTCCACTTCCATACTCACTGAGACTCCATTGATTTTTATTTCACTTATCACTGGGGGCGAATCGTCAGTGCACGTATACAGTCCAAGCACCTCATCTTCTTCTACCTGCTCCTCGCTGAACAGCCACATGGTGAGTCCGATTTCTTTTACACATACGCTGAAGGTGGCCTTTAACGTGGCAGGTATTGCACGTATACTCCGCAAACCTGCACCGGTGAGCCCCATGGCTTCCTCCACAGCGCCAGCATGGTGCTGCTTGATTGGCTCCCCTCGGCGGACTCTGAGCTCCAGGACCCCGAGGTCCGTGCTCCCTGCCCCGGGCAGAGCCACGTTCTGCAGTTTTGTCCGTGGTGGGCGCTATCCTGTGGACAGTGCCTGCCGGGTTCGAGACGGTGTGGATCATTTGCTTGGTGCTGCAAGTCGAGGTCATATATGCCCGGCTGATGGCGATGGCCTTTGTCAGAGTGACTGTGGGTTCCGTGGCCAGTAGCTTGTGAAGGAGGCCCTCGTGGCCAATCCCCATAACGAAAACGTCCCGCAAAGCCTCGTCAAGGTGTGCCCCAAAATCACACGGCGCCGCGAGTCTCCTGAGGTCTGCAGCATATTTGGTGACATCCTGGCCCTCAGATCTGCAGTGATGGTAAAATTTGTATCTGGCCATGAGGATGCTCTCCTTCGGTTTCAACTGGTCACAAATGAGTTCAGTCAGCTCCTCGTATGACTTGTCCCTGGCGCTCCCAGGTGCCAGCAAATTCCTGACGAGACAGTAAACCTCATCTCCACAACTGGAGAGCAATATTGCCTTACGCTTCTCTCTCATTGCGTATGTGTCCTCCGTCAGGTCATTTGCTGTGAAGTAGTACTCGAGCCTTTCCGTAAAGGCCTCCCAATCATTGCCCACGGTAAAATCCTTTAGCGAGCCCAGAGTAGCCATGGTTGCGTGGAGTTCATCCCATTCTCGTCGCCAATGTGGTGTATGTAGCACACAAATCACTGACTCCACACGGTCTGGTGTAAGTCTAACTACTGTGACCTTCGTCCTTTATTGTTCAGCTCCAGAGTGCCTCCCAGGTGTGGTGGTCAGCCTTATATAGCCTTTGTTACAGGTACTACCAGGTTTTCCCACCGCAGCGCCCTCTGTGGTGTGGCATAGTACTTACAATACATTTAAGGTACTGGGACGATACACACATCATTACATAACACATACCCTCTGATCCTTTTAGCCGTAAGGGCCACATCTAACTCCCTTTTGAATATATCCAATGAACTGGACTCAACAGCTTTCTGTGGCAGAGAATTACACAGGTTTACAACTCTCTGGGTGAAAGAATTTCTCCTCATCTCGGTCCTAAATGGCTTACCTCTTATCTTTAGACTGTGACCCCTGGTTCTGGACTTCCGCAACATCGGGAACATTCTACCTGCATCTAACCTATACAATCCCGTCAGAATTTTATAAGTTTCAATGAGATCCCCTCTCATTCTTCTAAATTCCAATACAACCCTAAGCAAGTAGCTAAATTCGTGGTCATGTGATCCATGCTGCACAACCTGGCTATCAGGAGGGGGCCATGATCTTTTTGAATGGCGGAGCAGGCTCGAGGGGCTAGATGGCCTACTCCTGTTCCTAATTCTTATGTTCTTATATTCTTATGACAAGGATTGACAGAAGTAAGTGATGGTCCACCTCAGGAGAGAGAGGACGAGGAGGACGAGGGGCTGGACGCTGACCTAGGGCCAGATAACCATGCCCATGCGCCCCTCCAGACCACAGGAAAGGGCCCGTGGTGGCTACATTGCTGCAAGACTCTTACGTCAGCAACTCATAAATGAACGATTTGCCCGAAAGAACGTTGCTGTAATTAACAAAGCTGATACACTGCTGTGTGTGTGCAGCTCTGACATCAATGGTGGGTATCACCACTTAAAGTTTAAGTTGATTCAAGTTAAGTTTTATTTAATCCTTTCATGTTAAGGAATCACCAGTGTGTAACGGTCCAGCTATCTGAGAGAATGCGCTACAAGGTTATGTTGAATAAAAAATATTTTATATGACTATTGGTCTGAAATCATAAGTATCACGGCCAAAAACAAGCCACCAGAACCCACTTTTTTTACCATTGACATCAATCAAATGGTCAACATGTCCAGCAACACAGAATACAAATGCAAAGCAGAAGGGTGGCCCCCTCCTCCCAGACATTACAACAAATTGCATACATCCAGATGGAGATATAATACAGCCATCACCTGCGGACATGCACCCCACTTTCCTTCCCCCTCCCCTTCTTCTCCACACCTCTACCCCTTCCCCTCCTCCCTCCACGCCGCCTGGCCGAGGAGCTCTTCAGGTGGTGCCTCATTGCAGGGGATGCCGAGGTGGGAACATTCTTAGATTCAGAAGCGGGATCTTGGTCCTGCCTTTCATGTGTCGTTGGAACTGGTGGTGCGGAACCTAGGGGTGGAGTGCCGCGCTCCGGGACCACTGGGAGGCCTGTGCCAGCAGTGTTCCTGGCTATCGCCTCCAGGGCCTCCGCCATCCGCGGAACTTACTCAGTCATGGTGCCGGAGATGGTGGCCAGCTGTCGAGATATGTCTCCCAATGCATCAAGGATCTGGTCACCAATGTCTGCTGTTCTCTTGGACAACTTAACCATCTCTCCGCTCCCATCTGGCGCTCGTGGAATAGACCTGCCGCGTCCACAAAACCTCCGCAGGGTCGGCGCCGTCCTGGGGACAAATGGGGTGTCCTGTGGCGAGGTGCTTGGACCCGGTACCTCCAGAGTGAAGGCGGGAAAGGCCGGAGGAGCACTCGATGGTCTTGGGGTGGAATGCCTTCTGGAGCTTGGCAATGCAGGTTCCTCGAAGTTGGCGCTCTCATTAGTAGAAAACAGACCCAGCGGATTGGCGGGCGAGAATCGGAGCTCCTCAGCAGATGTAGGATCGTCTGCCGACTCTGGCCCCGCGCCCCCACCTTCTCTGTGGTCTTGCCTGGGGCCGTGCTGCTGGCTGAACTGCAAAACACAAGTTAGGTTATTAGAGGAAAAGAGGGTGCTCGGGTCACAAGGTGCGTCCAGCGCTACACACAGCATATGCACGACAAAAACACCACCACTATCAAAATCATCACAGACATCACATTTCATGACCATCAACACATTGTGCATTGCAATGATTTTCATTAGGCCAGCATTATTTAAAGGACAATTTTAGAAACCATCTATCATATATTATTCTTCGGATATGAGTGGGTGTGGCAACAATTGACCTTACATCACGGAATGGTATATACTTTACTCATGTGGCATCACTTCAGGTTCTCCAGCTGCTTGCTTGGCCGTCCGGGTATGCTTCCCCACGAGTGTGTACACCTGCTTCTCGATATCAGTGATGTCGCTGATGATTGATGGCCCCCCACCCGTTCGTCTCTGCACGGACCTCATCGTCGATAGCTTCTTCTGCAAAAGGTAACAGGATGACATGGCATGAGATCATTGCATGCTATCATTGCTAAGTACTATCACAGAGACGGCTACAACACATAACCGACAAATGTAATCATGATTGTTATGATAATTATCATTCTTTACCTAAAGACGTACACCGTGAACGCAGGCTTTGAGTACAACATTCCCGGTAAAAGTGAAAGACCTCACATCTGATTTATAGTCACTCATGACTCTTACAAATCAAATTATATAAATATATAAGTACATGTAAATAAATGTAATACCTACTCTTGCGGATCCAACAAGGTCGTTCCATCGCTTGCAGCATTGGTTGCCCTCACACACCTCATTGGTCGTAGACGAGACCACCTCTGCTATCTCGGCCCATATCTTCTGGTAGGCCTTCCCACGCCCTCCCTGTGTCAAATCACCCCAGCGTAACTCAAACTCCTGTAGGAGGGAGGCATTTGTCTCATCCGAGAACCTCCTTGTTCTTTTGCACCCTCCAATGTGCTCCTCTCCCAGCTCACTGCTCTCATCAGCATGCTGTGTCGCATCCTCCTCTCCCTCCATTATAGGCAACAAATTTGGGCACATATCTGGCTGGTAACAGCTAAATTTTTTTCCCAATTTGCTCTAAAGCTCGAAACTCTCCCTCCTTCCTCCCAAAGCAGCTGCACCACACCCACACATGCCTTCACTCCCTCTCAGCTCCCTCTCTCTCTGCCTCCTCTTATGCGCATGTCATGATGACCCTTGACCTCCTGAATCGCAGGAATCGAGCGTTGCCATACCTTGCTAAGGACAGCGACAATTTACGGCAGAAGGTCAGAGAGATTTAACACTACTGCCCATTTCATATCGCTCATGGTAACACCCAATTTCAAAAATTGAGACTATGGGCTTTGAGAATGGGCGACAAGCCAGTGATCTGAAAACCCATTTTTATCGTCCACGCCGGAAATATCGCCCATTTTTAGGCGATCTGCACAAAAGTGTAAAATTTAGCCCCAGGTCCTGGGACTCTGCTGCATCGAGATGTTATGATTAAGGATGGAACTATGGACAGAGCCTAGCCCAAAATCATGAAAATCATAAAATAGCATCATAGAATGGTTAAAGCACGGAAGAAGGCCATTCGGGCCGTCGAGCCCGTTCTGGCTCTCTGCAAGAGTATCTCTGCTAGTCCCACCCCCGACCTTTCCCCATAGCCCTGCAAATTTTTTACTTTCAGTTACTTATCCAACTCTCTTTTGAATGCAGTGATTGAGTTTGCCTCCACCACCCTTTCAGGCAGTGATTTCCAGATCCTAAGCACTCGCTGTGTAAAAAGGTTTTTGCTTATGTCGTCTTTGGTCTTATGCCAATCACCTTAAATCTGTGTCCTCTGGTTCTCGACCCTTCTGCCAATGGAAACAGTTTCTCTCTATCTACTCTGTCCAGACCCCTCATTTTGAACACCTCTATCAATCTCCTCTCAATCATCTCTGCTTTAAAGAGAACAACCCCAGCTTCTCCAGTCTATCCACGTAACTGAAGTCCCTCATCTTTGGAATCATTCACGTAAATCTTTTCTGCACCCTTTCAAAGGCTTTCACATACTTCCTAGAGTGTGGTGTCCAGAATTGGACACAATACTCCAGTTGAGGCCGAACCAGTGTTTTATACAGGTTCATCATTATATCCAGGCTTTTGTACTCTATACCTCTATTCATGAAGCCCAGGATCCCGTAAGCTTTTTTAACCACTTTCTCAATCTAGCCTGACACCTTCAACGATTTGTGCACATATACCCCAAGGTCCCTCTGTTCATGCACCTCCTTTAGGATTGTACCTTGGGAGAAATTTAGAATTCAGCAGGGGAGGACAAAGAGTTTAATTAGGAGGGGGAACATAGAGTATGAGTGGAAGCTTGCTGGGAACATAAAAACTGACTGCAAAAGCTTCTATAGCTAAGTGAAGAGAAAAAGATTAGTGAAGACAAACGTAGGTTTCTTGCAGTCAGAATCAGGTGAATTTATAATGGGGAACAAAGAAATGACAGACCAACTGAACAAATACTTTGGTTCTGTCTTCACGAAGGAAGACACGAATAACCTTTCGGAAATACTAGGGGACCGAGGGTCTAGCGAGAAGGAGGAACTGAAGGAAATCCTTATTAGTCAGGAAATTGTGTTAGGGAAATTGATGGGATTGAAGGCCAATAAATCCCCAGGGCCTAATAATCTGCATCCCAGAGTACTTAAGGAAGTGGCCCTAGAAATAGTGGATGCATTGGTGATCATTTTCCAACAGTCTATCGACTCTGGATCAATTCCTTCGTCTAAACCATTAATGTATATTGTAAATAGCTGGGGTCTCAGCACTGAACACTTTTTTTTAAAAAGGAGGGAGAGAGAAAATGGGAATTATAGACCAGTTAGCCTGACATCAGTAGTGGGGAGAATACTGGAATCAATTATTAAAGATGTAAAAGCAGCGCATTTGGAAAACAGTGACAGGATCGGACCAAGCCAGCATGGATTTATGAAAGGGGAAATCATGCTTGACAAATCTTCTAGAGTTTTTTGAGGATGTAACTAGTAGAGTGGATAAGGGAGAACCAGTGGATGTGGTGTATTTGGACTTTCAAAAGGCTTTTGACAAGGTCCCACACAAGAGATTAGTGTGCAAAATTAAAGCACATGGTATTGGGGATAATGAGTTGACGTGGATAGAGAACTGGTTGGCAGACAGGAAGCAGGGAATCGAGATAAACAGGTCCTTTTCAGAATGGCAGGCAGTGACTAGTGGGGCACCGCAGGGTTCAGTGCTGGGACCCCAGCTATTTACAATATACAGTAATGATTTAGATGAAGGAATTGAATGTAATATCTCCAAGTTTGCAGATGACACTAAGCTGGGTGGCAGTGTGAGCTGTGAGGAGGATGCTAAGAGGCTGCAGGGTGACTTGGACAGGTTAGGTGAGTGGGCAAATGCATGGCAGATGCAATATAATGTGAATAACTGTGAGGTTATCCATTTTGGTGGCAAAAACATGAAGGCAGATGATTATCTGAATGGCGACAGATTAGGAAAAGGAGAGATGCAATGAGACCTGGGTGTCATGGTACATCAATCATTGAAAGTTGGCATGCAGGTGCAGCAGGCAATGAAGAAGGCAAATGGCATGTTGGCCTTCATAGCTAGGGGATTTGAGTATAGGAGCAGGGAGGTCTTACTGCAGTTGTACAGGGTCTTGGTGTGGCCTCACCTGGAATATTGTGTTCAATTTTGGTCTCCTAATCTGAGGAAGGACATTCTTGCTATGGAGGGAGTGCAGCGAAGGTTCACCAGACTGATTCCCGGGATGGCAGGGCTGACATATGAGGAGAGATTGGATCGACTGGGCATGTATTCACTGGAGTTTAGAAGAATGAGAGGGGATCTCATAAAAACATATCAAATTCTGACGGGATTGGACAGGTCAGAGGCAGGAAGAATGTTCCTGATACTGAGGAAGTCCAGAACCAGGGGACACAGTCTAAGGATAAGGGGTAAGCCATTTAGGACGGAGATGAGGAGAAACTTCTTCACTCAAAGAGTTGTTAACCTGTGGAATTCTCTACCGCGGAAAGTTGTTGAGGCCAGTTCGTTAGATATATTCAAGTGGAGTTAGATATGGCCCTTATGGCTAAAGGGATCAAGGGGTATGGAGAGAAAGCAGGAAAGGAGTACTGAGGTGAATGATCAGCCATGATCTTATTGAATGGTGGTGCAGGCTCGAAGGGCCGAATGGCCTACTCCTGCACCTATTTTCTATGTTTCTATGTTTACCCTCTAGTTTATATTTCTTCTCCTCAGTCTTTCTACCAAAATGTGTCACTTTGCACTTTTCTGCGTTAAATTTCATTTGCCATGTGTCCGCCCATTTCACCAGCCTGTCTATGTCCTATTGAAGTCTATCACTATCCTCCTCACTGTTTATTATACTTTCAAGTTTGTGTCATCTGCAAATTTTGAAATTGTGCCCTGTATACTTGTTATATATTCTTACAACCTCACAAACACACAGACTCCAAGATGGCTGTTAACTCCAGGAACTTGTCAGGTGACCTGACTTTTTTATTATATACAGCATTAGTTGTATTACCACAATAGCCCACTAGTTGCAGCAGTAGTCCCCTAGCTGGAACTATACTACACTTCTCCCTCCTTAATGAAGAAGTAGTTATAACAAACATTCGTCATACATAACTTACATGGTTATACATAACAAAAGATATGGGGCTAGATTTTCCGTTATTTTTGCATGTATACCGCCCACTTAACGTCCATTTTAACGTTAAAATGAGGTGTAACACCCATATATCACCCATTTAGCCATAAAATGGAAACTGACGCCCATTTCTCGGTCACTTATCGCCGAGTGTTACTTTTGACATGTACGTAACGCCGATAAAAAATAATACTGCCCACCCATTTTTTTTGGGCAGAATCATCAGAAAGGGCGAACCCAAAACCCATAGTATTGCCCAGCGTTATTTTCAGCATGTAATTTACGTCGAGATTCAATAATACCGACCGACCACTTTTTTTTGTCATAACCATCGCGTTTGCAAAACTAACGCCCAGTATATCGTCCAGCTTGACTTTCAGCACCTCGCACACATATCGCCCACAATATCGCTCGCTGAAAAAAACCGCTGTAAAAAAGTTGAACTGCTCTGAACTAATCACAGTGGACGCCATTTTATAAATCGCAGGCCGCTTCATTGAAAAGGCTGCTTCAACTTCGGGGGAGACCGGAGTTCTTTTAAGGTGATGTGACCATCTGAGAAGGACATCTTATCATACTATGGACGATTGGATTTTACTTTAGGTGTCTTAGTGTGGACATTTATTGCTTGTGAACAATCAGCATTACACTTATGGTTATTGGAATGGGGCCAGCCATTTCTCAGCCTGCCTTGATGACAACGCAGATGCTGCAGAGTACAAATGGCACAACGTCTAATCCACAGCATTATGTGCCCAATATAAGACGTGCCAGACTGATGAGGAGAACCAGACCATACACCCCCCACACTTACAGGGAGAAGCGGTCTTACCTCGACTTATCTGAAAACACCTACCTTCGGAGACTGCGCTTCCAGCTCATCAGGCCAGATCTGTAGCCTGCCAGCACCATCAGGACCGCACTGTCCATTGAGGTCAAGGTCACCACAGCACTCGTTCTACGCGTCGGGTTCCTTTCAGGTTTCCACTGGCGACATTTGCGCTATATCTCAGCATGCCACACATTGCTGCATTAGACAGCTCACTGAAGCCCTGTATGCATGTAGGATGGCAATGCAGGCTCCTCGAAGTCCGCGCTGTCATCCGTAGAGAACGGTCCCAGCAGATTGACGGGGGAGAATCGGAGCTCCTCAGCACCAGATGTAGGATCGTCCGCCGAGTCCGGCCCCGCGCCCCCATCTTCTGGGCTTGGTGGTCTTGCCTGGGGACGTGCTGCTGGCTGAGCTGCAAAACACAAATGAGGTTATTAGAGGAAAAGGGGGTGCTAGGGTCACAAGGTGATTCCAGCGCTACACACAGCATATGCATGGCAAAAGCACCACCGCTATCAAAATCATCACAGACATCACATTTCATGACCATCAACACATTCTGCACTGCAATGATTCTCATGAGGCCAGCATTATTTAGAGGACATTTCTATCATATATTATTGTTCGGATATGAGTGGGTGTGGTATCTATTGACTTTACATCACGCAATGGTGTATATTACACTCACGTGGCATCACTTCAGGTTCTGCAACTGCTTGCGTGGCCGACCGGGGTTTGGTCCCTACTAGTGCGAGTACCCGCTCATCTATATAGGTGAGGTCGATGATGACTGGTGGCCCCCCCCACCCGTTCGCCTCTGCTCGACCCGATTCCTCGAAAGCTTCTTCTGTAAAAGGTAACAACAGGATGACATGGCATGAGATCATTGCGTGATATCATTGCTTGGTACTGTCACAGAGACTGATACAACATATAATTGACAGATGTAATCATGATTATAATGAAAATTATCATTCTTTACCTAAAGACGTACACCGTGACTGCAGGCTTTGAGTTCAACATTCCCGGTAAAAGTGAAAGACCTCACATTTGATTTTAATCACTCATGATACTTACAAATCAAATTATATAAATATATAAGTACATGTAAATAAATGTTCTACTTACTCTGGCGGATCCGATAAGGTCGTTCCATCGCTTTCGGCATTAGTTGCCCTCACGCACCTCGTTGATTGTCGACGAGACCACCTCAGCTATCTCGGCCCATAACTTCTGGTAGGCCTTTGGGGTGGGCTTCCCACATCCTTCCTGAGTCAATTGACCCCAGCGTGACTCGACCTCCTGCATGAGGGAGGCATTTGCCTCGTCCGAGAATCTCTTCGCTCTCTTTCGTCCTCCCAATTATTTCTCTCCCAGCTCACTGCTCTTGCCAGCGTCAGTCTCCACAGCATGCTGTGTTGCCTCCTCCACTCCCTCCATTATAGGCACCAAATTAGACAAAATATCTGGCTGGTAACAGCTAACTTCTTTCTCCCAATTTTGTATTAAGGTCGAAATTCTCCCTTCCACCTCCCAAAGCAGCCAAACAAGCACGCACACCACATCCACACATGCCTTCATTCCCTCTCTGCTCCCTTTCTCTCTGTCTCCTCTTATGCGCATGTAATGATGACCCCTGACCTCCTGAATTGCTGGAAACGAGCGTTGCCATGCCGTTGCTAAAGACGGCAACACTTTACGGCAGAAGGTCAGAGAGATTTAACACTAACACCCATTTTAGATCGCTTGCGGTAATGCCCATTTTATAAATTGGAAACTAGGGGGTTTGAAAATGGGCGGTAATCCGATGATCTGAAAACCCATATTTACCACCCGCGCCGGAAATAATGCCCATTTTTGGGCCATCTGCACAAAAGTGGAAAGTCTAGCCCATGGACTTATTTTGCCCTATTTACAAATCAAACTTAAACACTCGTTTTCTGTTTCGAAGAGGATACCTTCGCTCTTGATCAGAACATGGTATCGAACATAGACTCTCATTCAAGGTTGATCCTGAGGAGAATTTGTCTCCAAGGAATGCCCTTGATCGACATTTGAACTTTCGTCAACTTCAAACTGTTCGTCTGCCTGATTCGGTCTCAGACTAAAATTCTGACTTTCTCTTGTGCTTGTTTCCAGTACATTTGACGTAAGATTTTCTACTAGTACAGTACTTGTAATAAGACTATCTGATGAGTCAGAAATAATCGAATCATTACAACTTTCAACTCCTTCCACATCTGTAGGTAAAATATGATCAATGTGAACAAACCTAACCTGTCCAGGATCTTGACCAAATATATGCGAGGATCACATATCTTCACCACTCTTCCTGGCAACCAGTTTAACCATTCATAGTGATGGTTCTTCACTCTCACCTTCTGATTTAATTTCAGTCTTCTCTCTCTTACTCGATCTCTATCAAGATTCTCTTTCTGTCTTAATTGTTTCTTTTCGACAGACTGTGTCAAGTTTGGTTTTAACAATGAAAATCTGGTTTGTAGCTGTCGTTTGAGAAACAACTCTGCAGGTGTTCTACCAGTAGTTGTATGAAGAGTATTACGATAAGTAATGAGAAAATTAGCCAATTTGTGGTTCAACAACAACTGTCGTTTCTTTGGATTTGGATCCAATATTTGTTTGATGAGGGCACGTTTCACAATTCATACTGTGCGCTCTGCTGCACCATATGAAGCAGGGTGGTACAGT
The DNA here is from genome assembly GCF_044704955.1 of Pristiophorus japonicus. NCBI lineage: Eukaryota > Metazoa > Chordata > Chondrichthyes > Pristiophoridae > Pristiophorus > Pristiophorus japonicus. The sequence continues at coordinate 33,700,007 of NC_091982.1, read as the reverse complement.
GGAATCTTGGTATGTTTCACACCGTTTCTGCTTTTGAACTGTGCAAATTCATCTGAACAAAATTGTGGTCCATTATCAGCCACAATTTCTTCTAGATGGCCATATGAAGAAAATAATCTTTGCAAAATGTCTAATGTTTTACTTGTTGTTATTTTCTGCCCTGAAAACACCTCTACCCACTTCAAATGGCTATCAATCACAATGAACAATTGCTGTCCTTCTAGCTCAGCAAAATCTGTAACATTTGCCACACCCTGGGCGGCCATTTCGATGGCTGTGATGGTACTGATGGTGGTTGCTTGCTTACCGATTAACATGTAGTACACTGACTAACGATGTACTCTATATCTTTATCTTGACCTGGCCACCATAAGTAACTATGTGCAAACTATGTCAAGCAAAATCCCAGGTGCTGGTCATGGAGGTCTCCTAATAATTTGGACATGAATTTATTTGGTATAACCACTCTTGCATCCCACATAATACAATCTTTATTGACTGATAATTCATTCCTATGAATGAAGAATGGATAAATATCTTTCTCTGATACCTGGTTTGGCCAGCCATTTGTGATGTAATCATACACCTTTGACATAACTGGGTCACGTTTGGTCGATCTACCAATCTCTTCAGCCGTGACTGGCAGTTCATCAATTTATGAAAAATAGAACATTTCTTCCCTATCGGGTGTAACTTGTGATGAGGAAGGCAATCTAGATATAGCATCAGCATTACTGTGATCAGCTGATCATCTGTACTCAATATCATATGCATATGCTGACAAAATCAAAGCCCATCTCTGCATTCGGGCTGCAGCTAATGTTGGAACTGGGGACTTTGGATGGAGGATTGCTATCGGGGGCTTATGGTCCGTAACAATGGTAAACTTACGACCATACAATTATTTGTGGAACTTCTTGACCCCAAAAATTAATGCCAAAGCTTCCCTTTCGATTTGCGCATAATTACTCTCACTGGCACAGAGAGAGCATGAAGCAAAAGCAATTGGGCTCTCCTCCCCACTATGTAGTACATGAGAGATCACTGCCCCAACTTCATATGGAGAGGTGTCACATGCTAGCTTGATCTCCTTAGATACGTCATAGTGAACTAACATGGTGCTCTCTACCAATTTGCTTTTACACTCCTTGAATGCTGCGTCGCATTCTTCTGACCACTTCCAATGGGCATGTTTTTTCAACAGCTCATTCAGTGGATGTAACACTGTAGCTAAATTTGGTAGGAACTTCCCATAATAGTCCAAAAATGATCGAAGTTCACTGACATTTTTGGGAGTGGGTGCATTTCTGATTGCATCCAGCTTTCCTTGATTGGATGTAAACCATATCTGTCTACTATGTGCCCTAAGTATTCCACTGAGTTTTGAAATAACTCACACTTGTGAGCAGTCACTCATACTCTGTGCTTCTCTAGCCATTTGAGCACTTCATTCAATATGTTATTATGGATTTTCCTGTTTGGTGCTGAAATTAGTATGTCATCTAAATAACATACTACTCCTTCAATGCCTTGCAACCCCTTGGAATATGGCGGGGGTGGAAGACACTCCAAATGTTAGCCTATTAAATTTATAAAGGCCTAGATGAGTTTTTATAGTTAAGCATGACTTGGACTCGTCATCTAGTTCAAGTAGTAAGTAAGCATTTGTAAGATCCGACTTTGAGAAGATCTGGCCACCTGTCAGTATTGTGAACAAATCTTCGACATTTGGCAATACGTTGGGGAGATTACCCTCTAGAACCGGGTTTATGGTTACTTTATAATCCCCACACAACCTTACCTTACTTTCTCATCATAGGCAGTCCCTCAAAATCGAGGAAGACTTGCTTCCACTCTAAAAGAGAGTTCTTAGGTGACTGAACAGTCCAATATGGGAATTATAGTTTGTCACAGGTGGGACAGACAGTCGTTGAAGGAAAGGGTGGGTCGAACTGCTTTGCCGCAAGCTCCTTCCGCTGCCTGCACTTGTTTTCTACATGCTCTCGTCAACATGACTCGAGGTGCTCAGCGCCCTCCCGGATGCACTTCTTCCACTTAGGGCGATCTTTAGCCAGAGACTCCCAGGTGTTGGTGGGGATGTTGGATTTTATCAAAGAGGCTTTGAGGGTGTCCTTGAAACGTTTCCTCTGCCTACCTTTGGCTCGCTTGCCGTGTAGGAGTTCCAAATAGAGTGCTTGCTTTGGGAGTCTTGTGTCAGGCATGCAAACAATGTGGCCCACCCAACAGAGCTGGTCGAGTCTGGTCAGTGCTTCGATTCTGGAGATGTTGGCCTGATTGAGGACGCTAACGTTGATGCATCTGTCCTCCCAGGGGATTCGCAATATTTTGTGGAGACATCGTTGGTGGTATTTTTCCAGCGATTTGAGGTATCTACTCTATATGGTCCATGTCACTGAGCCATGCAGGAGGGTGGGTATCACTGCAGCCCTGTAGACCATGAGCTTGGTGGCAGATTTGAGGGCCTGATCTTCAAACACTCTCTTCCTCAGGTGGGCGAAGGCTGCGCTAGTGCACTAGAGGCGGTGTTAACCCTGGTCATTGATGTCTGCCCTTGCTGATAATAGGCTCCCGAGGTATGGAAAGTGGTCCACGTTGTCCAGGGCTGAGCCATTGATCTTGATGACTGGGGGGCAGTGCTGTATGGCGGGGCAGGTTGGCAGAGGACCATTGTCTTACGGATGTTTAGTGTAAGGCCCATGCTTTTGTATGCCTCAGTGAAGATGTTGACTATGACTTGGAGTTCAGTCTCTGAATGTGTGCAGACACAAGTGTCATCCACGTACTGTAGTTCGACGACAGAGGTTGGGATGGTCTTGGATCTGGCCTGGAGATGATGAAGGTTGAACAGGTTCCCACTGGTTCTGTAGTTTAGTTCCACTCCAGGGAGTGTGACTATATGACTTAGGTACAAAACAATGGGTGTAGCCCAATTACATAGATCTATCTCAGAGATATGTTCTCAGTCTCTTGCCTTTTGAGTTCTTGCTCAACTTTTTCCTTGAGTGCATATGTTACGGGACGTGGCTTGCAGTAAATCGATCTAGCATCCTTCGGTAGCCTGACACTCACCTTAAAGCCTTGGATCGGACTGCCTGTTTCACAGAACACCTTCGGATACTTCTTGATGACATCATCCTTCGATGCAAATCTCGTTTCAACACAAAAAATCTTACTCCAATCCACTTCAGTGATCCCAACCAATTTCTTCCTAGTAAGGCAGGCTTGTCTCCTGCCACTACTAAGAGAGGCAAGCTCTGACATTGATCCTTGTATTTCACTGGTATGCCAGGAATGTTCTTTCCTGAGTAGCCTCACAGCTCTATCTTGGATTTCTCCATTGGTAAATAGCACAATTTGTCAACATATAGCGATTCTGGTACTACGCTCACGGATGCACCAGTGTCGATTTCAATGGGTATCTTGGTTCCTGCAACATCTACTTGGATGATGATACTTTTCGAATCACTGTTAGATACCCTCATGTTCCTGATGATATGTATCTCTTCATCTAGTTGCTTTTCTTCCATGCTATGTACTCTCTGGGGATTTCTACTTATAGCTTTGAAAGTTGGTTTAATCTTCAGTCGGCATGCCTTTGCAAGATGCCCAGTTTTCTTACAGAAGCAACACTCTGCCTTCATATATAGACAACTTTGAGCAAAATGTTGTCCCAGACACCTATAGCACGACTTCAATGCTCTGTTAGCATTGTCAGTTGTTGAGGCCTTGGGGCCCAACTGCCTTTTACTTTTAACCTGCAGGCGATTCACCTCAGTTGTCTGACAACTGGAAATGGTACGAAATTATCAGGAATATTGGTTGGCCATGTCCATTGATATAGCTGTTTGAAAAGCTAAATCAAAAGTCAAGTCAGGAGTTCTGATTGCTTCAATTTTCATCCCACAAACAAAGGGGTCATGCAATGCTCGGTCCTGAAAGTTTCCAAAATGACAGTGAAAGGATAGCTTCTTTAATGCTGCAATGTACTCACTGATACTTTCATCAGGTAGTTGATTTTGTATTCCAAAACAATAACTTGCAGCAATTTCCAGGGGCTCAGGTCTGTAGTGCTGTTCTAACTTGCTTAGAATCTCCATAAGTGATGTGTCCTTTGGATTGATAGGAACAAGCATATTTTTCAGGGTTTCATACAACTTGGGGCCTGCTTCAGTCAAGAAACTAGATTGTTTTCTTTCCAACACCACCCGGTTACGGTTTTCATCATCGGGGACTTTGACAATACTATTCGCGGTGAAAAACATTTCTAGCCGCTCCATATATGCTCCGGTTGCAATGGAATTCACCCAAGCGCCCCAGTACTCCCATAGGCGCGGCCATCTGGACTCTGGCAGTTCAGTCAAGTGTGCTTGTAATTTACATTGGATTTTTTGCTTTTCTGCAAACAAAGGACCTCTATAGTCTCTTTGTTGTTTGGCTGGAATCATCTACCAACAAAAATTTCAGCTGGGAATCCGATTATCCAATCCTTCATCGTCAATGTTATATATTCTTTATATACGCACTTGGTCCATGCAGCAGAGCAGGGCTCCAGTCGTCTTGGTTAATCCTTGCTACTGGACCAAGACCTAGCTCTGTCAAGCCCGTGTGGTGGCTGGTGTGCAATGGTCACCACAAGTTAAAAAAAATCCAAGCAGAGGCATCTTCCACACTTCAAGATTTAGTTCGGATCTGGAATTTTCGGTCCATCATTGAAACACCTGTAAACTTTTTGACGTGGAACCAAGTCATCCTCGATTCGAGGGACCACCTATGATGATGATGATTATGACCTCCCAAACACACAGACTTCAAGATGGCTGTTAACTCCAGGAACTTGTCAGGTGACCTGACTTCTTTATTACATGCAGCATTAGTTGCATTACCACAGTAGTCCCCTAACTGGAACTATATTACAACACCCACATCCAAGGCATTAATATATATCAAGAAAAGCAGTGGTCCTAGTACCGAGCCCTGGGGAACACCACTGAATACTTTCCTGCAGTCCGAAAATCAACCATTCACCACTACTCTCTGTTTCCAGTCACTTAGCCCATTTTGTATTCATGTCAACAATGAACCGTTAATTAAAATGAGGCCACACTTGCTGGTAGGCTAGTTGCAAATTTTGCTTCAAAATCATCTGTCAGGTCCTCACTAAATCAGAGCTCAACATTCAGCTTTGAAACTAACTTTTTCTGACAATCACTTTTCTTTGTATTAAATGGAATATTCGATACCAGTTACCAATGGTGGCTTGGCTTTGAAATAACCCATCAATGACCCCGCTCCAATCAAAGATGTCTAGTTTTCAGTAAATGTACATTCATTGAGACAGTCGAAGAGATCAATGAAGAAGTGAGAAGGCTTTAAATATGCCTGCAAGCCAAGAGCACTCCTGTCACGTCACAGCACATCTCTTCTATTACTTTACTCTGTAGGAAGCTTCAAAGATAATGCAAAGACAATTGATGTGTGAATATGTCCTTATCGATGCTTGCCTGCATCAATCAACATCATTTTTCATTTGTGCTCCCTCAGTCCATTAAAAGCAACCATTTTTACAATGACATTAAAGTCTGGCAGAACATTTTTGTTAAGCCTGTACAAAGAGGGGAATATATCTAACTAATGAATATCTTAGAACATTGGTTTCTTGGGGGGGGCGGCGGAGAAGCAAGGTTATATACCTTTTCTTTTTTTTAACTGCCTCTGATAAGTTATCCCAGAATGCCCCAATTTGTTATGTGGGCTTTCATGAAGCTCTGGTAGTTGTGACATTCGTGCAGAGGTTGTGGGAACACATGGGTCCCATGTTAGCTCCACTTAGCATCTGACAGCCAACTGATCATTAAAATTCTTTCAGTGGAATGTTTTCATGAGCTGTGTTATCTACTATAGATGCTGTATGACCTAAGTCAAACATTTGAAGATGAATTATACCCTGTTTTATGAAAGAAACAGTGATGGATTAATTGGGTATAACTGTGGCTTCAGTTACAATAAGCTCTTCTCCCACTGCGCTAAACGCTATAGGTAAGGTTTAAAGATTTCAGTTTTCACAGAAGAGATTGAATCGTGAAAGTGATCCCAAAGCACTAGTTAAAATACTGGAATCTCACGTAATAAAGGCCATTTCCAATGGGGTTCTACAAGGCTCAGTACAAGGTCCCTTTCTTTTTATAGTATTGATTTAGACTTAAATGTAGGGGGTATGATTAAGAAGTTTGCAGAAAATACAAAAATAGGCTGTGTGGTTGATAATGAAGAAGAAAGCTGTAGACTGCAGGAAGATATTGATGAACTGGTCAGGTGGGCAGAACAGTGGTAAATAGATTTAAATCCTGAGAAGTGTGAGGTAATGCTTTGGGGAGGGCTAACAAGGAAAGGGAATACAGATTAAATGATTATAGATCCTTGTATAATATCTGTGCATGTATGGAGTTGTCTTCCATCCATAATGGACTAGCACAATTATTTATACCATTAAAAAAGATCAACTTTAAAAATTTAAAACTCAGCCAACAAGAAATCTTTCCAAATGCGTTTTTTCATTCAAGTACAAAACAAAATGCTAAAGATCGTCACACACATTAGAGAAGGATAGTCTGGTAAACTGTATCAATGTCTACAGAGAGGTCAAGTAGGACAAGGAATGGTGCACTATCGCTCCTCCTCCTCGATCTCTCTGGAGCGTTTGACACAGCTGACCAAACCATTATCCTTCAATACTTCTCCCCCGGTGACCAGCTCAGTGGGTCTGTCCTAGCTTGGATCCACTCTTACCTATTCGATCTTAGGCAGAGTATCTCTACCAATAGCTTCTCTTTCCATGCTGACACCTTCACCTCAAGAGTTCACCAAGGATCCATCCTTGGCTCCCTCCTCTTCCTCATCTACATACTTCCCCTTGGCAACATCATCCGCAGACATGAGGTCAGCTTCCAGATATAACTGATGAAATTAGCTCTACCTCTTCGCCACCTCTCTTGACCCCACCATTGCCTCTGTGCTGTCAGATTGCTTATCTGAGATCTTGTCTTAGAGAATCGGCAATTTCCGCTAGCTAAAAATGAGGAGGACTGAAGCCATCATCTTTGGCTCCTGCCACAAAGTTGCAAACTCTGTACTACTGCTATCGACCCAAACCTCCTCTCCAGCCACAGTCTCAAGCTGAACCAGATGACTTGAAAAAACAGCAGCCTACTCAACCCTAAGCTGAGTTTCTGACCCCAGATCCTCTCCATCACAGACTGCCAAATTCGACCTCTATAGTATCACCCACCTCATCCCATCTGCCACGGAAACCCTCATCCATGAATTTGTTACTTTCCAACTCAACTATATATATCAATGCTCTTCTGGCCAGCCTTCCAAATACCACCCTCTGTAAACTTCAGCTCATGTAAAACTCAATTGCCCCTATATAATCCTGAATCAAGTACCTCTTGCCTGTTACTCCTTTTGTTGCTGAGGGAGCTGTCAACCTTGGCTCCCAGTCCTCCAACATTGCAAATGAAAAATTTTTATTCTTGTGTTTAAATCCCTCAACAGCTTGACCCATTTCTATTTCTGCAACCTTCTCCAGTACTACTAGCCTCCACGATGTCTCCATTCCTCTGACTCTGGCATTCTCTCCCCGCTTTGCTCCACCATTGGTAGCCATGCCGTCAGCTACCTAGGCCCCACACTCTAGAATTTCCTCCCGAACCGCTCCATTTTTCCACTTCCTTCAAGACCTTCTGTAAATCCTCCCTCTTGACCAAACTTTTGATCAACCCCCCTACTACTTCCTTCTTTGGATCAGCATCGATTTTTCTCCTTACACTGAGGCACTTTAAGACATATGTTAATCACATTATATAGTAATTGTAGTTGTTGATCATTTTTGAGATATTTGAACAACATGATAAGATGCTATATAAATGCAAGGCTTTTTATTTATTTTTTAGGACAAAGGAACGTGTTCTGATTTTACAACATTTCAGCTTAATACATTGAGTGAGAGTTGGATGACTGTTGTAGCAACCTATAAGCAGCCAAAGCTGTTACCACGGCAACCATGCAAGTGAATCACAGATTAAAGAATCTATAGTCAGGATGAAGCACAATATTGTGAGATGAGCAGCCTTGTGCAAGGTTATTGGCTGGTTCTCCTGACCTGTGAGCACAGTAATACAATCAAGCACTCTGAAGCCAGCAAGTTTATATTGTTGGTCTCCCAAAATATTTACAGGTAGAGGGTGAGAGAAAGAAGAAAGCTAAGGCATCTGACAGTGATAAAACAGGCAGAGATATGTACAAAGGAAAAATTTTAAATGAAGAGAAAACGATAATAATAGAAGCAAGATAGAATGAGTGAGGTGGAGGCAGAGAGACAGTATTTTAAACATCCTTGACAATGCAACAACATCAAATATCTTGGTTGATGTATTTATGTCTGAAAAAAAAATCACTTATTTGCTCTCAAGAAAGAAAATAAATATTATTGAGCCTTTGAGAATTTCTAAATGAAATTTTTCACGAAATAAAAGTTATTTTGACATTTTGTCATAATAGCTAGTATCTGTCACAATGGGAATTGAAGATCAATCAAAAGCTCGGTCAGTAGTGGTGCTACCACGCCACTCTTGGTGATTGACATTGAAGTCCGCCACCAGAGCACATTCTGTGCCCTTCCTAACCTCAGTGCTTCTTCCAAGTGGTGTTCAATATGGAGGAGTACTGATTCATCAGCTGAGGGAGAGTGATAGTGGTAACCAGCAGGAGGTTTCCTTATCCATGCTCGACCAGATGCCATGAGCATTCATGGGGCCCGGAGTCAATGTTGAGGACTCCCAGGGCCACTCCCTCCCAACTGTATACCACTGTGCCTCCACCTCGTGTGTGTCTGTCCTGCCAGTGCTGCAGGACATACCCAGGGACGTGATGGAGGAGTCTGGTACATTGGCTGAAAAGTATGATTCTGTGAGTATGACTATGTCAGGCTGTTGCTTGACTAATCTGTGGGACAGCTCTCCCCATATGTTAGTGAGAAGGACTTTGCAGGGTTGACTGGGCTGGTGTGCCATTGTTGTGTCCATAGCTGGTGCCAAGGTTGATGGCGGGTGGTCCGTCCAGCTTTATTCTTGTTATTGCTTCTTGTAGCGGTTTGTTACAACTAAGGTGGCTTGCTAGGCCATTTCAGAGGGCAGTTAAGAGTCAACCACATTGCTGTGGGTCTGGAGTCACATATAGGCCAGATCAGGTAAGGACGGCAGATTTCCTTCCCTAAAGGACATTAGTGAACCAGATGGGTTTTTATAACAATCTGGTAGTTTCATGGTCACCATTATTGACAATGGCTTTTTATTCCAGATTTATTTAATTACATTTATAAAGTAATATCCCTTTCTATTCTTGTACAGGACACCAAGTCCCATCTATGATTCCTTGAACCCAGGAGAAGCGTTCAAGTCTGTAAAAGCCAAGAGCATGGGTGTGTTGTTCCCTGGCATCCAACTATATTTTGGTTTGCCCTGGCAAACAATGCATCTGTAATCTAGTTAGAGTAATGGACAGCAGATTGGCTGATACAGACTATGCGCCTGAACTTGGTCAAAGCTAAGGCCCGCCCATTTCTCGACAGTCCCCGGGCGGAACGTACCTTTTGGCCGCCCGCTGATGCTGGGGCCAGTTGGGAGCGTGTTTTGCCGCGGTTGTGTCGGCAGCAGTGGCAGGCAGTGGTAGTCAGCGGGCGGGAGCAGGCGGCGGCAGCAATGGACGCTAGGTGCCTCTCGACTCGGCAAATATCGGAGGCATGCGCGAGACTTGGGATTTTTTTTGGTAGTTTCCTCTGGGCGATGACATCACTTTTGCCGCAATTGGGGCTGATGGCACAGCTGTGCGTGTTCATAAAAGCTGTGCACTCACTTTCACCTGCCAGTTGGAGAGGGGGCAGTTTTGGTGAGAGAGAGATACAAATTCATTATCAGCCATCCATAAAGGAAAGTAATAATGAGTGCAAAAAAAGCTTCCAAGAAGTCTGATGGAGCCAAGCCCAGAGCTCCCTGGTTTAATGATGACAAGCTAGAGGAGCTTGTATCTGAGGTGGAGTGCTGGTATAAAGACCTCACCCGGGATGGTCGTGGCAAGTCTCCACTACCCCAATATAGGTGCATTTGGAGGGAGATTGGTGAAGCCGTGACCTCAGTGGGTAACATTGTGTGGGATGGAGACCAGTGTCGGAAACAATGGAACAATGTGGTGGCATCAGCAAGAGTGAGTAAACTATTATGTATGTAATAACTCGATAGTCTGAATACTGTAAACTAACACAGGTACAAACCTGGCTCTGCTTTATTAGGGCCCAAAGTGATTACATTTCATGATGGCTTGCCTTTTATACTGGGCCGCACACATGTGACCTCCAACAGTGGTGCCACCTGGTGGCTAGTAACCCCAAGCGTACATACATGACAGTATCCTACTTTAAGATACTATAACAGTCTTTTTACAAATTGAGACGGTCCGGGGCTTTCCGCTCCCGAGTTGATCATCTCAGTTCAACTCCAGCCTTGGGCGAGCGTTCTGAGTCAGTTATGACTGGGGGCTGGGTAGCCGATCCGATGGGAGTGGCAATGACCATGTCAGGGATTGAAAGTCCAGATTCATTGATGACAGCGGAGTCCTCTGATGACTGAGGGTAGGTTGGTTGGTCACTGATTGTGTCTTCCTCAGACTGTTCCGGTTCATCCGTGTGCTGCAGCTTTATCTGATCAATATTTCCTGCATGTTTGCCTATTCCTGAGCTTGACAATAAACACTCTGTTACCCTCCTTGGCCGTAACAGTATCGGCGATTCACTTGGGACCTTGACCATAATTTGGTACATACACAGGATCGCTAACAGAAATGTCGCGTGACACAGCAGCGCGATCATGATACCATTGCTAACTTTGACGTCTGTATTCAACATGAATCATTCAAGTCAGGGGGGAAAAGAGAGAGCTTGGTCTTGAGACCTCTTTTCATCAATAGTTCAGCAGGGAGGACCCCGGTAAGCGTATGGGGTCTTGTCCTGTAACTAAGCAATATGCATGACAAGCGAGTCTGCAGTGAATTTTGAGTTACATGTTTCATACTCTACTTGAAGGTTTGGACAGCACGCTCTGCTTGACCATTAGAAGAGGGTTTGAATGGTGCTGACCTCACATGTTTGATACCATTGAGTTTCATGAACTCTTGAAACTCCAGACTAGTGAAGCAAGGTCCATTGTCGCTTACAACGATGTCGGGCAGACCCCATGAGTGGCAAATATGACATGAAGGCTCTAATATGGTAGCTGTGGATGTACTGGATGACATGATTGTACACTCTATCCACTTGGATCCACCACAACTAAAAACATCTTTCCCAGGAAGGGACCTGCAAAGTCGATGTGGATCCTGGACCATGGTTTAGATGGCCACGACCACAGACTCAGCGGCGATTCCACTGGTGCTTTACTAAGCTGCATGCAAGTGTTGCACTAATGCACACATGATTCCAGATCAGAGTCAATTCCAGACCGTACATGAGACCTGGCAATGGCTTTCATCATGACAATACCTGGATGAGTGCTATGTAGGTCATGTACAAATTTCGTTCTGCCTTTCTTAGGCATAACAACACGATTACCCCACAGTAAACAATCTGACTGAATGGATAGTTCGTCTTTGTAAGGTTTGGTCTCATCACCCATTTGCTTGGGTATGGCAGACCAATCACCACTAAGGACACAACGTTTCACAACCGATAATATTGGGTCCTGGCTGGTCCAGGTCTTAACTTGTTGGGCCATGACAGGGGTTCCTTCACTTTCAAAAGCATCCATAACTAACAGTAGGTCTGCAGGTTGTGGCATTTCCACCTCCGGTGTAGGCAACGGCAGATTGTTTAGTGCATCGGCACAATTCTCGGTGTCAGGTCTATGGCGAATGGCATAATCATAGGCAAATACTGTTAGCGCCCACCTCTGTTACGGGACGATGCATTGGTATTTATAACTTTGTTTTCCGAAAACAATGAAATGAGTGGCTTGTGATCAGTTTCCAGTTCAAACCGAAGACCAAACAGATACTGATGCATCTTTTTAAACCCACACACATAGGCTAATGCTTCTTTTTCTACCATGCTGTAGGCTCTTTCCGCCATTGACAAACGTTTAGAAGGATACGCAACAGGTTGTAGTTTACCCGACTCATTGGCTTGTTGGAGCATGCAACCAACTCCATATGACGAAGCATCATAGGCCAATACTAGATGCATACATGGATCATAATGTATCAGCAGCTTGTTAGAGCAAAGCAGCTTAGTAGCTTTCTCAAAAGCTCTAACTTGAGAGGCACCCCAAACCAAGTTGTCGCCTTTTCTTAACAACATGTGCAGTGGCTCTAAAGAAGTGCTCAATCTAGGTAGGAAATTACTGAAGTAGTTGAGTAGACCAAGGAACGAATGCAGCTCCGTCACATTTTGAGGCTTGAGTGCATTTTTGATGGCCTTGGTTTTCGAGTCTGTAGGCCTGATGCCGTCAGCAGCAATTTTCCTCCCCAGGAATTCGACTTCCGCTGCTATGAAGACGCACTTCGAACATTTCAGTCTGAGTCCCACTTTGTCCAGACGATGTAGAACCTCTTCCAGGTTGTTCAGATGTTCGGCGGTGTCACGACCTGTGACCAGGATGTCATCTTGGAACATGACGATTCTAGCGACGGATTTCAGCAGACTCTCCATGTTCCTCTGAAATATGGCTGCAGTTGAGCGAATTCCGAACGGACACCTGTTGTAGATAAACAGTCCTTTATGATTGTTGATGCACATAAGTTTCTTCAACATCTCGACTAGCTCCTGTGTCATGTAGGCCGACGTCAGATCCAGTTTAGTGAATGACTTCCCCCTGGCTAGTGTTGCAAACAGGTCATCAGCCTTCAGTAATGGGTATTGATCCTGTTTCGAAACTCGGTTGATCGTAACCTTGTAGTCTCCACAAATCCTGACAGTGCCAACACTCTTCAACATAGGAATAATGGGGCTGGCCCATTCGTTAAATTTGACCGGTGATATTACCCCTTCATGCTGGAGTCAGTCCAGTTCGATTTCGACCTTCTCCCTCAACATGTACGGAACCGCCCGAGCTTTATGATGGATGGGTCTTGCATCCAAGTCCACGTGGATCTGCACCTTAGCTCCCGTGAAATTGCCAATGCCTGGTTCAAACAACGAGGGGAACGTGCTCAGCACTTGAGCACATGGAGTACCAACCTCCGACGACAAAACTTTGATATCGTTCCAATTTCATTTGATTTTTTCTAGCCAATTCCTGCCGAACAGTGTTGGACCATTGCCTGGAACAATCCATAACAGTAAATCATGAACCGCACCATCATACGACATCTTGACTACTGCACTGCCAGTCACCGTTATGAGTTCTTTAGTGATGTATGCAACTTGGCATTGACTGGACTCAGCTTAGGCCTCACAGCCTTAGTATCCCACAGCCTGTCGAATGTCCTCTGGCTCATTATTGATTGACTCGCAGCCGTGTCCAATTCCATCAGTACCGCACACCATTAAGTTTCACATTAATCATTATCGGTTGGCTCTTTGTTAGGAATGAATACAGTCCATACACTTCCTCCTCTGGTATTGTTATGTCTGTAATGTACCTATGAATGACTCCACGAGGCAATGTGTTGTACTCAAACTATAGTGACCGCGTCCTTTATTCGTAACTCCAGAGTGAGGCAGCTGCATGCTGGCTACCCTTTTATATAGCCCCTGCCACCAACCCCGGTCTCCACCAGTTGCACCCTCTAGTGGTGCCAGCATAGTATATACACAGTGTAAACCTTATTGATAGTACATCAGGTAAATCCGTCTCCATCTTAAGCAACTATACAGTGACTACACAGAGAGTATATCTATGGTCTGCATATATAACATCACTCTCCCCCAAGTCCTTTGTGCCAATTACCTTTGCACTATGTGCTCTGGCTTAGCTCTCCCCAGACTTAAGTGCCATAGCCCTTGCACTTTGGCTGTGCTTTGGCTTGGCTCTCTCCCTGTTAACCCCCAAGTCCTTTTGCCTCAACGCTGGGTAGTGGTTACCAGTTTGGATGGTTCGATGATGCAGTGGAGGTTCCAGAGGGTTCTGGGCATGATCCATGTGTGTGTCCATGGCTACATACATCCATTTCCCCCCCCCCTCCCCCTCCCCACCCTCCACAGCGAGATCATGCAGCTGGCCTGTTACATTAACATACAGGATCAGACACAGTGCAAGCACAAAGAAAGTTTTTACAGTTTGTATCATGACACCTTGGTTCAGTGACTTACATTCATTACGTTTTACGGTCATGCGCCAGAATTGCGTTCATGGTTCAGTCATGGTCAGTATGAGGTAGCAGTACAGGTATGCGAGGATGCTAGTTCCAGAGCAACCGGACGGGGTCCTAGTCGTCTGATGGCGACACTGTGCCCCTGCTAGCGGGGTGGGCTTGGTTCGTTCATCTTGCCACGACTCAGAGCCTTTGCCATTGCCTAGTGATAGGCAGAGCCACAGATGTGTGTGGAATCCCTGTTCTCCTTTGAGGGCTGCAGAATCTTCTACCTGCTCTCTAACGGTGTTGGAACCCTGGCTGTTCCAGGTCCCGTTTGGGGAACTCGTTTGTTCTGATCTCTCATTCCCAGAATAGCCGAGGTAGCGACTGGGTCTGGGGGCTTCACCGTCTCCACCCGGGTGGTGGGCAACAGCAGCCCACTGCGCGTATTGTCGCCGTTTTCATTTCCAGGTCCGTGGCGAATAGTGCCAACGGGTGCCTGCAGCGTGGGATAGACTTGGGGCAGGGTATCAGGATCAGTGCCTTCACCCTCCTGAGATCGCTGGCCTATAACTTGTGGGGACACCTGGGGCAGGGCATCAGGATCAGCGCCTTTACCCTCCCGAATTCGCTCGCTTGCTACTTTTGGGGATACTCTATTCCCGACACCTCACAACAACATTTTGTTCACAATCTTAATCGGTTCGTTACATTGATTGACATGCATACAATGTCTCTTTAAGTTCAGTTGGTTGCAGGTCTCCTTTAAGAGAACTCTGCTGGCTTTACGCCAATCAAATCCTGCATTAGACACCACATGTTGGTCCCTCAGCGTTGCACCTCGTGGTCTTGCCATGGCCATCTTTTTTTTCATTCCATGCTGCACCTCGCTGCAGCAGGGACGCCATCTTGCCTCTGTCCTCGAGGTCGACTGCCTTGATCCTTCTCTCCCCAGGAGTCCTGCCATTGGAGCCGGTCGTTCCGGTCGGATCATTGCCACGCAGTCGTGATGGACAGTCTGTGCCTCAGGTGCTGCGCTGGTCTGTTCTCTGGTGCCTGGCCAAAGCGAAGGTGAGGTTTTATTCTGCCTCTGAGCATGGAGGACATCGATTGCTGGAGTGAAGAGGTCTTCCCATTTCCACTTGATCTTCCCCATCCACCTTCTTCCAAGTAGCGTTGGACCATCACCTGCAACAATCCACAGAGGTAACTTGTGCACCACGCCATTATGGATTACACTTACTTCCACATTGCCAAGGACTGGGATCAGCTCCTTGGTGTCGGTGCACAAATTTTCCTGTACTGGAACCAGCTCGGGTCGGTTTTCATTCTATAGTCTCTCAAAGGCATCCTGGCTCATCACTGACTGGCTCGCTCCCGTGTCCACTTCCATGAAAACTGGAACGCCGTTTATCTCGACTTCCATCTTCACTGGAGGACAATCGTGGTGCAGGTATACACTCCATACACTTCTTCTTGGGGCTGAGCTGCCTCTCTGGCCAAATCATCATACTCCCCGCTGGATTTCACTGACTCCTCAGCTAGACGATGAGTCATGTTTCTTTTACACATAGACTGGAGATGGCCCTTCGTGTTTCAGGCTTTGCATAGTTATTCAGCAAACCGACACTGGTGAGCCCTATGGTTTCCTCCGCAACACCAGCATGGTGCTACTCGTTTAGCACCCCTCGGCGGACTCTGAGTTATGGAATCCTGAGGTCTGTGCTCTCTGCCCTGGGCAGAGCCACATTATACAGTCTTGCCTGTGAAAGACATCATTCTGTGTACAGTACTTGCCAGGTTTGAGTCCACAGGATGGATAATTTGCTTGGTGCTGCAGGTCGATATCATGAATGCCTGACTGATGCCGATGGCAGCTTGACTGTGGTGCCGGCAGATAATAGCTTGTGAAGAAGGCCCCCGTGGCCAATTCCTATAACGGAGTTGTCTTGCAATGCTTCGTTGAGGTGCATGCCAAAATCACACGGTGCCGCAAGTCTCCTGAGGTCGGCAGCATATTTTGCAATCTCCTGGCCCTCAGGTCCGCGGTGAGTGTAGAATCTGTGCCTGGCCGTGAGGATGCTCTCTTTTGGTTTTAGTTGGTCATGAATTAGTTCAGTCAGCTCATCGTATGTCTTATCCTTGGCCTCATGGGTGCCAGCAAGTCCCTGACGAGGCGGTAGACCTCAGGCCCACAACTGGTCAGCAGTATAGCCTTGCGCTTCTCCGCTGATGTGTCCGTCACCCCTGCCAGGTCGTTTGCCACAAAATATAACTCGAGCCTTTCCGCGAAGGCATCCCAATCATCATCCTCTGCAAAGTCTTTTAGTGTGCCAAAGGTAGCCATAATCGCGTGAAAGTCTGTATTCTCATCACCGTATTCTTGTTATGTCTGTAATGTACCTATGAATGACTCCACCAGGCAATGTGTTGTACTCAAACTGTAGTGACCTTGGTCCTTTATTCGTAACTCCAGAGTGAGGCAGCCGCATGGTGGCTACCCTTTTATACAGCCCCTGCCACCAGGGCAGGAAACCCCGGTCTCCAACAGTTGCACCCTCTAATGGTGCCAGCATAGTATATACAGTGTAAACCTTATTGATAGTACATCAGGTAAACCCGTCTCCATCTTATGCAACTATACATTGACTACACAGAGAGTATATCTATGCTCTACAGATATAACAGGTATCTCGGATTGCATATCCGGATCCGCGCTATACTGGTCATCATCCTCCACGTGATGTGTTGCAGCACACTTGCTCGGTTGCGGACACATGCGCTGGAGATGCCCCAGTCTAGAACAGCCTTTACAAATGTACTGATTAAATCGACACTGATGAGGCCGATGATTGCCTCCACAACTCCAACACGGTGAAATCGGATTCATTCCCATTGACGGACTTTGGGCAGGCACAGATTTCGCATACACAGTCGAGTCGGCCCTGCCATATTCAGCTCTGCCAAATGACGACAATCTTGTTTACAGTACTTGCCAAGTTCCGATTTTTCGATGATATCTGCTTTAAGTTTTTGTCCGTCGTCATGCATGCCTGGGCAATCGTGATGGCCTTGCTCAAATCCAGCGTCTCTACCGCCAGTAGCTTATGCAGGATCACCTCGTGGTTGATGCTGATTACAAAGAAGTCCTGCAGTATGTCTCCCAATGCGTTTTCAAACATACACGATCCAGCTAGATGTCTTAGGTCGGCACCGAATTCCGACACATCCTGGCCCTCAGAATGAACATGCTTGTAGAATCGATATCGTGAGATGATGATGCCTTCTTCTGGTTTGAGATGGTCACGTACCAGAGCACACAATTCCTCATAGTCCTTGTCCGTTGGACTTGCAGGTGAGAGAAGATTCTTTATGAGTCCATAAATTTTTAGACCGCAAACCGTGAGGAAGAGCGCCCTGTGCCTAACTGCGTCAGTGGGTTCCCCCATTTTGTTGGCCACGAAGTACTGGTCCAGGTGAGCTACAAAATCTGTCCAATTCTCTCCTTCCACGCATCTCTCCAGAATTCCAATTGTGCTCATTTTTGCATGCAAAGGTTCTTAAGTTACCTTGTCACCAAATGTTATGTACGTAATAACTCAATAGACTGAATACTGTAAACTAACACAGGTACAAACCTGGCTCTGCTTTATTCGGGCCCAAAGTGATTACATTACATGATGGCTTGCCTTTTATACCTGGGCCGCGCACATGTGCGTACAGCCCAATGACCTCCGACAATGGCACCGCTGGTGGCTAGTAACCCCAAACATACATACATGACATAAACATTTATTGGACCACTCCCGTGCAACTCCAAAAGGTTCTGTGCCAGTTGTGTCTGTGTGTGTGAGTGTGTGTGCTGCATGAGCAAAATGGGCAAAGGCTGCAATGTTTCTTTCTGTAGAAGAAAAGAACATCCAGGCATCAAGCCTGAGTGTCACAGGAGGGGGCCCAGCAGATGTCATCGAGTTGAGCAGCCAAGAGAAGCGTGCCTTGGCATTGATGGGTGACCACAGCCGTGCCACCACAAAGGGTGATGCAGATCCCGTGTTAGAGCATGGGAAGCTTATACTAAACTCTGGCCTGCATCACGCTCATATCATGAAAGGTCATGCAATGTTAAGTCAAATGCCTTTTAACGTACAGTATGTCGGTCATTAATGGTGTGCTCATGTAGCAATAGAACTCCTTGAAGTAAGAATCTGAAATGTTATGGCTCACCTGTCCGCTTGACCAACCCCACCCCCTACACTGAAATGTTGTCCTCTAATTGCAGACATTAATTCGGACAGCACTGAGCAATGCACTCCATCCACCTCTGGCACACAAAGGCCGAGTGTGACACCAACGTCTCCCGCCCCGACGTCATCACACCAATTCCGACCTCCAACCCACCCCCCCCAACCCCCCCAAGAACGCCCATATACACCACACCCACCTCCGCACCCAGAGTCATGAAGACCAGGAAGGAGAGGAGGGAGAAGATGCCAGTCTTCGAACCATTTGAGGTCGAGGAGGTAGAAGAGGAGAACTCTAGCCTCCTAACAGGTGTGCCACCTGTCCGGCCAGCGTCGGTGTCGGGGTCCGACTTCTTAGGATTTGACTCGGACAAAGCAGGAACAAGTGTTGGGAGGTGAAGAGACCATGCTGGAAAATCCACCAAGCACCCAGGATGATGCAACAATCCGATGAAGATGGAGGACCGCTTGCAGCAATTCAAGAAATGGTCCAGCTGTCGAGGACGAGCATCGAACTAGGTCGAGATCTGCTGCAGACCATTGCTGGGATAGCTGCCAGCATCGCCACCTTTGCTCAGCAGCATACAGCCAGTATGGAGTGGCTCATTAGTGCGGTGGAGTGCAACACCGACTCTGTTGAGGCGATGAGGCAAGAGATGGCTTCTGGCCATGTCATGCAACCCCCCCGAGCCCACACCATCGAGGCCAACAGATCCCGAGGAGCCGGAGATGCCGGTGCCTTCAATCACGCCCGCTACCTTCTTGCCAAGACGAACACGGCAGCAACGCTCTGGCTGCCCTCCTGCACAATGTGATGGAGCAGAGGCAGTGAGGGGCAGGGGTGCGGCTCGCCGTGGTGAAGGCAGACCCATGGAGAGGACGATGGGCCTCACATCGAGGAGGGGAAAGAGAGGTGGTGGTAGCGGGTAGAGGGTTGGGTGTTGGTAGTGGATATGTTCTTTACTCCTCATTAAGTTGTGGCTGTTGTTTCACATGGGTTGTCAATGTCACTTGACTGGTCTCTGAACAAGTGTACATATGTTGGATTCAATTGTTTGCATGTTATGTCACTTTGGCATGCTGCACTAATCAATACAGTTATATTATTCATCCACTCTTGGTCAGTGTCTCATTCTTACATTATCTGGGGTGCATTCTGAGAAAAAGACAAATCTCCTTCAGGTGTATTGCTGTATGATGAATATCTTGCCCTCCACATATGATGCGACTGTTTAATGGGTCCTGTCATCAGGCGATTGCAATACGACAAGTAAGGGTCACCAATGCAGGAAGGCTGCCATTCAATGAGAGACAATTGCACTACTTGCAGGGCACACATTAAGGCTTGCACTTCAGTCCACTTTTACTTCGGTCCACCATCGCGGAGTCCCACCCCTGATATCACATGTTCCTCAGTGAACTTTCAGTCCATTATATATCTTTTTCCATCTTCTATACTTGAGGTGATGCTGTTCTCACTATCACATGCTGCGGCCTGCCAGAGTATTACATGTTCTCATTTTCGGCTATTTACTCTGACAGAAGCTCATACCATCTGTGCACTCACATGCTGCCAATAACTCTGTTCTGCCCGCAATGGTCTAAAATCTCTTGTAGGGCATCTCCATTGAGCCTTTACCATCTTTCGGAACTCATTGCCGCTTCCTCTACCACACCTTCCCTTCAACGGAGTACTTTTCATTTACATGTCTGAACTCATTCTGTGCAGGTTAAGGTCGATCACGTTACTAATTCTGAGCCTTTGATAATGGTGCAGCATATAGACGCTACCCAGGATGTGCAGCACTGCAGCACTCTGAGCGATTCTCCCTGCCGCCCGACTCACAGCCCACTCACACCACCTTTTTTCCAGCGGTGGTTCTGGCGGGCGGGAGTGCGATCTTAGAGGATCGTGCACAAGGAAAATCTCTGTTTTTGAGCTTCCGGCAAGGGCGGGTGGCAGGAAGTTGCGCCAGCGGTGTTTCATTGAGGA
The DNA here is from genome assembly GCF_044704955.1 of Pristiophorus japonicus. Taxonomy (NCBI): domain Eukaryota; kingdom Metazoa; phylum Chordata; class Chondrichthyes; family Pristiophoridae; genus Pristiophorus; species Pristiophorus japonicus. The sequence goes on along the minus strand of NC_091982.1, from coordinate 33,679,412 downwards.
ATCACAAGCCAGGCGGGATCTGGGCGGCAGATGGACGGTATGTGAGGAATGTGTGAAAACAAAATTTTCGGGCGGAACCTTGATAACTATGGGCGGAACTCTGACCAAGTTCGGGCCCTATGTCCCCTGTTGCCTCTTGAAAATCTGCTGTGGCACAAAAATCTGTTGTGATCTTCATAGGCACAGAGAGGGCACTGCTAACTCTCGAACAAGGTTCAGGTTCTCTCTTAGAAGATGACATAAATGTCTGATCACCTCTATACTGAAAAGCAGTCTCCTATGGCAGTGATTTCCAGGAGTGATTCGATGGGCTCCTTCTGCCATTGGAATTGTTACTTGAGCTCCAACTCTCTCTTTTTCTCTGATTCTAACGGAGATGTTGTGCTTTGGGCCCTTTGAACTGCAGCTAGACCTCAATTCCCTAGCTCCAAGCAGTAAAGAACCAGTCAGGATTAGAAATCCTGCTCAAAGCTCTGCAACAACTTCATTCAATTGCTCCATCTAACTGTCCACTGTAATAAAAGGTCTTGACTGTGCCTATTAAATTAGACCCAGCCAGGGAAATGCAGTAAGGTGCTGGCAAGATTATGTGAGCAGGCAGAAATTCACTCCACCATTTCTCCGATGGGCCCAGGAGAATCCAGGTCAAATTATGTCAAAGTGAGCCACAAAAGGCAGGTCAGAATGTCATGTGTGTTATAACATTTTTGAATATCATAATTTGATAGAACACAATGATCCCTGTGCTAAGGAAATGTCATCTGTGGAAAGCAACCAGGTAAGGTTACATATTGGAGATATGGAAATGGATAGGTATTCTGGACTCGTGTTTACTTGCTATTGTGGTCAAAGGAAATTGTTGTAGAATTTTCTTCCATGTACCTAATCCATGATATGGCAGATGTACATGGTCAGTGGAAGAAAAGAGCTCAAAAGGCAATTGGACAGGTACGTTCATTTTAATATGTGATCCAATATTGTTGATAGAACCAATAGGCCCAAATTTGGCCAGTACAGATTTCTGGCACACTCACCAGAGGTGCACCACTTTTGTAGAACTCCAAGGGTGGCAAAAATCTTCGGGCTGAGTTTGGCCGTTCCCCAGCCTCTCCTCCATTGTGGCGTAGCATGGCAACTGGATTCGGGGCAGAGCCAGGTCCCGGCATTGAAAACAGTGCTGGGACCTCTGCACATGCACACTAGAGTGTGCACGCATGCACAGTAGCTCCTCGCCCCCAGAACCAGTGAGTGTGCTCTGCAGGCTGTGTGGGAGGGGCCGAAGCGCGCCATCCCTATCCCGGGCCGAATGGGCTCCCTCATCGGCGGTCCCGTTGCCTTATCCAGCCACACCAGTAAAAGGAGGTCTGAGAGAACCAGAACCCCAGCAAGTTGTCAGTGAAACCCTGCAGCTGGTTAATATGCTGATGTTTTCCACAAGGGAATCAGTTTAGAATAAGTAGATTGGGTTAGGTTAGGTGTCCAATGTCTGAAACAAATGGGAAGCATTGAGACAAATCATGCTGGCAATGTTCACAAGGCCACACAATGGATGGAGTAAGTGCACTGCACTTGGTCTATATATTGTGCTGAGTATTTATATGCCATTGGTTAGAATAAAGTAGGAGCCAGAAAATGAAAGCTTTTGAAGGTAATGAAAGGGATTGTGTAGGAATAGTTTGGACAAGGTTATTTTGTTTTTATTTGTGATTGATTGATTGATTGCTTATTACTTTGGTCTTGGTGCTTTAGGAGCAGGGTTCCTTCTATTTTTTATTTGTTAATTAACTGCTTATTACTTTTTGTGCTTTGTTTAGTGCTTTGTAAGTCTTGGTACTAGATGCAGGTCCTCTCAGCTTCTTCGTATTTTTTATTTGTTATTGAATGCTTATTTTTGTGCTTTGTTTAGTGCTTGGTGCTTTAGAATGTACTTACCTGCACTGATTTCTTAACTCTTCGCGAGAGTTTTCTGTGTGGCCACGTATGCTAGCCTAAGTTAGTTTGGAGCAACTATTAGATGTCCAAACTGGCTTAAATGGCCAAAACGGCTGGTAACACCCCCTTTTGAAAAAAAACTAAATTAAAAAAATCCTAACTAACTCACTTACACTGGCGCAAATTAAATGTGCAGAATGGGGATTTTTAAGATACTCCAGAAAAATCAAGTTGCTCAAAAAAAAACGGAGCAACTCCTGGCCAAATTTTGGCCCAATGTATTTGATTGTTACTTGAATTCTTGCTTCACTTTTGGGGATCTACCCTTTCATGTTTTTGTGGGGAGAATGCTTCATGCAGTGGATCTTCATACAGTTCTTTCATTTCTAGGGCATTGGCTTAAGTCCAGCACAAACCAAGAAGATGCTATCCCTTCTCTTCGTAAAGACACTTAAGCGAATTGAATCAAAGCAATACTTAACGGGTGCAAGTAATTTCAATCCCAGAGCACAAAACTGTACAATTTAGCACAAATTAATAATAAATTTCAATCAAATGCATCAAAAGAATGGCTGGCGTGGGAACTCGAAGAATTAATGTTGATATAGTAGGTGGTAGTTTTCTGAAGTTAGCATTAACACAGAATAGAGGAAGCTTTGCTCTGCATCAACCCCACCTATACCTGGCCTGAGATTACTTAATGCTGAAGTGAGAGATGTGTTCCATTTGCCAGCTTGATATCCCTCACCTTTTCGAGCGCAATAGGTCTCCAAAAATAAATGCCCGATGGGCTGTACTAACAATACAGATTCAAATTGGATACCACAGAAGATTCTCCCTTGAACAGGAGGATTGTACTTTTACTTTTAAAATTTGAGTTCTAATTTTCTGTGAGGCAACACACCCTGGGTTGTAAAACAACAAATCATTCATATTTATTTATGTCATAATGATCTATGAATTTTAAATAAATGTAATAACATTGAGATGAGAATATGTCACTTCATTTTTTATTTCCATTCGACCATAAACATATGAAGACGTGAGGTGAACTTAAAATAGCATGTAAATTAATATTTAATGGTTGGGTCGATCCAGTCTAACACATTTTCAGCAATATTGTTTCAGGCAGTCACAATTAAAAATTAATACAGATTTGTGAATATTTTTTATTTCCCCGACTAAAACAATATTTATCACCAGAAATCTAGGCAGACTTCTATTGAGGGAGTGCAGTGAAGGTTCACCAGACTGATTCCAGGGATGGCTGGACTGACATATGAGGAGAGACTGTATCAACTGGGCCTTTATACACTGGAGTTTAGAAGGATGAGAGGGGAGCTCTTAGAAACATTTAAGATTCTGACGGGACAGGACAGGTTAGATGCGGGAAGAATGTTCCCGATGATGGGGAAGTCCAGAACCAGGGGACACAGTCTTAGGATACGGGGCAGGCAATTTAGGACTGAGATGAGAAGAAACTTCTTCACTCAGAGAGTTGTTAACCTGTGGAATTCCCTACCGCAGAGAGTTGTTGATGCCAGTTCATTGGATATATTCAAGAGGGAGGTAGATATGGCCCTTACGGCTAAAGGGGTATGGAGAGAAAGCAGGAAAGGGGTACTGAGGTGAATGATCAGCCATGATCTTATTGAATGGTGGTGCAGGCTCGAAGGGCCGAATGGCCTACCCCTGCACATATTTTCTATGTTTCTATGTTAACCTACCAGTATGTTATTATCACTATACAATGATCTATAAATTGTCGGGAGCTCAATGTTCTTTTATGTTTATTGATATCTAAGGTCCTGCTGAAAGCATGAAAGACATTTTTAGATCTTGAAGAGACAAAAAGAAACAGGGGCTGGATTTTCACTTTTTGCTGCCGCTGTTTTCACCTTGGAGGGGCAGCAATGGCGGTGGTAAGGTCTTCTGGTCAGGCAGCCAGCTTCCAGCGCCCCGCCAGGGTTTTTGGTGCTGGTTTCGGCGCGGCACGAAGCATTACCGCCTGGAAGAGGCGAGCCGGTGTGCAATGCCCCTGGTTGCGACACCAGCTCTATTTTTGGCTCACGCCCAATCCATAGCACTCCGAAGAGCACCGTGCTAGGACCGCCTGTGAAAGCTGATGTTCCGGGCTGTAGCGGCTGCAGTGAGGTAAATAATGTCGACCTCAGGTAAGTGTGATTGTTTTTTTGCGATTTATGCTGTGGTGGGTGTTGTGTTCCTAACATAGATGAGACTGCACACAGGGAGGTTAAAGTAATGGTGACCTCAGTCTTTATTAAGACACTCCAGAGTAACAGGCCTTAGGGGCCAGCTTATATACAGTGCTCCCAAGGGATACTGGGGCTTCAGGGGATGCGCTCCCTGGTGGCGAAACATGGGAGTGCATGCTGTACAGATACACAACATCACTTCCCCCCAAAGTTAAAGTGAAAACTATTTACAAGGTGAGGCGGTCGGGAGCCTTTCTTTCCCTGGTGGACCGCCTCGGTACAAATGTCTGTTCTGGTGTGTTGGCTGTGCCCTCGCTGGGCTGGCGTGTTGTTGGCCCTGCAGGGTTGCTGGGTGAGCCTGGCTTTGCTGAGCTGTTGGGTGTGATGAGTTTGATTTCCTGGTTCAGCGTGGTGTTGTTGATCCTTTGGGTGTGCTCGAAAAAGGTGGTGTCTGCTGTGGGTTGTTCAGGGCAGTCTGTGAACCGCAGCCTCGTTTGGTCCAGGTGCTTTCTGCAAATTTGTCCATTGTCTAGCTTGACTACAAACACCCTACTCCCTTCTTTAGCTATCACCGTGCCCGCGATCCACTTGGGACCATGTCCATAGTTTAACACATACACAGGATCATTCAGATCAATTTCCCATGACACAGTGGCGCGACCATCGTTTACATTTTGTTGCTGCCGCCTGCTCTCTGCCTGATCATGCAGGTTGGGGTGAACCAGCAAGAGTCTGGTTTTAAGTGTCCTTTTTATGAGTAGCTCTGCCGGGGGCACCCCTGTGAGCGAGTGGGGTCTTGTGCGGTAGCTGAGCAGTACTCGGGACAGGCGGGTTTGAAGTGAGCCTTCTGTGACTCGTTTAAGGCTCTGTTTGATAGTTTGTACTGCCCGCTCTGCCTGCCCATTGGAGGCTGGTTTAAACGGGGCCAAGGTGACATGTTTGATCCCATTGTGGGTCATGAATTCTTTAAATTCGGCACCGGTGAAACATGGCTCGTTGTCACTGACCAGTATGTCAGGCAGGCCGTGGGTGACAAACATGGCCCTCAGGCTTTCAATGGTGGCGGTGGTGGTGCTTCCCGACATTATTTCACATTCAATCTGTAGTGTATGTAGGCACCTTTAGTAATGACTCCACGAGGCACGGTATGATACTTAAATTGTGTAGACCTGTAGTCCTTTATTTGCAGCTCCTGAGTGAGGACAACAAGCTGTGAGTTCCTTTTTATACTGGGTTACCTGCCATGCGCAGCATCTCCAGCAGCAGCACCCTCTGGTGTACAGGTAAGGTGTGTACAGTATAAGGGTATATTCAGTGTGGCATAACAGTGTTACAGACATCACACAGTAAACAGGCATGCATACACAACAATATTTTTCATATCCTTCTTGTCATGACCAGGGGAGGTGATCAGTGGTGAGCTGTGGGAGGTAGTGGTGAGGGCTGTGTGGTTGTTAGATGTGACCCCTGTGCTTGAGGCTGGCCTCGGACATTTCCCCTCCTTCACACACAGACCAAGTAGGTGTCACTGTTGTGGGATCCCTCGGGGGCAGGGGGGGGGTGGCCACGGCAGCAGTAGGTGGTGTGTATACACTGCGATGTGGCTAGTTGTGGGGTGGTGGGCAGGGCCACAAGACTAGGTGGGCTCCTTGTCCACCGATGGTGGCCAGGGGTTGTAGGGCTGGTCTGGTGCAGGTTGCCATTGGTGGTGGCTGGGCTGCCCATTGACCACTGTCCCTGTAGTGGGTCTGCTCCCACTGGTTGTGTGTGTGTCCTGCAAGAGGCATCACATTTGTTCCAAAGGTCCAGGCTACATGGTCAGGTAGCCTTCTGGACCTGGGGGTCTCCCACAGGGGGATTCTATTGGCATCAGCATGGTCACTGTAGGACCCAATGTCCTTTGGCAGTGTCCTACCGGTATTCATGACACCTTGGCTCTGATCACACATAGTTGAGCCTGCATTATACATTCTAGCATTTGCATCACTTTTGGGTATCCTGGTTTCAACAGACATGGTTACGTTAGGCATTTCACATTCTCTATCATTATTGTTAAGCATAATAAACTTGTTCTTAACCTTACGACACCTGCATTCATCTCATTAGTCACATTAGTTAAACCAGCATCACAATTCATTGTTACATTGCATACATTTTCAGACTTGCACCCTTTAATCGCATCTTTAGCTTTAAAGTCCGTGTACTCAAATGGTTGAAACTTCCCCTTTAAATTTCTTTGGTTACCGGTCTCCTTTAAGGGAGCCTTCAAATCCGATTGGCCGCTCGGTGTCACGTGATGCTCCTCCATGCTCACTCGTGGCTTGGTGGCGGCCATTTTGATTACAAGTTTTTCTCCTCGTGGTGCTGCAGCCATTTCCTGCAGGTGGGCTGTGGTGGTCTTTTCCTCCACAGGCCCACTTCGCCTGATGTAGACTCGGTTCATCCAATTCCTGTCCAGCAGCGTGGGACCGTCACCGGCTACAATCCACAGGGGTAGTTTGTTCAACACGCCACTCTGGGAGACCTGGACGTCTACGCTGCCAATGATTTGGATTTTACATTTGATATAGATGAGCAGCTTTGCCTGGACAGGAGACAGTTTTGATCGAGTGGCAGGATTCATCCAAATTTTTTCAAAGGTCGTTTGGCTCATCACAGACTGGCTCGCCCCTGTGTCGATCTCCATGGAGACTGGGACCCCATCGATGTCCACTTCCAACGTCCACGGAGAACTTTAGGTGGAGCAGGTAAAGATTTCATACTCTTCTTCCAGGGTTTGAGCAGCTTCATCTTCATCTGTGTCGGAGCCCGGTTGATCAGTCAGCTCATCAGAGACGCAGTGAGTAAAGCGTTTTCTGCACATTCTCTGAAGGTGTCCTTTCACTTTGCAGCCTTTGCATGCATTGTCTTTGTAGCGGCACTGGTGGGCCCTGTGGTTTTCTCCACAGCGCCAGCACAGGGCTAGCCAGTTTGCCCCATGTGGCAGACTCAAGGTTGCGGGACTCGGGGCAGCATTTCTTCCCTTAGAAGTATCAATGCGGTGCACTGCTCTCATCGGTTTAGAGTCCTTAGTGCTTCATTTAAGTGGTCGCCAAAGTCGCACGGTGCAGCCAGTCTCCTTAAGTGTTCTAATCTTTCTACAAAAGCATCCCAATCTTCCCCATCGGTAAATTGCTGAAAGATGCTGAGATTCGACATGCTGAGCGTGTAGTTCATGACCTTGTATTCCCGTCGCCAGTTGCAGTATGTAGGCACCTTTAGTAATGACTCCACGAGGCAGGGTATGGCACTTGAACTGTGCAGACCTGTAGTCCTTTATTTGCAGCTCCTGAGTGAGGACAACAAGCTGTGAGTTCCTTTTTATACTGGGTTACCTGCCGTGTGCAGGTAACCCTTAGGTCTCCAGCAGCAGCACCCTCTGGTGTACAGGTAAGGTGTGTACAGTATAAGGGTACATTCAATGTAGCATAACAGTGTTACAGTCATCACACAGTAAACAGGCATGCATACACAACACAATCCATTTTGAAAAAGCATCCACCACCACCAGCAACATTTTACCGAGAAACGGGCCCGCATAGTCGACATGGATCCTCGACCATGGTCTGGAGGGCCAGGACCACAAACTTAGTGGTGCCTCTCTGGGCGCGTTGTTCAACTGAGCATACAAGCTGCATTGCTGTACACAGGACTCTAAGTCAGAGTCGATACTGGGCCACCACACGTGAGATTTGGCTATCGCTTTCATCATTACTATACCCGGGTGTGTGCTGTGGAGATCCGAGGTGAACGTCTCCCTGCCCTTTTTGGGTAGCACTATACGGTTACCCCACAACAGGCAGTCTGCCTGAATGGACAGCTCATCCTTTCGTCGCTGGAACGGCTTGATTAGCTCTTGCATTTCAACGGGGATGCTGGCCCAGCTCCCATGCAGTACACAGTTTTTTACTAGGGACAGTAGAGAATCTTGGCTGGTCCAAGTCCTAAAATGGCAGGCCGTGACAGGTGATTTATCATTTTCAAACACTTCCATGACCATCAATAAGTCTGCGGGCTGTGCCACCATCAACAAGTTTGCAGGCTGCGCCATTTCCACCCCCGTGGTGGGCAATGGTAGCCGACTAAGAGCATCCGCACAGTTCTCGGTGCCTGGCCTGTGGTGGATGGCATAGTTATACGCTGATAGCGCGAGTGCCTACCTTTGTATGCGGGCTGAGCCATTAGTATTTAATCCCCTTGTTTTCAGCGAACAGGGATATGAGGGGCTTGTGATCGGTTTCCAGCTCAAATTTGAGGCCAAACAGGTACTGATGCATTTTCTTTACCCCGAACACACACGCCTCTTTTTCAATCATGTTGTAGGCCCTCTCAGCCTTAGACAAGCTCATGGAAGCATAGGCGACAGGTTGCAACTTCCCCGCAACGTTAGCTTGTTGTAATACACACCCGACTCCGTACGACGATGCATCACATGCTAGCACAAGTCTTTTACACAGGTTATACAATACAAGCAGCTTGTTGGAGCTTAAAATGTTTCTGGCTTTCTCAAAAGCAATTACTTGTTTTTTTCCCCATACCCAGTTCTCACCTTTATGCAATAACACATGTAGGGGCTCTCGGAGGGTGCTTAACCCTGGTAGGAAGTTACCAAAATAGTTGAGAAGTCCCAGGAACGACCGCAGCTCCGTGACGTTCTGTGGCCTGGGCGCGATCCTGATAGCCTCTGTCTTGGCGTCTGTGGGCCGAATGTCATCCGCCGTGATCTTTCTCCCCAAAAACTCCACTTCTGTTGCCATGATGACGCATTTCGATCTCTTCAGCCGCAGCCCTACGTGATCCAGTCGCTGGAGGACCTCCTCCAGGTTTTGTAGGTACTCGACGGTGTCCCAACCCGTGACTAATATGTCGTCCTGAAAAACCACCATGTGTGGTACCTACATGAGTAGGCTCTCCATGTTTCTCTGGAAGATCGCTGCAGCTGACTGAATTCCAAACGGGCATCTGTTGTAGATGAACAGTCCCTTGTGCATGTTGATGTAAGTGAGGTCCTTCGAAGACTCCTCCAGCTCCTGCGTCATGTAGGCCGAAGTCAGGTCAAGCTTGGTGAATGTCTTGCCTCCTGCCAGCGTCGCAAATAGGTCGTCTGCCTTAGGTAGCGGGTATTGGTCCTATAGTGAGAAACGATTAATAGTTACTTTATAATCGCCGCAAATCCTGACCGTGCCATCACTTTTGAGTACTAGAATAATCGGGCTGGCCCACTCGCTGAATTCCACTGGAAAGACGATGCCCTCGCGTTGCAACCTGTCCAGCTTGATTTCCACTCTCTCCCTCATCATGAGGTAACGCTCACGCCTTGTGGTGAATGGGTCATGCCTCTGGGACCAAGTGGATCCGCACCTTTGCCCCGGAAAAGTTTCCAATGCCTGGCTCAAAAAGGGAAGGAAATTTGTTAAGAACCTGGGTACATGAGGCCTCATCGACATGTGATAGCGCTCGGATGTCATCCCAGTTCCAGCAGATTTTGCCCAGCCAGCTCCTTCCAAGCAGTATGGGGCCATATCCCGGGACAATCCAGAGTGACAATTCTTGCACCGTGCCCTCGTAGGTGACCTTGACCATGGCGTTGCCCAGGACAGTGATAAACTCTTTGGTGTACGTTCTCAGTTTCGTGTGGATGGGGCTCAGGGCTGGTCTGAGTGCCTTGTTGCACCACAGTCTCTCAAACATCTTTTTACTCATGATGGATTGGCTAGCGCCAGTGTCCAGTTCCATGGCTACGGCTATGCCATTCAATTTTACGTTTAGCATTATAAGTGGACATTTTGTCGAAAATGTGTGCACCCAGTGTACTTCAGCATCTACCTCCTCTCTCTGAGGCTTGAAATTGCTTTGATCCACCATGGACCAATCTTCCTCTGCCATGTGGTGGTTAGCAGGTTTTGCAGAGCTTGCAGCTCATCTGCAAGCTCATTGGAGGTGCCCCATTGTTCCACAGCTCTTGCAAACATACCCTTTGAAGCGACATGAATAGGCTAAATGGAAGCCTCCACAATGCCAACAAGGTGTGAATTGCCTTGTTGCGGACTCTGAGTCATCTGGGTCACTTGAGGCCTGCTGGCAGTTGCAGACTCGTGGTTTCTGCCCTGTACATTTCTGCTCGCAAACACAGTTCTAGTTAATTTATGAACATTGCGAGCACTTGTGTGCTGAGAGATTTGTTTGGTGTTATCACTGGTGGACATAAATGCCTGTGCTATCACAATGACCTTACTGAGGGTCGGTGTCTCTATAGTCAAAAGTTTTCATAGGATGGTCTCGTGGCCAATGCCCAGTACAAAAATGTCTCTGAGCATTTAATCCAGGTAGCCATCAAACTCACATTGTCCTGCAAGTCGCCTTAGCTCGGCGACGTAGCTCGCCACTTCCTGACCTTCAGATCACTGGTATGTATAGAACCGATACCTAGCCATCAGCACACTCTCCCTCCGGTTAAGATGCTCCCGAACCAGTGTACACAGCTCCTCATATGACTTATCTGTGGGTTTCACTGGAGCCAGAAGGTTCTTCATGAGGCTGTAGGTCGGTGCCCCACAGAACGTGAGGAGGACCACTCTCCTTTTTGCAGCACTTCCTTCTCCGTCCAGCTCTTTGGCTACAAAGTACTGGTCTAGCCATTCGACATAGGCTTCCCAGTCCTCACCCTCTGAGAACTTCTCCAGGATGCCTACAGTTTGTTGCATCTTTGCATTGGATTCGTGTACCTATCGCCAGTTGTTGTGTTCCTAACACAGATGAGACTGCACACAGGGAGGTTAAAATAACGGTGACCTCAGTCTTTATTGAGACACTCCAGAGTGAGTAACAGGCCTTAAGGGCCAGCTTATATACGGTGCTCCCAAGGGATGCTGGGATCCCTTGGGACTTCAGGGAATGCGCTCCCTGGTGGCAGAACATGTGGATACAGATACACAACAGTGGATTATTTATTGGGAATGTTTTGGAGGGGGAGGTTCAGGGGTTTTTTTTGTTCCCCAGCCTCTTTTAGAGTGCTACAAGGTCGGCTGTTTAGCTCGGTAATTTCGCATGCTCAGCTGGCCTCGCGCCCTAAGAGAGATGTACAACGCCTCCCTTAGCGCTCTGCCCCTTGCTTAGGGCCCAGCTGCAGAATTTTGCTGACTGAGGTGCAAACTGTTCCCGCGGGCAAACTTTACCGCCCCGCCGTCATTACTGCCCCAAAACGAGCAAAGCCGAAAATCCAGCCCTAGGTGCTGTAGTCTGTTAGAGCACTGTTCCTTCATACAGACCACAAACGATCCATGTTAGGTTCTCTAATCTGTGCTAATGTAGTCAGTTTCAATATGGGGCAGTGCAATTTAACATTATCCAAGTCATTGATATATATGGTGAAAAGCTGAGGCTCCAGAACAGATCCCTGGGTAACACTAATTGTCAGATCCAGCCAATCAGAGCACCTACCCTTTTCCCCCTTCTCTGTCCTCTAACTCCCAATCGATTTCCAACCTAATCAAAAGGCAACCTCCAATTCTGTGCAATCTCATTTTTGCTATTAGTCTCTTGCGTGGTACCTTATCAAATGCCTCTGGAGATCCATATAGATAACATCTATACATAATCTCTATCTACCTTATTAGTGAACATCTCAAAAAACCCAATTAGATTAATCAGTCATGACTTACCCTTAGTGTTTCGCACTAAAGAGCTTTGAAATATTATAACTAACATTTTTGCAATTTCTTTACCTACTTTTTCTAATACCCTGGGGTAGAAACCATCAGGCCCTAGAGATTTGTCGATCTTCAGTCCCATTATTTTCTCCATTACATTTTTTTGACATGTTAAATATAAGAAGTTCCTCCTCTGGACTTCTTTTTTGTTCCCTTGCACTGCTCGTATTTTGTCCTCTTCCTCTACTGTGAAAATGGATTCAAAGTATTCTTTAACAAGCCTACCATGTTCTTATTGTCCATCATAGTCTCACCTGCATTTGTCGTCAATGGGCCTACATTTTCCTCTTACCACTTTTTTTCTCTTAATATATTTATAAAAACTTTTACTCTTCATTTTGATATTTCGTTCAAGTTTTTTCATATTCCTTTCTGCACCTCTTATAACTTTCTTCATATCAGTTTATTGCTTTTTATAGCTCTCCCAGTCTGCTAGATTTCCACTTTTCCTTGCATTTCTGCAAGCATTTTCTCTTAGCTTGATACTGTCCCTTACCTCATTTGTTGACTATGGTTGCTTAACTGCACGTGTAGCTTTTGCCTTTTAGGGATATGTACTGCTATTGTTTTGTGCTAAATATTTATTTGAATGTTTCACACTATTTGTGTCTGTAAGTTTACCTATCAACAGTTCGACCCAGTTTATACTGGTCAATGTATTTCTCATCTCTTCTAAGTGTACCTTACTTAAGTTTAAAACCTTGGTTTGTGACTCTCCATCACCCTCTCAAACATAATATCAAATTCAATTACATTATGATCATTATTCACAAAATCTTGGAAGTAGATATAAAAAAACTAGCTGAGGGGTAGAAAACAATGGATACTTGTTAGAGGAATTAAGTCAGAGTGGGGAAAACTGTTGGCTGAGGTGCTGCAGGGATTGGTTTTGAAACCAGAACTGTTTCTAATGTAGATCAACAATTTTGATTTAGAAACTCTCTTAGCTGGGGAATTGAAAAATGAGCAGAAAGAAATGGAAAATAGCATTCAATATCCTTGTCCTTGTCAGAATATATAACCCAGCACTGAAGCACAACCCTCAGACAAGCAATTATCAGTTTGATCTTAAGTTCTCATTTGATTGTGCTGGCTGGCCGTTTGCATATATGACGTTGCATTTTACATTCTGTGCATCTTCTTTGTTTGGTCCCCTAGGTCAGTTTTTAATCCTGGTTCACTCAGTGTTTGGCTAGATTGATATGTACACTTAGCCAGTGGCAGCCTAAATATCTCTAGTGCAGAGAAGCCATCACATCCCCACATATAAAGCAACAAATGCAGATAGTGTCTCTTTAAATAATGAGGAATGAATCCATCATACCTACCGGTACAGCTGCTTTGTTGTACTTTTCTACTGACTACCCATGAAAGCTTTTCTTTTGTATACAGCCAATCAATCCATTGCACTCAGTAATTACCAGAGCTTTCAGCTGGTATATGGCTGAAAATAGCCTGCACTGTCAGCCTGGAGAGGAACAATGAGCAAGAAGGATATTTAGTCCTTGTACAATCCAATCCTTTCACAAATACCTTCTAAGATTGTAAGAATCCTTTTGAGCAATCAATTTCCGAATGCAGCTTTCAGAGAACACCTGGACGTGTTACCACATAAGGTTCTAGACCCTCCACTTTTTTTGCATGCTTAACACCCACTTAACGCCCATTTTACCGCTGAAATGACGTATAACGCCCAGATATCACTGATTTTGGCACAAAATGGAAACTGTCGGGCATTTCTAGGAAACTTATCGCCGAGCGTTACTTTCCCCATGTGCTGGGAGTCCCTGGCCCAAGACCGCCCTAAGTGGAGGAAGTGCATCCGAGAGGGCGCTGAGCACCTCGAGTCTCAACGCCGAGAGCATGCAGAAATCAATGCAGACAGCGGAAAGAGCGTGCGGCAAACCGGTCCTACCCACCTTTCCCTCAATGATTATCTGTCCCACCTGTGACAGAGTCTGTGGCTCTCGTATTGGACTGTTCAGCCACCAAAGAACTCACTTCAGGAGTGGAAGCAAGTCTGCCTCAATGCCTATGATGATGATAATGCCGGAACAAAATATTACCGCCCGGTCATTTTTTGGGGGTGGAATCATCAGAATGGGCGAAATCAACACCCATAATATCGCCCAGCGTTACTTTCCGCACGAAATTAACGTCGAGATTCAATAATACCGCCCGCCCACTTTTTTTTGTCTTACGAGCACATTTGGTGAAACTAACGCCCATGAGATCACCCACCTCACTTTCACCACCTCACACACATATTGCCCACAATATCGCTCGCCCAAAAACCACCCAGAAAAAGTGGAACTGTTCTGAACGAACACCAGCGGTGTGGCTGCCATTTTTAAAATCGCAGGACGCTTCATTCAAAAGGCTGCTTCAACTTTGGGGAAGTTTGCATAGACTCTGGAGTTCTTCTCAGATGAGGTGAACATCTCAACAGACATATTTTCAGACTCTGGACTATTGGGGGTTTACTTTAGGTGTATTTTAGTGAAGAAATCATTGCTTCTGATCAATCGCTATTATACTTTCAATGCAAACAATAACTGTGCTTAAGCAGTGCTTCAGATGTCTGGACCACTCAGGAGGGGAGCTACAATACAACCCTGAGCAAGTAGGTAAATTCGTGGTCGTGTGCTCGATGTTACACAACCTGGCTATCAAGAGGGTCAAGAATTGGCAGAAGGCACTGATGCTGCACCTCAGGAGAGAGAGGAAGAGGACGATGAGGGGTTGGATGCTGTCCTGGGGCCAGACAATCAGGCTGGCTATGCAACCATGCCCACGACCCCCTCCAGACCGCAGGAAAGGACCCATGGTGACTACATAGCTGCAAGACTCTTACATGAGGAGTTGATATATGAACGAGTTGCCTGAAAGAGCGTTGATGTGAGTGACAACGCTGACACACTGCTGTGTGTGTGCAGCTCAGACATCAATGGTGCCCATCACCTTGGTGCCAATTAAAGTTTACGTTGATTGAAGTTAAGTTGTATTTAACCCTTTCATGTTAAGGAATCACCAGTGTGTAACGGTCCAGCTATCTGAGACAATGCGCAACAAGGTTATGTTCAAAAGAAAATTCATAACAACATTGGTCTGAAATCATAAGTATCACAGGCAATAACACCCAACCCCCGCCCACACCCCACCTTTTCCACCATTGACATCAATCAAATGTTCAACATGTCCAGCAGCACAGAATACATGACAACAAATCGCATACACCCTGATGGAGATATACACAGCCATCACCTGCGGACATGCACCTCACTTTTCTTCCCCCCTCCCCTTCTTCTCCCCACCTCTACCCCTTCCCCTCCTCGCCCAATGGCGCCTGGCCAAGGAGCTCCTCAGGCGGTGCCTCATTGTGGGCGATGAAGGCAGATGCTGTCGTTGCACGGGTACAGGAGCAGGGGGTGCCGAGGGGGCAACATTATCTGATGCAGAAGCAGATTCGTGGTCCTTGCTCCCGTCTAACTTTCGCAGTGGTGGTGCGGAACCTACGGGTGGAATGCCGCGCTCAGGGATCACTGGGAGGCCTGTGCCAGCAGTGTTCCTGGCTATCGCATCCAGGGCCTCTGCCATCCGCGGAACGTACTCAGTCATGGTGGCCAACTATTGGTATATGCCGGCCATTGCTTCGATGAGCTGGTCACCAATGTCTACAGTCCTCCTGGACAACTGTACCATTTCTCCGCTGTCATGTGACGCTCATGGAACAGACCTGCCGCGTCCACGAGACCTCCGCGATGTCGGTGCGGTCCTGGGGACTAATGGGGTGCCCTGTGGCGAGGTGCGTAGGCCCGGTACCTCCAGAGTGGAGGTGGGAATGACCAGAGAATCACTAGATGGCCTTGGGGTGGAATGGCTTCTGGAGTGTGGCGATGCAGGTTCCTCGAAGTCCGCGCTCTCATCCGTGGAGAACAGACCCAGCGGATTGATGGACGAGAATCGGAGTTCCGCAGCACCAGATGTAGGATCGTGCGGTGAGTCCGGCCCCGCACCCCCACCTTCTGGCCTCTGTGGTCTTGACTTGGGATGTGCTGCTGGCTGAGCTGCAAAACACAAATGAGGTTAAAGGGGGTGCTAGGGTCACAAGGTGAGTCCAGCGCTACACACAGCATATGCACGACAAAAGCACCACCGCCATAAAAATCATCACAGACATCACATTTCATGACCATCAACACATTTGCTTTACAATGATTTTCATTAGGCCATCGTTATTTCTATGACAATTTTAGAAATCATCTATCATATATGATTGTTTCGATATGAATGGGTGTAGCATCTATTGATTTTACATCACGCAATGTTGTAAGTTTTACTCACGTGACATCACTGCAGGGTCTGCAGATGAGTCCGTAGCTGTCCGGGTGTGCTTCCCCACGAGGGTGAGCACCCGTTCCTCCATCTCAGTGATGCCGCTGGGGACTGGTGGCCCCCGCCACCCATTCGCCTCTGCACAGACCTCATCGTCGATAGCTTCTTCTGTAAAAGGTGACAGGACATCATGGCATGAGATCATTGCATGATATCATTGCTAGGTACTGTCACAGAGACTGATACAACACATAACCGACAGATGTAATCATGATTATTATGAAAATGATCATTCTTTACCTAAAGACCGCAGGTTTTGAGTGAAACATTCCCGGTAAAAGTGAAAGACCTCACATCTGCTGATAGTCACTCATGACTGTTACAAATCAAATTATATAAATATATAAGTACATGTAAATCAATGTAATACTTACTCGTGTGGATCCCACAAGGTTGTTCCATCGTTTGCAGCATTGGTTGCCCTTCACGAACCTTGTTGGTGGCCGGCGAGACCACCTCTGCTATCTCGATCCATATCCTCTGGTAGGCCTTTGGGGTGGGCTTCCCACGCCCTCCCTGTGTCAAATCACCCCAGCGTGACTCGACCTCCTGCAGGAGGGAGGCATTTGTCTTGTCCGAGAACCTCCTGGCTTTTTTGTGCCCTCCAATGTGCTCCTCTCCCTCCTCACTGCTCTCTCCAGCGTCAGTCTCCACAGCGTGCTGTGATGCCTCCCCCTCTCTCTCCATTATAGGCCAAATTCGGGCAAATATGTGGCAGCTAATTTTTGTTTCCCTACTTGCTGTGAAGCTCTAAAGTCTCTCTCCTTCCTCCCAAAGCAGCCACACCACACCCAGCCACGCCTTCAGTCCCTCTGAGCTCCCTCTCTCTCTGTCTCCTCTTCTGCACATGTCATGATGACCCTTGACCTCCTGAATCGCGGGAATCGAGCGTTGCCATACTGTTACTAAGGACAGCGACACTTTACGGCAGACGGTCAAAAACATTTAACGTTACCGCCCATTTCATATCGCTCGCGGTAACGCCCATTTTCAAAAATGTAAACTAGGTTTTTTGAGAATGGGCGAAAAGCCGGCGATCTGAAAACCCTTTTTTACCTCCCACGCCGGAAATAACACCCATTTTTGGGCGATAAGCACAAAAGTGGAAAATCTAGCCCAAGAATCCTCACAAACAATAGTCTTTGAGATAGTAAAAATCTCTCTCCTTGCATAAGAAATAGAATTACAAAAAATATGCAGGGGATCAAGAGTTAATTATTGATGTGCTTAAGCTGCAGTTTGGTTCTCTATAATTTGATACATTATTCAAAGTGACTAAAATTTAAATTTTGAATAGATGTACGCGAAACCAATCTTCACAGAGTGAGGTACAAACGTGGCAACTTAGTCTCAGATCTCCTTGTGAAACTAGACTTGGAATTGTTTGCTTTCTTACTGATTAGGTTCTAATGTTGGCTTTTTACTGCAAATTGTGGCGACATGAAAGCAAGACATTTTTAAAGTATTTCTCTCGCTGAACAATTGTTTTTTTTTGCAATTTGGCAAGTTAAGCTAACAACCTATATGCACCGAGGATTTCCTCTGGGAATCTCCAAATTAGCTGCTGTAGCTTCGGCATAAACTTTGGATAGATATGTGGAGCTGGGCTTTTCAGTTGTTCACTGAAGTTACACTGACCTATTCGGGAAAACCCCCAGAGACATTCCCGGCAATGCTTTGTATTTTTAAAGGAGCGACTTGCATTTTACATGAATTCTCCAGTGCATCTAACTGTTCCCATCTTGTTTTAGGCCAGATCAGATCAGCCATGATCTTATTGCATGGCGGAGCAGGCTCGAGGGGCCAAATGACCTACACCTGCTCCTTTTTCTTATGTTCTTATATTTAGGTCAGTTGGAGTGACAGACACAGTAGTGTACTATCTTTGGGCTCATGCTAAACAACATCTCAAGAAGGGAATTAGGAAATGCCTGAGAACCCTGTTCCCCTCACCCCCCTTCTTCCCGCCCACCACCCCCTCCCCCCCCCCCCCCCCCCACCGGCCCATCCCATTTCTCGTGTTTATAGGACACTATTCTCCCCTTTTGATTCGACAGCTACTTCTGCTTTTTTTTCCCTTTTTTGGTCCTTGCCTTAGTTTCGTACAGCTTCCCTTACATCATTGGGCTCTACACTATTTGTTATTCTCTGAGTGTTCCAGATTGATCCTCGGGGCAAGGGCAGATTAACGCACGGCCCACAGGACCTGACCCCAGGTGCCATCAGTCAAACATTGAGGCCTCTTCAAAGGCCCTGTGCAAATATGGGGTGCCCTGGTAAAACTCTCCACAATTCAGACTGCCTGCAACTGTTAGATCAAAGTCAGCAGATTTGTTTCAGAATTACAGGTTGAACCTCCCTTATCCAATACCCTCGGGACCTGGCCTGTACCGAATGAGGGATTTTGCCGGATATGGGGAGGTCACGTGTTTGAGTGGATTGCGCCTTTAAGTGCTGTTGCAGGGCTGCTGCTGCGGTCAGTGTGTGTATGCACCAATTGGCTGGAGTGACTGTCAGTCAGCCAGTCAGTGTGCAGGGGGCTGAGAATAATCGACGGGCCGGTGGGCCCTGAAGAGCCGGCGGGACCCAAAGAGTCAGCGGGCCAGCGGGCCCAGAAGTGTTGGCGCGCCCTGAAGAGTCGCCGGGCTCTGAAGAGTCGGCTTGGCGGCGTGCCCCAAAGAGTCGGCCCGGCCCCCCGGAGGGAGTGCTGTGGGGAGGAGCGGCCAGACCGAGGACTGGGGCTGTAGGAGTTCCAGCAGGGCGACGAGGAGGAGACAGCCAATCAAGGCAAAAGATTATATTGGTGAGTAGGATTTTGACTGGCCGCGTTCTGCGCATGCGCCACCTGGCGGCCGGGAATGGTTCCGGACGAGGGGTGATCCTGGATAAGGGAGACCCAGATAAGAGAGGTTCAACCTGTACTTTATTATTAATGTGGTATGTAAATATTCTACAGGTCTATTTCTTTTAGTGTGTTTTAACGGATGGAGTGAGGGGTGGTTTTGCGAAGTTTCCAGGGGGGGTCCCACATGATTTTGGTGCTCAGTGTCCCAAGAATTTTCAACCTGGCTCTACCTTGGGGTATCTTCATTATTGAGAGCTAACTATTTGTACCTTGACTGCTTAAAGCTAATTGTTAAATATTTGATTGTTTTTCTGTTTGGATTTGTAAGTTGTTAATTTGTAATGATGGACTTTTTCACACCTGTAATTATTACTACAAATCGTATATAAACAGTTAACAATCATAAGCAAAAGCGTAAATAATTAAATATTCTATTGAACATTTTGACTTTGATCCTGTTTTAAGCATGGAAATGTTTGTTATGGACTGTAAATGATGAGAGTTGAATCATTTCTATTGTATTGTTAGATTAATATCCTGGACTTCTCAATTTTCGTTGGGGTCAGGGAGAAACTTTACAGAATTTTCTCTTCTTTCATACGTTGCCTGTGGTTATTCATGTCCCACTGAATATTAATTAAAGGAGTTGGGAATGGCTGTAACAGTGCAGGTTGTACTCAGTTCACTGAAAGGATAAACTCAGTGATCTTGACTTGTTCCATTCAGATACTTATGCAGTTAAGTGAAATCCTGCAGAACTTTTCTGGATACCGTTACAAAAATTGATATTGGTGTTGTGCAATTTCTTTTCAGGCAGACTTGAACAAATCAAAAGCAGAATTGGTTTAAATGGTGATTAACTTGAGCTTATCGAGCAGAGGGATAGTCGCTACGTAGGAACAGGAGTAAGCCATTGAGCACCTCAAGCCTGTTCCTCCATTCAATCAGACTATGGCTGATCTAAACCTCAATTCCATTTACCTGTCTTTGCTTCATATCCCTTGACACGCTTACCAAACAAAAATTTATCAATCTCAGTCTGTAAGGTTTCAATTGATCCCTCAGCCACTGCCTTTTGGGGGAGGAGTTCTAGATTTCTCCTACCCTCTGTGTGAAGAAGTGCTTCCTGATTTCACTGTAGAATGGCCTGGCTCTAATTTTAAGATTATGCCCCCTTGTTCTGGATTCCCCCACCAGAGGAAATAGTTGCTCACCAAGGTGAGAGAGAATAAAGGACAACCAGGTTGATGGAATAGATGGCAGATAAAGTAGAGATGGCAGAAGCATTCTGTCAATGGTGAAAGAGTTCTTCCAATGAGATGAGGGAGGTCGGAGAGTGGAAAGTGCAGAATGCGTGCTGGAAATTAAGTGAGAAAAAGCATCTGCCTGAGGAAAGGGACTATCAGTCAGGTGGGAGCTTTTACTGTACATTTGAAGCTGTCAAGTAATCAGCTGAAGCAATGGCCACTGAACTCCCTCCTCAGCTTGACAGCCGTGGTCTGAGCACAGCGGGGGTGCAGTGGTCATGAAGGGAAATCAAGGATAGTATTAAAGCCAAGGAAGTGGCATACAAATTGGCCAGAAATAGCAGTGAACCTGGGGACTGGGAGAAATTTAGAACTCAGCAGAGGAGGACAAAGGGTTTGATTAGGGCAGGGAAAATAGAGTACGAGAGGAAGCCTGCAGGGAACATTAAGACGGACTGCAAAAGTTTCTTTAGATGTGTAAAGAGAAAAAGGTTAGTAAAGACAAACGTAGGTCCCCTGCAGTCAGAATCAGGGGAAGTCATAACGGGGAACAAAGAAATGGCAGACCAATTGAACAAGTACTTTGGTTCGGTATTCACTAAGGAGGACACAAACAACCTTCCGGATATAAAAGGGGTCAGAGGGTCTAGTAAGAAGGAGGAACTGAGGGAAATTGTGTTGGGGAAATTGATGGGATTGAAGGCCGATAAATCCCCAGGGCCTGATGGACTGCATCCCAGAGTACTTAAGGAGGTGGCCTTGGAAATAGCGGATGCATTGACAGTCATTTTCCAACATTCCATAGACTCTGGATCAGTTCCTATGGAGTGGAGGGTAGCCAATGTAACCCCACTTTTTAAAAAAGGAGGGAGAGAGAAAACAGGGAATTATAGACCGGTCAGCCTGACCTCAGTAGTGGGTAAAATGATGGAATCAATTATTAAGGATGTCATAGCAGTGCATTTGGAAAGAGGTGACATGATAGGTCCAAGTCAGCATGGATTTGTGAAAGGGAAATCATCTGGACAAATCTTCTGGAATTTTTTGAGGATGTTTCCAGTAGAGTGGACAAGGGAGAATCAGTTGATGTGGTGTATTTGGACTTTCAGAAGGCTTTTGACAAGGTCCCACACAAGAGATTAATGTGCAAAGTTAAAGCACATAGGATTGGGGGTAGTGTGCTGACATGGATTGAAAACTGGTTGGCAGACAGGAAGCAAAGAGTAGGAGTAAATGGGTACTTTTCAGAATGGCAGGCAGTGACTAGTGGGGTACCGCAAGATTCTGTGCTGGGGCCCCAGCTGTTTACATTGTACATTAATGATTTAGACGAGGGGATTAAATGTAGTATCTCCAAATTTGCGATGACACTAAGTTGGGTGGCAGTGTGAGCTGCGAGGAGGATGCTATGAGGCTGCAGAGTGACTTGGATAGGTTAGGTGAGTGGGCAAATGCATGGCAGATGAAGTATAATGTGGATAAATGTGAGGTTATCCACTTTGGTGGTAAAAACAGAGAGATAGACTATTATGTGAATGGTGACAGATTAGGAAAAGGGGAGGTGCAACGAGATCCAGGTGTCATGGTACATCAGTCATTGAAGGTTGGCATGCAGGTACAGCAGGTGGTTAAGAAAGCAAATGGCATGTTGGCCTTCATAGCGAGGGGATTTGAGTACAGGGGCAGGGAGGTGTTACTACAGTTGTACAGGGCCTTGGTGAGGCCACACCTGGAGTATTGTGTACAGTTTTGGTCTCCTAACTTGAGGAAGGACATTCTTCCTATTGAGGGAGTGCAGCGAAGGTTCACCAGACTGATTCCCGGGATGGCGGGACTGACATATCAAGAAAGATTGGATCAACTGTGCTTGTATTCACTGGAGTTCAGAAGAATGAGAGGGGATCTCATAGAAATGTTTAAAATGCTGATGGGTTTAGACAGGTTAGATGCAGGAAGAATGTTCCCAATGTTGGGAAAGTCCAGAACCAGAGGTCACAGTTTAAGGATAAGGGGTAAGTCATTTAGGACCGAGATGAGGAGAAACTTCTTCACCCACAGCGTGGTGAACCTGTGGAATTCTCTACCACAGAAAGTTGTTGAGGCCAATTCACGAAATATATTCAAAAAGGAGTTAGATGTAGTCCTTACTACTAGGGGAATCAAGGGGTATGGCGAGAAAGCAGGAATGGGGTACTGAAGTTGCATGTTCAGCCATAAACTCATTGAATGGCGGTGCAGGCTCGAAGGGCCGAGTGGCCTACTCCTGCACCTATTTTCTATGTTTCTATATTTCTATGTAAAGACAAATGTTAAGCATCTGGCAAATAGATGCTAATGATTTTAATTACGTCCCCCACCACTGCCGGTTGGGTACGCTCAGCGTTGACAGAGCCGACATTGGGAACGGCGTGTGACGGTGAGTTCACTGCGGGGGTCCTAATCCGCTGTGGAATAAAAAACACTTTCCCAACTGACCCGTCACTGATCCCGCCCACTGCCCTCCCCCCGCCCCCCCACCCCTGCAAAATTCCGACCTCTGTATCTACCATATCAAATCCTTGTATCATTTTAAACGCCTTGATTAGATCACCCCCTCACTGTTCTAAACCCACGGAATACAAGCCAAGTTTATGAAATCTGCTCTCATAACTTAACCCTTTAAGCCCCGTTATCATTCTGCTGAATCTGCGCTATTCCTCCTCCAAGGCCAATATATCCTTCCTGAGGTGCAGTGCCTAGAACTGAACGCAGTCCTTCAGATGGGGTCTGACCAAGGCTCTATACAACTGAGCCATAATTTCCTCCCCTTTGTATTCCAGACCCTTTGAAATAAAGGGCAACATTCCATTAGCCTTTCTGATTGCTTTTTGTAAAATCTGTTCCCTAACTTTTAGTGATTTGTGTATTTTCTCGAAGGCCCTAGCTTCTCACTGTTTGGAAAATACTGTGAGTTATCCTTCTTGGATCTAAAGTGGATGATCTTGCTTTCCCCACATTAAGCTCCATTTGCCATATTTTTACTCACTCACATAATCTGTCTATATCCGTTTGTAACTTCCTGCTCCCATCTGCACTACTTACTTACTGCACCTCCAAACTTGGTGTCATTTGCAAACTTGGTTATACAGCTCTGTATTGCTTCATCCGAGTAATTGATATATATGGTGAAAAACTGAGGCCCCAGTAAAGATCCCTGGAGAACACCACTTGTCACATCCTGCCAAACATAGTATGTACCATTTATCCCTGTGCTCTGTCTCCTACATCTCAATGAATTTCCAATCCATGTCACGAGGTTGCCTCCAATTCCGTGCACTTTAGTTTTGCTAATAATCTCTTGTGCATTTCCTTATCAAATGACTTCTGAATGTCCATATAGATAACATCCTTATCCACCAAGTTAGTGACCTCCGTAAAATATTCAACAAGGTGGAGATGGAACATCTCTCCTCATTTCTATTTACCCAACATTAGTATAGCTAAAGCTGTCTGTATGTTCTTCATCACAATAGAGTAGCTTTTCAATTTCCTGTTGGTTTGAGTTGTATTCAAACCTGGATGCTAAGAGCGAAAGAGCAACGCTCTAATCCATAGGTCAACGACAACAACAACAACAACTTGTATTTATATAGTGCCTTTAATGTAGTAAAACATCCCAAGGCACCTCACAGGGGTATTATGAGACAAAAAACATTTTTGACATTCTTCCAATCTCACACCTTACTGCAGCAATCATTATTGTTAGTCTGGAGAGTCTTGGGGGACAAAAATGCCCCTTGCCACGATTGGGAGCCGTAAGCTTCTGGGGCCGGTACTTCCTCAGCCTGGCCCAGAAGTCTCGCCCGATGCAGAATTGGGCACATGCACCCCTCAAAGGGGAGGGGCGCTCAGGAGCCCAGCGCAACGCGGAGCATCAACGTAGTGCTGACACGCTACAATGCCCCTCCCCTTCATTTAAAGGGGAGGACTGCTGCACACTCTGCAGGCCCTTTAGCCACTGGACGCAATCGACCGTACCAGTGGCCCGGCACCCAAAACAGAGCTCCAGGCTGCATGATGGTGTCCCGGTCGATGCGAGGGCCGCCATTTTCGGGCCGACGCAAGAGTTGGACGACAAAATAAAATGGCGGCCCAGGGTGCTAAAGGCCACCCCTTTAAGGGCCGCCCAAGTGCCGGATGTCCGCGACCCACGAAGCTGCCATTGACATCGGGCCACACCAACCTCGCAGCCCGCGGGGCAATTTCCCCAGCGGACCCCAAAAGGGTTAACGCGGTGCCGTAAGGGGTTGGCTCGACCGGCGATGACATCGTCGCCTGGCGTGTGCCAGCTCGGGGAGCTAAACATGGGGCGCGGCACTATCAGGACACGCTCCCCAAACCTCCGGGGCAATTTCCCGAGAGGCGCTATCACCCCCCTCTCCCGGGCGATAATTCCATTGTGCCCCATTAACGCCCCCCGGAGGCGTTAATGGGGCTGTAAAAAGGGACAATTTCGGGCCCTTGTTCTTCAGCATCCAACATCAAATCACAATTTGAAAAAATATTTTTAAACATTAATTTAAATACAAATACAGGCTTCATAATGAAGATCAATGGGATCTGATATGTATCCCATGAGAAGGTTGGCCCTGCATACTACATATGAAAATTAATTAATCAGATTTGAAATTGATTTCAAGATTTCATCAACTGGTTTTTAGATCTTTTTCATTGAAACATGGGGCTCTTTTCATTAAAATAGAGACAGTTAAGACGCAATCTGATAGAAGTGTGAAAGATTTTCACAAAGTAACCACGGAAAATCTATTTTGATTGACTAGTGAGTCGGTAGCTACAGGTTATAAATTTAAGCTCATCACCAAAAGAATGAAGGAAGACATTAGGGATTTTGTTTTCCACGGATGGTTGTTGAATGTCCTACCAGAAACGGTGGTTGAAACCGTGGGCCGTTGCTGGCCACCGCTTGCCTCCCTTCCTCCATCCTGCATCTCGGTCAGCAACCCAGCTGATCAAATTCACTGCATCCTCGCGACTGGTGAGCTGGCTCCGGGGTTCTGTCACAGCTTGCCAGTTCTGGGAACCAGTCTAGTTACCAGTCTGTAAATGTCAACATTGATCATCTAATGAGAATTATTGTCTTTCCAGGATGCTCGTAAAAATGTCACCTTTGCTGTGTTGACAAAATGTACTGGGATATCCTCAATAACGATTCATCATTTAGAGATATCCAGATGCTATTTTTTTCAGTTAATGTAAAATAAGTCATCTTGACATTTAGAGACATCTCTAAATAATTCTGTTGCTTCCTGAGTTTCTCTGCGAAAAACAATTGGGTAAAACATAGAGCAGCTGAATACCTCCTAAATTATGTGAATTTTCCAGAGCCCAGCTGTTGCAACATCACACAGGAAGCTAAATCATACAAACTGGAACTATTAGTATGACTAACATGTTAGGGTATGTTCGAGCCAACCCATTTTGTGCCTGTTCCTGTCAGAGGTATTCTGTGCTTATTTTAAATCCAAGTCACATTGAGTAACTTCAAGTTTCTGACAGAGCCACACTCTCAAACCTCATGATACTGTTATAACTTAGGCTTTCCCCAATACTTTTGTCTGCTTTCACAGTGAGACAGCAGCTTCAATAACCAGACCGAGTCTATGAACCAAAACCCATGTACTTATGCATGATGTCAGTGCTAAGGTTTAACAATTAACCTTAGTCATGGCATATTACTCACTGAAAGTATGTGAGATGCCCACCATATTATCCCATTCCTTCTAAACATGGAAAATAGTACAGTCAAACCAATGCATGCAGACTAAAACTGCTTGGTCATTTATTTGTTAGTTAAATAATATACAGACGCCAAAAGACATAGCAAGATACTCAGCAGAACTATACATAAAATAAAACTAGAATCAGTTAACACAAGGATTAATACATCCTTTTAAGAACAGGGTTTCTTACATAATCTAACATTCAGGTTTATCTCTTGGTAAGTCATTAAGATTAAATGTTGTATGTGGAAGACAGAAATCCTAGTTTATCCAAAGTGTTTGGATGCCTTTGCCAGAAGCAGTGCTAGGAGCTTTGTTCAGATCCATTGGTTGTAGGACTGCTTAGCTCTGCTTATAGCGTGTTGCTTTTGTCATATTTATCATGTATCCTGTGCTGTAGCTTCACAAGTCTGATATCACATTCTAGGTTATGTCTGATGCTGCTCCTGGCACACCCTTCTACACTCCACATTGAACCAGGGATGTCTCACAGCTGAAGTTGATCAAGAAGTGAGAGATGTACTGGACCACGAGATTACAAATTGTGATGGCATATAATTCTGCTGCCCATGACACCTCATAGATGCTTAGTTTTGGGCTGCTAGTGTAAGATTCCAAAATTCATGGAAACCCCCCAGTGTTTGGACTCACTGAAAAGGAAATTCGATTTGGGACTATTAAGCAGAAAGTTTGGGATCCTAAAATGCATATGGAAGAAATCTACGCGTTTTAACCAAGTTTGGGATTTTAAAAGGTGCATGTTGGATCTGTGAGAAAAAGGCTGCGAGACCAGGGGTGGGTTCAACCTCTGAAAAGCCAGTTTGGATATTGGAGCTAATCAAATTGTCTGGGGAACTGTTTACCCTCAAACCTGCCCCCTAGAAGACATTTACATTTCAACAATTGACCCAAGGAAGTATAGTTTCAGTCCAAGCGCAGAACCCATCCAACACATGCATAATGCTAATCACCTTTCCAGCCTGCATAGAAATATTGGACCCAGGCAGACAACTCGACACCAGAAACTAACTTTAACAATTGCGACTCGAAACCAAAAGATAATTTCAACAATTGACACATTTTTAATCGAGTTACCGTTAATGAGCCCACCAAAGTTAACGAGCACGCCAAAACTTAAACAAAGAACTGGGCTTGATTTGGCGCGCAGATAAGGAAGCCCCTCATAGTATAATTGAGGTCTTGTTTTACAGTCAGTAGGTCTTCACAGGTTACCACAGATCATCACAGCCAAGGCAGAAGAAGTCAGTCTTCAGTGACCCCGGGCATCATCGAACACATCGCGACAACAAGAGCCTCACGAAACTATCAACAAACCATTACCAACAACCAACTTGATAATATTGAGCCACCGTGACTGACAGATTTCAACCTGAACCAACTCAGAAGAAAACCGGAGATTCAAAAGTTTTCCACTCTACAGTCTGTTCCTGACCTACAAATGGGTAAAACTTTACCTAAAGTAACCCAAAACCCTACCTCTGCAGGAGAAAAGTGGGTACTTACCCCATAGATCCAAAACGCGCCCTACCGCATCAGCGGACACACCCCAACTGAAGGAAACGCAGCAAGAAGTCCTCTACTACGTTCGGGGTATGGCAAGCAGAACCTACAAAACCCAGCGAACCCCGAAACCGCGAAACAGCCCTAATGTCAAAGGAAAGATTGGTGAGCATTATCCCTGTTGTCCTAGAGTCTAACTTAGCTAGAGATAGGGAGTAGGGGGTGGGAGGTGTTCATCTGCTGTATCTCTTCTTGTGTGTGTATCAAAGTGTTCTCTATTTTGAGATTGTAAGTTTTGACAATATATTAAATATTGTGATTTTTCTTTTTTGAATAAAATAAAAGTCTCTTGCACCAAAACTAGTTGTCCGCTGCATTTTGTCACATCCCTAAATAAATCCAAAGTCTAGAATCGAGGGAGTGGGAGCGATTCAAACCATTCAAAAGATCAGAAGTGAACCTGACCCCCACTGAACCCCCTACATAATGGCGACCGCGGCAGGACTTTGGTATAAAGGATGTGATGCAGAGGATACTGTTTTGGGGGAAAAAACTTAGATGGAAGAGAGGATTTCCTCTTATGTGTACAAGAAAGTAAATGTCACTAAGAAATGGGTGACCGGTCTGTTGCGTGCTGAGCGTCCAGGAGACGCTGCAGCCCAGTGGACTGCGAGCAAGGACCATCAGGAATCGGTGGAGAAGGCAATCTGGTTGGTCTGCTTGCAGCGACCAGCTTTTAGATAGAAGTGTCGAGGCACTGCAAGCAGAGCTGAGGGAATGTGAGGAACTCTCAAGCAAGGGCTGTGGCAGGGTAAAGGTTATGGGTAGAACTAAACCAACTGAAACAAGGGAAAATGCAGCTGTTGGAAAGATACAGGAACAGACATGATTACTTTCAATGCCAAGTCAGCGAAGCTAAGAATAACGAACTGGTATTGTGGGAAGAGAACGCCCGCCTCAACCTTCAAGTCAAAGAGCAGGAGGAGAGGTTAAGAGACGTCCAGGCAGCTTACAAGGTAGCCAGCACTAGCGGGTTTGAGTCGGGAGACCACGGCCCCTGCCAGCAACAAATCAAAAGGTTGAACCTTGCTCTGTCCAAGGCCAAAGGCATGGTATGCCTAATAAGCCCGGGTGCGGCCCGGGTGGACCTGGAGGAGAAGGGGGAAACTGTTCAACCACTACCTGTGATGTCGGGGTTGGACCTGGTTCGGCAGCAGGAGGGACGAACGAGTTGTGAGGCGGGCAGGAATTGCAGACCACCACCACCTGTGGCGCCGAGTTTTAGCTTGGTTTGGCAGCAGGGAGAGGTGGGCGAGCCAACGCAAGACGGGTCGGAACCGGGGCCGATGTGCCCGGTCCGGCAACAAAAGTTTGGCCCGCCCAACGGTGGTGGGGTCAGGGGCCCCTCGAAAGTCACTTCATGGTTCCCCATACTACCCAACAGCTTAGGGCTATGATAAGCCACCTAAGTAAGTTCACTCGAAAGGGGGACCCCTCGGTCCACTTCACGGAGGTGGAATAGGTGGGGGGCATTAACGGTTGCGATGATTCCGAGCTGGCAAAAATGCTCCTTCTCTCACTGGATAGCAGACTGTACCAGGCCCTCTTTGCGGAGAGCAAGAAGGGGCAGGGTACGTACGATGTTATCCGGGAGGAAGTTTTGGAGGCCATGGGCTGGAATGATGGAAGACCCTTCTCCCGGGTGGAGAAGACCGTGCAGCTCACAGGGAAAACCCCACAGGCTTTCGCAGACAGACTGTGGCCTGTGTACCAGAGTGCCTGTAGTGGGGCTCTCGACCGAGATCACCTGACCCCGGAGGAGAGGACCCCGAAGCCTGGTGGCGAACAGCTTGCCGCGGATCAAAGCAAGTGCTGAGGCCTGGTTTGACCCAAAGGATCCCAACGCCACCGAGGAGACCGTGGTCAGACAGCTGATCCTGGCTTACCGGAACGGCAGAGGGACGGAAGAGCACCTACCTAAAGGAAAGGTCCACGAAATCAGACCTAGTCAGGATAAGAAGGAGTGGCACCAAGAAGGGGGCAACCCCTCTGATACGAAGCATAACTGCTTCAGGTGCGGGAAGAGTGGGCACTGAAAAAAGGACTGCAGGAATCCATGGAAGGGTAGCACAGAGAAGAATTCTCCAGCCCCTGTCCAAAAGGCCGGGACCGGGAAACCGACCTCTCCCCATACGTTTGAAACATTCGTGGCTGCGCTCCGAACTATATTAGATGGCCCAGGGAAGGTAGCCACCGCCATCGGTACGGTAACCCCATCTGCCCCTTCCCACCCAGGACAGTGACTAGAACTGGTGCAGCCTGTCTACCTGTGCCCCCTAGAGTATGATGCATGGAAGAGACCGTGCGTTCAGATGGAGGTGGAGAAGGTGAAGGGGACTTATCTGCTGGATATCGGAGCAACAAGCACCATCGTCTATGCAGATAACCCTGCCTCCTCGCCTCTGTCTAACAGGGTCCCATACAGCTTAGTGGGGTTCACAGGCAACGAGCAGGATGGCTCGTTCTCCATCCCGCTTTCCATTCATTTGGGGACACTCCACACCAAGTGGACTTGTGTCCTAATGAAGTGGGAGCAGGAAGGAAAGGGAATCTTGTGGGCTGATTTCATCATAGTGGATCTCAGGAACCACTGTCTTTGGGGGGCAGTATGTATCGGCCAGGAAAGTGAGGTGGCAGTTATCCCAGAAAAACGGGGCAAGGGGACTGTGTGCACAATGAAGCCAAAGGAGGGTTACGACCTCGAACTGCTGGTCAGTAACACTCCAATGGAATACCAAGAGTATGTGCGGGCACACCTTGCAACATTCGCTACCCACAAACATGACATAGAAACATAGAAAATAGGTGCAGGAGTAGGCCATTCGGCCCTTCGACCCTGCACTACCATTCGATAAGATCATGGCTGATCATTCCCTCAGTACCCCTTTCCTGCTTTCTCTCCATACCCCTTGATCCCCTTAGCCGTAAAGGCCATATCTAAATCTGTCTTGAATATATCCAATGAACTGGCATCAACAACTCTCTGCGGTAGGGAATTCCGCAGGTTAACAATTCTCTGAGTGAAGAAGTTTCTCCTCATCTCAGTCCTAAATGGTCTGCCCCTTATCCTAAGACTGGGTCCCCAGGTTCTGGACTTCCCCAACATCGGGAACAATCTACCCGCATCCAACCAGTCCCGTCCCTCAGAATTTTATATGTTTCTATGAGATCCCCTCTCATCCTTCTAAACTCCAATGTATAAAGGCCCAGTTGATCCAGTCTCTCCTCAGATTAGGAGACCAAAATTGAACACATATTCCAGGTGAGGTCTCACCAAGGCCCTGTACAACTGCAGTAAGACCTCCCTGCTCCTATACACAAATCCCCTAGCTATGAAGGCCAACAATCATTTGCCTTCTTTACCGCCTGCTGTACCTGTATGCCAACTTTCAATGACTGATGAACCATGACACCCAGGTCTCGTTGCACCTCCCCTTTTCCTAATCTGCCGCCATTCAGATAATATTCTGCCTTTGCGTTTTTGCTCCCAAAGTGGATAACCTCACATTTATCCACATTATACTGCATCTGCCATGCATTTGCCCACTCACCTAACCTGTCTAAGTCACCCTGCAGCCTCTTAGCATCCCCCTCACAGCTCACACATTCACCCAGTTTAGTGTCATCTGCAAACTTGGAGATATTACACTCAATTCCTTCATCCAAATCATTGATGTATATTGTAAAGAGCTGTGGTCCCAGCACTGAGCCCTGCGGCACTCCACTAGTCACTGCCTGCCATTCTGAAAAGGATCCGTTTATCCCGATTCTCTGCTTCCTGTCCACCAACCAGTTCTCTATCCACGTCAGTACATTACCCCCAATACCATGTGCTTTGATTTTGCACACCAATCTCTTGTGTGGGACCTTCTCAAAAGCCTTTTGAAAGACCAAATACATTACATTCACTGGTTCTCTCTTGTCCACTCTACTTGTTACATCCTCAAAAAATTCTAGAAGATTTGTCAAGCATGATTTCCCTTTCATAAATCCATGCTGACTTGGACCAATCCTGTCACTGCTTTCCAAATGCGCTGCTATTTCATCCTTAATAATTGATTCCAACATTTTCCCCACCACTGATGTCAGGCTAACTGGTCTATAATTACCCACTTTCTTTCTCCCTCCCTTTTTAAAAAGTGGTGTTACATTAGCTACCCTCCAGTCCATAGGAACTGATCCCGAGTTGATAGACTGTTGGAAAATGATCACCAATGCATCCGCTATTTCTAGGGCCACTTCCTTAAGTACTCTGGGATGCAGACTATCAGGCCCCGGGGATTTATCGGCCTTCAATCCCATCAATTTCCCGAACACAATCTCCCGCCTAATAAGGATATCCTTCAGTTCCTTCTTCTCACTAGACCCTCGGTCCCCTAGTACTTCTGGAAGGTTATTTGCATCTTCCTTCGTGAAGACAGAACCAAAGTATTTGTTCAATTGGTCTGCCATTTCTTTGTTCCCCATTATAAATTCACCTAAATCCGACTGCAAGAGACTCACGTTTGTCTTCACTAATCTTTTTCTCTTCACGTATTTACAGAAGCTTTTGCAGTCAGTTTTTATGTTCCCAGCAAGCTTCTTCTTGTACTCTATTTTCCCCCTCTTAATTAAATCCTTTGTCCTCCTCTGCTGAATTATAAATTTCTC
This sequence comes from Pristiophorus japonicus, assembly GCF_044704955.1. Lineage (NCBI taxonomy): Eukaryota > Metazoa > Chordata > Chondrichthyes > Pristiophoridae > Pristiophorus > Pristiophorus japonicus. The sequence continues at coordinate 33,647,018 of NC_091982.1, read as the reverse complement.
CCAGTCCTCAGCTCTGCTGCTTTTTCTGGCCAATTCATATGCCTCTTCCTTGGATTTAACACTATCCTTAATTTCCCTTGTTAGCCACGGTTGAGCCACCTTCCCCGTTTTATTTTTACTGCAGACAGGGATGTACAATTGTTGAAGTTCATCCATGTGATCTTTAAATGTTTGCCATTGCCTATCCACCATCAACCCTTTAAGTATCATTTGCCAGTCTATTCTAGCCAATTCACGCCTTAAACCATCGAAGTTACCTTTCCTTAAGTTCAGGACCCTAGTTTCTGAATTAACTGTGTCACTCTCCATCCTAATAAAGAATTCTACCTTATTATGGTCACTCTTCCCCAAGGGGTCTCGCACAACAAGATTGCTAATTAGTCTTTTCTCATTATACATCACCCAGTCTAGGATGGCCAGCTCCCTGGTTGGTTCCTCGACATATTGGTCAAGAAAACCATCCCTAATATACTCCAGGAAATCCTCCTCCACCGCATTGCTACCAGTTTGGTTAGCCCAATCAATATGTAGATTAAAGTCACCCATGATAACTGCTGTACCTTTATTGCATGCATCCCTAATTTCTTGTTTGATGCTGTCCCCAACCTTACTATTACTGTTTGGTGGTCTGTACACAACTCTCACTAGCGTTTTCTGCCCCTTGATATTCCGTAGCTCCACCCATACCGATTCCACATCATCCAAGCTAATGTCCTTTCTTACTATTGCATTAATTTCCTCCTTAACCAGCAATGCCACCCCACCTCCTTTTCCTTTCTGTTTATCCTTCCTAAATGTTGAATACCCCTGGATGTTGAGTTCCCAGCCTTGGTCACCTTGGAGCCATGTCTCCGTAATGCCAATTACATCATACCCGTTAACTGCTATCTGTACAGTTAATTCGTCCACCTTATTCCGAATATTCCTCGCATTGAGGCACAGAGCCTTCAGGCTTATCTTTCTAACACACTTTGCCCCTTTAGAATTTTGCTGCAATGTGGCCCTTTTTGCTTTTTGCCTTAGGTTTCTTTGCCCTCCACTTTTACTTTTCTTCTTTCTATCTTTTGCTTCTGCCCCCATTCTACTTCCCTCTGTCTCCCTGCATAGGTTCCCATCTCCCTGCCATATTAGTTTAACTCCTCCCCAACTGCACTAGCAAACACTCCCCCTTGGACATTGGTTCCGGTCCTGCCCAGGTGCAGACCGTCTGGTTTGTACTGGTCCCACTTCCCCCAGAACTGGTTCCAATGTCCCAGGAATTTGAATCCCTCCCTGTTGCACCACTCCTCAAGCCAATGTATTCATCTGAGCTATCCTGCAATTCTTACTCTGACTAGCACGTGGCACTGGTGGCAATCTTGAGATTACTACTTTTGAGGACCTACTTTTTAATTTAGCTTCTAGCTCCCTAAATCCATCTTGTAGGACCTCATCCCTTTTTTTGCCTATATCGTTGGTAACAATGTGCACCACGACAACTGGCTGTTCACCCTCCCTTTTCAGAATGCCCTGCACCCACTCCGAGACATCTTTGACCCTTACACCAGGGAGGCAACATACCATCCTGGAGTCTCGGTTGTGGCTGCAGAAACGTCTATCTATTCCCCTTACAATTGAATCCCCTATCACTATAGCGCTCCCACTCTTTTTCCTGCCCTCCTGTGCAGCAGAGCCACCCACGGTGCCATGAACTTGGCTGCTGCTGCCCTCCCCTGATGAGTCATCCGCCTCAACAGTACTCAAAACCGTGTATCTGTTTTGCAGGGGGATGACCGCAGGGGACCCCTGCACTATCTTCCTTGCACTGTTTTTCCTGCTGGTCTTCCATTCCCTAGCTGGCTGTGGACCCTTTACCTGCAGTAAGACCAACTCGCTACACGTGCTACTCACATGACTCTCAACATCGTGGATGCTCCAGAGTGAATCCACCCGCAGATCCAGCGCCACAATGCGGTCCGTCAGGAGCTGCAGGTGGATACACTTCCCGCACATGTAGTCGTCAGGGACACTGGAAGCGTCCCTGACTTCCTACATAGTACAGGAGGAGCATAACACGTGTCTGAGCACACCTGCCATGACTTAACGCCTAGATAAACTTAATTTTGCAACAACAACGCTAAAAGGTTACTTACTGATAAAGAAAAGAAAAAGAAAAACTACTTACCAATCACCAGCCAATCACTTACCCCCTTGGCTGTGACGTCACCTTTCTACTTCTTTGTTGCCTTCTCTCCCTGCAGCTGCACCGGCTGGTCTCTCCGACGCGCTGGGCCTTTTGTAGGCCTCTCCGATGTCCCCGGACTCCCTGCTGCTCGCACTCCCGCCTCTCCGACATGCTGGGCCTTTTGTAGGCCTCAGCGACGTCCCCGGACGCCAAGCTGCTCACACTTCCGCCTCTCCGACGTGCTGGGCCTTTTGTAGGCCTCACTGACGTCCCTGGACTCCCTGCTGCTCGCACTCCCGCCTCTCCGATGCGCTGGGCCTTTTGTAGGCCTCACTGACGTCCCCCGACTCCCTGCTGCTTGCACTGTGGAAGGGTAAGCGAGGTCGTGGTTAGTATAGATGGGGACCCCATGACCCGACCGCAAAAGCAGTACAATTTCCCCAGGGTGGTGGAGGCAGATATGGAGACGGCCCTGGATTCTTTAGTTAAGCAAAGCCACCCATGTAACTTCTCCGTTGTGGCCGGTGCCTCTGCAGACCGGAAGCAGAGAGTCGGGATAAATGGGTCCTTTTCAGAATGGCAGGTAGTGACTAGTGGGGTGCCGCAGGGCTCAATGCTGGGACCCCAGCTATTTACAATATACATTAATGATTTAGATGAAGGAATTGAGTGTAATATCTCCAAGTTTGCAGATGACATTAAGCTGGGTGGCGGTGTGAACTGTGAGGAGGATGCTAAGAGGCTGCAGGGTGACTTGGACAGGTTAGGTGAGTGGGCAAATGCATGGCAGATGCACTATAATGTGGATAAATGTGGATAAATGTGAGGTTATCCACTTTTGTGGCAAAAACACGAAGGCAGAATATTATCTGAATGGCGGCAGATTAGGAAAAGGGGAGGTGCAACAAGACCTGGGTGTCATGGTTCATCAGTCATTGAAAGTTGGCATGCAGGTACAGCAGGCGGTGAAGAAGGCAAATGGTATGTTGGCCTTCATAGCTAGGGGATTTGAGTATAGGAGTAGGGAGGTCTTACTGCAGTTGTACAGGGCTTTGGTGAGGCCTCACCTGAAATATTGTGTTCAGTTTTGGTCTCCTAATCTGAGGAAGGACGTTCTTGCTATTGAGGGAGTGCAGCAAAGGTTCACCAGACTGATTCCCGGGATGGCAGGACTGACATATGAGGAGAGACTGGATCGACTGGGCCTGTATTGACTGGAGTTTAGAAGGATGAGAGGGGATCTCATAGAAACATATAAAATTCTGAAGGGACTGGACAGGTTAGATGCAGGAAGAATGTTCCCAATGTTGGGGAAGTCCAGAACCAGGGGACACAGTCTAAGGATAAGGGGTAAGCCATTTAGGACTGAGATGAGGAGAAACTTCTTCACTCAGAGAGTTATTAACCTGTGGAATTCTCTACCGCAGAGAGTTGTTGATGCCAGTTCATTGAATATATTCAAGAGGGAGTTAGATATGGCCCTTAGGACTAAAGAGATCAAGGGGTATGGAGAGAAGGCAGGAAAGGGGTACTGAGGTGAATGATCAGCCATGATCTTATTGAATGGTGGTGCAGGCTCGAAGGGCCGAATAGCCTACTCCTGCACCTATTTTCTATGTTTCTATGTTAAGAAGCCGGACAACTCCTGGAGGGCCATGGTGGACTCCGGGCACTCAACCGTAACATCCCAGCCTGTGCACCCTCAGTCGCAGCCATCGCCGACCTCATTGGAAGTATCCCAGCATCCGCAACCACCTTCACGATGCTGGATATTTCCAACGGGTTCTGGTCCATCCCTTTACGGAGGGAGAACCAGTACAAGTTTGCCTTCACATTCAAAGGTCAGCAATACACCTGGAACTGCCTCCCTCAGGGCTTCAACAACAGCCCTAGCATTTTTCATCAATGTATGGCTAATTGTTTGAAGGGCTTCAGCAGGCCCCGGCAGTTGGTCCAGTATGCGGATGACCTGCTCCGATTCACCAATGAGGGCGAGGAGCATGGCCCACTGTTGGACAGCTGGAGGAAGGCTTCAAAGTCAACCCTAAGAAGGCACAGATCGGCCAGCAGGAAGTAAAATTCCTGGGGCTGACTGTGCACACTGAGGAAAGGGCCATCGACAAGGCTAGAAGGGAGGCAGTGCAGGAGTTACCCACTCCCAACACAGTGACGGCAGTGACATCTTTTCTAGGGCTAATCGGGTACTACAGAGATTTCATTGAGGATTCTGCAGCCACAGCGGCCCCTCTGCTCCGACTCCTACACAAGGGAGTGGAGTGGGCTTGGGATGAGGGTTGCGAGGCAGCATTCATCAAACTCAAGAAAGATCTGCAGAACGTGCTGGCCCTAGGGACTATTGATGGGGGAAAGGAGTTTTTTCCTGGAGCTGGCAGTCAGCGGGGACAGTCTGAGTGCAGTGCTGCTCCAGGAGCGGCACAACCAGCTGAGACCAGTGGTTTACTCCTCCAGGATACTCACAGATATGGAGAAGGGATAATCCAACTGTGAGAGGCACCTCCTAGCCACTCACTGGGCTGTGAAAAGATCATTGATCTTCACAGAGGGATCTTCTATCACACTCCTCACCCATCACATGCCCACCCAAATGCTCCTGGACGGGAAAATCAAAGACGGGACAGTGAGCAGCACCCACATTGCTCGCTGGACCCTACTTCTCTCCCAGATGGACCTTAAGGTAAAAGGCCTCTGCGAGCCAAGGCTCGCGGCCAACATGATCTATCCAGGGACAGCCCATCGGTGTTCCGTTGAAGGGGTATGGGAAGTTAACATAGGCTTTCGGGCCGGGTTACACCCCACGGGCTGAGACATCTATGTAGACGGTTCAAGCACTGTATCTGCTGCTGAGCGACTCACAGGATGCGGAGTCTATGACCCAGAGGCAGGCATTGCCCTGGCGATTAAACTCCCCAGCACCATGAGCACCCAGCACGCTGAACTGTCAGCGGTGGTGTACGTGGTCACACACCCCGAGGAATTCCCTACCCTGTACAAGATTTGCTCGGATAGCATGTTCACGTGCAATTCGTGTGCGGAATACCTGGCTATCTGGTCCCGTCGTGGGTACACTTCTGCTGACAGGAGACCCCTGGCAATTAAGCCTTTACTGGAAAAGATCATGGCAGCCGTGGGGGAGGAAGGGAAAGTTAATATCCACAAAGTAAAAGCACATTCAACCTTTACTTTGAACCCCGTAGCGAGAGAAACCAGCAGGCTGACATGGTGGCCAAGCAGGGTGTTTGCACGGGCAAGCTCTGGGATCCGTACAACCCAGACCCCATTGCAGCGGTCCGGGGCAGGATTGGGACAACAGGGAGGGCAGGGGTAGCATTGCCCCCGGACCTGAAAACGGTCCTGAGCAGGCTGGTTAACGGGGAAAGGGTAGAGGACCCATACGGCACCAGGCTGGGACTCGGGGAGGATGTCCGCGAGTTTTGCGCCGGCTGCCTGGTGTGTGCTGCCAACAACCCCGACCCCCAGAAAAGGAAGGTGTCTATGGGACATATCAGGAGGGTAGAGGGACCATGGCAGTCGATCCAGGATGATTACATCGGGCACCTACCCACCGCCCAGGGAGGCTACAAGTACTGCCTAGTATTGGTGGATGTGTTCACTAAGTGGGTGGAAACCTTCCCAAGCCGTACTGTTACTGCATTGGGAACAGCTAGGATCCTGGTCAGGGAAGTGTTTTCACGGTGGGGACTGCCACGGTATGTGGAGTCCGACCAAGAGAGTCACTTCACCGGGCAGGTGATGCAGAAGACCCTTAAGTTGCTCGGCATCGAGGAGAAATGGCACGTCGCCCACAACCCACAGTCATTCGGGCCTGTGGAGCGTTTAAACAGCAATATCAAAGAGAGGCTACGAAAAGAGACGGGAGACTCACCCAAGAAATGGGTGGAGGTCTTACCACTGGTCCTCTTGGGGATCCGGGCCAGCCAGTCAAAGAGCACGGGGTACTCCCCGTACGAGCTCACGCCCCCCGGCAGAGCCATACGAACCCCCACCCATGTGCTAGCCCCAGTGCTCACGGAGGGTCAGGTCAGGGAGGCAAGCCGGGACAGTTTTGTCAGGAATCTGTATGACCACCTCAAACAGATTCATTGGCAGGCTGCTAACAACATGGAGAAGCAGCACTGAAGCAACCGGTTGCTGCTGGAGCCCCGCAAACACCACGAGTAGGAAATAGGGGACCAGGTTATGGTAAGGAACTTTGCGCGAGTAGGGGCGTTCGAAGCACTGTACATGGGGCCGTGCCACAGTGTCGACAAGGCAAACCCCATGGTCTATGCCGTAAAGATGCCCCGCCGCACAAGGTAGTTCCACATAAACCAGTGCAAACTGTTTAACCCCAGGGTAGCCGCAAAGCGCAAGGGACAGCCAGGAGCAGTGAACTGTCCTCAGGACAGGGATCCTCAGCCAGCAACCTCCGACTGTGGAAGGCCCACAGGGGATGTGCAGACTCACAGACCGTACAGATGGGGGCAGTGAATTGTATTACTGGAGGGGATATCCCACCAATTTGTTTGAGACTCGGACGCACCCCCAGTAGCCGGAGCCCTAAGAAGGGCTCCCCGTACACCACGGCAAAAGACACCATGGTCACCAGCACCCCAGTTTCAGTGGTTCAGCCCCGGGAGGGGTGCAGCAGTAAAAGAATGCCCAGGGCCAAGGAAAAGTCTAGGGACAGGGGTCCCCAGCCTGCAGTCTCCGGCTGTGCGGAACCCATAGGGAACAACATGGACCCAGCAGCTACACCGAAGGGAGTAGTGTGCTATAGTACCGGAGTGGCCATTCCCCCGATCATTTGGGACTCAGGGAAATCCCTGGTTAGAACTCTCCGGGTCCTGCGGTACAGGCCACCTACTTCCAGCCATACAAGCTGCCCAGAGGCCGCAAAAGGAAGGAGCAGAACAGGAATTAGCCTGGCCACCTGGAGATGGGTGGCGAATGTACATAGCGTTACTGTATGATTTTAAGGGTATTTTAAAATTTGGGGGAGTTGAAGCTTAGGATTTAGAAATTTTACAATGTAAGTTTAAGTTTGGAACTTGATCACCCTTTTGTCAAGCCGGAGAACCTTCTCAGGGCTGGGCTATCTGTTTGTGTGTCCCTACAGAAAGGAGATCGACATGAGAAAGGTCCTGCTCCTGCCCGCCCTGATGGGATTGAGCATCGGTGACCAAAGTGACGTGGAGGAATTCCTCATTTATGGGTGCTCGGGAGAGAGAGCACCAATCGTTACTGTTGGGGTTGGCACACTTGGTGTGGAGGAGTTCGCTGTCTGTTTCCATGAGGGAAGGTGGCCAGGGTGGCTGGGGTCTAACTCCACTCGATACTCCAGCCAGGCCGGGTTCACCTACGGGGAGGCCTCCATCCCATGCCCCAGGGTAAAGGTCATTGCTGCACGGGTCAGTGTCACTGAGGGGAAATGTGTGTGTCTCACATGTAAAGGACAGATTCCCCTGGATAGGTGATGGTGGCTCAGGAAGCTGAGCAAGTACACGGGGGACCAGAGAGTCGACTGGGAATGACTCAGTAACGATACTCATTGGACCATCACAGGGACACAGGGGGGAGTGAGTGTGTGTTGGGATAAGTGATGGGAGTCTGAACAGGGGATTTACGTATGCATGTGGGGATCAGAGAGGGTCTACTCCGCAGGCATATCGATCGCCTTCGCCAGACAATGGCAAGATGCCGGGAAGGGGATGGGATGGAATTCTAGCCTGCACGTGTATATAGCCCCACATTCCCCGCTCCCAGTCAACGTCACCGAACTCGTAGCATGCACCAGAAAACCTCTGCCCATGACCCCGACAGTACAGACAGTGCTAGAGAGGTGTCCTATCACCACCAAGGGACCAGGGAATGGGTTAGTGTTAGTACCAACCGAAAAGGTACTATACCAGGGGGTACACTTTGCAGTAGCTTCAGTCATCTTAAACCTTACTGAAGTACACTTACCTGCATGGTGCCCGAAGGAAACGGAGCAGCTAGAGCAGGCCTTACTCAGAGAAATGTTCAAGAAATTTTACGAGTTAGATTTCGGCAACATAGACAAAGCAGATTTATACACCCTATACGCTGGAAACACTATGGGCATGGGGAGACAAAGGAGGGGAACCTGGAACGACATTTTTACTGCATATAATACAGGATCCTCTGTGATAAATAGCATGGACGATATAGAACTGCAAACGCAAATAAATGATCTAAAAAACCAATTGCGGAAGATCCTAAGGGAAGAGAACACAGTGGCAGGCTCAGAGCTACACAAGGACCAGGCTATGACGGTCCATTTAAAATAAATTATTGCTGAGCTGGAAAGACATGCACAAACAGTAAATGCACTCATATGGGAGGATAGGAATGTCTCGGACCAGGTTGCAAGGAATGAGATGTGTGTGCTGTACGGGGCATGGTTGTTGGGCGAGGGCCATAACAACCTGGAGGATTTAAAGCAAAGTTTAGTCCCCTCCTGGATCAGCAACAAGCACCTCACAGCCCCCCCCCCCCACTTTTAGTAATTCACTAAACCGGTATCAGCTCTGTCTAGCTTCTGAAGCCTACCCTGTCCCAGTGGATTGCGGGCGTTCCAATCGCACTATCGTGGGGATAGTAGTGAGGGTGCCAGTCATGGGTGGGACAGCCCGACCCGCACCGGGGTATACAGGGTGGAGAACATTGGGGTCATTCAAGGGGGTGCACATGTTCATTTCACAGCAGTCCCACCTTATGTCATAAAGTGGGAGCACGCTATGACGGGTACTGACCTCTCCGGATGTCGGAGCCGGGATGCACACATAATACTGTGCCCCCGGCACTTGAACGCCTATTCCAAACCACAGTGCGGGTTTAAAGCTGTTGGCGCACAAACTATCAACTGTACCATGGAGGTAATTGCACAAGCCCATGTTCCTCCACAGGTAGCATACATAGGGGGTGGGACATATTGTGTCACCACCAGTGCGCCCCACTACCAGCATGGATAGCACATCTGGTGTCCGGTAAGTGACAGCAGTTTCTGTTTTAAACCCGAGGCAGAAGTTCAAGTGGCCCAGGAACGGATTGTCCCCATTCCAGAATCCTCCACTGTTCACCTCACTGTAAGTGACAGCATAACAAACTTGCAAGTCTATGTCGCACATTTTGGTTACAAAATCCCCCCTCTGCCCGAACATCTTACCGCCCTACTGAAAGCTGTAGAAGTATCACAGAAACATTTCTATACTCTAGAACTAAAAACAGTTGAGATAGGGGGTGAGATTTCAGAGATCACAGTTCCACCCTGGTGGGATATTTTCAGAAATATAGAGGTCCCTGCCGGAATCAGAATAACTTCCCACATTTTAGTCGTCTGCCAGCTCGCGATTATTCTTTATCTATGGTGTACTACCTGCAGAGTGAGAGGCAGAGGTCATCGGTCCCGGCACCAGAGGGTGCTGGACGAGCCCTAGCTGAACTTAAGGATTGTATCAGGGAGGGAAACACAAAATATGATAGGACACTGCAGAAAAATCACAGTCACCCGGTGAGGTCCGATTTAGATTCCACCTGCTGTAAAAATTAAAGGGCAAGTGTTAAACAGTTTGTACTATGTGTGTTTTACTGTGTATTTTTGTGAAACTGGAGCAATGGAGAGGCGTTGGACCCCCTCTATGCTGTAATGTAACTTATGACTGAATTTACCTGTTAACAACAATACAGTTCAAAGGGGAATATACATTTGGGTTCCACTAGGTAAATTACAGGGGAAGGTTGGCTCTCGGGAATCAGGAATTTTGTTCACTTAAGATGACACTCTGTGGCGAAGAGTGTTAAATGGGGGATTGTAAGATTCCAAAATTCGTGGAAACCCCCCAGTGTTTGGACTCACTGAAAAGGAAATTCGATTTGGGCCCATTAAGCAGAAAGTTTGGGATCCTAAAATGCATATGGAAGAAATCTACGTGTTTTAACCAAGTTTGGGATTTTAAAAGGTGCATGTTGGGTCTGCGAGAAAAAGGCTGCAAGACCAGGGGCAGGTTCAACCTCTGAAAAGCCAGTTTGGATATTGGAGCTAATCAAATTGTCTGGGGAATTGTTTACCCTCAAATCTGCCCCCTAAAAGACATTTACATTTCAACAATTGACCCAAGGAAGTATAGTTTCAGTCCAAGCGCAGAACCCATCCAACACATGCATAATGCTAATCACCTTTCCAGCCTGCATAGAAAGCTCGGACCCAGGCAGACAACTCGACACCAGAAACTAATTTTAACAATTGCAACTCGATACCAAAAGATAATTTCAACATTTGACCCATTTTTAATCGAGTTACCGTTAATGAGCCCACCAAAATTAATGAGCTTGCCAAAACTTAAACAAAGAACCAGGCTTGATTTGGCGCGCAGATTAGGAAGCCTCTCAAAATATAATTGAGGTCTTGTTTTACAGTCAGTAGGTCTTTACAGGTTACCACAGATCATCACAGCCAAGGCAGAAGAAGTCAGTCTTCAGTGACCCCGGACATCATCGGACACATCGCGACAACAAGAGCCTCATGAAACTATCAACAAACCATTGCCAACAACCAACTTGGTAATATTGAGTCAGCGCGACCAACAGATTTCGACCTGAACCAACTCGGAAGAAAACCGGAGATTCGAAAGTTTTCCACTCTACAATCTGTTCCTGACCGACAAACAGGTAAAACTTTACCTAAAGTAACCCAAAACCTTACCTTTGCAGGAGAAAAGTGGGTACTTATCCCATAGATCCAAAACGCACCCTACCGCATCAGCGGACACACCCCAACTGAAGGAAATGCAGCAAGAAATCTTCTGCTACGTTCGAGGTACCACAAGCAGAATCTACAAAACCCAGCGAACCCCGAAACCGCGAAACAGCCCTAACTGTCAAAGGAAGGATTGGATAGCATTATTCCTGTTGTCCTAGAGTTTAACTTAATGAGAGATAGGGAGTGGGAGGTGGGAGGTGTTCTTCTGCTGTATCTCTAGTGTGTGTATAAAAGTGTTCCCCATTTTGAGATTGTAAGTTTTGACAATGCATTAAATATCGTGATTTTTCTTTCTTGAATAAAATCAAAGTCTCTTGCACCAAAACCACTTGTCCGCTGCATTTTGTCACATCCCTAACTAAATCCAAAGTCTAGAATCGAGGGAGTGGGAGTGATTCGAACCGCTCAGAAGGTCAGAAGTGAACCTGACCCCCACACCACCCCCGACACTAGATCTGCCCCACTTAGCACAGTGACAATGCCACAGTGCATGATAGATGATGTCCTCAGTGTGGAGATGAGACTTTGTGGTTATTTTTAACTTTGTTGTCTAATTTCAATGGAATGAAAATCCAGCAGTTCTGCCAAGCGGTGAAGTTGAAAATTACCCCTTAGTCTTTACAAGGACTTTGCGGTGGTCACTCCTACTAACGCTGCCATTGACAGATATGTCTGAAACAAGTAGATTAGTGAGGCTAAAGTCAAAAACAGCCAGCCTTCATTTAGGACCTCCAATGCCTAGTCGCTGAATGGGGCTGTACTATTATTGGTCACAAACTTTGATAAAGACGTAAGGGATCTTTCTGCACACCTCTAGTGATACATCTAGCTAAAACTTTTTAAAAATATATTATAGTTACCCTTTCTGAAATCACATAAAATAAATGCAGAGGTCTTCCTATTTGCCATAGGCAAAGATCTGGAAATACATAAGAACATAAGAATTAGGAACAGGAGTAGGCCATCTAGCCCCTCGAGGCTGCTCTGCCATTCAACAAGATCATGGCTGATCTGGCCATGGACTCAGCTCCACTTACCAGCCCGCTCCCCGTAACCCTTAATTCCCTTATTGGTTAAAAATCTATCTATCTGTGATTTGAATACATTCAATGAGCTAGCCTCAACTGCTTCCTTGGGCAGAAATTCCACAGATTCACAACCCTCTGGGAGAAGAAATTCCTTCTCAACTCTGTTTTAAATTGGCTCCCCCATATTTTGAGGCTGTGCCCCCTAGTTCTAGTCTCCCCGACCAGTGGAAACAACCTCTCTGCCTCTATCTTGTCTATCCCTTTCATTATTTTAAATGTTTCTATAAGATCACCCCTCATCCTTCTGAACTCCAACGAGTAAAGACCCAGTGTACTCAATCTATCATCATAAGGTAACCCTCTCATTTCCGGAATCAGCCTAATGAATCGTCTCTGTACCCCCTCCAAAGCTAGTATATCCTTCCTTAAGTAAGGTGACCAAAACTGCACGCAGTACTCCAGATGCGGCCTCACCAATACCCTACATAGTTGCAGCAGGACCTTCCTGCTTTTGTACTCCATCCCTCTCGCAATGAAGGCCAACATTCCATTCGCCTTCCTGATTACCTGCTGCACTTGCAAACTAACTTTTTGGGATTCATGCACAAGGACCCCCAGGTCCCTCTGCACCGCAGCATGTTGTAATTTCTCCCCATTCAAATAATATTCCCTTTTACTGTGTTTTTTTCCAAGGTGGATGACCTCACATTTTCTGACATTGTATTCCATCTGCCAAACCTTAGCCCATTCACTTAACCTCTTTGCAGCCTCTCTGTGTCCTCTACACAACCCGCTTTCCCACTAATCTTTGTGTCATCTGCAAATTTTGTTACACTACACTACAAGCTGCACTCTGCTGGTACTTGGCCAGGAGTAACTGAAGAGAAAGTTTGGAGATAGACAATACCAACATTTCATCACATAGAAATTCCCAATCATAAATCAAAAACATTTGTAAATATCTAGGGACTTAATTATTTATACGTAAATGTTAATGTGGATTAATCCCATAGTGGAGTTCCATTTCAGTAGTTCTACTGATGGTTGGAGGATGTTCTCAAAGATTTTATGGTAGAATAGGTGACTTAGCGGTGATTGAAGCATTTGATCTGTTTCCTTCTTCCACCTCCATTCCCCCTCCCAATACTTCAATCAGCTCTGTTCCTGGTCATTTCTAGGTCTCTGAAGCCATCGTATGTATCTACATGGATAGAGCTTTGGATCAAATTATGAGGAAGTAATATTGGCTTAGCTTTATTTGCTGATGTATGTTCCAGGCATAAAAAAAGACAGCCAAAGAAAGTGACAAAGATGCATTTCACAGGTAATACTTTACAAAGTTGATATTTAACATTTCTTAAAAGAGAAGCATAGCAGTGGGCTTCTCTCACCCTCTTTCTCTCTTTCCTTTCCATTAACACCTCTGCAATTCCATTGGGATTTATTTTTATTATAATAATAATAATAACTTTTAATTATATAGCGCTTTTAATGTAGTAAAACACCCCAAGGCGCTTCACAGCAGTGTTACAAGACAAACAGATAAATTTGACACCGAGCCATAAAAGAAGAAATTAAGGCAGATGACTAAAAGCTTTGTTAAAGAGGTAGGTTTTAAGGAGCGTCTTAAAGGAGGAAAGAGAGTTAGAGAGGCGGAGAGGTTTAGGGAGGGAGTTCCAGAGCTTAGGGCCCAAAAGCTGAAGGCACAGCCACCGATGATTGAGCAGTTATGATGAGGGATGTTCAAGAGGTCAGAATTTGAGGAGCGCAGACATCTTGTGGGGTTGTGAGGCTGAAAAAGATTACAGAGATAGGGAGGGGCAAGGCCATGGAGTGATTTGTAAACAAGGATGAGAATTTTGAAATCGAAGCGTTGTTTAACCAGGAGCCAATATAGGTCAGAAAGCACAGGGGTGATGGGTGATCGTGACTTGTTATGAGTTAGGACACGGGCTGCTGAGTTTTGGATGACCTCAAGTTTACGTAGTGTAGAATGTGGGAAGCCAGCCAGGAGTGCATTGGAGTAGTCAAGTCTCGAAGCAACAAAGGCATGAATGAGGGTTTCAGCAGCAGAAGAGCTGAGGCAGGGGCAGAGGCGGGCAATGTTACGGAGGTGGAAAAAGGCGGTTTTAGTTATGCCGTGGATATGTGGCCGGAAACGCATTTCATATTAGAATACAAACAGTACTGCCTGTCTTGGATCTAACTCATCTTGCATCCTTTTGTGTCAGCTGTGGCTCAGTGGGTAGGACTCTCACCTTTGAGTCTGAAGGTTGTGGATTCAAGTCCCACTCCAGAGACCAGAACACAAAAATCTCAGCTGATATTCCAGTGCAGTACTGAGGGAGTGCTGCACTATCAGAGGTGTCGTCTTTCAGATGAGATGTTAAATCGAGGCCCCGTATGCCCTCTCCTGTGGACATAAAAGATCCTATGGCACTATTTCAAAGAGGAACAGGGGAGTTATCCCTGATGTCTTAGCGAATATTTATCCTCAATCAACATCACTGTAAGAGATTATCTGGTGATTATCCATTTGCTGTTTGTGGGAGCTTGTTCAGCGCACATTGGCTGCCGCGTTTCCTACTTTACAACAGTGACTACACTTCAAAAGTACATCACTGGCTGGCAGGTCCTGCGGTCGCGAAAGGTGCTATATAAATGCAAGTCTCTCTTTTTTATTTCCTGAGTAATCTCAGTAATGTGGAAAAATACTTCTTCAAATCCACTAGAGGGCATGAAAGTCAATGGGCTAGATTTTACACTTTTGTGCTTATCGCCCAAAAATGGGCGTTATTTCCGGCATGGGCGGTAAAAATGGGTTTTCAGATTGCTGGCTTCTCGCCCATTCTCAAAGCACCTAGTCTCCAGTTTTGAAATTGGGCGTTACCACGAGCAATATGAAATGGGCGGTAGCGTTAAATCTCGCTGACCTTCTGCCATAAAGTGTCGCCGTCCTTAGCAACAGCGGCTGGCAGAGGCCCTGGATGCGATAGCCAGGAACACTGCTGACACAGGCCTCCCAGTGGTCCCACAGCGCAGCACTCCATCCCTAGGTTACGCACCACCACTGCGAACGACAGACGAGAGCAAGGACCAAGATCCTGCTTCTGCATCAGAGAATGTTGCCCCCCCTGCACCCCCCCGCTCCCATACCTGTGCAACACCGCCTCTGCCTTCATTCCCCCCCAATGAGGCACCACCTGAGGAGCTCCTCGGCCAGGCGCCATGGAGCGAGGAGAGGAAGGGGTAGGGGTGGGGAGAAGAAGAGGACAGGGGAAGGAATGTGAGGTGCACGTCCGCAGGTGATGGCTGTGTTATATCTCCATCTGGGTGTATGCAATTTGTTGTAATGAATGGGGGAGGGGACCACCCTCCTGCTTTACCTTTGTATTCTGTGTTGCTGGACATGTTGAACATTTGATTGATGTCAATAGTGGAAAAAGTGTGGTGTGGGCGGAGGTTGGATGTTTTTGCCTGTGATACTTATGATTTCAGACCAATGTTGGTATAAAAATGTTTTCATTGAACATAACCTTGTTGCGCATTGTCTCAGATAGCTGGACCGTTACTCACTGGTGATTCCTTAACATGAAAGGATTAAATAAAACTTAACTTCCATCAACGTAAACCTTAACTGGCACCAAGTTGATGGGCACCATTGATGTCTGAGCTGCACACACACAGCAGTGTGTCAGCGTTGTCACTCACAGCAACATTCTTTTAGGCAAATCGTTCAGATATCAGCTCCTCACGTAAGAGTCTTGCATCTATGTAGCCACCACGGGCCATTTCCTGCAGTCTGGAGGGGGTTGTGGGCATGGTTGCATAGCCAGCCTGATTGTCTGGCCCCTCATCGTTGTAATGTCTGTAAGCATGTAATGTTTGTAGCTCCACACTGTGGATGTGGACATATTGTGTACTGCAACTGCAGAGTTAATAATAAACAGAACCAGGCAGATTCCGGAGGCTTCCGAGAGAGTTGCCTGCCATGCAGGAAGCTGTGTGTGCTTGTGCTCTGTGAATATATCACATTTGGCGATAAGATGGTATTTTTCGGATGATTTAAAGCTTAAATTTTGTTGGGGAAGGATTCAGCCAGCCGACAGAGAGACTTTGGAAGTTTCTGTCATTGGGAAAAAGCTACAAAATCAGAGGTAAAATACAGCACACGGTGTGAACAGCTAGAGATTAAAATGGCAGGTGTAATCGGACATTTGGGTGAATATAGACACAACCGGGAATGTTTTAAAGTGTATGTGGATCGGCTAGAAATGTATTTCACTGCAAATAACATAATCGAAGTTCCAGACAATGCAGTCCAGAACCGGGCTGTGTTGGAATGTAAGAAAGCGATCTTCTTATCGGAGGCGGGTCCGGCATTGTACGAAACCCTTGTAAATCTGCTTGTGCCTGACGAGCCAAAGGACACAACGCTTAAAGAGATTTTAACGAAGCTGGTGCAGCACTATAACCCCAAACCGTTAGAAATTGCTGAAAGCTATCGTTTCGAGATTCGGAATCAAAAGGCTGATGAAATTATCAGTGATTACATTGTAGCATTAAAAAAGCTATCGATGCACTGTAATTTTGGAAACTTTCAACATTATGGGATCGTTTTGTTTGTGGGCTGAAAAATGATGCGATCAGAAGGAAGTTATTGACGATGGATGACTTGACTTTTGAGATTGCTTGTCAGATAGCGAGGTCGATGGGCATGGCCGAACAATATTCCCGATAATTAAATAATAATTACAGTCGTCAGTCAACCGAGGTAAATCACCTGCAGGTTCAAAGTAAAAGATGGTGGGGGCCCAAAGTCTCAGAAACTGGAAATTCTAATAGAGCATCGAAGATATGCTATAGGTGCCTGGGACAACACATTGCTCAAAGTTGTCCATACGTGAAGGCAGAGTGCTTCTTCTGCAGAAAGACTGGGCATCTTGCGGAGGCATGCCGACTGAAGGGTAAATCAGTTTTTAAAGCTATGAGTCCAGCGTTCAAAGCTATGAGTAGAAATCCCAAGAGCCTACATAGCATGGAAGAACAACAATGGGACATGGTGATGTTAGAGTTACACGTCATTAGGAGCACGAGGTTAACGGACAGCGATTCGGAAAGCATCAAAATCCACATAGATGTTGCGGGATTCAAGATACCAATGGAAATTGACACGGGTGCATCCGTGAGTGTAGTACCGGAGTCACTGTACCTCGACAAATTGCGTGATTTTCTACTGGAGAAATCCAAGATAGAGCTGCGAGGCTACTCGGGAGAGAAAATTCCTGTGGTAGGTCGTATCACCGTACCAGTGAAATATAAAGATCAATTTCAGAACTTGCTTCTAATAGTAGTGAAAGGAGACAAGTCTGCCTTACTAGGAAGAAATTGGTTGAGCTCACTGAAGCTGGATTGGAGTAAAATTTTCTGTGTGGAAGCGAGATTTTCATCAACGGATGAGGTTATCAAGAAGTATCCGAAGGTGTTCTGCGAAATGGACAGTTCGATCAAGGCTTCAAGACGAGTGTCAGGGTACAGGAGGAAGCTAGATCGGTTTACTACAAGCCACGTTCCATACCATATGCACTCCAGGAGAAAGTTGAATAAGAACTCAAAAGACTAGAGACTGAGAACATTATTTGTAAGATAGATCGATGTAATTGGGCTACAACCATTGTTGTTATACCTAAGTCCGAGGGTAAGGTAAGATTGTGTGGTGATTATAAAGTAACTGTAAACCAGGTTCTAGAGGGTAATGTCCCCAATACATTGCCGAATTTAGAAGATTTGTTCACAACACTGACAGGTGGTCAGATCTACTCAAAACTGGATCTTACGAATGCACACTTACAGCTTGAACTCGATAAGGAGTCCAAGTCATGTTTGACTATAAATACTCATCTAGGCCTATATCAATTTAATAGGCTACCGTTTGGAGTGTCTTCCGCCCCTGCCATATTCCAAGGAGTGATGAACCAGATTTTGCAAGGTATTGAAGGGGTAGTATGTTATTTGGATGACATACTAATTTCAGCACCAAATAGGCAAATTCATAATAACATATTGAATGAAGTCCTCAAACGGCTAGAGATGCACAGAGTGCGAGTGTCTGCTCGTAAGTGTGAGTTATTTAAAAACTCAGTGGAGTACTTAGGGTACAGAGTAGACAAAGATGGTTTACATCCAACCATGGAAAAATTGGATGCAATTAGAAATGCACTCACTCCCAGGAATGTCACTGAACTTCGTTCATTCTTGGGTCTTTTGAACTATTATGGGAAGTTCCTACCAAATTTCACTACAGTATTACATCCACTGAATGAACTTTTGAAAAAATAGGTCCATTGGAAGTGGTCAAAAGAATGCTATACAGCATTCAAGGAGTGTAAAAGCAAATTGGTAGAGAGCACCATGTTAGTTCACTATGACATATCTAAGGAGATTAAGCTAGCATGTGATGCCTCTCCGTATGGAGTTGGGGCAGTGATCTCTCATGTATCACATAGTGGGGAGGAGAGACCAATTGCTTTTGCTTCACGCACTCTCAGTGCCAGTGAGAGTAATTATGCGCAAATTGAAAGGGAAGCTTTGGCATTAATTTATGGGGTCAAGAAGTTTCACAAATACTTGTATGGTCGTAGGTTTACCATCGTTACAGACCATAAGCCCCTAACAGCAATCCTCCATCCAAAGTCCCCAGTTCCAACATTAGCTGCAGACCGAATGCAGAGATGGGCTTTGATTTTGTCAGCATATACATATGATATTGAATACATACGATCAGCTGATCACAGTAATGCTGATGCAATGTCTAGATTGCCTTCCCCATCACAAGTTACACCCGATAGGGAAGAAGTGTTTTATTTTTCATACATTGATGAACTGCCAGTTACAGCTGAAGAGATTGGTAGAGCAACCAACTGTGACCCAGTGATGTCAAAGGTGTATGATTATATTGCAAATGGATGGCCAAACCAGGTAACAGACAAAGATACACATCCATTCTTTATGCGTAGGAATGAATTATCAGTCGATAAAGATTGTATCATGTGGGGTGCAAGAGTGGATATACCAAATAAATTCAGGTCCAAATTATTAGGAGACCTCCATGACCAGCACCTGGGAATGTGCTTGACCAAGAGTTTTGCACGCAGGTATTTATGGTGGCCAGGTCTTGATAAAGATATAGAGTACATTGTGAGTCAGTGTACGACATGTCCATCGGTAAGCAAGCAACCACCACCAGTACCATTACAGCCATGGAAATCGCCTCCCAGAGTGTAGCAAAGGCTACATATTGATTTTGCTGAGTTAGATGGACAACAATTCATTGTGACTGATAGCCATTCGAAGTGGGTTGAGATATTTCCAATGTGGAAAATAACAACAAGTAAAACATTGGCCATTTTACAAAAATGATTTTCTTCATTTGGCCTCCCTAAAGAGATTGTTTCAGATAATGAACCACAATTTCGTTCAGAAGAATTTGCACAATTCACGAGCAAAAATGGTGTGAAACATACCAAGGTTCCACCATACCATCCTGCTTCGAATGGTGCAGCAGAGCACACTGTACAAATTGTAAAACGTGCCCTCATAAAACAAATGTTAGATCCAAATCCAAGGAAACGACAGTTGTCATTGGATCACAAATTGGCTAATTTTTTGATTACACATCGAAATACTCCTCATACAACTACTGGTAGAACACCAGCAGAGTTGTTTCTCAAACGACAGCCACAATCCAGATTCTCGTTGTTAAAGCCAAATTTGGCACGGTCCGTAGAAGAGACACAATTAAGACAGAAAGAGAATCATGATAAAGGTAGAATAAAAGAGAGAAGTGTGAAATTAAATCGGAAGATGAGAGTGAAGAACCATCACCATAAATGATTAAAGTGGATACCAGGAAGAGTGGTGAAGATATGTGGTCCTCGCACATATTTGGTAAAGATGTTTGATAATGGACAGGTTAGGTTTGTTCATATTGATCATATTTTACCTACAGACATGGAAGGAGTTGAAGGTGGGAATGATTCAATTATTTCTGACATCAGATAGTTTTGATACAGCAGTAGCAAATCCTAAATCCAATGTACTGGAAACAAATCCAGGAGAGAATCAGAATGAAAGTCTGAGTCCGAGTCAGGAAAACAAAGAGCCTGAAGTTAGAGTGAGTTCAAATGAAAATCAAGGAAATTCCGTGGAGGAAAATGTTCCTCAGGGTGAGCCTCGAATGAGTGTGAAATCGACACTAGGTTTGGAAGGTTCTGTTCGAGAGCAAAGGTATCCTCTTCAAAACAGAAAACAAGTGGTAAAGTTAAATTTATAAATATGGAAAAAAAAATAAGTCTATATCCTGTGTTATGTATAAACATGAAAGTTATATATGATGTTTGTTATAATAACTTCTTCATTAAGAAGGTAGAAGTGTAATGTCTGTAGGCTTGTAATGTTTGTAGCTCCACACTGTGGATGTGGACGTATTGTGTACTCCAAATGCAGAGTTAATAATAATAAACAGAACCAGGCAGATTCCGGAGGCTTCCGAGAGAGCTGCCTGCCATGTAGGAAGCTGTGTGTGCTTGTGCTCTGTGAAGATATCACAATCGTCCTCTTCTTCTCTCTCCTGAGGTGGAGCATCAGTCCCTTCTGTCAATTCTTGTCCCCTCTTGATAGCCAGATTGTGCAGCATGGAGCAAATTTACCTACTTGCTCATGATTGTATTGTAGCTCCCCTCCTGAGTGGTCCAGACATCTGAAGCGCTGCTTAAGCATAGTTATTGTTTTGTGGACCACATTGCATGTGTTTCTGTGGCTCTGGTTGTATCGCTTCTCGGCCTCGGTGTGCGTGTCATGCAGGCGGGTCATCAGCCAGGTGGCTAGGCCATATCGGTTATCACCAAGCATCCAGCATTGTCCTTGTGTCTGATTCTTAAAGATGTCAGAGACAGCGCTCTCACACAGGATGTGAGCCTCATCGAAAGTGCCCGGACATTTGGCATTCACTGCCATGATGATCTGGTTATGGTCGACAATTAGATGAACCTTCAGGGAGTGAAATCCTTTTCTGTTACCAAAATGCTCCGGGTCCTGAGAAGGTGGCCACATGGCGATGTGAGTGCACTGTATCGCTCCCTGCACCCTGGGGAACTTAGCAACGTGGTACCATGCTCCAGCCCTGTCAGTCTGAGCCTCCGTGGTCATGGGGAAGTTGATAAAGTCCATCCTTCTTGCGTACAGGGCCTCCGTGACCTGCCTAATGCAGCGATGGGTGACATGGTGAGATTGAGGGCAAATCTGAACCGCAGAGGCCTGAAAGACAGTGCCGTGGTGACCTTGACCTCGACCTACACTGATGTCCTGATGGCAGGCTGCATATGTGGCCTGATGAGCTCACATATTTCATTGATCACCACCTTGCGGAAGCGCAGTCTCTGAAGGGAGGTGTGTTCGGACACGCCGAGGTAAGACCTCTTTTCCTGTACGTGTGGGGTGTGTATGGTCTGGCCCTCCTCCTCATTCTTGCACGTCTTAAATTGGGGACATAATGATGCTCATCACACATTGGGCCAACTGCACTCTGCAGCATCTGCGTATAAATTGATTAAGGCTGAGAAATGGCTGGCCCCATTGCAATGAAAGTATAATAGCGATTGATCAGAAGCAATAATTTCCTCACTAAAGCACACCTAGAGTAAACCCCCAATAGTCCAGAGTCTGAAAATATGTCTGTTAAGATGGTCACTTCACCTGAGAAGAACTCCAGAGTCAATGCAAACTCCCCTGAAGTTGAAGCAGCCTTTTGAATGAAGCAACCTGCGATTTTAAAAATGGCACCTACACCACTGGCTTTAGTTCAGGACAGTTCCACTTTTTCCAGGCATTTTTTGGGGCGGGCGATATTGTGGCCTATATGTGTGCGAGGTGGTGAAAATGAGGGTGGGCAATCTCCTGGGCATTAGTTTCACCAAATGTGCTCTTTACAACAAAAAAATGGGCGGGCGGAATTATTGAATCTGGCCGTTAATTCCGTGTGGAAAGTAACGCTGGGCGATATTATGGCCGTTGGTTTTGCCCATTCTGGCGATTCCGTCCAAAAAAAGTGGGCGGACGGTATTGTTTTTTCCCGGCGTTACGCACATGGGGAAAGTAACGCTCGCCTATAAGTTTCCGAAAAATGCCCCACAGTTTCCATTTTGTGGCAAACTGGGCGATATCTGAGCATTATACGTCACTTCAGCGGTAAAATGGACGTTAAGTCAACGTTAAGCATGCACAAAATGTGGAAACTCTCACCCTATAAAACAGATTCCTAAAAAGTATTCATATTTAAAACACTCCAAAAATGTGTTTTTATCATCTGTACATTAAATAATTTACATATAATTAGAATTAAAATCATTAAAACTTTGGCAAAACACCACCTGGACAATATAGTAAAATCTATTCTTTTACTCACTGCAGTATTAAAAATTAATTTTTAGCAACCTGACCACGCCCAAACAAAAGCAAAACCACCATTTTGGAATCTCTAGACATCATGTATTTGTTTTTACAGTGCCGTAACCCCAAGTGTTTATGAAATGTCATTTGAGTCTAAACCCACTTATTTATGATATATAGTTCATTTAACTGCCAAATATTTAAACTGTTGACATACCTTCAATACCTGTAGCAATTTTAAATGTGTTAAGTCGGCATTGCGTTTTGAATTTCTTGTATACTTTGTTAAGAGCAAATTACTTTGATGTGATCAGGTGTTGTCGATCAATTTTGTCCCAATTTGTTCATAACCAGATACATTTGCAGTAATTTGAACTTTCTGACGTGGAGTGACTTAATATAAATCAAGCACTAAATAAATTAGCAGCAAAAATGTGCAAGACATTTAGCAAATAATGCAACACTTTGGTTAACATACTACTCCACATGAGGTGTAGTAAAAAAAAGTCATATAATCAACAAGTTATATAGATGGGTCAAATCGGCTCCGGACGATTGTAACAAAAGAAGAACAGATCACCATTGAAACTTGTATAACCTGGCTCCAGACTGGCTGAAGAGCTACATAATCTGGCTACATTAAAGATGCTGGAAATAAAAGGAGTGTCAATCAATTCTGAGGTTGTATTTGAAGTAGCCTATAGTTAGCAAGCAACTGTCCTAGAGCTGTTGATCCATAAAAGAACCGTATGGAGGAAGCTCGCTCTCTGCCTTGCTTCTTCTTCCAGATTACCTCCTGCACTACTGCCCTGATCCTGTGAGGAGACCATGGGCTATACACAACCAGTGGGCATCGAAATATTTAGACGGCAGGCCTGAGCCAACCATGAGTATATGTGAATCTTTCATTATGGGGTTAGTATAGGATAAGTCTTTGTTTTCAAATAAGTGTCTGTATTTTGGGAGTCAGAAGGTTCTCTTTGTTTGTATCGAATCAGATAGTCCAGATGCATCTTCTTGGGGTCCATGATGGTGTGTGCAGTGACTTTGTAGATGGTTTTGGAGACGGCAGCGAGCAGAGAGTGATGGACATTTGAAATGGACCTCCAGGCAGAGTAGTGGAGGAGTAAATACAGGAATCATTTATGAAACGATTAGATGCAGGAATGGAGGAGTGTAAAGTAATTCTGGAATGATGGATTAAAATTGGTCGAATACCCTTCCTCATCTATGAGTGTCTTGTGATCTTGAGAAACAGGGTATAACTTGGTCAGCAATGATATGCTACCTTTAAATATATTCAATATAAAGACTGTACAATGAAGTAATTGTTAAATCCTAGTCAATCTAGTCACAGATCAACAGTGCCTCATTATTTTGTATTCAATAAAGTTTGCTGATACAAAGCTAGGTGGGAATGTAAGTTGTGAGGAGGATGCAAAAATTTTCCTCTTTGCCGATTTTTGGCACCCAGGAGGATTAACAGGCGATTTTTTTGTGCCCGATTGCGCCGGAAAAAAAAGTTTAAACTTTCGCCAAAGTAAAATTTCATTTTGCCGTTGCGGTACCCGAAGTTAAGTCTGGCGGCGGAGCTTCAAGTGTGCGCCAAAAAGTCAGTGAGCATGCGCCTGAAAAAAAATGCATTTTTCCACGTGACAGGTGTGCCCGCGCACCCACAGTAAAGTTCCTGATCTGGATCAAGAGCTTGTGAGAACACATTCATATCGGAGCTGGATTTGGACATATATTTTAGTTGCAAAAGATGGATTCAAGGGAAGGGGAAGGGGGAAGGGGGAAGGGCCAAGAGATTTCTAGCAGAAGAAATTGCCCCTGGTAGACATAATTAAGAGGAGATGGGATGTGCTTGAGAACAAATGGAGAATGGGACAAAAGAAACTGAAGCCCTCTCTACTAGCAAAACTTTGGGACCAAGTTGCAGAAGAGTTTAATGCAGTGGCCATTACCCTGAGAAGCGGCATGCAGGTCAAAAAAAAGTGGCAGGACCTCGGCCAAGCAGTTACAGCAGTTACTGTAAGTAATATTTTTATTTATGCACTGAAATTACATTTGTAAATGTGACTAATATGTGTATGTGTGGCCACCACAGTAGAAATTCTATTTTCATCTTTGCAGAGGAAGGTGTCACAGATCAACCGAGAAAGGTCAAAAACTGGAGGAGGTGCACCAAGTAGGCTGCAACTAACAGCTGTGGAACAGATGATCACTGATATGATTAAATCTCGCAAGAGAAGATCAACCACCAATGTGGATGCTGGGCCCAGGTTACTGAGAGGGAGTAAACCCTGCAAATTGCATAGTCTGGGTTGGCATCGTGGTCTTTGAAAAGAGCCTGCGCTGTGTGACCCGCGTACTCATGTCACCCTGCCTCCTCTGCCCCCTCTCCTGCTGCTAACCAAACACCTGCGCTGTTATGTTTTGCAGATGTTGTGCATCAGGAAGAGACAGAAGCTGAAGCAAAAGTAGAAGCAGAACATGATCAGGAAGCCGTCAGTCCAGATATGCAAATTAACCTTATGACATGAGGCATAGTCAGAGTTGCACCCTAATTATTAGTTAATTTTGTTATTCTTGTTATTGTGAGGCTGTACTTACTGAAGCACACACACCTTTGCTGGGTGATGCCCTAGTAGAACGGACCACATCCTGGTCTGCACATGCGCAACACTAGACTCTGTCTCTATGGAGACGCGGCGCACAGTGATTTATGGCACTTTAATTATAGCTTTTGTCGAAATCCGTATGTTTGCTGCTGTGGAGTGCCGGCTGGCAGGATCGCTCCCTCGGCCGGAGAGAAACAGAGGAAATCGGCGCTCAGCTTGGAAAGAAGCCTGGGGTGAGGGGGGCGGGGGGGGGGTGAAATGGTGGAATCAAAGCGCCGAGCTCCTGTGCTTGTGTCCGGCCGAGGGAGCGATCCTGCCGCCAGCCAGCCGGCACTCCTCCAACCCGTGCCTGGAGCCCCGTGAGCAGAGATTCTGTGGTGGGGTGGTGTCGCAATTTGCCTTCTCACATAACATGAAAAAAATTACATTTCTTAACATTCTGTGAGAAAAATTAACTTTCCGAGTTATTTTCTGAGTTCCCTCTGCAAAAATCATCGTGAATTTGTGTTTTAAATTCCCTCGCTCCAAAAACTCAGAAATATACTCAGCGCCGATTTCCTTAAGTTAACATTGGGTTTTTCTGATCGATACTTAAGGCCACTCTGCGCTGTCCTGAAAAAAAATTGATGTTGGCAAAAATCGGTTAAAGTGCCAAAAACGACGCTGAAATCAGATTTCACCCAGACCTGCGGCAAAAAATCTTGTGTACAAAAAATCCGGCGTTGACAGTTGCCGCCGGTGTACAAACTTTGAGGGGAGTTGCAAATTCACGATTGCTCAAAAAAAAATCAGAGGACGCCAAAAAACGGCGCCCAGTGGTGGCGAAAATAGAGCCCATAGACAGGCTAAGTGAGTGGGCAAGAACATGGCAAATGGAATATAATGTGGAGAAATGCGAAGTTATCCACTTTGATAGGATTTTTTATATGGTGAGAGATTGGGAAATGTTGGTGTTCAGAGGGACCTGTGTACACAAATCACTGAACGTTAGCATGCAAGTACAGCAGCCAATTAAGAAAGCAAATGGTATGTTTCCCTTTATTACAAGAGGATTTGAGTATAAGAGTAAAGATGTCTTACTGCAATTATATAGTGCCCTGGTGAGAATGCACCTGGAGTATTGTGTACAGTTTTGGTCTCCCTACCTAAGGAAGGATATATTTGTCATTGAGGGAGTGCAACGAAGGTTCACCAGACTGATTCCTGGGATGGGGGGATTGTCCTATGAGGAGAGATTGTGTCGACTAGGCCTATATTTTCTCGAGTTTAGAAGAATGAGAGGTGATCTCATTGAAGCATACAAAATACTTACAGGACTTGACAGGGTAGATGTAGGGAGGATATTTCCTCTGGCTGGGGAGCCTAGAACCAGTGATCACAGTCTCAGAAAAAGGGGTCGGCCATTTAGGATTGAGATGAAGAGAAACTTCTTCACTCAGAGGGTGGTGAATCTTTGGAATTCTCTACCCCAGAGGGCTGTGGAGGCTCAGGCATTGAATATATTCAAGACAGAGATCGATAGATTTTTGGATATTAAGGGAATCAAGGGATATGGGGATAGTACAGGAAAGTGGAGTTGAGGTAGAAGATCAGCCATGATCTTATTGAATGGTGGAGCAGGCTCGAGGAGCCAAATGGCGTTAATATGTCCTTACTATACAGTACAAATGCACACGAGGCCCATACTTGAGAGAAGGTCACTCTGTGACCAGTAACCTTTATTAGCCAGCACTGAAATGAAGAAGGTGAAGGTGGGTGGAGCCTCCCCTTTTATACCTGAAAGTCCAGGTTAGGAGTGTCTCCCACAAGTTCACCACCTAGTGATCAGTGTTCTCACGGTGTACAACTTAGGTCAGTTTATACATGGGTCACAATGACAGTTGAATACATGACAGGCATATTCCTGCTCCTAATTCTTATGTTCTTATATTAAGTGAAGAAGTGAGTGCTAGGGAATGGAACACTTTCCACTTTGGCACAAAGGCCTAAATTTGCTGAGTATATATCAGCCGCGAAGAAACATTTTATTGTAGCTGTGCCTAAGTCAAAGGAAATGTTGTGTCATTGTGGTCTCTTTTACAGTTAAAGTCTGTATAAATGGGATATGAATATGGCATATCCCAGTACTCCTTCTCCCTATTTACATCAAAGGCTACAAACAAGATACTGATGATAAGAAAACTGTTTCTGTAGATTTAGGGACTGACATTGAGGGTTCTGTGCATGTGTGAAGATGTCAATACCAGAATTTAAAAAACTAGAGTGAAATCAGGCAACACATTGGGCCAGAATTTGCGGGTGGTATGACAGCGTACCACCTTTGAAATGGACAACAAGTTTGGGATTTCCACCTGAGCTTGAGCATGTGCTAAATCGTCAACTTGTGATCTGTCGAGTTCCGACTGACATTGAAATCCTAATTGCTGGTGCAGAGTTGGGCTAATTGCCCACCAATTGCCCAGGAATTAGGTATGAAAATTTTACAGCTGGTGCAAAGAGACGAAGGGCCGGTTTGCACAGTGTAAGGGGAATCCCCGTCAATAGAAAATCTTCATTTGATGCTTTTTTTGTTTGTACATTACTATATTGCAATTAAAAAAAATAAATGCAGCGGCGTATGTTGCAATGCAGATAACATCACAATGATGATTTTCATTTTTAATTGTACAATTCGGTCACCATTGTAAACAAAAGATGATATCCAGTAACATATAAAGCTGTAGAACCTGAGGCCTGGATTTTACCAGCGCTTAGAGAGTGGGTTCGGAGGCAATCTCTAAAAGATTGACAGCGGGGCGGGATCCCACTGAAAACCAGCCTCCGTGTCAGTTTCCCAAGTGCTGGGTCTGCCTACGCTTTACACTAAGCAGCAGGTGAGCCAACTAAAATAGTTAAGAGCTTGTTAAAAGGTACTTTAAACAGCATTTTACCATCTACTTACCATTTTTCCAGCTTTTAGACAACTTTCATGGTGCTCGGGGATCACTTCAGGTAAGCAGGTCGGTTTTTCAATGAGAAGACATGAGTAACGTTTCGTGATCTACTGAGATCATTGAAATGTTTGCCCCACTGCAGCCAGATCTTACTGACAACATCCCTGCTTGCGCTGTCCTGTGCAATGTGCAACCAGGCTGCGTTGGTGTCCTGAGGAGGTCTCTTCCACTCATTGGAAGGGAAGAGAACCTCCCTTTGTGCTGTGACTCCTCGAAGAATATATAGGGAGTCATTTGAGAGCCCTGGTGCAGCCGACACCTTTGTGCAGTGCTTGTCAG
Source organism: Pristiophorus japonicus (assembly GCF_044704955.1). Lineage (NCBI taxonomy): Eukaryota > Metazoa > Chordata > Chondrichthyes > Pristiophoridae > Pristiophorus > Pristiophorus japonicus. Next base: position 33,618,687 of record NC_091982.1, on the reverse strand, counting down.
TGTTTGCAGCTCCACAATGCTGTAGAACATGACAGCACAACTGTCAAAATGAATGTGGACACGGTCCCTTTAAGGAAAACGGCTGATGACAAGTCATCAAATGACGTCATCAAACCTCGTAGGGCAGGCTTAACAAGCCCCATCAACGGAAGATTCCTCACAGAGCGGGCTGGAGCTTGGAGCGACGTCGCAGTCCGCCACCTACCTCGTCCACACTGGGCCCGCCTCGGTAGGCGAAATCACAGCCAGTGTGTCTCATTTGGGACGGCACCTGAAGTAAATGTGGAATATTAGCACAAATATTAATTGACAGGCATAGACACAGAATCCTAATAACTTATAGTGGATGTTGTTATTTTGTCTCCAGTTTGTGGTTCTTTTAAAAAAAATGGGAATGTAGCATATGCTAATTTAACTGAATTTCACCCTGATTCTCCTGAGTGCCATTAAACTACTGCAAAGAATTGTAGTTCTGATAAACAATCAGTTTCATTTCTCCAAATAACATGTTGCTTCTGTTTGCTGATTGGAGCACCGGCCCACGTGATCCCAGAGACGCGTACGCACATGGTGCGTCACTAAATTCTGCAGTACCTGACAACAACCTTTCGTTTGGGGGCTTGCAACAGGTAAGTGCACGTTCAGTTCGGATGCCGGCAGCGTAATCTTTAATTACGCCGCCAACCACAAAATCCGGGCCATTAAGTTTACAATGTGCAATATTCCGATCTCCCTGCATCATTTCACAACTACTGTTGAGACTAAAAAAGACTTGAATCCTGGAAATCTGAAATAAAACAGAAAATGCTAGAAATACAGCAGAAATTAATTAGTGATAACTATTGTTAGTTATTTTTATCCGTCATTTTCATTTCCCCATTAACTTTTCTTTATTCACTCTCTTTTTATTTCTTTTAATTGTAAAAGTTTCTATTTGTGTTGACTCTATTACCTTTTGCCTGCTTGTAATGAAACCATAGCCTTTCTGTTTTCTGTACTGATGTTATATAAACTGATGAGACAATATTGTAGAAGTAATCTCAAAACAACATTTATATTGATTTGTCGGCTATATATTTATCTGCAGTTGGCTCAATTACAATCCTTTACTGCAAAAGTCAATATATACAGAGTGAAAGAGTGAGCTCAAAGTTGGAGACACAACATTCTCTCACCTTTTGTGCCCGATTCAAAATTAAGCACTCATAGTACAGGAATAATATGGTTAAATGTAGGATAAAGTAGACTCTACTCTGCGGCAATAATGTATGTTATTCTTATTCTCTGGAGAGCAACAGCTACCTCACCAGTGTGACATTTTAACTTTCCATCCCAACCTTTGTTGTGACCTCTACTGGTGTCAAATTATGGCCAGTGTTTTGCCAACCCCATGAGAGCCAATTTTCATCCCATCAGTCTCACCTATAGCACGAGACGGCCCACAATGCTGCACAAATTGGCATGAAGCTTTTAGGGTAAGGCCTCCAATTGAGTAACATATTTTTAAACTAAATGTCTGACACATATCATAAACTTGCTTTAATTATAGCCTGTTAAAGGTGTACTATTATGAAAAATGTGTTTAGCAAATTATTTCTTGACATAACTGATGGGGTATGGCGAGAAAGCAGGAATGGGGTACTGAAATTGAATGTTCAGCCATGAACTCATTGAATGGCGGTGCAGGCTAGAAGGGCCGAATGGCCTACTCCTGCACCTATTTTCTATGTTTCTATGTTTCTATATCATGAAGTGCACACTATCCATTTAATCTTCTGAGGGAAGAATCTGTATAAATATCCCTCATCTCAATGATAATCAAGCAAAACTCCAGAATACACATCCAACCCTCACCTTCAACCTTCAACCTTCATCGGCTGTCCTCAACAGACAATATTTAACAGATAGCATCCCTACGTCTACCACTGCTCCAAAAACAGGACCACATCTTTCCTTATAATGTAGATTACTATTCCAGCCTAGCTACTCATCCAGCTCTGTTTTCAAGAAGCTAATTGACTCAGTCTCAAGTACTTTTTAAGGGTCAGTTTACAGATCCACTAACCTATTCGTGGAAAAGTTTCTTCAATCATTTGCCTAATTTAAATTCTACACTTTCAGTCCAAATCTAATGGTCTACTTACATGTACATCATCTTCCTTTCAGCATTTTGAAGAGCTGGATTATTTCTCTCTCAATCTTTTTTACCCAAATGAAAACAAACTCACTTTTGCGAATGTCCTCTCAAAGTTAGAGTCCTATGTACGAGAATCATTCTTCTTGTTCTTCTCTGAACTCTCTGAAGAAAGGGGAAAATTTCACAATAATACCACGTAAATAATGTGATGATGCATTCAGTGTAGTTTACATTGTCCTTTTGTGTACTTGGAAAAAGCAAAGATCTGTGAAACCTTTTTACAAAGAAAGTGCTTGCTTAAAACTGTCCATCAAAAAGATCCATTCATTTTAGCAACTTTATAACTTATAATGATTTTTTTAAGTACAAATCGACAACGTGCATCAACAGTCTCAAGGTGCACCCAGTGTGAAGTGGCGCTTGCAGATAGCATATCTCAGGAAATCACTTAAACACAGTCCATGATATTCCATCCATTAAAATAATAGAAGGAAGGTATTGTGTTCCTAACACAGATGAGACTGCACACAGGGAGGTTAAAGTAACAGTGACCTCAGTCTTTATTAAGACACTCCAGAGTGAGGAACAGGCCTTAGGGGCCAGCTTATATTCAGCGCTCCCAAGGGATGCTGGGATCCCTTGGGACTTCAGGGGATGCGCTCCCTGGTGACGGAACATGGGAGTGCATGCTTTACAGATACACAACATCACTCCCCCCCCCAAAGTCAAAGTGAAAACTGATTACCAGGTGAGGCGCTTGGGAGCCTTTCTTTCCATGGTGGACCGCCTCGGTACAAATGTCTGTTCTGGTGTGTTGGCTGTGCCCTCGCTGGGCTGGCGTGTTGTTGGCCCTGCAGGGCTGCTGGGTGAGCCTGGCCTTGCTGGGCTGTTGGGCATGATGGGTTTGATTTCCTGGTCCGGGGTGGTGTCGTTGATCCTTTGGGTGTGTGTTGTGGGCTCGAAAAAGGTGGTGTCTGCTGTGGGTTGTTCAGGGCAGTCTGTGAACCGCAGCCTCGTTTGGTTCAGGTGCTTTCTGCAAATTTGTCCATTGTCTAGTTTGACTACAAACACCATACTCCCTTCTTTAGCTATTACCGTGCCCGCGATCCACTTGGGACCATGTCCATAGTTTAGCACATACACATGGTCATTCCGATCGTTTACATTTTGTTGCTGCCGCCTGCTCTCTACCTGATCATGCAGGTTGGGGTGAACCAGCGAGAGTCTGGTTTTAAGTGTCCTTTTCATGAGTAGCTCAGCCGGGGTCACCCCTGTGAGGGAGTGGGGTCTCGTGCGGTAACTGAACAGCACTCTGGACAGGCGGGTTTGAAGTGAGCCTTCTGTGACTCATTTAAGGCTCTGTTTGATTGTTTGTACTGCCCGCTCTGCCTGCCCATTGGAGGCTGGTTTAAACGGGGCCGAGGTGACATGTTTGATCCCATTGCGGACCATGAATTCTTTAAATTCGGCACTGGTGCAACATGCCAGTATGTCAGGCAGGCCGTGGGTGGCAAACATGGTTCTCAGGCTTTCAATGGTGACGGTGGCGGTGCTTCTCGACATTATTTCACATTCAATCCATTTTGAAAAAGCATCCACCACCACAAGGAACATTTTACCGAGAAACAGGCCCACATAGTCGACATGGATCCTCGACCATGGTCTGGAGTGCCAGGACCACAAACTTAGTGGTGCCTCTCTAGGCACGTTGCTCAACTGAGCACACACGCTGCATTGCCGTACACAGGACTCTAAGTCAGAGTCGATACCGGGCCACCACACGTGGGATCTGGCTGTCGCTTTCATCATTACTATACCCGGGTGTGTGCTGTGGAGATCCGAGATGAACATTTCCCTGCCCTTTTTGGTAGCACTACGCGGTTACCCCACAACAGGCAGTCTGCCTGAATGGACAGCTCGTCGTTTCCCCACTGGAACGGCTTGATTAGCTCTTGCATTTCAACAGGGATGCTGGCCCAGCTCCCATGCAGTACACAGTTTTTTACGAGGGACAGCAGAGGAACTTGGCTGGTCCAAGTCCTAATCTGGTGGGCTGTGACAGGTGATTTATCATTTTCAAACGCTTCCATGACCATCAACAAGTCTGCGAGCTGTGCCACCATCAAGTCTGCAGGCTGCGCCATTTCCAACCCCGTGGTGGGCAATGGTAGCCGCTGAGAGCATCCGCACAGTTCTCGGTGCCTGGCCTGTGGCAGATGGTATAGTTATATGCTGATAGCGCGAGTGCCCACCTTTGTATGCGGGCTGAGGCATTAGTATTTATCCCCTTGTTTTTAGCGAACAGGGATATGAGGGGCCTGTGATCGGTTTCCAGCTCAAATTTGAGGCCAAACAGGTACTGATGCATTTTCTTTACCCCGAACACACACGCTAATGCCTCTTTCTCAATCATGCTGTAGGACCTCTTGGCCTTAGACAAGCTCCTGGAGGCATAGGCAACAGGTTGCAACTTCCCCGCAACGTTGGCTTGTTGTGATACACATCCGACTTCGTATGACGACGCATCATATGCTTGCACAAGTCTTTTACATGTGTTATACAATACAAGCAGCTTGTTGGAGCATCAAATGTTTCTGGCTTTCTCAAAAGCAATTATTTGTTTTTTTCCCCATACCCAGTTCTCACCTTTAAGCAGTAACACGTGTAGGGGCTCTCAGAGGGTGCTTAACCCTGGTAGGAAGTTAACAAAATAGTTGAGTCCCAGGAACGACCGCAGTTCCGTGACGCTCTGTGGCCTGGGCGCGTTCCTGATTGCCTCTGTCTTGGCATCTGTGGGCCGAATGCCGTTCACCGCGATCTTTCTCCCCAAAAACTCCACTTCTGTTGCTATGAAGACACATTTCGACCTCTTCAGCCGCAGCCCTACGCGATCCAGTCGCTGGAGGACCTCCTCCAGGTTTTGTAGGTGCTCAATGGTGTCCCGACCCGTGACTAATATGTCGTCCTGAAAAACCACCGTGCGTGGTACCGACTTGAGTAGGCTCTCCATGTTTCTCTGGAAGATCGCTGCAGCCGACCGAATTCCAAACGGGCATCTGTTGTAGATGAACAGTCCCTTGTGCGTGTTGATGCAGGTGAGGCCCTTCGAAGACTCCTCTAGCTCCTGCGTCATTTAGGCCGAAGTCAGGTCGAGCTTGGTGAACGTTTGCCTCCTGCCAGTGTAGCAAATAGGTCGTCTGCCTTAGGTAGCGGGTATTGGTCCTGTAGTGAGAAACGATTAATAGTTACTTTATAATCGCCGCAAATCCTGACCGTGCCATCACTTTTGAGTACTGGAACAATCGGGCTGGCCCACTCGCTGAATTCCACTGGGGAGACGATGCCCTCGCGTTGCAGCCTGTCCAACTCGATTTCCACTCTCTCCCTCATCATGTGAGGTACCGCTCGTGCCTTGTGGTGAATGGGTCGTGCCTCTGGGACCAAGCTCGACGTTGAAACGAAGAAACAGATCATTGTCGATCAGATGAATAAGATGTTGAACGAACAGTGTCCGAACGAGAAATTCAATTTCAAATCGGAGGACATTGAGTCTTCGGATGAGAATTGACCGAGCGAGCCCGTTAGTCAGAGCCCGTGATGCCGTCTCCACGTCTGTGTGTGTGTGTGTGTGACAGCCTGCCGAGATTCCGGCTCTGACTGACCGACCGTCGTCTCGTTCAACCCAGGGCAACTCTCCGCCAAAGGTTCATCTCCAACGAGACGCGTGCTATTCTTGTATTGCTATTGATGCCTCTTCCTACTGCAAGGGCGTGGGAGCTTTGAGCATTAGCCGTGGGAAACACCATTCCATATTTAAGTAAGTGACCACTGGACTGTTGAGGCTGAGGGGACCTCCTGCTCAGTAAGAGAACCTCAGCAAAGACCCAGCCACCCAGCATTGTGCAGAGGTTGCTTGAGCTTCAGGGAGCTGTCAGTCAGTGCTGACACCGGGCGGGCGGGCGGGTACTCCTGGCCAAAGGACAACCTCTGGATGAAGATCATCATTGTAATCTGGAGCGGGGAGGGAATTTGTTGGTTTTGGTCCACACAGAATTAATTATAGACTTATAAGTAAATATATTCTTTGGTAGAACAGCAGTTATGTGAGACAATACGAAACCTTTTGTTAAGGTGATGAAGGGACAGGAATTATGATCAGAAGCGGTTGAGCTGGTTCCATCTGTACACATTGGAGTTTAGAAGAATGAGGGGGGATCTGATTGGAGCGTGTGGGGTGCTGGGGGGGCTGGGCGGGGGGGGGGGTGCGGAGAGGGTGTTTCCCCCTGCGGGGGAATCTAGAACCAGGGGGCTTAGGTTAAGCATGGGTGGACCCCATTTGGGGCGGAGATGAGGAGAAATTTCTTCTGGTGAGTGTTTGGGGTTCTCTGCCCCGGAGAGCTGTGGAGGCTGGGTCATTGAGTGCGCTGGAGGGGGAGATAGACGGAGTTTTGGTCGATGGGGGAGTGGGGGGTGGTGGGGAACGGGCGCGTAAGCCTAGATCAGATCGGCCATGATCTTGTTGAGTGGTGGAGCGGGTTCGAGGGGCCGAATGGCCGGCTCCTGCTCCTGTTTCCTATCTTTTTATAGTCCTCTCGAAAGGCGAGCCTCTGGGTAGATATCTTGATTTTAAGTAGGGTTTCTCGAGTGTGTGTGTGTGTGGGGCGGGGGTGGAATTAGTTGGTTGTGGTCCCACTGGAGTTTAGAAGGATGAGAGGTGATCTCATAGAAACATATAACAGACTGACTGGACGGGACAGGTTAGATGCAGGAAGAATGTTCCCGATGTTGGGGAAGTCCAGAACCAGGGCTCACAGTCTAAGGATAAGGGGTAAGCCATTTAGGACTGAGATGAGGAGAACTTTCTTCACTCAGAGAGTTGTTAACCTGTGGAATTCTCTACCGCAGAGAGTTGTTGAGGCCTGTTTGTTGGATATATTCAAGAGGGAGTTAGATGTGGCCCTTACAGCTAAAGGGATCAAGGGGTATGGAGAGAAAGCAGGAAAGGGGTACTGAGAGAATGATCAGCCATGATCTTATTGAATGGTGGTGCAGGCTCAAAGGGCCGAATGGCCCACTCCTGCACCTATTTTCTATGTTTCTATGTTTCTATGTTAAGTGGATCCGCACCTTCGCCCGGAAAAGTTTCCAATGCCTGGCTCAAAAAGGGAAGGAAATTTGTTAAGAACCTGGGTACATGAGGCCTCATCAACATGTGATAGCGCTCGGATGTCATCCCACTTCCAGCGGATTTTGCCCAGCCAGCTCCTTCCAAGCAGTGTGGGGCCATCGCCCGGGACAATCCAGAGTGGCAGTTCGTGCACCGTGCCCTCGTAGATTACCTTGACCATGGTGCTGCCCAGGACAGTGATAAGCTCTTTGATTTACGTTCTCAGTTTCGTGTGGATGGGGCTCAGGGCTGGTCTGAGTACCTTCTTGCAACACAGTTTCTCAAACATCTTTTTACTCATGATGGTTTGGCTAGCACCAGTGTCCAGTTCCATGGCTACGGATAAGCCATTCAATTTTACATTTAGCATTATAGGTGGGCATTTCATCGAAAATGTGTGCACCCGGTGTACTTACGCATCTGACTCCTTGCTCTGAGGCTCGAAATTGCTTTGATCCACTATGGACCGATCCTACTCTGCCATGTGGTTGTTAGCAGGTTTTTCAGACCTTGCAGCTTGTCTGCTAGCTCGTTGGAGGTGCCCCATTGTTCCACAGCTCTTGCAAACATACCCTTCGAAGCGGCATGAATAAACTGAATGGAAGCCTCCACAATGCCAACAAGGTGTGAATTGCCTTGCATTCATCCTTTTTTGCAGACTCTGAGTCATCTGGGTCACCTGAGGCCTGCTGGCAGTTGCAGACTCGTGGTTTCTGCCCTGTACATTTCTGCTCGCAAACACAGTTCCAGTTAATTTATGAACATTGCTAGCAGTTGTGTGATGAGAAATTTGTTTGGTGTTATCACTGGTGGACATAAACACCTGTGCTATCGCAATGGCCTTACTGAGGGTCGGTGTCTCTACAGTCAAAAGTTTTCGTAGGATGGTCTTGTGGCCAATGCCCAGTATAAAAAAGTCTCTGAGCATTTGCTCCAGGTAGCCATCAAACTCACATTGTCCCGCAAGTCGTCTTAGCTCAGCGATGTAGCTCGCCACTTCCTGACCTTCAGATCGCTGGCACGTATAGAACCGATAACTCGCCATCAGCACTCTCTCCCTCGGGTTAAGATGCTCCCAAACCACTGTACACAGCTCCTCATATGACTTATCTGTGGGTTTCACTGGAGCCAGAAGGTTCTTCATGAGGCCGTAGGTCAGTGCCCCACAGACCGTGAGGAGGACCGCTCTCCTTTTTGCAGCGCTTCCTTCTCTGTCCAGCTCGTTGGCTACAAAGTACTGGTCTAACCATTCGACATAGGCTTCCCAGTCCTCACCCTCTGAGAACTTCTCCAGGATGCCCACAGTTTGCTGTATCTTTGCGTTGGATTCGTGTACTCGTCGCCAGTTATTGTGTTCCTAACACAGGTGAGACTGCTCACTGGGAGGTTAAAGTAACAGTGACCTCAGTCTTTATTGAGACACTCCAGAGTGAGGAACAGGCCTTGGGGGCCGGCTTATATACAGTGCTCCCAAGGGATACTGGGATACCTTGGGACTTTAGGGGATGCACTCCCTGGTGACGGAACATGGGAGTGCATGCTTTACAGATATACAACAGAAGGTGCAAGCAATTTCCTGAGATGTTGAACGTGCCAGATTGCAGAACTATCCCTCTAGGCTACTATGATGTTAGACCAAAGGCATGCTGCAACAGCTTTGCTGTTTGCAAAGTGGATATCGTGCCAAAATTAGAGAGAAACTGGACCAGTAAAGTCTTATTGTAACAGGGACTACTGAGAGCTCCCCTAATGGCTCAGTAGTTAAATGCTCTATGTCACACTGATCCATACCAGTCAAACCCTGGCTGAGTTAGCTGATCTCAGCAGGGCAGGCTGTGGGGTTGATGCAGTTTTGACCTCAGCATCTCCAGGTTGATGGGGGAATAGTCAGTCAGGATTTTTACTCATGATTGCTGTCGTGTAATGTTGGAAAATGCTCATGGTCAAAGGTCAAGTAAGGATAGGATTGGGCTTCTATGTGATAACCCCTCCCCCCAGGAATAATGACCTGCCAAAAATCATTATTGGCTCAGTGGTCAGTTGAATGAGTTAACATAATTGCATAGTTGCAAAGGCATATGCAGCATGAGTCAGTACCCTCAGAAGAGAAGGGTATAAAACGGGAAAAGAAACAGCAACTGTAAATTTGAAAATAATGACCAGACTTTCCAACCAAATCATTAAGTTTTAGTGAGGTAAATGATGACATGTAATCTCTTTATATAAGTAACTCAGCTATCTAATTGGCTCTATTATGTTTTTGATGGAGCAAGAAATTGAACTGTGGAATCAAGCTGAAAGGGAATATAACACTAGAGCTTTACCATCTTGCTAAAATTGTCTAAGTTAATGGGCTAGAGTTTCTGCTTTGGGCGCAATCAGCAATCTGGACGCAAATTGAGCCCAAAAATGCATTAGTTTTGAGCAGTGTTTTTTTTCTTGAGTTTCTGCTCAAACTCATGTCAGCAAACGTAAATTCTGCCATGAACCAGCGCAATTGGGCAGCGTTTTAGAATGTAATTTTTTTAAATTTTGCCTTCAAAAATACTCCTTGATTTGTTGAACTGTGGTAACTTGGTCCTGTTTGATTAATACAGCTGAAAATGGGTTTATCACAAAAAAATAAACATTTTAATCAGAGTCCACCACCTGTGAGTACCCTGATTTTAAATAACTGAAAATGACTTTAAAAAAACTATACCGATCCATTTGCTGGTTATATTGGGGTATAGTAGTGAGTTTAGTAAATTTTAAAAATGATATTTAAAATGTGACTATGTATCCTTGCACCTAAAAGAACCAGCTTATTTTTTTAGAGTCTCCTGAAATTAGTGGAAACTAAGAATGGTGATAAATTCACCCTGGGGGTGTGGCCAGTTTTGTGGGCGTGGCCTGGTTCTAGCAGATGTTTTTTAAACTAGCGCAAAAGATCACAGAAACTCGATTTGCGTTGAACGTAATTTGCGCTTAAAATTCTGCAATCTTTTGCACTTGTGTTGTCAATTTTGGGTGAATTGCGCCGAATAAACCAGCTCAACCAAACGGAAACTCCAAACAATAATCTCTGCTTTTGCTGTTCTCGGTAGTCGAAATTTGCATCCAGTTAATCGAGAGTGAAAGTTTTAATACAATATTTAAGATCTGAAAAAAAATAATATTTTTATGCATAGTACTCCTTGATACTTAAGTACAGCAGGCTAAAATCTATGGCTGAAAGCTTTACTATAATGGGACTGGTGGCATTGTGGACTAGTAATCTAGAGGGGACTAGTAATCTAGTGGCCTGGACTAATGATCCAGGGACATGAGTTCAAATCTCACCATAGCAGCTGGGGAATTTAAATTCAGTTCATTAAATAAATCTGGAATAAAAAGCAAATATCAGTAATGGTGACCACAAATCTACCAGCTTGTCATAAAAACCCATCTGTTTCACTAATTTGCTTTAGGGAAGGAAACCTGCTGTACTAACCCAGTCTGGCCTATATGTGACTCCAGACCCACAGCAAAGGTTAACTTTTAACTGCCGCTCTGAAATGGCCGAGCAAGTCACTCAGTTGTCAAGAAGGCAGCTCACCGCCAACTTCTCAAGGGGCAATTTGGGATGGGCAATAAATGCTGGCTTTGCCAGCGACGACCACATCCTGTGAATTAATTTTTAAAAGGGAATGATGCTGTGTATGTTTCTGTAGAAAGCTTTAGTATATTGTGTTTTGCTCTCTTGGAGCATACTGCTTCTAGTGCACATTTTGACAGCTAGTAATGGTAGTATTCTTCCAGAAGCACAAGACTGCCAGGTAGAGATTAGTGTAACTGCTGATCCTCCTCCCCCAGTGCAGTAGAATGCCCAGCCAAACTTACAAGAACCTGCAAAGTAGACATGAATCATGAACATACTAGATTACCTTTATTCTATACAGAAAAAACATTAGCTGTCTGACATTGATACACTTGGGTGATAAATAGCCCTATACTGCACAAAAATGTAAATCATTCCTGTTTACAAACTGCATTATTCTTTGTTGAGAGTTCTCACAATCTAATTTTCCGCTCTCTAGTCTGTCTAGGCCATACACCACCTGTGGACAAGGGGAAGACAGGAAATCTCACCTAAAGGTGATCCATACGAGCAGCACTGAAGGTGACATTTTTTTCCAATATTAACTCGTCCCCTACATCCCCCCCTCTCCAGGCCTGGCCTTTTCTCAGTGCCTCCCACAGGAATGCTGCTGAGATCTGGAACAGGATAGAGTGCAGCACTGAACTTTCTCTAACCTGTTCCACTGCCATGGTGACCACATTCTTATTTTCCTGGTCTTGGTTAAAAAAAATGCCTTTGTATCAGAGGAATAAGCAAAGTAAATCATAATTCAGCATTCCTGTAGAGACATATGTTGTCCTTTTTTACTCATTGTTTTTCCTATGGGCAGAGACTGTTGAAATAGATTTGGCAGGAAACTGATGAGAGAAGTTAAGAGAACAGCGAAATTATCTGAAAAACTGGAACGATAAGTAATGAAAACTGGAGCTTTCAGTGTCGGTGGGAATATACCAATACCCAGGTTAGTTCCTCATGGAGAATTTTATGGGTAAAAAATTTAAATTATGGTTCCGTGAATTTAAGTGAATATCAAGATAAATCTTGCTTATTTTAAGGAATTTTTGTGATAATATACTTGAATTATGGTTCCTGTATTTTAAGTGAACAACATTTTAAGTCCAGAGAATCACCATGTTCGAGCCAGACAGACTCATTCAAGTGACATTAGTAGGTCGGTTCTTGGCCAGTTATCTATGTTGAGCGGGGATTCACATCCTTGTGTCAGCTGTGGCTCAGTAGGTAGCCCACTCCCCTCTGGGTCAGAAGGTTGTAGGTCCAAGTCCCACTCCACGAACTTGAACACATAAATCTAGGCTACACTCCAGTGCGATGCTGAGTTAGTGCTGCACAGTTAGAGGTGCTGGCTTTTGGATGAGATGTTAATCCGAGGCCCCGGATGATCTCTCAGATGGATGTAAAAGATCCCATGGTACTATTTCGAAGAACAACTGGGAAGTTATCCCTGTTGTCCTGGCCAATATTTATCCCTCAATCAACATCATTAAAACAGATTATCTGGTCATTATCACAATGCTGCTTGTGGGAGCTTGCTGTGTGAAAATTCACTGCTGTGTTTTCTACATTACAACAGTGACTACAAAGTACTTCATTGGCTGTAAAACACTTTGGGACGTCTGGTGGTCATGAAAGGCTCCATATAAATGCAAGTCTTTCTTTTTCTTCCCGGTCTTGGATGCTCTTACACATGGTGCTGGAGCAAAGTTTGGTAATGACTGAGGCCATAGAAAGTTAACACTAATAATTCATGGGGTGGGGATTTTTTGGGAGCTCAGCTCATCAACCCACCACCACGTATCTTTCCCAGATATTGGGTCTGTCAACGCTGAACAGACACGACACCTATGATTTTGTTCACAGCCCATTAAGAGGCATTTTGAGCTCACCTTTACATTTTACGAGGTCGCGCACAAGATCCACACTGCTCAGGGATCACGTCAGGTAAGCAGGTCTGGAGTTGTTTGACCATGGAATCATCTCATTACTTGACAGTTGCAAATGTGCTATAAAAGCTCCCATCTCACAGTTGTTCACTTTCCAAGCTCGGAAGCTGTTGCTTACTGCATTTGGAAGACAGATTGAGCTTTATACAGGTTGCAAGTGTTTGGAGTAAACTCTCTATCCAGTGTCACCTCATTGGAACAACCTCTCTCACCATTGACAGATCACTTCTGTCATCTCAAGTTCACTTGCTATCCATTACATCAGCACTGGTGCCCTTGAAACTATCTCACCCTTGGTCCTCAGAATCCCACCACGATCAGCCCCAACACCAGTAGCACCAGGCACACCAGCAGCACCAACAACAACAACAACCTTCTCCACAATCACCTGATGTTGCACAGGACAGAGGGCATCAGCACCTGACCACATTGCTGCCCGGGTGGCCAGGGATGGCCTTACCATGGCCAGACATACTTCACTTGGCGCTATACACCCTGGTTGCCACATGTGGGCACCACCCCACACCAACACCATAAAACATCCCTACAATGCCCAAGCCATTCCTTTCACACTCATCATCATTGTGGGGAGTACAGTTATGTCTCACCATTCACTGCAACTCACTAAGCCACTTCCAAAGATACACACAGATCTGTCCAAGAATGTGTTGAAATTAAAGGTTTCAATGTTTGACACCACATTAACAGAAACTTTACATAAACAATTCAAAAAACACCCCCAAGTGCCTACCCTTGTGTGCTGTTAGTTGGTATGATTGGACTAGGATGAGGATGAGTGTCAGGGGTGGCTAGTGAGATGGGGAAGTGATAATGTAAAGGGATGGGTGGAGGTGCAAGGTAAGTTGATGTGAATAAGGATGTGTAGGAGTAGGGTAGGGAAGAGAGAGAGATGGGGATATGATGAGTGGCACAGCAGATTGAGGTTGGGTGTGGCTTTGCAGTAACATTTCGTGATCTACTGAGATCATTGAAAGGTTTGTGCCACTGCAACCAGGTCCTCCTGACGACATCCCTGCTTGTGCCCTCCTCTGTAATGTGCAACCAGGCTGTGTTGGTCACCTGGGGCGGTCTCTTCCGCCCATTGGAAGGGAAGAGAACCTCCCTGCGTGCTCTGACTTCCTCCATAAGCCTTTAAGGAAAGCTGCTGATGACCCGTCATCAAATGATGTCATCAGACCCACTTCCTTCAATTGGCCGGCAAATGCACTGAGTGAGATTAACAAGCCCAATCAACAGAAATTCATTCTACACAGCATGCTGGATCCAGCAGCAAGGTCTGGACCCGAAACCGATGTCGTTCGCCAGAGACCCATCGAGGTAGGCGAAATCGCAGCACATAGGGACCCTGCATTCTGCTCCAAAACATGAAGCAATTTCTCAACACAGCAACTTGTAATGAAATGCTTTAATCTCCTCCCTTTATTTTGTTATTTGTTTGATTGTCAGCACAGGGTATCCTCGCTACATCTTCACTTTCTTTTGGTCCCCAGTGCTACGCACTGTTGCTATTTAGATCTAACGCAACTTAATGAAACATCATGTTGCTAACAACTGCTGTATACCTCAGCTGTGTTTCGCAGTAAGTTCCCACCCTACCACAGCTGATCTCCATCAATTTTAACATCACTATATGCTGACATCTCTTGAATGCTCTCCAGGTGCAAATTCCAATCAGTGCTGGAATATCACAACTAAATGGTTCAGATTAAAACTGGCACATTATATCGTCTGAAAATACAGGGCTTCTAGTATAGACAATTTTATATTTAACAATATTTTATATACAGGCAACAGGAGTTTATCAAAATTATTTTTAAGTTGATTATGTATACACACACACACACACAGTGAAATCTTATTACATGGGATAGAATCGAAAATAGCTCCATGTTATGACACAAATTACATTTTTATCTATAATAGATGATCCAATTGGTTCTTCCTTGATGGTCTTGGCACACACACAACTAAAATTAGGCTTAATTACAGAAAATAGTCCAGTCTGATTGGTATATATCGGTATAGCCAAATTAAGTCAAGGAATTCACGTGTGGCATTAGGTATGTCAGAATACAGTGACAAAGGTTCTTGATTCGACCTTTGGACTGGCTGCATTCACCCAGAGATTGGAAAAGTAAAGACACACTCTGGGTTATGAGATGTAAAGGGTCATTTACTAAAATGATATATAACACTGAAACTGAGGAAAATATCTAGTGTAAAACTTCAAAAACAATAATGGGCTGGAATTTAGTGAAAAACTGCCACCACCGGATTACCACCGAGAAAACCCACTTTGATTATTTAATTAAGATCGGCAGAAAATTAATCAACAAATTTTTTTAAATTCGCCCAGCGGGAAAAATCGGTGTTCCATGTGGATTTTTGGCGGAAAATGCGATCCTGGTCAAATTCAGTCATATTTTAGTAAAATTTAGACCGAGGCTGCGAGTTGGGCCTAGGGAGGGGGGAAACACACAAAATATATTTTTTAACAAAATAAAAAATCGGAAAACGTTCACAGGACCCTTTTCCACTGAATCGCTGCAAAAGAATTTTTACAAAAACTTTAACTTACCTTTTTAAACCTACCATCGATCAAACTGTTGCTCCGGCTGGTTTCTCGTGGACATTTTTTTCCTCCTCACCTACGGGTCACCGCTACCACCAAACTCGGGCGGAAGTGTCTTTTTCAGTGTTGCACGCCGGCGTTCCGCTCCCCAGCGGTATTTCGAAACCGCCGGCGGAACACTTTCATCAAACTCGCACCGAGTGGTATTTCACAAAAAAAAACGGCGAAATGCTGACCAAATTCCAGCCCATAATACTATATTTGAATATAAGAGGATTGGCCACCCATACTGGAGCAATATGTAACAATACAAATCTAAAACAATAGAAACAGCAACAAAAAATGCTGGAAATATAGAAAAAACAGTCAACATCTGTAAAGAGAAAACACAAGCTAATGTTTCAAGTGTGTACTCTTTGTCGAAACTGAAAATTGAAAGATCAGCATAGATTTTAGATGGTTAGGGGGGAAAAAAAGGGAGGAACATTGAAATGGAAATGTACCCACCTAATGACATTGATGGTCGGGCCTCGTTTAAAAAGAACAGGCAAGCTGCCAGCATTAGTCGCACTGCTTATAGCTTGCCGTAGGGAGGGTGGGAAATTCAGTGGAGCATAGACTGATACAGGCCTTCAGCAGCACCTTATAGAGAGGGGTGAAAAGATTGTGGTGTCAACAGAACAGCAGATCCTATTTAACTGCTTTTAATTAATTTTCTCTTTAAGCTTGAGACATGGCTCCATGGTCCCAACAGTCCTCTAATACCTTGCCATTCTTCATATGCAAGCAGGCTATAGACTGTAGATGGGGAGGAACACAACGAAGGAAGCTTTATTAGGCAGAGGGTATGGCTGAGGTACTAAATAAGTATTTTGCATCTGTCTTCACCAAAAAAGAAGATGCTGCCATAGACATAGCAAAGGAGCAGGTAGAGGAGATACTGGGTTGGATAGGAATTGATAAAGACGAGGTACTAGAAAGGCTGGCTGTACATAAAGTAGATAAGTTACCAGGACTGGATGGGATGCATCCTAGGACGCTGAGGAAAGTGAAGGAATAAATTGCGGAGGTACTGGCTATAATCTTCCAATCCTCCTTAGAAACGGGTGGTGCCAGAAAACTGGAGAATTACAAATATTACACCCATGTTCAAAAAAGGGTGTAAAGCTAAATCCAGCAATTATAGGCCGGTCAGTTTAACCTTGGTAGTGGGGAAGCTTTTAGAAACAATAATCAGGAACAAAATTAACAGTCACTTGGACAAGTGTGGATTAATTAAGGAAAGCCAGCACAAATTTGTTAAAGGCAAATTGTGTTTAACCAACTTGATCAAGTTTTTTGATGAGGGCAATGCAGTTGACATGGTGTACGTGAATTTCCAAAAGATATTCGAAAAGTTCCACACAATAGGCTTGCCAGCAAAGTTGAAGGGACAGTGGCAGCATGGATAAGAAATTGGCTAAGTGACAGGAAACAGAGTTGTGGTGAATGGTTGCTTTTCAGACTAGAGGAAGGTATTCGGTACTAGGACCACTGCTTTTCTTGATATATTTTAATGACTTGGCTCTGGGTGTACAGGGCAAAATTTTTAAAATTCCAGATGAAACAAAACTTGGGTCTCAATTATTCCCAATGACGTTTTTTGGCATATTACAAGAGTTAGGCCCGTTTTTTTGGTCTCCCAAAAATAACTTGCAAGTTTCCCCATTCTCATGGCGCTGCGCATCCTGCCCTTTAGCTTCAGGGGGTGGGGGGGTGGAGCCTAATGTCTGCATTGAAAAAACAATGCCCCCCCCCTTCTGCACATACGCGGGAAAAAAAAGAACCTTTTTTACATGATTGCTATGGGCGCGCATGACCAGTACAGCTCCCAGTCTGCATTCGGCCATTTTTAAAGAGCTCATTGGAAAAAAATCGGAGCTGCAATACAATATGCAACGCAGCCCAAGGACCAAGAATTTCTCACAGGATGAAATGGAGGCATTAGTTATTGTAATTGAGGTGAGATGGCACGAACTGGACACCAGCAGAGGTCGCATAAAAGTTTCACCTGTTAGATCTCTTAATTTCCAATGAAATACGAACTCCGATTGTAGTTTTAATGTCACTTTATTCTGGCAGCAGCAACAAGCTCTTGGCTTTAAGCAGGCCTTTGTCCTTCTGAGACCACATGACCAAAGTGGCTGTTTTTATACCTGGTTCAATTTACAGAAAAGAACCCGCCTTCTTTGACCTTATTGGCTCAATTGATAGTCTGTTAACCTTTAATTGGCTCGCTACCAAAGGTCCTAAAATGTCAAGTTGATTGATAACTTAATGCAACATGCTGAGTTGCACGTAGCAGCTTTGACTTGGGGTCTGTGAATTTTCACAGCCTGTCTGAATGCAGCCTGTTTGAATTCTCTCTCAATCCCCCCTTTGATTCTTTCACAAACTGAATCATAAAACATCAGCTATCACTGGTTAACCATTCTACAAAATAATTTCATACATGTTAATCGAGTTTCCTTCTAAAATTTGTTGATGTGTTTCGCCACATGTCCGGACTAATAGCTTCCACACAAATTTACACCAACCCGAGTTCCATCGTGGCCACAATGGAAGTCTCGTTTTAGTAGGTTAATTAACCTTATTCCAATTTAATGCAAATCAATATCTTAATTCAACCAGTAAACAACCTTCCCTTAAGCATAACATACCCCTGTGCCACGTACAGACAGTCTGCTGGGACCCGCAAGGTGTCTCACATGCGGGACAGCAGCTACAGCTGCCTGGTTGCAACAATATTTAATCAATAAAAACAAACAATATAAAAGTAAAATAATTACAATGAATAGAATTAAAGCTTCCATCAATGAGGTTCCTATTGAACCTAGCCATTCAATAGCTCCGCTCCACAAAGTGAATGATGGGGGTTACTTAAGTTTTTCTACCTCCTTTTGGATATGCTCCGCTAAGTGGATAATTTCTTCGGAGCTATCTGGGATATACGTGCAACACTCAGTTCCAAGTAGGGTGCAAGTACCTCCCTTTTCAGCCAGGATGTAATCAAGGGCCAGTCTATTCTGTAGGGCTACTGTGCGGATTGCTACCATTTCTGCATTGATTTTAACTAGGGCCTCTGAGGGAACATTGGCTACCCGTTCCACAACGGATGCCATGTTAATGGATTCCCTTGCCAGTCTGGTGGTCCCATACCTGGGGATCAGAATGGCAAAGAACCTCTCCGTTTCTGTGATAGCTCTCTTAGGACGGTGTAAATGTTCTGACAGTGACTCTATATGATACATATATGGCACAATGTAGGCTAAATAGCAGGATCCTGTCCAATTCTGGGGCAGCCAAGGGTAGGCCGTGGCCACACACCCAATAGGTGCCATTATAGACAATGAAGGTTAGCTGTTTCTTTGTCAGCAACACCCGGGGCCTGTCCAGGCTTTTCCTTCTGTTTGATTCAGAATCCCTGTTACGTTAAGAATTCCCACATCAGCCCAGTTTGGACGGTTCCGTGGCTTGATTACATTATAATTCCGGGAGCAGTTACTATACCCCATATTTTGGCCTCCTTTGATGTTTCTAATCAGACAGACTGATTCCCCTGGTCTTCCTATTCCCGTTGTATTAGTGATAACAAAAAATGGGGGCCGTTTGGAATTATTGTACCACGGTTGGTATCCTCCTTCAAAGGTAGTCAGATTGTAACCTGCTGACTTCCATTTACGTGCCCAGTTTTCCGTATCTTGAAACGCATTGCCTGTTTTGTTTTGATTAATTATCCACTCAGCCATTTCCGAGATATTCAAGGGAACTGGCCTCAAGGGAATCCCTCCCTTTGGGTGAATAGGAATATGCGCACATACCCAACAACTAGAAATGTTACCTTGTTTGGCATAAATGTATGACATATATAAAAAGGTATTTACATGTAATTCCCTTGGTACTCTACTATTTCCCTTTGGTGCAGAGGGTCGGCTAGGAAGAAGTAGACAAATGCCTAGAATACCTACAGTCAGTAATACAGTAAATTTATACATTTTGGCAAAAAGGAATTGTCCTTATTAGATTTCAGCTTCAGTTACAGGTGCTCGTTTAACGTGTGAGGCGTGGATCCAGGCTTTCTTTTCTTGGACTTTAACAGCTGCCTGTGTGGTCAATAACACTTGATAAGGTCCCTCCCACTTGGCACCCAAAGATTCTTTATGCAACTTTTTCACATAAACCCAGACTCCCGGGATGATATTGTGTCCTCCTTCAGGTGGATTACCCCAAGCTGTCCGGAAACAGAACTAATAGCATTGGTTAGGTTCTGACAGTATGATAACAAAGTGTCACTCATTAAGTGAACATCAGCTTTCCGTAAATCGATAGTTCCTGGCAGTGACATGGGTCTTCCTGTTATAATTTCAAATGGGCTTAGACCTGTAGTTCTGTTTGGGGTTGCCCTAATGCTACATAGCACTATTGGTAGTGCCTGGGGCCATGGTGTTCCTTCTTATTTGGCAAGCCGTTGTTTCAGAGTTCAATTCATTCGCTCTACTTGTCCTGATGATTGTGGATGATAAGGACAGTGTAAATCCCACGTAATGTTCAGTAACCTACAGACTTCTTGGCAGACAGCACCTGTGAAGTGTGTTCCCTGATCTGAGTCAATGCCATTCGGGACTCCCCATCGGGGAATGTAATCCTTACACAAGACCTTTGCAGTGTGATTGGCTGTGGCTCTTTTAGTTGAGACAGCTTCTACCCGTCTAGAGAATCTGTCGACCATGACAAGAATGTTAGAGTATCCTTTGCATGAAGGAAGACATATATAATCAACCTGCAGATGCTGGAATGGTCCGACAGGGGCAGGGGGCCTCAGTTGGGGCATTACCGTGATGGGTCCAGAATTATTTTTCTGGCAGACCACACAGCGGTTTGTTACCAGCTGGGCATGTTTTTTAAATCCCCGACCCCACCAGCTTTTCTGGAACCATGCCATCATCTGTTGTGAGGCCAAGTGTCCCCACGAGTGGATCTGTTGGGCTAAAAAAGGCATAAGCGCTTGTGGCGCGATTGGCTTGTCGGTAACTCTTTGTCTCCAGACACCATCTTCGCATAGCTTAATTCCTGCCTCAATCCATGTCCGTTTTTCCTCTCGGGAGCACTTGCCTTGCATTGTTTGAAGGTCTCGTGTCAGAGTCCTGAGTGCTTTCAATCTGCACATCTGTGTTGGTTCTTCTGGGGGAACGCCCTGTGAGGCGGCATCTTTAGCTGCCTGGTCGGCTCGGGCATTTCCCTGTGCTTCCGTGGTAGTTTCCTTGGTATGGGCCTTACACTTCAGGATGGACACTTCCTGAGGTAATTATATGGCCTCTAGTAAGTCTCGGACTTCTTTTCCATTTCGGATAGGTGTACCAGCAGCAGTGAGGAATCCTCTTTTCCGCCATAACAGACCAAAGTCATGAGCGACTCCAAAAGCATAACGCGAATCTGTGTCGACATTAGCTGTCTGTCCTTCTGCTATTCGACATGCTTCTGACAGGGCCCGTAACTCGGCCTGTTGTGCTGACATTCCTGAGGGTAAACATCCTTTTGCCACTACCTCATATAAGGTTGTAACTGCCCACCCTGTTTTTCTGATACCATTGTCAACAAAGGAGGAACCATCTGTAAACAGGATGAGGTCTGGGTTGTGCAGAGGCTCCTCTGCTGCTAAGGCTGCTTCTTCTGTTTCTTATAAAATCTCCATGCAGTCATGCTCTTCACATTCTCCCTCTCTTGCTCCCTCGATTCTGACATCGGGAGCATAGTTGCGGGATTAACCGGGCTGGCCCGGACGATATGGAGGTTAGGAGCTTCCAAAACTGCTGTCCAGCGGGTCCATCTAGCTCCCGTCACCTGAGACATTCTATTCATAGACAGCAAAGCATGTACAGTGTGGGGACACTTGACAATCAGCTTTTGGTCGAGGACTAGACCCGCAGTGATCATTACCGCTCGACATGTAGCTTGCATGGCCCTTAGGCAACTTCCCCATCCGAGGGCTACCGCATCCAGTTTTGCCGAATAATAGCCAATAGGTCTTTGCCGATCCCCATGTTCTTGTGTCAATATAGCTGTCATATATCCTTCTTTCTCATGGACAAACAGGGTAAATGGTTTACCACTGTCGGGGATTCCCAGAGCCGGTGCCGAACACAAAGCCTTTTTCAAACTCAAGAAGGCCTCTTGCTGTTCCTTCGTGAGGGTGATGGCTTATTTAGAGGCACGTTTCCCCTTTAAGATAGCATTCAATGGCTGAGCAAGCTGTGTGAAGGACTCAATCCAATTTCTTTTAAAGTTACACAATCCCAAAAAGGACCTTAGTTCCTGAATAGTGGTGGGTTTTTTAGCAGCCCGAATGGCTGCAGTTCTATCCTGGGTAAGTTCTCTCTTTCCTTGTGAAATCTTTTGTCCCAGGTAGACAACCTCCTCTTGGGATATTTGTGCTTTGTTGATGTTGGCTTTATGTCCTTTCAGCCGAAGGTGGTCCAGCAAAGCTCGTAAATCTTGTTCATGCTGTTCTTCCGTGTTTGAAGCTAGCAGGATATCGTCTACATATTGGATGACTGGATGACAGGGGAGGTAATTCTCACAAATGGCTTTGTAAAGCCATGTGGAATACCGTAGGGCTGTTGTGGAAACCCTGCAGTAACCGGGTCCAGGTATACTGTTGTCCTTGGACCATGAAAGCAAACCACTGTCGAACCTCCGATGCCAGAGGCACCGACCAAAATCCATTGGCCATATCTATAACCGAGAAATATTTATGTTCCGGTTTGAGGGCATTAAAAATGGTGGAGAGATCTGCGACCAAAGGAGCTTTTTGATCAATACACTGGTAGCTTTCCTATAATCGACAGTCAAACGCCAAGTCTCACTAGATTTCTGTATCGGCCACACAGGGCTATTGGAGGAGCTATGCGTTTTAATAAGCACCCCTTGTTTCTCCAATTGCTGAATAACCGGCAGTTGGACTGATGGGATACTGTTTAGTGCATGGAGGCTTGGTCCCGGTAAATGACGCAGGCTCCACCTGGAGTAGGCCACAATCGTTCTTATCTTTAGCCCATATCGGGTGTTCCTTCAATTCTTCTTTCTTCAAAGTTTTAATTGACCATGTCACCTGACCATCCTCAAAATGCAACGATGAATCTACTTGGATTAGAACATCCATTCCCAAAAGAGGTTGATCTACTGGGCCTATCCAGACCGGCGTGGTTAGTTCATGTGGACTCAGCCCTATAAGTACCGGTGTTGTCCTTTTAATTTCCATTTTATGACCCCCAACTCCATAGTACGTGCCCTACCATCCAATGGCAAAAAGTCTCCATATTGGAGGGGTAAGCATGTTAATTCCGCCCCTGTGTCTAAAAGACAGTCCACATCCTTATCGCCAACCCTCACAGTTATATATAGCCCATCTCCCCTTTGTTGTATTAGTGCGAGGAGGGGGGCCAGGGTGGGCTCTAATTGTTTTTTGCTATCCCAAGTAACTCCTTCTGTTGTTATATTGTCAGTCGCTTAAATGCTTCTATGAGGTCATTATCTTGTGACAAGCCTGGTTTGTTGGCTGAATTGTATCCCTGGCTGCGTCCTCTTCCCTGGCCACGACCTTGCTGTTTTGCCCTGCACGTCTTAGCCCAGTGACCTTCTTTCCCACAATAATGACATTTTCCGGGTAATTTTCCTAATAACTGTTTATCGGAATCCTGGGATTTCCATCCCATAGCCTGTACAGCTTGGACTTTAGCTCCCATATCACGATCTAATTGGTTACATCGATCCACCAATGTGCAAAGGTAGTTCCTCTCCCTTCCCAGTCCGGCAACACTACCTTAAGCATTTTGGACAGTTCTGGCTTTAGACCTGCCACGAAAGCTGCTTTCAGGGGTCCAAACACTTGTTCATCCATTTCCTCATCCGTATTATTCATACCCGAATGTTCTAGCCACGTGCATCTAAACCGCTCGTCATACTCCAGGACCTCCTCTGTTCCTTTCTGTTGGCAAGCTGCAATTTTTCCCCAGTCTGTTTTAGCTGGACTGAAGGCTTGCAGCCAGTGTTTAATCGCCTCCCATCCTGCGTTTAATTCTTGCTCATCCTGCCCCAAAGCTTCTTCTACCTTGTTGTGCAATTTTCTTCCCTGTGTTTTTGGCACCATTATGGTCAAAATTTGCTCTCCGTCCCAGGGATGAAGTTGATATATATTTCTTAAGCAGTCCAATTGGTCCCACGTTTTTACTCCCCATTTCTTTGGATTGGGCAATTCCTTAGACCATTTATCAATTTTCTCTGGGTCTGCCGGATCATGAAATAAGTATTCTGCATACACCTTTCTCCTCGTTTTTTTGGTTCCGCCCTTATCCGCAGTCTCTTCTGATTTGACTACAACTCGTCTTTTTTTAAATGGGGCAAAGCGCACCCCTAATTCTTCATCCTCCGACCCTGTATCGTCGGAGGATTCAGAATCCGTATCTATTCCTCGGTCGTGTCTTCGGGTTTGCGCTTTTAATTTATCCAAACATGGGAATTGACCAATACATTTTCCTTTTCCTATTACTGTCTCTTGACCTAATGATTTTTTCCATTCTTTAATTTCACCTTTAAGATCTTTAACTTCCGCTTCCGACTTTTCAAGTTCAAGTCTTTTCTGTCGCAGCTGTGCACAAACAGCTTGCAATTGGTCCTTTGTACTGGTCAGTTCTCGATCATGTTGGGAACGCATTATAATTTCATTCCGCTTTAGGATCTGTCCCATAACGGCTAGGGACCATCTAGTTCGCTCTTTATTTTTCATACGGGTCGCTTTTCCCCAGACCCTTTTAATCTCCTCCAAGGGCCATTATCCTTTGGAGGTTCCGTACTTTTGTTCAATCTTAATACAGGTTTTAGATAAGTTGAATTGTTGCTCTATGTATTCTTTCAAATGTTCGAGGATTTAAACTATTGAAACCTCAGGTGGTGCCTGCCCACCTTTAACAGTTGTAGGCAATTCTTTGCTCTTATCTCCTGCTGCCATAATGCTGATTTCTTTACTGGGGTCTCGAGTCGTAGGCTTTCCAGCCGGTCAGTGGGTCGGTGATGAATTAACTAACACACCGCCAAAGTTAGACGTCTATGGGACCTCGAGCCGACTACCAACCGGAGGGTTCGCAAACCGGAGGCTTTCGGAATCGCGTAGAAGGAGAGGCGAATTTAGACTTTTGACCGAGGACTTTTATAAAGAGGAGTCCTTACCTCAGTATGTAGGTCCAATGTCCAAAATTCAGTTTCTTTCCTCAGCGATCCTGTTCGTGATGTCAAAATTGTTAGATCTCTTAATTTCCAATGAAAATACGAACTCCGATTGTAGTTTTAATGTCACTTTATTCTGCCAGTAGCAACAAGCTCTTGGCTTTAAGTCAGGCCTTTGTCCTTCTGAGACCACATGGCCAAAATGGCTGTTTTTATACCTGGTTCAATTTATAGAAAAGAACCCGCCTTCTTTGACCTTATTGGCTCAATTGATAGTCTGTTAACCTTTAATTGGCTCGCTACCAAAGGTCCTAAAATGTCAAGTTGATTGATGACTTAATGCAACATGCTGAGTTGCACGTAGCAGCTTTGACTTGGGGTCTGTGAATTTTCACAGCCTGTCTGAATGCAGCCTGTTTGAATTCTCTATCACATCAAAAGAAATGAAGAAACGCTGGAACCAACTTGCAGAAGATTACTGTGCAATGGTGACCACCCCGAGGTCTGAAGGCAGGACCTTGGTCAAGTAGTTTGTGTAATATTTTCATTTATTCACTGGAATTGCAATTGTAAATGTGACCATCTGTAAGTCCCACCCAGCAGAAAGAGACCCTCTCTAAAAAGTTATATTTTCATCTTTGCAGAGCAAGGTGTTACACAACAAAAGGGAAAGAACTCGAACAGCAGGAGGCCTGGAAAATCTTCACCCACTTGGAAGACAGGGTCGCTGCTTTGATGGGTCCTGCCTGGAGAAAAGCAACTATCACTGCACAAGCTGGGCCCCACACTCGTAGGAGAGAGTAAGTCCTGCAAATTCCACAGTCTGGCTTTGCTAAAAGTGAAGTACTGCGCGGGCTAGCCATGCTTCGGTTCCTGGGGATGTCTCCGTCAGCTACGCTTCGGTTGATGCAATGTGCTATCATTCATCGTGGTCCTTCAAATGGCCCTGCTGCCTGCGCTGTGTGAGCCTACTCATGCCACCTACCATACCCCCTCCTCTGCTGCTAACCATTTGTCTCTTCTGTTATAATTTTCAGAACTTGAGGCCAACCCTGACGAGGCTGAAGCTGAGGCAGAAGAAGATTCAGAAGTGGACAAGTCTGAAGAGGAGATCATCTTCCAATCCCACCTTCCAGACCATGGGGGGGACTGGGGGGGGGGGGGCAGGATGAGGGGCAGGATGAAGCACCCACTCTTGTACTCACTCTGGAGGAGGGTCAGGTGCCACCCATTGAGGTGCCAGCCCCTTTCCTGTGTGGTACGAGTGTTGGGACATTCCATAGTTTTGCACAGTCCGAGGCTGGGGATTCCAGTGGGCTGCAGCAAGGCACACGCAGGGCCAGTGGCGTAACTACAGGATGTGGACCCCAAAACAAACACAGATTTTTAAAAATGACAGAATGACAGAGAAAAGTGCAGCCGGCCAGGAAAGACCCCGCGCAGCCGCCCCTCGAGTGAGGGGATGCGGGGGGGCTGAAGAGTGAGTTTGGGATCTGGGGGAGCCGGTATGAGAGGGAGCCGGGATCGGTGTGAGGGAGGGTTTATGGGATGGGGGTCACCGCGGGGTCCGGGAGCAGAGCTGAGTCGGGTGTGGACGGCAGGACGATGGTGCTCCAGCCTCGGGCTCTGTACGATTTCCAGAGTGAGAATGTGGGCGAGATCTCGGTGAGTGAGGACGAGGTGCTAACCGTGTACAGCGAGCACGGCATCAAGGACTGGCTGGAGGGGGCCAATAGTTCCGGCCAGAGGGGCCTCTTCCCGGCCTCTTACGTGCCGGGAGTGGAGGCGACGCTGCGCCCAGTGTTGGTGCCGGTGCTGCCGAGTCTCCCGCCTCCCGCTATGCCAACGTGCCGACGGCGGCTATGACAGCCCAGCGCCGCCTCAGCCCCCCAGCGGCTTCCCCCTGCCGGCCTGTCCCACTGCCAGCACCTTCTGCCCCCCGCCTCTCGCCCAAACGGGCGGCAGCGGCGGCCTCGGGGGGCAGGTCCTGGCGGGGCTGCCGCACCAGGCATCAGGCAGCGGTGACAATGATGACTGGGATGACAACTGGGACGATAACTCGATGGTGGTGGACAAGCCGCTGTCCGGGGGGGTGGCAGGAGCGGGGGAGGCGGCAGCGACGGCGGGTTCTCGGATTTTGACGGGACAGGCCGTTACCGAGTGAGCACAGGGGCCGGCGGCCAGAATGTCGGGGGGTCAGTGTCCTCCTCCTCGGCCGCCGCCGCCTCCTCCAAGAACACAGCCATGGTCAGCAGGAACCTCAACCGCTTCTCCACCTTCGTCAAGTCGGGCGGCGAGACGTTCACCCTGGGCGAGGCGGCCGGCTTCGTCAAGGACGACGACAAGATCTGCGTGGCGGCCGGCACGCACGGCCACGAGTGGCAGGAGAACCTTTACCCGTTCGCCTGCTCCATCGACGAGCCCACCAAGCAGACCAAGTTCAAGGGCTTTAAGAGCTACATCTCGTACACCCTGGTGCCCAGCCACACCCAGTGCCCGGTCAACCAGCACTACAAGCACT
The DNA here is from genome assembly GCF_044704955.1 of Pristiophorus japonicus. NCBI lineage: Eukaryota > Metazoa > Chordata > Chondrichthyes > Pristiophoridae > Pristiophorus > Pristiophorus japonicus. Next base: position 33,591,449 of record NC_091982.1, on the reverse strand, counting down.
TCGACTGGCTGTACGGCCGGCTGATGGAGAAGTTCCCCGTCATCTCAGTGCACCATATTCCCGAGAAGCAAGCCACTGGCCGCTTCGAAGAGGACTTCATCTCCAAGCGGAAGAAAGGGCTGACCCTGTGGATGAACCACATGATGAGCCACTGCGATGCCTTCCAGCCCTTCCTCACCTGTAAGGACGAGAAGGCTTGGAAGCAGGGCAAGAGGAAAGCCGAGAAGGACGACATGGTGGGGGCAACTTCTTCTTGATGCTCAGCACCCCGCAGAGCCCCCTCAACCTGCAGGAGGTGGAGAGCAGGGTCGACGAGTTCAAAATTGTTGTGTATGCGTGCCCGTTTACTGTGTGATATCTGTAACACTGTTACGCAACACTGAATGTACCCTTACACTGTACACACCTTACCTGTACACCAGAGGTTGCTGCTGTTGGAGACCTAAGGTTACCTGCACACTGCAGGCAACCCAGTATAAAAAGGAGCTCACAGCTTGGTGTCCTCACTCGAGGAGTTGCAAATAAAGGACTACAGGTCTACACAGTATCATACCCTGCCTTGTGGAGTTATTACTAAAGGTGTTTACATACACTACAACTGGCGACGAGGATACGAGTTCACGAATTACATGCTCAACATGTCTAACCTCAGCAACTTTCAGCAATTTACAGAGGGGGAAGATTGGGAGGCTTTCTTTCTAGCCAATGACCAACACACCAGCTACACGACCGAACAAGCGCAGGACCATCCTGCTTAGCAGTTGTGGGCCCACCATCCATTGTCTCATCAGGAACATGCTAGCCCCAGCGAAGACAACCACCAAAAGCTATGAGGAACTTGTAACACTCTTACAGGAACAACTAAAACCAAAAGAAAGCATCCTCACAGCCAGGCACCGGTTCTACACTTACCGGCGACCTGAGGGCCAAGAAATTGCTAAGTATGCTGCACACCTAAGAAGACTAACTGTTCCGTGTGATTTTGGAGACCACCTAAATGAAGCCCTAAGGGACATATTTGTCATTGGAATGGGCCACGAGGGCCTCCTGCACAAGTTGCTCTCTGCTGACATCACGGTCACTCTGCAGAAAGCAATTCAAGTGAGCCAGACCTACATGGTTTCGGCCGGCGACTCCAAGAGAATACTGAGCCAGGACTCTAAACTAGCGAGCGCAGTGCACCACATGGATACTTCGCAAGGCAGGAAGGCTGCCCCGAGTCCAGCAACCCTGAGTCCGCCACATGGGACAAACCAGATGGCCCCCTGCTGGCGCTGTAGAGGAAACTGCAGGGCCCATCAGTGCCGCTAAAAAGATTATGCATGCAAAGGCTGCAAAGAGAAAGGGCACCTCTAAAGAATGTGCAAAAAAAAAGCTGTACTCACCGCGTCTCTGATGAGTTGGCTGATCACCCGGGCTCGACGCAGATGAAAGTGAAGTTGCTCAAACCCTGAAAGAAGAGTATGGAGTTTATACCTGCTCCACCGAAAGTTTTCCATGGACGATGGAAGTGGACATCGATGGGGTCCCAGTCTCAATGGAAATCGGCATAGGGGCGAGCCAGTCTGTGATGAGCCAAACGACCTTTGAAAATCTTTGGACAAATCCCGCCAATCAACCGAAATTGTCTCCTGTCCCGGCGCAGCTCCTCACCTACAACAAGGGTAAAATCCAAATCGTTGGCAACGTGGATGTCCAGGTCTCCCAGGGCGGTGTGTTGAACAAACTCTCCCTGTGGATTGTAGCTGGCGACAGTCCCACGCCGCTGGGCAGGAATTGGATGAACCTGGTCCACATCAGGTGAAGTGGCGATGGCCTCTGGTCCCCGGCAATCGACTTCGAACATGGATCCATCGCTGCAGCCGGAGGTTCCACTGTCCAGCTCATCAGCTCGGCGACGACTCCACAACACCATAGCGACATCTCCAGGACCGAGGATCCAAACTCCACTTTCCGGGCCGGGGCAGGACTCCAAGAGGTGAACAGCATGGAAAGAGGTGAATTCACGACGTCCAGGGCCAAACCTGTGGAAGAAAAGACCACCACAGCCTACCTGAAGGAAAGCCAGAAGATGGCGGCCGCACCACGAGGAGCAGAACCTGTAATCAAAAATGGCCACGGCCATACTACGAGGGGCAGCGTTGGAGGAGCGATACATGGCATCGAACGGCCAATCGGATTGGGAGGCTCCCTTAAAGGAGACCGGTAACCAAAGAAATGTAAACAGTTTCAACTATTTGAGTACAAGGACTTTAAAGCTAAAGATGCAATTAAAGGGTGCAAGTATGAAAATGTATGCAATGTAACCATGGTTTAACTAATGTGACTAATGAGATGAATGCAGGTGTCAGTAAGGTTAAGAACAAGTTTATTATGCTTAACAATTATGATAGAGAATTTGAAATGCCTAATGTAACGATGTCTGTTGAAACCAGGACATCCAAAAGTGATGCAAATGCTAGAATGTACAATGCAGACTCGACAATGTGTGATCAGAGCCAAGGTGTCATGTATACTGGTAGGACACTGCTAAAGGACACTGGGTCCAACAGGGACCATGCTGATGCCAATGGAATCCCGCTGTGGGAGACCCCCCAGGTCCAGCAGGCTACCTAACCATGTAGCCTGGACCTTTGGAACAAATGTGGTGCCCCTTGCAGGACACACACACACCCACTACAGGGACAGTGGTGAATGGGCAGCCCAGCCACCACCAATGGCAACCTGCACCAGACCAGCCCTACAACCCCTGGCCACCAGGGCCAACACCAGGAGTGTGAGGCCAATACCCTCCAGCTTCCCTGGCAAACCCTGGGATGACCTGACCCTCATCCGAATTGGTGGACAAGGAACCCACCCAGTCCTGTGGCCCTGCCCACCACCTCACAACTACCCACATCACAGTTTATACACACCACCCACTGCTGCCGTGGCTACCCCCCTGAGGGATCCCACAACAGCGACACCCACTTGGTCTGTGTGTGAGGGAGGGGTGTTGTATGAGGCCAGCCTCAAGCACAGGGGTCACACCTGGCAACCACACAACCCTCACCACAACCTTCCATAACCTACCACTGATCACCTCCCCTGGTCATGACAAAGGATATGAAAAATGCTAAGGGGGGAGTGTTGTTGTATATGCATGCCTGTTTACTGTGTGATGTCTGTAACACTGTTACGCAACACTGAATGTACCCTTACACTGTACACACCTTACCTATACACTAGAGGGTGCTGCTGTTGGAGACCTGAGGATTACCTGCACACTGCAGGTAACCCAGTATAAAAAGGAACTCACAGTTTGGTGTCCTCACTCGAGGAGCTGCAAATAAAGGACTACAGGTCTACACAGTTTTAGTATCATACCCTACCTCGTGGAGTCATTACTAAAGATGTCTACATACACTACAAAAACTTTCACCAAGAAGATGGAAGAGAGCATTTTCCAGCTGAGCCACACCGCCAATGAGTTCGTGAGGAAGCAGGTGGTGGGCCCCCCTTCAGGCGAGGGCCCCAATGCCACTGCATTGGCATAGTTACACCACTGCCCAGGGGCTTACCGTCCGAGGCTGCAAGTCCCAGTGGGATGCAGCGAGCCACACCCAGGGCCCCACTCTCCGAGGCTGCCAGTCCCAGTGGGACGCAGCGAGGCATGCCCAGAGTGAGAAGGGGAAGGAGAGCTCGACAGCGCTCTCCTGAGGTGCAGAATCTAACAGATGTGGTTCAGATGATGGCAATGAGTGCGGAGAGCATTGACCTTACATGATCACTCCTGTACACCATCAGTGGGGTGGGTGATGAGGTATCAGGACTGTTGGGAGAAGTAACAACACTCTCACGAGAAATGGGAACATTGTCCAGACACATGAGGGAGGGAATGTCGCAGATAGTTGAGAAACTTGGTGAACATCAGGGAGTGTATGTCACAGGTAGGTGAGACACTGTCGGCAAACATGAAGGAGGGAATGTTGCAGGTAGTTGAGACACTGGTTTAGAATAAGGTAGAGAAGAGATGAGTGCAGGCTTTCTTTGCTGCTGCTGTTGTTGTTATTATTGTTGTTACAGTTATAACTGCTCTCAAATTAAAACTTTTTTGTAAGTTATGTAAATTTACAAGTTTAAAAGTTTGTAAGTGATCTTAATGAAAACTTTTAAGTTTGATACAAGAATATTTTTATTAAAGTCAAGTACAAACAAGTGTTCATTAAACTTTTGAATCAAATATATTTTAAATTATAACTGAATCATTTCCATTATTTGTTCCATTATTAACACAACTCTTTGAAGTAAAGAAGAATCATTTCTATTATTTGTTCCATTAACACAGCACAACATTGCGGAACAGGTCCAAACAGTAAACATGGTCCATTTGGAATAGTTGCTGCTGAGCCCTCAGGCATCAGTAAAGCATTCACGAATGAGCTGCTGGTGCTAGGCTCGAGCAATCGTTAAAGGGGCACGATGGCCCGCCCTCCTCCGCTGTCGTGCTCCGGTAGTTGCATGGCTTCCTCGTCCTCCGCCTCCTCGCTATCTGCATATTCCTCCTCACCATAAGCCACTCTCACCTCAGGTGAGTCTTCTACTATCAGCTGCTGCTGCCTCCTGATGGCTAAGTTATGCAGCATGCAGCACACAATAGTTGAACTGACCGACAATCTCAGGGGAGTATTACATGTAGTCTCCGGAATGGTCCAGGCATCGAAAATGCTGTTTCAAGATGCCAATGGTCCTCTCTATTATGCTGCGCATCACAATGTGTGACATGTTGTATTCCCAGTCAACATCTGCCCGGGTTACACGTAAGGACGTCATAAGCCAGGTGGTGAGGCCATACACTTTGTCTCTCAGCAGCCAGCTCTGCCCTTCTGGCTGCTGCTGAAACATAGCAGATATAATGCTCTCATGTGGGATGAATGCATCATGGATGCTCCGAGGGTATCTAGCATCAACTGACATGATACGATGCATGTCGTCACATGCGAGCTGCACATTAATGAAGTGGAAGCCTTTTCTTTTCCTGTACAACTTGGAATCCTTCAAAGGTGCTCGCAAGGCAATGTGGGTACAATCAATGCAGCCCTGTACCTTTGGGAAGCCAGCAATCCTGGAGAAGCCCACAGCCATGTCACGCATTGCCTGGGCGGTCATGGGGAACTTTATGTAGTCATTCCTCCAGGCATCTAGTGCAGCAGTCACCTGCCGAATGCAGACATGTGTTGCATATTGAGAACTGGCGCACACATCCCCAGTTGTGGCCTGGAATGATTCAGGTGCATAGCATGAAAGTGCAGCTGTAACCTTCAGTTCAACTGACAAAGCAGGCTTCCTGATGCTTCAGATCTCAGTTACAACCTCTTCGCGGAAACGTAGCCTTCTCACACAGACTGCATCACTCAGGTGCAGGTATGAACGCCTACCTTGATATACCCGATGTGGGTAAGGCCTCCTGCCCATCATCCTACGTGCTCTGAGATTCCTCATGCGATGACATAGAGAAAAATGGTCTTCTCTGCAGCACCATCATGCAGAAGGCTTGCACGAGGTATGGCATTGTCAATATTGCTCCCATAATTAAATTGTGGGTTTGCAAGAAGCTCAAAACAGCAGGACAAAGGACTTAAAGCTCCTTTCCTCTCTCTCTCTCTCCAAGATCAATGCCTTAGTATTAAGATGGACAGTGACACAGTTAATTCAGAGACTAGGGTCCTGAACTTAAGGAAAGGTAACTTCGATGGTATGAGACGTGAATTGGCTAGAATCGACTGGCGAATGATACTTAAAGGGTTAATGGTGGATAGGCAATGGCAAACTTTTAAAGATCACATGGATGAACTTCAACAATTGTACATCCCTGTCTGGAGTAAAAATAAAATGGGGAAGGTGGCTCAACCGTAGCTAACGTGTTAAATCCAAGGAAGAGGCATATAAATTGGCCAGAAAAAGCAGCAAACCTGAGGACTGGGAGAAATTTAGAATTCAGCAGAGGAGGACAAAGGGTTTAATTAGGAGGGGGGCATAGAGTATGAGAGGATGCTTGCTGGGAACATTAAAACTGACTGCAAAAGCTTCTATAGATATGTGAAGAGAAAAAGATTAGTGAAGACAAATGTAAGTCACTTGCAATCAGAATCAGGTGAATTTATAATGGGGAACAAAGAAATGGCAGACCAATTGAACAAATACTCTGTCTTCACAAAGGAAGACACATAACCTTCCGGAAATACTAGGGGACCGCCGGAAATACTAGGGGACCGAGGGTCTAGCGAGAAGAAGGAACTGAAGGAAATCTTTATTAGTCAGGACATTGTGTTAGGGAAATTGATGGGATTGAAGGCCGATAAATCCCCAGGGCCTGATAGTCTGCATCCCAGAGTACTTCAGGAAGTGGCCCTAGAAATAGTGGATGCATTGGTGATCATTTTCCAACAGTCTATCGACTCTGGATCAGTTCCTATGGACTGGAGGGTAGCTAATGTAACACCACTTTTTAAAAAAGGAGGGAGAGAGAAAATGAGGAATTATAGACTGGTTAGCCTGGCATCAGTAGTGGGGAAAATGTTGGAATCAATTATTAAGGATGAAATAGCAGTACATTTGGAAAGCAGTGACAGGATTGGTCCAAGTCAGCATGGATTTATGAAAGGAAAATCATGCTTGACAAATCTTCTAGAATTTTTTGAGGATGTAACTAGTAGAGTGGACAAGGGAGAACCAGTGGATGTGGTGTATTTGGACTTTCAAAAGGCTTTTCACAAGGTCCCACACAAGAGATTGGTGTGAAAAATTAAAGCACATGGTATTGGGGGTAATGTATTGATGTGGATAGAGAACTGGTTGGCAGACAGGAAGTAGAGAGTCAGAATAAATGGGTCCTTTTCAAAAAGGCAGGCAGTGACTAGTGAGGTGCCGCAGGGTTCAGTGCTGGGACCCCAGCTATTTACATATACATCAATGATTTTGATGAAGGAATTGAGTTAATATCTCCAAGTTTGCAGATGACACTAAGCTGGATGGCAGTGTGAGCTGTGAGGAGGATGCTAAGTGGCTGCAGGATGACTTGGACAGGTTAGGTGAGTGGGCAAACGAGTGGCAGATGCAGTATAATGTGGATAAATGTGAGGTTATCCACTTTGGTGACAAAAACTTGAAGGCAGAATATTATCTGAATGGCAGCAGATTAGGAAAAGGGGAGGTGCACTGAGACCTGGGTGTCATGGTACATCAGTCATTGAAAGTTGGCATGCAGGTGCAGCAAGTGGTGAAGAAGACAAATGGCATGTTGGCCTGCATAGCTAGGAGATTTGAGTATAGGAGTAGGGAGGTCTTACTACAGTTGTTCAGGGCCTTGGTGAGGCTTCATCTGAAATATTGTATTCAGTTTTGGTCTCCTAATCTGAGGAAGGACGTTCTTGCTATTGAGGGAGTGCAGCAAAGGTTCACCAGACTGATTCCCAGGATGGCAGGACTGACTTATGAGGAGAGACTGGATCGACTGGGCCTGTATTCACTGGAGTTTAGAAGAATGAGAGGGGATCTCATAGAAACATCTAAAATTCTCACGGGATTGGACAGGTTAGATGCAGGAAGAATGTTCCCAATGTTGGGGAAGTCCAGAACCAGGGGTCACAGTCTAAGGATAACGGGTAAGCCATTTAGGACCGAGATGAGGAGAAACTTCTTCACTCAGAGAGTTGCTAACCTGTGGAATTCTCTACCATGGAGTGTTGGTGATGCCAGTTCATTAGATATATTCAAGAGGGAGTTAGATATGGCCCTTACAGCTAAAGGGATCAAGGGGTATGGAGAGAAAGCAGGAAAGGGGTACTGAGGGAATGATCAGCCATGATCTTATTGAATGGTGGTGCAGGCTCGAAGGGCCGAATGAACTACTCCTGCACCTATTTTCTATGTTTCTATGTATGTTTCTAGTATGGACCACACCCTTGTCTGCCCATGCACAATAGTCTTGCTTCGAACGGGAAGCTAGGCATTCAATGAAGACATTTGGGGCAACGAAGTCTAATGCAATTCTTTAATTATTAAATTTTTTTCAAAGTACCACCCCACCACCAATCAAATGTCTCCTCACTGGGCTCGAGGGTCGGCTGCCAGAATCGCTCCCTTGCCTGGACACAGGGGCTCGGCATTCCCCCCTCTTTTGAAGCTGCTGTATAGTCTAAGGGTTATCATCCCTTCAGTTCGACTTCCACCCCCCACCTCCTGCCAGGCTTGTTTTGAAGCCGAGTCCGGGCGAAGGAGCGATTCTGACGGCCGACGCTTTGATCCACGAGCCTGGTGAGGAGATGTCACTGGTGGGTGGTACTTTGAAAAAAATCAAAAATGAAACAATTGCATTAGACTTCCATTTTCTCCCTTTTGATTTAAAAAAAAATAAGTTTGATGATGCATATTCTTTGTCTTCTTGACTCCCTCCAAAACTTTGCATTAAAAAATGGCGTCTTTCTGCGATGATTTTTTTAATATACGCTGGTTTTTCTAAGTGCCCAGAAGGTTTTTTGGGAGTCGTCAAATGTAAATTAGCCAAATTTGCTTAAATGTGAAAAACTGGTGCAGACATCAGGTTACGCTCCCTATGATGCAAAAAATACTAATCTAAAAAAATCATAACTAACTAAGTTATGCTGGCACAGAAACTTTGGAGAAACTTGGATATTTTAATTTGCAACAAAAAAAGCGCCGCGTGCCAAACAAACGGCGCAGATCACTGGGGAAAATTGAGCCCTTGGAATTACAGTGGAGGAGGATAGTGATAGAATTCAAGATGACATAGATAGGCTGGTAGAATGGGCGGACACATGGCAGATGGAATTTAACGCAGAAAAGTGTGAAGTGATGCATTTTTGTAGAAAAAATGATGAGAGGAAATATAAACTAAAGGGTGCAATCCTAAAGGGGGCGCATGAACAGAAAGATCTCGGGGGTATATGTGCACATTCGTTGAAAGTGGCAGGGCAGGTTGAGAAAGCAATTAAAAGTGCTTATGGGATCCTGGGTTTCATGAATATATATAGAGTACAAAAGTGTGGAAATTATGATGAACCTGTATAAAACACTGCTTCGGCCTCAACTGGAGTATTGTGTCCAATTCTGGGCACCGCACTTTCGGAAGGATGTGAAGGTCTTGGAGAGGTGCAGAAAAGATTTACAAGAATAATTCCAAGGATGAGGGACTTCAATTGTGTGGATAGATTGGAGAAACATAAGAAATAGGAACAGGAGTAGGCCATACGGCCCCTCGAGCCTGCTCCGCCATTCAATAAGATCATGGCTGATCTGATCTCGGCCTCAATTCTACTTCTCTGCCCTCTCCCCATAACTCTTGACTCCCTTATCATTCAAAAATCTGTCTATCTCCACCGTAAATGCATTCAATGACCCGGCCTCCACAGCTCTCTAGGGTAGAGAATTCCAAAGATTCACGACCCTCTGAGAAGAAATTCCTCCTCATTTCCATTTTAAATAGACGACCCCTTATTCTAGATTCCCCCAACAGGGAAACATTTTCTCTGCCCTGTCAAGCCCACTCAGAATCTTATATGTTTCAATAACATCACCTCTCATTCTTCTAAACTCCAATGAGTATAGGCCTAACCTGCTCAACTTTTCTTCATAGGACAACCCTTTCATTTCTGGAATCAACCTCGTGAACCTTCTCTGAACTGCCTCCAATTCAAGTATATCATTCCTTAAATAAGGAGACCAAAACTGTATGCAGTACTCCAGGTGCGGTCTCACTAATGTCCTGTACAGTTGTAGAAGGACTTCCCTACTTTTATACTCCATCCCCTTGCAATTAAGGCCAGAAGCTGGGGCTGTTCTCCTTAGAGCAGAGAAGATTGAGAGGAGATTTGATAGGGATGTTCAAAATCATGATGGCTCAGGACAGAGTAGATGGAGAGAAACTGTTCCCGTTGGCAGAAGGGTTGAGAACCCGAGGACACAGATTTAAGGTGATTGGCAAAAGAACCAAAGGCGACATAAGAAAAAACTTTTTTACACAGCGAGTGCTTAAGATCTAGTATACACTGCCTGAAAGAGAGGTGGAGGCAGACTCAAATCACTGCTTTCAAAAGGGAGTTGGATAAGTACCTGAAAGAAAAACATTTGGAGGACTACGGGGAAAGGGCGAGGGAGTGGGACTAGCTCAGATGCTCTTGCAAAGCGCCGTAATGGGCTCAATGGGTCGAATCACCTTCTTCCATGCAGTAACCATTCTATTATTTTCACCTCAGCATCTAAACATACACTTCCCAGCTGGGGTTACTACATAGCTATCAGAAGCGTATATGGATTTTTTAGCCCAGAGACACGGAAGCCAATTGTAAATCTGCGCCATCCCCTTATCACATACCAAAGATTGAGTCTGGCATCTTCTCAGTTCAAGTGATTCAGCAGCACACCAACAGAGAACTGTTGGCCCCATCATCATCATTGCTAGAGAGCCAGGGAATGCAATGGATACCAATCTTAGATTGATAGGTATAAATGACTATCTATAGAGTCATAAATGAAGCTCATCTACCTTTGTTGAAGTTGCTACAGGCAAAAACAACAGATGTGGTGCCAAAGGCATTGTAGCTGGTACCAAGGCTGATTTCTCATATATCATAGATGCTACACATACACATCACTTATCTCCAACAAACTGGTCTTGGATATAAAGTTACTGACACAGCACCCTAATGGAGGAGCACAACACAACCCAGCCCTGTCACCACAGTACTGGTCTGCCAAGATAAACTGGGGATGGCAGTGAAGCCAGCCTAACTCCCACCATCTCCAGCTTCTTGTCAGATCTCACAGGATAGGAGCATCTCCTGAAGGTACTAAAAGAGACTTGCTGCTGTGGCTGGGAACCTATCAGCCAGTAGGGCATGAAATAAACAATGGGACAGGCTGCAGGAGCTAACAGGGACAGAAGTGCCCAGATCAATTCTACATAAGTCAGGCTATTGTTTTCTTTTTGGCATGGCATTGTGCATCCCATTACGTAAGCAATCACCTAGGTTTTTGTACGTTGGATTTGATGTCAATGAAGAGTTTTAAAGATCTGGTCATTTGAAAACAGAAAAATACAAAGAAGAATGCTTAAATTCTGAGACGCTGATTTAATCTACAGTGAGTTCCTTTTGATTTCTGTGTTTTTTTTCTTTATAAATGATCAGACTGTCTTAGGAGTCCTTTGAAAACTCTTGGCAATCTCAGTGGGAGTGGGGGGGCTGGTGGTGGCGGGGGAGTTATCAGTTTGTGACTAAGCTTCTGAGGCAATGTTTTTGGCGGAAAAAACAATTATAACATCCGAAGGACTTTAGAAATATCAACGAGACCACAATGCAACACTAACGAGCTTCCTCTAATCCTGATCCCTGCAATTACAAATAGTAATTCGGATTTATTAAAAGCCTGTCCCAAGAGCAGAAATAGGAAATATCTGGGGCGCCAATCTTTCACTTTGGTAGTTGAGCACTGGTAATACTGGCATCTACTCAAACACTCGAGGGCTGGAAATTCGGTTGTGTAGTGTCCCCTGGAGGGGCGGAAATGTGTCTCAAATTGATTACTGCCTGGCCACATAGCTTGCAGCGCCCTGCCGGGAAATTTGCTGCCAGCTTAGCAGCGGTGCAAATCGCTACTGCCTCACTGTGTACTTTCAGTCAGATCATGATGTCACTCCTTATGCAACAACTCACTAGCGTCCCGCTCGCAAAATTAGGTGTGGCCGCCTCATTTAGTGTTTGCTCCTAATCACGTCCGAGAAACCAGGCGGTACCACCTTCCGTTGACGTTATCGGCAGTCTTTTTAAAGGGAGGGAAGAGGAGCACAAATTGGAGGGAACATTGAGCGCATCGTTTCCACACACCATGCTGCGTGAACCTGACTTTAAGTCGGAAGAATGATCTGCCATAACAGGTTCCTTACAACTTGAGTGAAATAATTTAATGGGTGTATTACTAGTTCGCCAGTGTCTCCTACTCCATGCTATGGTTAGGCAGCATGAAGATAGAAGGCTGGGTAGGATCATGAATAAGGAGAGGCCATAGACATCTGGACAGGAGGCCTTACCCCCCACAAGTTTACAGGCAGCAATGCTCATACCTCCACCTCTCTGATATGTAGTGTGTGAGAAGGCTGAGCTTCTGAAAGGAGGTGCTGAGAGAGATATGCCGTCTCCGACAGGCAGACCTGCAGCCTCACATTGGCACCAGAACTGCGCTGCCCGTCGCAGTGAAGGTCAATGTGACACTGGCCTTCTATACCTTCGGCTCCTTCCAGGCTGCATCAGGGGACATATGCAGCATCTCTCTATGAGCTGCACATCGCTGCATTCACCACGTCACAAAGGCCCTCTACGCCTGCAGAATGGATTTCGGGAGAAGCAACAAGCCACAGGATAAAAGGGTGCGGAGAGTTGGGGGGAGTCAGCTGCTGCAGGGACAAAAAGTTAAAAAAAATCAAAATCAAAGTGTGACTTCACAGCCAAGTGGGTAAGTGACTGGCTGGTGGATTGGTGAGTATTTTTCTTTTCTTTTCTGTCGGAAACCTTTGGCATTGTTGTAAGTAGGAACTGCAAGTAAATATTTGTGATCTCTATTATCTAAGGAGAGCCAGTAAATTAAATAGGCTGTTTGCTGAGTAGCGGCTGGGTGTGTTTTGCTAAGGTTTAGAGTTTAGTTCTACTTGATAGTTCCGAGTGTAACTAGAGGGATGGCAGGGCAGCTCAATCCTGTGGATTGCACATCCTGTGGCATGCGGAAATTCCTGGATGCTTCGTGCAGCCAGGACATCCACGTGTGCAGGAGGTGTCTCCAGCTGCACCAACTTGAGCTCCGTGTTTTGGAGCTTGAGCGGCAACTGGGGTCACTGTGGTGCATCCGCGAGACTGAGAGCTACATGGATAGCACGTTTCTAGAGGTGGTCACCCCACAGCTTAAGAGTGTGCAGGCAGATAGAGTTTGGGTGACCCCTGGACAGAAGAGGAGGACTAGGTAGGTAGTGCAGGAGTTCCCTGAGTCCATCTCACTCTCCAACCGGTGGCTCAGCTGCACGGCGGGAAGGGGGGGGAGGAAAAAGAATGGACGAGCTATAGTGGTAGGGGATTCCATAGTCAGCGGAGCAGACAGGCGTTTCTGTGGCCGCAGACGTGACTCTAGGATGGTATGTTGCCTCCCTGGTGCTAGGGTCAAGAATGTTACTGAGCGGTTGCAGTGAATTCTGGGGGGAGAGTGTGAACAGCCAGAGGTCGTGGTCCATACCGGTACCAATGACATAGGTAAGAAGAGGGATGAAGTCCTGCAGGCAGAGTTTAGGGAGCTAGGAGAGAGATTAAAAAACAGGACCTCAAAGGTAATAACCTCCGGATTACTCCCAGTGCCACGAGCTAGTGAGTACAGAAATAGAAGGATAGAGCAGATGAATACGTGGCTGGAGAGATGGTGCAGGCGGGAGGGCCTTAGTTTGCTGACGCATTGGAACCACTTCTGGGGGAGGTAGGACCTGTACAAGCCGGACGGGTTTCACTTCAAAAGAGCCGGGACCAATATCCTCACGGGAGGATTTGCTAGTGCTGTTGGGGAGCGGTTAAACTAGTTTGGCAGGGGGATGGGAACCTGAAAATAGATTCAGTAGCGAGGGGAGTAAAGCTTTGTAATCGCCACAGATTCTGACGGTGCCGTCTCCCTTGAGGACTGGGATGATAGGACTGGCCCACTTGTTGAACTTGATCGGGGAAATGATGCTCTCTCTTTGCAGCCGGTCTAGTTCGATCTCTACCCTTTCTCTCATTATGCACGGTACTGCGCGCGCCTTGTGATGGATGGGTCGCGCCCCCGGAATTAGGTGGATCTGCACTTTTGCTCCTTGGAATTTTCCGATGCCTGGTTCAAACAGCGAAGGAAATTTGTTTAGGACCTGGGCACACAAAGTGTCGTCAGCGGGCGATAGCGCTCGGACGTCGTCCCAGTTCCAGCGTATCTTTCCCAGCCAGCTCCTGCAGAGCAGCGTGGGACCATCGCCCGGTACCACCCAGAGTGGTAGCTTGTGCACCGCTCCATCATAGGAGACCTTTACGGTAGCACTGCCGATTACAAGAATCAGTTCTTTTGTGTAAGTTCTTAGTTTCGTGTGAACTGGAGTTAAGGCCTTGAGGCCTTGTTGCACCACAACCTTTCGAAAGTCTTTGCCCATGATGGACTGACTCGCGCCCGTGTCCAGCTCCATTGACACCGGGAGTCCATTTAGTTCAACATTCAGCATTATCGGGGGACAATTCGTGGTGAATATGTGCACCCCATGTACTTCTGCTTCCTCGATCTGAGGCTCTGGTTCATCGTGATCCTCCGTGGATCTGTCCTCCTCTGCAAAATGGTGGTTTGCAGGTTTAATAGGCTTTGCAGCTCTCCTGTACACTCGCTGGAGGTGTCCCAATGTTCCAGAGCTCTTGCAAACGTACTCTTTGAATCGGCATGAATAGAAACGCTGATCACCCCCGCAGCGCCTACAAGGTGTTAATGGCCTTGCATTCATCACCCTTGATGGTGGCCTCTGAGACATCTGTGGACGTGTAGCTGCAGGTATGTGTGACTTACCCTGTACATTACGATTTGAAAACAACATCACTTTGTTCACAGTTCTTGTAGCAGCACTTGTGTGCTGAGAGATTTGCTTTGCATTGTCACTGGTAGTAATGAACGCCTGGGCTATCACTATGGCCTTACTCAAGGTTGGGTCTCAACAGTCAAAAGTTTGAAAAGTATAGTTTTGTGGCCAATGCCAAGTACGAAAAAGTCTCTGAGCATGTGCTCCAAATGTCCTTCAAATTCGCAATGTCCTGCAAGGCATCTTAGCTCGGCGACATAACTCGCCACTTCCTGGCCTTCAGACCTTTTGTAGGTGTAGAACTGGTACCACGCCATCAGAACACTTTCTTTCGAGTTCAAATGCTCTCGGACCAGTGTGCACAAATCATCGTATGATTTCTCCGTGGGTTTCGCTGGAGTGAGCAGATTCTTCATGAGGCCATACGTTGGGGCCCCACAGACGGTGAGGAGGATCGCCCTTCGTTTGGCAGTGCTCTCTTCCCCATCTAGCTCGTTGCTCCACAAAAGTTTCCCAATCATCTCCCTCCGAGAATTTCTCCGTGATGCCCACTGTTCTCTGCATCTTTGAGTTCACTATCTATATCTCATCGCCAGTTGTTGTGTATGGAGAAAGAGTCAGACTGAACATTGCGAGCTCAAAGTAAAGTGTGACCTTAGTCTTTTATTGCATATCTCCAGAGTGCCTCTCCAACTTGTGAAGCCTCCTTAAATACCTGTGCTCCCAAGGGATTATGGGATCCCTTGGGACTCCAGAGGATGAGCCCTCTGGTGGCTGTACAGAGTAAATACAAGTTTACATATATAACAGTCAGGGTAGCCTTGAGGAGGAGTTCATAGAATGCATAAGGGATGGGTTCCTTGAGCAGTATGTAACGGAACCAACCAGGGGGCAGGCTATCTTAGATCCGGTCCTGTGTAATGAGACAGGATTAATGAACAATCTCCTAGTAAAGGATCCCCTTGGAATGAGTGATCATAGCATGATTGAATTTCAAATTCAGAAGGAGGGTGAGAAAGTTGGATCTCTAACCAGCGTACTAAGCTTAAATAAAGGGACTATGAAGGTATGAGGGCGGAGTTGGCTAAAGTGGACTGGGAAGATAGATTAAAGTGTAGGACAGTTGATGAACAGTGGTGTACATTTAAGGAGCTGTTTCACAACTCTCAAGAAAAATATATTCCAGTGAGGAAGAAAGGGTGTAAGAGAAAAGATAGCTATCCGTGGCTAACTATAGAAATAAAGGACGGTATCCAATTAAAAACAAGGGCATACAGAGCGGTCAAAACTAGTGAGAGGACAGAAGATTGGGAAGCTTTTAAAAGCCAGCAAAGAATGACTAAAAAAATAATTAAGAAAGGGAAGATAGACTATGAAAGTAAACTAGCACAAAATATAAAAACTGACAGTAAGAGTTTCTATGGGCATATAAAAAGGAAAAGAGTGGCTAAATAAAGCTTAGAAGATGAGACCGGGGAATTAGTAATGGGGAACATGGAGATGGCAGAAACTCTGAACAAATATTTTGTATTCGTCTTTACAGTAGAGGACACTAACAATATTCCAACAGTGGATAGTCAAGGGGCTATAGGGGGGGAGGAAATTAACACAATCACAATCACTAAGGAGTTGGTACTCAGTAAGATAATGGGACTAAAGGCAAATAAATCCGCTGGACCTGGTGGCTTGCATCCTATGGTCTTAAGAGAAGTAGCGGCAGGGATTGTGGATGCATTGGTTGTAATTTACCAAAATTCCCTGGATTCTGGGGAGGTCCCAGCAGATTGGAAAACTGCAAATGTAATGCCCCTATTTAAAAAAGGAGCCAGACAAAAAGCAGGAAACTATAGACCAGTTAGCCTAACATCTGTGGTTGGGAAAATGTTAGTCCATTATTAAAGAAGCAGTAGCAGGACATTTGGAAAAGCAAAATTCGGTCAGGCAGAGTTAGCATTGACTATTTGAAGGGGAAGTCATGTTTGACAAATTTGCTGGAATTCTTTGAGGATGTAACGAACAGGGTGAATAAAGGGGAACCAGTGGATGTGGTGTATTTGGACTTCCAGAAGGCATTTGACAAGGTTAATGCATAAGATAAAAGTTCACGGGGTTGGGGGTAATATATTAGCATGGATAGAGGATTGGCTAACTAACAGAAAACAGAGAGTCGGGATAAATGGTTCATTCTCGGGTTGGCAATCAGTAACTAGTGAGATGCTGCAGGGATCAGTGCTGGGACCCCAACTATTTACAATCTATATTAATGACTTGGAAGAAGGGACTGAGTGTAAAGTAGCCAAGTTTGCTGATGATACAAAGATGGAAGGAGGACACAAAAAATCTGCAAAAGGACATAGGCAGGCTAAGTGAGTGGGCAAAAATTTGGCAGATGGAGTATAATGTTGGAAAGTGTGAGGTCATGCACTTTGGCAGAAAAAATCAAAGAGCAAGTTATTATTTAAATGGAGAAAGATTGCAAAGTGCTACAGTACAACGGGACCTAGGGGTACTTGTGCTTGAAACACTAAAGGATAGTATGCAGGTACAGCAAATGATCAGGAAAGCCAATCAAATCTTAGCTTTTATTGCAAAGGGGATGGAGTATAAAAGCAGGGAAGTCTTGCTACAGCTATACAAGATATTGGTGAGGCCACACCTGGAATATTGCGTGCAGTTTTGGTTTCCATATTTACGAAAGGATATACTTGTGTAAATGTAGATTCTTTTCTCCCAATCTGGTTCAGTAAAATTACTGAGTCGAATACCTCTTGTGCTTTCAACAAAGCAGTCTTTATTTTACCGGCCGGCAAGACTTATCAGACAGAGGATATACATTCTCGATCGAGCGTACACACTCCCTACGGATAAGTGAAGTTACATCGTAAAGCGACAACAGTTATACATTCTTGGCAAAAGATAACAAGATAGGGCTAGAGTGACATCCTAGTTCAACCTATCTCTTTTGGTCCCTCTTTCCCTTTGTCCACTCATAAGCCGACCTAAGTATGGTCTGATTTTAAACAAAGACCTTCTGTTAATGTTTCAGGTTAATAACATGATTTAATAAGACCTTGAAGTTTTTCTGCAAGCTGTGGGTTTTGTTTCAATATGTGTTAGTGTTGTAACATTTCGCAGTCTCGAGTCCGAGATGTCATGGCTATTCCTCCATGAATTCTTTGTTAGCTTATACTGTCCCTATACAATTCCCAAGTTCTCAACTTCAATGTCTCCATACATTTTAAACATTCACATTCCCCCCTTTTATCATTCCATGATAACACTTAGGATCATTCTAGGAGTAAAATGTATAGGGAATGTGAACACACCTAATATCCAGAAAAGTTCCCATTTTGCGCATAAACATAAGACATGTAGCTCTCATCTCTGTCTCCCCTCCCATGCGCCGAAACTGTCATATATCAACACTATTATACAGACTGTGGCATACAGACAGTTTCATCTTATTCAGATAAATAGTCCAATTATTTTGCTGATTAAAAGAGTTCAGTTTTCCCGTCTCTCTTCTCAGGTCACCGTCGGTGTAGCTGGCTGTCTATCACTACGGGTAAAAGTTCAAACTGGTCCACGTTCCAATTAGGATGCCAACGGCCTTGTTCAGCTATGGAGAAGAGGAAGTCTGGAACAGAAACAGGAGTTAGAATAACCAGTAAAATAGGTTCGTTAGAGGATGGTGAGCTTGCAGTGGTGCAGGTGAACCCAGGCACCCCTCCCCTCAACCTTGGCTGCAGTGGGGGTAGTGAGTAACACCTGAAAAGGCCCCTCCCATTGTGGCTCTAATCCCTTCCGAATCCATACTTCCCTAGTGCCACGAGGGACAATTCGGGTAAAACTGGGAGGTCGAGGTGAGCATCTTGAACCTGGTTGTGAGCTAGTCGCAGAGCCTGAGTCAGAGAAAGAACATAGGTGGTCATCAGTCGAGCTGAGATCTAGGAACAATTTCCCTCATTAACACCTTAACAACAGTTTGAGCCTTATTGTCCAGGTTAGGGTAGGCTTCAATCCATCTGCTAAACACATCTACTATTACTAACACATATTTGTAACACTGAACTTTTTGCAACTCAATGTAGTCCAACTGAAATGTCTCAAAGGGACCTTCGGGTAGGGGCGTTTTACCCCAATCACAGGGGACTCCCTTCCCTGGATTATGTTGCTGGCCAACCAGGCAACGACTACTGATGTTCTGGGTAAGCGCCTGGAGTCTAGGGTGCCACCAAGTAGCCAAAAGTGTGTCACTCGTGACCCTTGCTCCACAATGAGTAGCAAAATGCATACATTCAATAACCCATAGAGCCAACTTGTCAGACATGCAAGTCTGTTCCGCGGGAGTGGTCCAGAGTTTAGAAACATTGTCATAAGTACATGCATAATATTTCCACAACAGTTTATCTTTTTCAGGAGCATCCTCCTGTGCTTTTATAACATCTTGGATGGTTGGCATTAGTTTTTCCGAGGCTAACTTATCCTTCGCAGGATTTTTAGTCTGACTCATAATTTTTGCACTACCATCTGTTGGTCACGAGAGGCCTGTTTGGCCTTTTGGTCAGGACAACGATTCCCTACATCAACCAGAGAATTTCCGGTAGTGTGGGCGGTACATTTGACAATGGCAATGCGTTTGGGGAACATGAGGGCTTGCAACAAATCAGATACTAGCTGTTTATGAGATATCTCATTCCCCTGTGAGGTTAGGAATCCCCTATTTTTCCATAATTGTCCGAAATCATGGGCCACCCCAAAGGCATACCTAGAGTCGGTATTGATATTGACTTTGAGATCTTTGGCCAAGATACAGGCTCGGGTGAGGGCGAATAGTTCAGCTTGTTGAGCAGAATAGGCGGTTTCAAAAGCGGCAGATTCCAAGATATGATTCTCCTGGTTTACTATGGCGTATCCTGTGATTCGTGTATCTTCTGGATTAATAGAAGTACTTCCGTCAACATACATAAACAATCATGACTGGGTTCTTCCTCATCTTGGGGTGGCTCAGTAAGAATACAGTCTGGATCTTCCATTGGTACATCAACTAAATCTTCCCTGACTGATGTGGCCTCTTAAATTAAAGATAACCAATCATGACTGGGTTCTTCCTCATCTTGGGGTGGCTCAGTAAGAAAACAGGCCGGATTAATTGCAGTACAGTGCCGAAAGGTCAGTTTAGGATTGCCTGTGATTTCAGTGGGTTCTGTCGGATAGAGGGCCAGTCCACATTGCCCTGCACTGGGATCTCAATCGGATCAATGGGAGTATAACCCACTTGGGAGGGGTCCTCTGCCCACACATGAGGATCCACATAGTCAGGTATGTCCGAGCCAGTATGATGCTGTAGAGTCGTTAAGACCTTCTCGGGGTCCCCATGAAATTGGACTGTTCGGCCATGTTTTACGATTTGCACATCCCGGCTGGTAGGGTCAGCCTCATCTATGGCCTTGCGTACCATAACTCCCAAATCTTTAGCATGGTGAGGGGCTAATACTTCACGAGCAATATGCGGTGCCATTGTTAGGGGCTGTTTCCACAGATTCTTATCCACTTCCACAAAATCTGCCTCTCTTTCCAGTCCAGTCACTCTAGCCCTTAATAGAATTCCCTTCACTTCCCCTTCGTGATCCTGATAAAAGTTCTGCAGGTCCTGATTCTTTCCACTGGGATCGTATGCTAGGGTCACGTGATAGGGTGCCTGCGGCAGGTCCAGAGACCACCACTGAGGGGTTCTAGTGGTATAATACTGCCGCTTAAGGGTTTCCTGTTTTACAATAATCCCATCATCTCCACACTCCAAATGCAACTGGAATTTGCAGAGGAGGTCTCTAGCCATCAAGTTACAGTCCAGATTGGTTGTGATAACAACTCGATGTTCCACCGATTCTTCCTGGTAACCCATTTTAACCGGTTCTGACACTGGGAATGTCGAGATTTGTCCCAGGAATCCTGAAAGTTCCTGTGTTTCAGTAGAGGCAGGGAGTTTAAGCTTTGATTGTACAGAGGACATGAAGGCTCCCGTATCTATCAAAAAGGGTTGCCACTCATTCAGAATGGGTTCGTCGTCCGGGGAGGATCCCTGCACAATCAAGCTGCATAGTCAATCGGGGGACAATTGACCAAAGGGGTTGTTCTGGGAGAAGTTAGTGTAAGATCCTCCTCTCCCCCCTTGCACCCTCCTCTTCCTCCTCTTCCTTTTCCATGCTGACGGTAGGGGCAATTTTTATTCCAATGTCCTTCCTGCCCACAATTAAAACAGTCAATTCCTCTTACCCAGTCCCGGCCTCTTCCCATACCATGCCGGGGACAATAGGGAGGTTTATTAGCAGGGCTCGGGCCGTTTGGTTGTTTAGTATAACCATATCCTTGCTTATCCATCCAATCCTGTATGCAACACTGCGGTTCTATTGATCCTTCCTCCCGAGATGGCTCTTCCTTTCTAGTCATGTATTCAGTCTTGACCCGGGTTGGGGGCGCACCTCCCCCCTCCCCTTTCTTTTCCAATAATATCTAACTGCCCTTTCCATTTGTCCGGATAGCGTGAGCAATCAAATAGTTGTTCGAAGATCACATAGACATCTATAGTGGGGTGGTCTGCAGCTTGTTGTGCATCAAGGTTTGGCATTGGTCTGACAGGGAATTGGTGTCTGGACTTTGGGATCTTGGAAATCATTTCTAGGTCGGAGGATGTTTCGGAGCTGTCTGACTGCTTGACAGTTCTGCGTCTCGATCGGCGGGGGTGTTTGCTATGTCTATCACAACTTAGACTGGTAGATTGACTAGAAGATTTATGGGACTGTCTGTGAGTGAGATATAGTTCTGCCCTTTCGAGTGTGAGATCTGGTCCTTTCAGCTATATTGCTTGTGAACTGGGGATCCGAATCGCTATCAGAGGATGAGGAGTCAGTTTGGGTTTGTTGCTTTGGTGGTATGGGGTTATTTTTAACTCCTCTCGCCGGAGTGTAAGGTGGAGGGTGTTGGGAAGAGGACTGGAGCAAGGGGCCAGGGGGTTCGGGAGGCACCGTTGGGCGCTGAGTCAGTGACCACTCATCAATTTCATCATCAGCCTCGGTTAACACAAAGCCAGCCATTTTACTACGTAGTCGGTCAATACCTTTCTCAGAGGTCCCAGAGGATCTCTTAGTAAGTTTCTTGTGCGCACATTCTTTTTTTTTAAGACGTCTACAGTTTTAACATGTGTTCCCTCTGTCAATGAAAGTCCTAATTTAATAGCATTTGTTTGCCAACTTGACAGAAGTGATGCATCTTTTAATTTTTTTTTTGACAATCCCTGTGCTTTTTTTTTTACTACCTCTATGCTTCTAGTGCCACCTAGAGGCCATTGATCATCTCCCAATAATTTGTTCAGGGCTCCTGATAATTTTCTAAAGTCTTCAGCTCTTTCAGGGAATTTTTCACATAACTTTTGTAGCGGACTATCCGCATCCGTTGTTTTATCCAACTGATTACCCATTACCATGTCGTTACGCGTTCACGTAGTCGTGCGATTTAAACAAACTTAAAACGAACAGACTTTACTGAAAAACAGACTTAACAAACTTACTAATCTAACACAAAGCCGCATCGCCCTGCAGCTCGTGTCACCACGCGATTCAACCTTAAACAAACTTAAACAAACTTAACACAAAGCCGCGTCGTCCCGCGGCTCACGTCACCACGCGATTCAACCTTAAACAAACTTAACAAACTTAACACAAAGCTGCGTCGCCCCGCGGCTCGCGTCACTACGCGATTCCACCTAAACAAGCTTAACAAACTTAACACAAAGCCGCGTCGCCCCGCGGCTCGCGTCTCCACGCGATTCCACCTAAACAAGCTTAACAAACTTAACACAAAGCCGCGTCGCCCCGCGGCTCGCGTCTCCATGCGATTCCGCCTAAACAAGCTTAACAAACTTAACACAAAGCCGCGTCGCCCCGCGGCTCGCGTCTCCACGCGATTCCACCTAAACAAGCTTAACAAACTTAACACAAAGCCGCGTCGCCCCGCGGCTCGCATCTCCACGCGATTCCACCTAAACAAGCTTAACAAACTCAACAATAAACGGACTTACTGAAATCAGCACTGACTTTCGCGGTTCACGTTGCTGCGCGTTCGCGTCGGCCCACGTTTACTCGCGCGTACGTGCTCGTGCCGCCGCACGTCTCGCGTCACCACGCGTTTACGTTGCCGTGCCTCTGCGTCTGCCTTCCTCCACTCGGCCGCACGCTCGCGCCGCTGCGCGTCTCGCGTCGTTGCGCGTCAGCGCCGCTGCGCGTTCGCCTCGGCCCTACCTTCCGAGTTGCTGCGGGATTTAAATTCAATCAGTGCCTAGACGGGCCAAGTGATATACAAGGTCAACGTCGTACCTGAATTGAACACCTAACCTCTATTTAATTCCCCATAAGCCTTATTTTAATTCCCTGTGAGCCTAATTTTCTAAATTTGATTTCTTATGAGCCTTATTTAATTTCTTTTAGTCTCCAAATTTCCCTATCCTTTCGCGTCACCGCGCAGTTTAAATTCAATCAGTCAATGAAAGCCCTAATTTAATGGAGTTTTTCTGCCTACTGGACAGGAGTGATTTTTTTCTTTTAGACTGCAGTGGAATTTTTCTCATAATTTAAAATCTCAGAACATTTGTTTTTAGCACCTATTTAGTACGTTACTTTTTTTTTTGCCTTTTCCATAACTAGAGAGAAGTCTGGCACGTAGGCTGTGGACTGCTTTTCGTTATCTCAATTGTTCCAGCCTCAAGGTCGTGTTATTTAATATAATATATTTTTTTTTAATCCTTTTGAATCCATCTCAGTTGTTTTGCTGTGCCTTCTCTGAATGTTTTCTTTCAACAAGTTTGTGAGCATGTTAAATCCTTTTTTTTTAACCACTGGGACCATGTAATTTTTTCTTTTTTTTTCAACAAACCTATCCTTTGTGCATTTCCTGGCTCCGTAACTTATCATCCGAATATACGTAATTCAATAAGGTTCACACTCTTAAACTTCCCACATACAGGACAACACTACGAAGGGTTAAAACAAACTTTCATTCTGTTTGAGATAAAACAAACCACAACTCCCCGGCTTTTTTTTTTACAGTAAAAATCACAGAAGCATTTCTCATTTAAACAGATGTTCACAAGAGTCTCTTTTCTTTCCTATTAATTTTTGGATCCATGATTGATCATCTATCCCTATCTAGCTCCAACTATAACCTATCTTTCCAAGTCGCCGCTTGGTTTGCGTCATCGCGCAATTTCCCTATCTCTATCCCTATTCTAAGTTTGAAAGTTATTCAC
Organism: Pristiophorus japonicus; assembly: GCF_044704955.1. NCBI lineage: Eukaryota > Metazoa > Chordata > Chondrichthyes > Pristiophoridae > Pristiophorus > Pristiophorus japonicus. Next base: position 33,567,531 of record NC_091982.1, on the reverse strand, counting down.
CAGATTGTCCTGGATCTCGTTCAGACACTACCTGAGAACCAGCGAGTGGCTAAACTTTCCTCAGACTTTTGAAACCGGGGGAAACTGGAGCAGTATTGAAATCATACTCACTCCAGTGGCCACTTTCCCCTCGTCTCGTCCAAGGCTAGTCTGGCTCTTAATTCGCAAGTTTTCGGCAGTCGTCCGTTGAGATCCCACTTCTGACACCAAATGTAAATGTAGATTCTTTTCTCCCAATCTGGTTCAGTAAAATTACTGAGTCGAATACCTCTTGTGCTTTCAACAAAGCAGTCTTTATTTTACCGGCCGGCAAGACTTATCAGACAGAGGATATACATTCTCGATCGAGCGTACACACTCCCTACGGATAAGTGAAGTTACATCGTAAAGCGACAACAGTTATACATTCTCGGCAAAAGATAGCAAGATAGGGCTAGAGTGACATCCTAGTTCAACCTATCTCTTTTGGTCCCTCTTTCCCTTTGTCCACTCATAAGCTGACCTAAGTATGGTCTGATTTTAAACAAAGACCTTCTGTTAATGTTTCAGGTTAATAACATGATTTAATAAGACCTTGAGGTTTTTCTGCAAGCTGTGGGTTTTGTTTCAATATGTGTTAGTGTTGTAACATTTCGCAGTCTCGAGTCCGAGATGTCATGGCTATTCCTCCATGAATTCTTTGTTAGCTTATACTGTCCCTATACAATTCCCACGTTCTCACCTTCAATGTCTCTATACATTTTAAACATTCACACTTGCTTTGGAGGCAGTTCAGAGAAGGTTCACTAGGTTGATTCCGGAAAAGAGGGGGTTGACTTATGAGGAAAGGTTGAGTAGGTTGGGCCTCTACTCACTGGAATTCAGAAGAATGAGAGGTGATCTTATCGAAACGTATAAGATTATGAGGGGGCTTGACAAGGTGGATGCAGTGAGGATGTTTCCACTGATGGGAGAGACTAGAACTAGAGGCATGATCTTAGAATAAGGGGTCGCCCATTTAAAACTGAAATGAGGAGAAATTTCTTCTCTCAGAGGGTTGTAAATCTGTGGAATTCACTGCCTCAGAGAGCTGTGGAAGCTGGGACATTGAATAAATTTAAGACAGAAATAAACAGTTTCTTAAACGATAAGGGGATAAGGGGTTATGGGGAGCGAGCGGGGAAGTGGAGCTGAGTCCATGATTAGATCAGCCATGATCTTATTGAATGGTGGAGCAGGCTCGAGGGGCCATATGGCCGACTGCTGCTCCTATTTCTTATATTCTTATAATGCTCCCAATGAGCAGGGCAAGCCAGAATGAGTGGGAATGTGGGTTTGTCAGGATTGCAGGCTTCCCGAGGGTTCAAGGAACCATTGACTACACACATGTAGCCTTGGGCACACCATTCGACAACGTAAAGGTATTCAGAAACAGAGTGACTATTTGCACTAGGTTTTTGCATGTTCTCCTGAGCATGCACGCATTGGACTCCGCCCCTTTTTGAACATGGGCCTTCGATTCGGTCACATCTGCGCAGTGAAAGATAGGAAGCAGCCGGAAGTGGGCCAAACCATGAGTCGCGCAGAGCTCATCGTTGCTGAAACATTTTCGCGGCTTTTTGTGGGCGAGAAAACATCGGAGGTAGTGGGGGAGAGAGAGATAGGACGGAGTGGGGTGAGAGAGAGATGGGGGGGCAAGGGGGAATAAGAGAAATGGTGGGAGAGGCGGGTAGAGAGAGAGAGATGGGGGCAGAGAGAGAGACGCGGGTGGTGTGCAGAGAGAGAGAGACGGGGTGGTGGAGAGAGAGAGAGACGGGGTGACAGAGCGAGATGGGGGTTGGGGGGGGAGAGAGAGAGAGACGGGGTGGTGGAGAGAGAGACGGGGGAGAGAGAGAGACGGGGGGGGTGGGTGGAGAGAGAGACGGGAGTCGTGGAGAAAGAGAGAGATGGGGGGATGGAGAGAGAGAGCCGGTGCGTGGAGAGAGAGAGACGGGGGTGGTGGAGAGAGGGAGAGATGGGGGGGGAGAGAGAGAGAGACGTGGGAGGGTGGGTGGAGAGAGAGAGACAGGAGTGGTAGAGTGAGAGAGAGATGGAGGGGTGGAGAGAGAGAGACGGGGGAGAGAGCAAGAGATGCGGGGGGCAGAGAGAGAGATGGGGGCGGAGAGAGAGAGATGGGGAGAGAGAAAGATGGGGGAGAGAGATGGGGGGAGAGAGAAAGATGGGGGTGGAGAGAGACGGGGGAGAGAGAGAGTTGGGAAGGGGGAGTGGGAGAGAGAGACGGGGAGAGGGAAGAGAGAGAGAGATGGGTGGGGGGAGACAGAGAGAGACGGGGGAAGAGAGAGATGGTGATGGGGAGAGAGAGAGAGGGACGGAGGGAGAGAGACTGGGGGAGGGAAAGCGGATGCGGGAGAGAGGGAACTCGGGGAAGCCGGATCACGTTCATCCAACCCCCTTACACCCATACCTGATTTCTCGGAACGTTTCGTATGTGTGTGACAAGAGATATCATTGGAGTGGATGAAATCGAGAAGTCACAACACCTTCACTATTCAGTTCATACCCAATAAACCTGTTAACAATCTGTGACCCACACACTATGCCCCATTTGCATGGGTGGGGGAGGTAAGGTCAGGAATTTGGGCTGGGGGGAGGGGGTATGAACTTGGGCTGGGGTGGGGTCAGGAACTTGGGCTGGGGGTGTCGTGATCTTGGGCTGGGTTGGGGAGCTCTATCCTGTCTGGCGTCTGATGTCAGAATGGCTCAAATTACACTTTGCAAAGTCACTGAGAACTTGGGCTGGGCGGTTCTAATTACACATTCCAGAGAAACTGCTGGGTACGTCTTATCCTCCAATCAGCAATCGAGTCATATGATCACGGAGACCCAATCAGAGCATTTTTCTAGTGTAAATAACTACGTCCATTCAGAAACCGAAAGGGCTATCACTCCCTAAACATGCAGCATGTGTGCGACCACACGCAGCGCATTCTCACAGTGAATGCCCGCGATCCAGGGAGCACATATGATGAGAGCACTGTGCCACGATTGTTTCGGTCACCACGGGAAGGAGGCGGCTGGCTGCTCAAGAACAAAGGATACGGCCTAGCCACCTGGCTGATGACCCCTCCCCTCCACAACCCCACCACCCAAGCAGAGCAACCCTACAATGATAGCCATGCGGCCACCTGCAACATCATCGAGCAGACAATAGGGGTGCTCAAGCAGTGTTTCCGATGCCTGGAACACTCTGGCGGCAACCTTCAATATTGCCCTCAACAGGTGTCGCAATTCATGCTACACAATTGGCCATCATGAGGGGCCAGGCATTGCCAGTGGGGATTGCAGCCCCACCTCAGGAAGAGGAGGATGAGGAACAGGAGCCTGGTGTGACCCCAAATGGCTTGCCACACCAGGAGGATTATCATCCACAGTCGAAGCAACGTGGCAATATTGCCGGTGCAAGAGCCACACGTCAGCGGCTCATAATGCATCAGTTCTCTTGAATGGAGGAAGCTGAGGGATGCAGCTAATAGTGACCTATGCATTAATCTGATCTATCCTCTTATTTCTGTACTCACTAGCACATGGCACCGGGAGTAATCTGGAGATTCCTACCTTTGAGGTCCTGATAATGTGCCATATCTCTGCTAAGGTCCACAATCATCACATAACTCCAATGCAAAACGGTCAAAGTAAAATTTTATTGACGACACCAACATAGTCGCTCCACAACCAAACCCCTCCTCAGCAAGTAATAAAACAAAACTGAAAAACAATGAACGTAAACAATGTCTGGACAAACGCCCGTTCCATTAGTCATCCCACAGCAGCATCCATGTGACATATTAGGCACACACACTCACAATAATAGGTTGCATCAAACAATGCAACAACATATTTAGAGCCATTATTTACACGATGAGGACATCTGTTCATGGTGGGCAAAGTCTTCACTCAGACTTCATCAGACATTTGCACTCCTTACCTTTACCCTGCTTCCACGCCTAGTGCTCCTCCTTAATGTGGCCTCAGTGCCTACAGCAAGGCTGCTTGAGGGCTGCTGTGTATGTGGGCCAGCTTTGCAGCTGGCCTAGCAGGACTTCCTGGACAAGCTCTGGGCCTGGAAGGCCCGGCTGCAGACTCCACCACCTTAGTATTGGCGGCAGCAGTCTCAGATGGCTCGAGTGTAGACCGCGGCAGGAGCAAAGGCAGAGTGGCAGTGGTGGGAGCCAGCATGCTGTCATCTTGAGGCACCTTCCTTTCCAGCAGCTCACTGTCACTCACCAAGGGCAGAGCATCAGCATCCAGAGCACGATGTGTGAGCACATATTGCTGGCCTGCTTCGGCACCGTCACTTCCCTGTTGGACTATGGGGATATGGAGAGGATGGCAGCAGTCAGTATTTGCATGGCATCATTCTGCGACTGACTCAGAGCAGTCTGAGCCTGAAACGCAGCAGTCTGCGAGTTCATGCCAGCAATCACTGACAACATCACATCACAAAGTTCTTGCGTGGCTTGGGCCTGTGATGCGGTTGCTGCTGCCACGTCAACCATGACACGCGTCATCTCCTCTGGGACTCCACTATCTCTGGTTGAGTCTATCTCCTCTGTAAACGGGCAAGGATGGGCATGTTGGAATCCTGAGGGGCACGGGCAATGCTTGAGGTGGCCTCCCCCAAACTCCCCCAATGCTCTGCGGGACTTTCTCCGATGCACCCATGAGCTCGCGGTGCATTTGCATGGACTCCCTGGACATGGCCTCCAAGTCCAGGTCCACATCTGCCTGTTTCTCATCAGGACCCCTGTGCCGACTCACCCTCCGAGCTTCCCCTCACGCTGTGTGTTGCTGTAAGCCACTGGGGCCAGGAGCCTCAGACTCTTCAAAGCAGAAAGGATTACTGCTTCCTCAATATTCAGAAAGTGAGTGGCCGCTAGCAATTTACTGCTTGATTTGCGGGACTCCTGATAATTTATACTTTTTGGGGATAAGAACATAAGAACATAAGAATTAGGAACAGGAGTAGGCCATCTAGCCCCTCGAGCCTGCTCCGCCATTCAACAAGATCATGGCTGATCTGGTCGTGGACTCAGCTCCACTTACCCGATCCAAGAGTTATACAATTGTTTGAGACAGAATGTGATTGGTTTCTGGGAGACATGGATTATCCTCTCCAGATATGGCCTAGTTACCTCTGTGGGGCCCCCAAGGCTAGAAGAGATCTGTAACTATGCACATTTTAGAGGCAGAAATATAATTCAGTGAATCTTTGGCCTCCTAAATTGAGGTTTACAATGTTTGGACCTGTCTGCCACTGCCTTAGACTGTGAGCCAGAATTAGCAGAATGATTGTACTGTGTCGCATGCTACGCATCATCATCATCATAGGCAGTCCCTTGGAATCGAGGAAGGCTTGCTTCCACTCTTAGCATAAGTTCTTAGGTGGCTGTACAGTCCAATACAAGAACCACAGTTTCTGTCACAGGTGGGACAGACAGTGATTGAAGGAAAGGGTGGGCGGGGAGTCTGGTTTGCCGCACGCACTTTCCGCTGTCTGCGCTTGATTTCTGCATGCTCTCAGCGATGAGACTCGAGGAGCTCAGCGCCCTCCCAGATGCACTTCCTCCACTTAGGGCGGTCTTTGGCCAGGGACTCCCAGGTGTCAGTGGGGATGTCGCACTTTATCAGGAAGGCTTTAAGGGTGTCCTCCGCTGCCCACCTTTGGCTCGTTTGCTGTGGCGTGTTCCGAGTAGAGTGCTTGCTTTGGGAGCCTCGTGTCTGGCATGCGAATTATATGGCCTGCCCAACGGAGCTGATCAAGTGTGGTCAGTGCTTCAATGCTGGGGATGTTGCCTGGACGAGGACGCTAACGTTGGTGCATCTGTCCTCCCAGGGGATTTGTGGGATCTTGCGGAGACATCGTTGGTGGTATTTCTCCAGCGACTTGAGGTGTCTACTGTACATGGCCCACGTCTCTGAGCCAAACAGGAGGGCGGGTATTACTACAGCCCTGTAGACCATGAGCTTGGTGGAAAATTTGAGGGTTTGGTCTTCGAGCACTCTTTTCCTCAGGTGGCCGAAAACTGCACTGGCACACTGGAGGCGGTGTTGGATCTCGTCTTCAATGCCTGCTCCCATTGATAGAGGGCTCCTGAGGTAAGGGAAGTGGTCCATATTGTCCAAGGCTGCGCCATGGATCTTGATGACTGGGGAGCAGTGCTGTGCGGCGAGAACAGGCTGGTGGAAGACCTTTGTCTTACTGATGTTTAGCGTAAGGCCCATGCTTTTGTACACCTCAGTAAACACGTCGACTATGTCCTGGAGTTCAGCCTCTGTGTGTGCACAGATGCAGAAGTCATCCGCGTACTGTAGCTTGACGACAGAGGTTGGGGTGGTCTTGGACCTGGCCTGGAGACGGCGAAGCTTGAACAGGTTCCCACTGGTTCTGTAGTTTAGCGGGGAGCTTGTCGACTGAATGCTACACAATAATGCCATTAAATGAGGCATTTACAGGTTTCTTGGAACTGCAGCACGACAGGTCACAAATAAGAACATAAGAAATAGGAGCAGGAGTAGGCCTCTCGAGCCTGTTCCGTCATTCAATGAGATCATGGCTGATTGAAATAGAGAATGAAAACAAACATGAACCCCCTTCAGCACACCAGACAGTGACGGAAACAGCCGAGATGGGATGGGTACTAATCAGCAAATTTTATCCATGAGGTCTGTGCCTCAGCACCTTCCATCATGCTAAGTTACTCATCTTTGTAGCTTTGCCAAACTTACTAATATCTTTTGACGTGTGCACATCTGGGGTGGTGCCTGGTTCAAATAACGTGGATGACACAGAGTACTGCGGCGTGCATGATGGTTCCAATGAACAGGCTTCTTGGTTTTGGTGTAAAATATGTATTGCATGGGATGTGTAACTAAGTATTATTATGCATAAATTATTGTAACATCTCCACAAACATCTAAAACCATAGTGCACTGCACAGCATCCCAGCCTATGCCATCCGTAAGGCTTAGCTCATACAGGGTTTTGGCTTTATCTGTTGCATGCCATTAGTACCAACATAGCAAGCCTGTTGAAGGCTGGCTTTTGCTGCAACATTTGCCTACATAACAACAGTAATCACAGGTCAAACCTAATTGTTTGTGAATCACTTTAGCTTGGCATGTACAGCTGTCCTGACAGATGGCAATATCATGCAGCTGTGACTTCTGGTTGGCCTGGTCTTCAGCATTCTCTTCATCTGTCATTATCTGTGGTGGGGCCATACAGTGCTGCACTCTGGTCACACGTGCCATTTGCATATTCATCATTCTGTCTGTGTAATAAAAATATTGGTAAGAGATGCAATGAAGTAATTGTATAGAGGAATGAAAGTGCCAAGCACTCTTGCAATCTTTCCTGCTTGTCACCCACTGTTCAGCTGAAGAGCACAGGCTGAAATGTGCATTTAAAAGGCTACACACTCGTTTCCTGTCGGTTCAGCTGCTTCCACCAATGTCTGCACCAATCTTACACCAATACCTACACCAATCTTACACAAATACCTGCACCAATCCTACGCCAATACCTGCACCAATCTTACACCAATGTCTGCACCAATCTTACACCAATATCTGCATCAATCTTACACCAATACCTGCACCAATCTTACACCAATATCTGCACCAATCCTACACCAATACCTGCACCAATCTTACACCAATACCTGCACCAATCTTACACCAATGTCTGCACCAATCCTACACCAATACCTGCACCAATCTTACACCAATGCCTGCACCAATCCTACACCAATGCCTGCACCAATCTTGCACTAATATCTGGACCAATCTTCATGAGGTTGATTCCTGAGATGAAGGGGTTGTCTTTTGAAGAAAGGTTGAGCAGCTTGGGCCTATACTCATTGGAGATTAGAAGAATGGGAGGTGATCTTATTGAAAAATATGAGATTCTGATGGCACTAGACAGGGTAGAGAGGATGTTTCCCCTCGTGGGGGAATCTAGAACTAGGAGGCATAGTTTAGAATACGGGATCGCCCATTTAAAACAGAAATGAGGAGGAATTTCTTCTCTCAGAGAGCCGTGAATCTTTGGAATTCTCTACTCTAGAGAGCTGTGGAGGCTGGGTCATTGAATATATTTAAGGTGGAGATAGAAAGATTTTTGAATGATAAGGGAGTCAAGGGTTATGGGGAGCAGGCAGGGAAGTCGAGTTGAGGCCAAGATCAGATCAGCCATCATCATCATAGGCAGTCCCTCGAAATCGAGGAAGATTTGCTTCCACTCTAAAAGCAAACTCAGGTGGCTGTACAATCCGATGGGGGAATTACAGTCTCTGTAACAGATGGGGCAGACAGTAATTGAAGGAGAGAGTGGGTCCGGAGCCTGATTTGCCGCATGCTCCTTCTGCTATCTGTGCTTGGTTTCTGCATGCTCTCGGTGACAAGACTCGAGGTGCTCAGTGCCGTCCCGGATGCTCTTCCTCCACTTTGGGCGGTCTTTGGCCAGGGACTCCCAAGTGCCGGTGGGGATGTTACACTTTATCAAAGAGGCTTTAAGTGTGTCCTTGAAGTGCCCACCTGGGGCTCACCTGCTGTGTAGGAGTTCCGAGTAGAGCACTTGCTTAGGGAGTCTCATGTTGGACATGCGGACCATGTGGCCCGCCCAACGGAGCTGGTCAAGTGTGGTCAGTGCTTCAATGCTGGGGATGTTGGCCTGGGCGAGAACACTGATGTTGGTGCGTCTATCCTCCCAGTGGATTTGCAGGATCTTGCGGATGCAGCGCTGGTGGTACTTCTCCAGCGCTTTAAGGTGTCTGCTGTATATAGTCCACATCTCTGAACCATATAGAAAGGTAGGTATCACAACTGCCCTGTAGACCATAAGCTTGATGCCAGATTTGAGGCCCTGGTCTTCAAACACTCTCTTCCTCAGGCGACCAAATGCTGCTCTGGCACACTAGAGGCGGTGTTGGACCTCGTCATCGATGTCAGCCCTTGCTGATAGTAGGCTCCTGAGGTATGGAACATGGGCCTCGTTGCCCAAGGCCAAGCCGAAGATTTTGATGACCAGGGGGCTGTGCTTTGACACTGTCAACCGCCAGGGACTATGGAGCATCCTCCTCCATTTCGGCTGTCCCCAAAAGTTTGTCACCATCCTCCACCTGCTCCACGATGACATGCAAGCCATGATCCTGACTAATGGACCACCACAGACACAATCCCTGTCTGAACCAGGGTCAAGCAGAGCTGCGTCATCACACCAACGCTCTTCTAGATCTTCCTTGCTGCAATGCTCCATCTCACTATCAACAAGCTCTCTGCTGAAGTGGAACTAAAGTATAGAACTAATGGGAACCTGTTCAACCTACATTGCCTCCAGGCTAGATCCAAGGTCATCCCATCCTCTGTCACCAAACTACAGTACACGGATGACACTTGCGTCTGCGCACACTCAGAGGCCGAACTCCAAGCCATCATCAACACCTTTACCGAGGCGTACGAAAGCATAGGCCTTAATCTAAACATCCATAAGACAAAGGACTTCCACCAACCTGACCCCGCCACACAACACTGCCCCCCGGCCATCAAAATCAGATCAGCCATGATCTTATTGAATGGCGGAGCACACTCGAGTGGTCAAATGTCCTACTCCTGCTCCTATTTGGCCAACTGTTCTCTTATGCATCAATCTTACACCAATACATGCACCAATCTTGCACCAATGTCTGCATCAATCTTACACCAATACCTGCACCAATCTTACACCAATACCTGCACCAATTTTACACCAATGCCTGCATCAATCTTACACTAATACCTGCACCAATCTTACACCAATGCCTGCACAAATCTTACACCAATACCTGCACCAATCTTACACCAATGTCTGCATCAATCTTACACCAATACCTGCACCAATCTTGCACCAATGTCTGCACCAATTTTACACCAATGCCTGCATCAATCTTACACCAATACCTGCACCAATCTTGCACCAATGTCTGCACCAATTTTACACCAATGCCTGCATCAATCTTACACTAATACCTGCACCAATCTTACACCAATGCCTGCACCAATCTTACACCAATACCTGCACCAATCTTACACCAATGTCTGCACCAATCTTACACCAATACCTGCACCAATCTTACACCAATGCCTGCACCAATCTTACACCAATACCTGCACCAATCTTACACCAATGTCTGCACCAATCTTACACAAATGTCTGCATCAATCTTACACCAATACCTGCGCCAATCTTACACTAATACCTGCACCAATCTTACACCAATGCCTGTACCAATCTTACACCAATACCTGCACCAATCTTACACCAATGTCTGCACCAATCTTACACCAATACCTGCACCAATCTTACACCAATGTCTGCATCAATCTTACACCAATACCTGCACCAATCTTACACCAATGTCTACACCAATTTTACACCAATGCCTGCACCAATCTTACACCAATGTCTGCATCAATCTTACACCAATGCCTGCACCAATCTTACACCAATACCTGCACCAATCTTACACCAATGTCTGCATCAATCTTACACCAATACCTGCACCAATCTTACACCAATGTCTGCACCAATCTTACACCAATACCTGCACCAATCTTACACCAATGTCTGCACCAATCTTACACCAATGTCTGCATCAATCTTACACCAATACCTGCACCAATCTTGCACCAATGTCTGCACCAATTTTACACCAATGCCTGCATCAATCTTACACTAATACCTGCACCAATCTTACACCAATACCTGCACCAATCTTACACCAATGTCTGCATCAATCTTACACCAATACCTGCACCAATCTTACACCAATGTCTACACCAATTTTACACCAATGCCTGCACCAATCTTACACCAATGTCTGCATCAATCTTACACCAATGCCTGCACCAATCTTACACCAATACCTGCACCAATCTTACACCAATGTCTGCATCAATCTTACACCAATACCTGCACCAATCTTACACCAATGTCTGCACCAATCTTACACCAATACCTGCACCAATCTTACACCAATGTCTGCATCAATCTTACACCAATACCTGCACCAATCTTACACCAATGTCTGCACCAATTTTACACCAATGCCTGCACCAATCTTACACCAATGTCTGCATCAATCTTACACCAATGCCTGCACCAATCTTACACCAATACCTGCACCAATCTTACACCAATGTCTGCATCAATCTTACACCAATACCTGCACCAATTTTACACCAATGTCTGCACCAATCTTACACCAATACCTGCACCAATCTTACACCAATGTCTGCATCAATCTTACACCAATACCTGCACCAATCTTACACCAATGTCTGCACCAATTTTACACTAATACCTGCACCAATCTTACACCAATGTCTGCATCAATCTTACACCAATACCTGCATCAATCTTACATCAATGTCTGCATTAATCTTACACCAATACCTGCACCAATCTTACACCAATGTCTGCATCAATCTTACATCAATGTCTGCACCAATCTTACACCAATACCTGCACCTGCACCAATCTTACACCAATGTCTGCATCAATCTTACACCAATACCTGCACCAATCTTACACCAATGCCTGCACCAATCTTACACCAATACCTGCACCAATCTTACACCAATGTCTGCATCAATCTTGCACCAATGTCTGCACCAATCTTACACCAATATCTGCACCAATCTTGCACCAATGTCTGCACCAATCTTACACCAATACCTGCACCAATCTTGCACCAATGTCTGCACCAATCTTACACCAATGTCTGCACCAATCTTGCACCAATGTCTGCACCAATCTTATACCAATACCTGCACCAATCTTGCACTAATGTCTGCATCAATCTTACAACAATGCCTGCACCAATCTTACAACAATGTCTGCATCAATCTTATACCAATACCTGCACCAATCTTGCACCAATGTCTGCATCAGTCTTGCACCAATTTTACACCAATGTCTGCATCAATCTTACACCAATACCTGCATCAATCTTACACCAATGCCTGCACCAATCTTACATCAATACCTGCACCAATCTTACACCAATGCCTGCACCAATAGGTATGCAATAAGCTTGCACAGGAAGCTTCCGTGTATCTCCCTCTAGAGGCCACCGGTGGATGTTACATTTTCTCACGTTGATTAAATTCCAGGCTAGAATCTTGGCTATATATGTGTAGTACTGAGGGAGTGCTACAAAAACAGAGGTGCCGTCTTTCAGTCAACCATTTATTGTGAATTATTTGTTTGTGGAAAAATTGAAGCATTTCTTTGCCTCTTTGCAGACAGACATGTGTGGCTCCCTACATAGTGTCAAAATGATAACACAGTTCTGTTAAGTCTTTAAGTACCTTATGAGGTGATTAAATGGATTTTAGTGCAAAGTGGATTAGAGGAGGGAAGTTTCTGCCAGTTGGCCAACTGTTCTACAAACAGCTAATTGGATTATTCCAAATCCTTCATTTATGAGGTTGGAGCTTGAGGAGGGAGGTTTGCTCTGCATCTAGCCGTGCTATACCCAACCTCGGAGTGTTCGAAGCAACATTGAGTACCTGAAATGGGGAGAGATCCATTCCCCAGCACTGACAATGCTGATCTTGATGAGCACAATATTTTGCGGCTCACCTAAAAGGGAATCCAAATGTTTTCTACAGACATATTAACATAAAATGGTTGTCAGAAGAACGGTGGTGCTGATTTGGCACCAAAATGAAAATCTATTGTTTGAGGCATAAGACATGGCTGAGTTACTAAATGAATACATTGTGTCAGTGTTTACCAAAGAAGACGACTTTGCCAAAGCTATGGTAAGCGAGGGGGTTGCCGGGATAGAGTCATTATGGCTCAGAAGGAGACCATTCGGCCCATTGAGTCCATGCCAACTCTATGCAGAGCAATCCAGTCAGTCCCATTCCCCTGCTCTATACATGTAGCCCTGCAAGTTTATTTTCCTCACATGCCTATCCAATTTCCTTTTGAAATCATTGATCGTCTCCACTTCCACCACTCTCGTCGGCAGCAAGTTCCAGGTCGTTACCACTCACTGCATAAAAATGTTCTTCCTCACATCCCCCCCGTATCTCTTATCCAAAGCCTTAAATCTGTGTCCCCTAGTCCTTGTACCATCAACTACTGGGAACAGCCTTTCTCTGTCTACCTTAGCCAATCCTGCCATATTCTTCTACACCACTATCAAATCTCCCCTCAACCTCCTTTGCTCCAAGGCAAACAACCCCAGTTTCTCCAACCTAACCTTGTAGCTAAAATCCCTCATCCCTGGAACCATTCTAGTAAATCTCCTCTGCACCCTCTCAAGGACCTTCACGTCCTTCCTAAAGAGTGGGGACCAGAACTGGACGCAATACTCTAATTGTGGCCTAACCAGAGCTTTATAAAGGTTCAGCTTCACTTCTCTGCTTTTGTACTCAATACATAAGAACATAAGAAATAGGAGCAGGAGTAGGCCACTGGCCCCTCGAGCCTGCTCCATCATTTAATAAGATCATGACTGATCTGATCCTGAGCTCAGCACCACTTGTCTGCCCTCTATTATACCTCTATAAATACCTCTACTTATAAAGCCCAAGATCCCATTTGCTTTGCTAACTACTCTCCCAATATGTCCAGCCACCTTCAAAGATCTATGCACATGATCCCCCAGGTCCCTCTGTCCCTGCACACTCTTTAGAATTGTGCCATTAAGTCTATATTGCCTCTCCCTATCTGCCAAAATGCATCACATAGAAACATAGAAAATAGGTGCAGGAGCAGGCCATTCGGCCCTTCGAGCCTGTACCGCCATTCAATATGATCATGGCTGATCATGCAACTTCAGTACCCCACTCCTGCTTTCTCTCCATACCTCCTGATCCCTTTAGCCGTAAGGGTCACATCTAACTCCCTTTAGAATATATCCAACGAACTGGCCTCAACAACTTTCTGTGGTAGAGAATTCCACAGGTTCACAATTCTCTGGGTGAAAAAGTTTCTCCTCATCTCGGTCCTAAATGGCTTGCTCCTTATCCTTAGACTGTGTCCTCTGGTTCTGAACTTCCCCAACATCGGGAACATTCTTCCTGCATCTAACCTGTCCAATCCCATCAGAATTTTACATGCTTCTATGAGATCCCCTCTCATTCTTCTAAATTCCAGTGAATATAAGCCTAGTCGATCCAGTCTTTCTTCATATGTCAGTCCTGCCATCCCGGGAATCAGTCTGGTGAACCTTCGCTGCACTCCCTCAATAGCAAGAATGTCCTTCCTCAAGTTAGGAGACCAAAACTGCACACAATACTCAAGGTGTGATCTCACCAAGGCCCTGTACAACTGCAGCAAGACCTCCCTGCTCCTATACTCAAATCCTCTCGTTATGAAGGCCAACATGTCATTTGCTTTCTTAATTGCCTGCTGTACCTGCATGCCTATTTTCAATGACTGATGTATCATGACACCCAGGTCTCGTTGCACCTCCCCTTTTACTAATCTGCCTTCCTGTTTTTGCCACCAAAGTGGATAATCTTACACTTATCCACATTATACTGCATCTGCCATGCATTTGCCCACTCACCTAACCTGTCCAAGTCACCCTGCAGCCTCTTAGCATCCTCCTCACAGCTCACACTGCCACCCAGTTTAGTGTCATCTGCAAACTTGGAGATATTACATTCAATTCCTTCATCTAAATCATTAATGTATATTGTAAATAGCTGGGGTCCCAGCACTGAACCTTGTGGTACCCCACTAATCACTGCCTGCCATTTTGAAAAGGACCCGTCTTTTCCCACTCTTTGCTTCCTGTCTGCTAACCAGTTCTCTATCCATGTCAATACATCACCCCCAATCCTATGGTCCTTAGTTTTGCACATTAATCTCTTGTGTGGGACCTTGTCAAAAGCCTTTTGAAAGTCCAAATACACCACATCCACTGGTTCTCCCTTATCCACTCTACTAGTTACATCCTCAAAAAACTCGAGAAGATTTGTCAAGCATGATTTCCCTTTCATAAATCCATGCTGACTTGGACCGATCCTGTCACTGCTTTCCAAATGCGCTGCTATGACATCTTTAATAATTGCTTCCAGCATTTCCCCACTACCGATGTCAGGCTAATCAGTCTATAATTCACTGTTTTCTCTCTCCCTCCTTTTTTAAAAAGTGGGGTTACATTAGCTACCCTCCAATCCATAGGAACTGATCCAGAGTTCATGGAATCTTGGAAAGTGACCACCAATGCATCTACTATTTCTAGGGACACTTCCTTAAGTACTCTGGGATGCAGACTATCAGTCCCTGGGGATTTACCGACCTTCAATCCCATCAATTTCCCTAACACCATTTCCTGACTAATAAGGATTTACCTCAGTTCCCTCAGTTCTTCCTTCTCGCTAGACCCTCGGTCCCCTAATATTTTCGGGAGGTTATTTGTGTCTTCCTTAGTGAAGACAAAAAACAAAGTATTTGTTCAATTGGTTTGCCATTTCCTTGTTCCCCATTATGAGTTCACCTGATTCTGACTGCAAGGGACCTACATTTGTCTTCACTAATCTTTTTCTCTTCACATATCTATAGAAGCTTTTGCAGTCAGTTTTTGTGTTCCCTGCAAGCTTACTCTCATACTCTATTTCCCCCTTCCTAATTAAACCCTTACTCCTCCTCTGCTGAATTCTAAATTTCTCCCAGTCCTCAGGTTTGCTGCTTTTGCTGCCCAATTTATATGCCTCTTCCTTGGATTTAACACGATCCCTAATTTCCCTTGTTAGCCACGGTTGAGCCACCTTCCCCGTTTTATTTTTACGCCAGACCTCACCTCACACTTCTCTGCATTAAATTCTATCTGTCACTTGTCTGCCATTCTGCTAGCCTAGCTACGTCCTGTTGCAGTCCATTGGTATCAGCCTCACTGTTTCCCACACCTCCAAATTTGGTATCATCGGGATGCTGGATGAGATAAAATTTAGATAAAGAGGAAGTACTAAGAAGACTGGCAGTACTTAATGTACATAAGTCACCTGGTCTGGATGGGATGCATCCAAGGTTGCTGAGGGACAGATAGAAATTGTGGAAATGCTAGCCATAATCTTCCAATTCTCCTGAGATCATCATTATCATCATAAACAGTCCCTCGAAATTGAAGAAGACTTGCTTCCACTCTAAAAGTGAGTTCTCAGGTGACTGTACAGTCCAATGCGGGAATTACAGTCTCTGCCACAGGTGGGGCAGACAATGGTTGGAGGAAAGGGTGGGTGGGGAGTCTGGTATGCCGCAAGCTCCTTCCGCTGTCTGCGCTTGATTTCCACATGCTCTTGGCGATGAGACTTGAGGTGCTCAGCATCCTCCCGGATTCTCTTTGTACACTTTGGTCGGTCTCGGGCCAGGGATTCCCAAGTGCTGGTGGGGATGTTGCACTTCATCAAGGAGGCTTTGAGGATGCCCTTGAAATGTTTCCTCTGCCCACCTGGGGCTTGCTTGCCGTGTCGGAGCTCCGACTAGACCGCTTGCTTAGGGAGTCTGGTGTCGGGCATGTGGACGATGTGGCCCACCCAACGGAGCTGGTCGAGCGTGGTCAGTGCTTCAATGCTGGGGATGTTGGCCTGGACGAGAACACTGACGTTGGTGCATCTATCCTCCCTGTGGATTTGCAGGATCTTGTGGAGGCAGTGCTGGTGGCACATTTCCAGCGCATTGAGATGTCTGCTGTATATAGTCCACATCGCTGAGCCATATAGGAGGGCAGGTATCACTACTGCCCTGTAGATCATAAGCTTGGTGCCAGATTTGAAGTCCTGATCTTCAAAACTCTCTTCCTCAGGTGACCGAAGGCTGCGCTGACACACTGGAGGCGGTGTTGGACCTCGTCATCGATATCTGACCTTGTTGGTAGTAGGCTCCTGAGGTATGGAAAATGGTCCACATTGCCCAAGGCCGAGTCATGGATTTTGAAGACCGGGTGGCAGTGCTTTGACACTGTCAACCGTGAGGAACTATGGAGCGTCCTCCTCCGTTTTGGCTGCCCCCAAAGTTTGTCACCATCCTCTGCCCGCTCCACGATGACATGCAAGCCGTGATCCTGAGCAATGGATCCACCACAGACCCAATCCACATCTGGACCGTGGTCAAGCAGGGCTGCATCATCGCACCAACATTCTTTTCGATCTTCCTTGCTGCAAAGCTCCATCTCACTATCACAAGCTCCCCGCTGGAACTAAACTATAGAACCAATGTGAACCTGTTCAATCTACGTTGCCTCCAGGTTAGATCCAAGGTCGTCCCATCCTCTGTCATTGAACTACAGTACGCGGATTTTGATGATTGGGGCGCAGTGCTGTGTGGTAGTGTCAGGTTGGTGGACAACCTTTGTCTTTCAGATGTTTAGTTTAACACCCATGCTTTAAGCTTCACTCGGCCCAGTAGTGGGTGCATTTCTTACCCGTAAAGTGTATTCCTTACCCCTAAAATCTGTGCTGCAAGGGCAGCTACCTGAGCCCATTGCCCCATCCCCCAATCATGCCTAATCTTTACTTCCATCTGTGAGTGCCAGATTTACCATCCAGATCGACCTTCCTGCTACCAAGTCTTTCGCTCCTCCACTGGATGTGGCCAACTCAGCTGCTCCACTCGATCCCCGACGGCGTCCAGTGAACCTCCGACCAGTGTCGACCATAGGTTTGGGCCCTACCTTCTTTCTCCACCCTCACGTTCTGTTCTCTCTCCGGCGATGTTCTGGGCTCCCTCCGGCGACGTTCTGTTCTCTCTCCGGCGATGTTCTGGGCTCCCTCCGGCGACGTTCTGTTCTCTCTCCGGCAATGTTCTGGGCTCCCTCCGGCGACGTTCTGTTCTCTCTCCGGCAATGTTCTGGGCTCCCTCCGGCGATGTTCTGTTCTCCCTCCGGCGATGTTCTGTTCTTCCTCCGGCGATGTCCTGGGCTTCCTCCGGCGATGTTCTGGGCTCCCTCCGGCGATATTCTGGGCTCCCTCCAGAGATGTTCTGGGCTCCCTCCGGCAATGTTCTGGGCTTCCTCCGGCGATGTTCTGGCCTCTCTCCGGCCGCTGGCCCCACACAACTGTGGAACCCCTGTCGAGCACATGGTGCATATACTGGTGGCGGCCACTCTGTCCTCTCTGACCTCTTCTCCTCCCACGGAGTGGATCTCCTCCTTAGATACAGGGTTGGTGTCAAAGGACTGGAGGATTGCAAATGTTACACCCTGGTCAAAAACGAGGAGAAGGATAAACCTGGCAATTACAGACCAGTCATTTTAATGTCAGTGGTGGGGAAGCTATCAAAAACAATAATTCAGGAGAAAATTAACAGCCACTTGGACAAGCAGGGATTAATAAAGGAGAGAGATTAATATAGGATTTGTTAAGTGCAAATTGTATTTGACTAATTTAATTGAGTTTGTTGATTAGGTAGCAGAGTAAGTGGATGAGGGCAGTGCAGTTGATGTTGTGTATATGGACTTTCAAAAGGCTTTTGATCAAGTACCATACATTAGGCTTGTTAGCAAAATTGAAACATGGGGTAAAAGGGGCAGCAGCAGCATGGATTCAAAATTGGTTAAGAGATAGAAAACAGAGAGTTGTGGTGAATGGCTGTTTTTCAGACTGGAGGGAGATATACAGTAGAGAGGTATATACAGTGGAGTTCCCCAAGGTTCAGTACTAGGACCACTGCTGTTTTAATGTCTTGGACTCGGGGGTACAGGGCACAATTTCAAAATTTGCAGATGACAGTGGCGTTAGACTTCAAGAGGACATAGACAGGCTGGTGGAATGGGTGGACACGTGGCAGATGAAATTCAACACAGAAAAGTGTAAGGTGATACATTTTGGTAGAAAGAATGAGGAGAGACCATACAAGATAAATGATACAATTTTAAAGGGGGTGCAAGAAGAGAGAGACCCGGGGGATGGGGGGGGCAGGGTGCTTGTATACAAATCTTTGAAAGTGGCAGGACAGATTAACAAAGCAGTTAATAAAGCATATGGGATCCTTGGCTTTATAAATAGAAGCATAGAGTACAAAAGCCAGGAAGTTGTGCTAAACCAATATAAAACACTAGTTTGGTCCCAGCTGGAGTATTGTGTCCAATTCTGGGCATCACACTTTCGGAAGGATGTGAAGGCTTTGGAGAGGGTACAGAAGAGACTTGCTAGAATGGTTCCAGTGATGAGGGATTACAGTTACGTGGATAGACTGGAGAAGCTGGGGTTGTTCTCCTTGGAGCAGAGAAGGCTAAGAGGAGATTTGATAGAGGTGTTCAAAATCATGAAGCGTTTAAATAGAATAAATAAAGAGAAACAGTTTCCAATGGCTGAAGGGTCAATAACCAGAGGGCACAGATTTAAGGTGATTGGCAAAAGAACCAGAGGCAGCATCAGGAAAAAGTTTTGTTATTCGATGACTGGTTAGATTTTGGAATGCACTGCCTGATGGCGGATACAGATTCAATAGTAACCTTCAAAAGGGATAAAAACTTGAAGGAGAAAAAATTACAGGTATATGGGAAAAGAGCAGGGGAGTGGGACTAACTGGATTGCTCTTTGAAAGGGTTGGTGCAGACTTGATGGGTTGAATAGCCTCCTTTTGTGCTGTACTATTCTATGATTCTGTGCTTCTTTGATGCCCTAAAATCTTCAAAAACAAGCCATTAGGTCAAACTCAAGTCAAATTCAATTAAGGGCTCTATTATTACTATATTATATTTAGCCTTAAACAAAAATTGAACCTATCACATATTTTGTTTTGTTTTTGCTGATTTGCCTTTAACACAGCTCCTGGTAGCATAATAAGGCTTTTAGTATCCTTTTATAGCTTAGAGAGTAGCCCTACTCTTCTGTTGCTGCAAGAGGTCATTAGCACAAAAAGTATAATACTGAAATGAATGTAGAAAATGCTGGGAGCACTCAGCAGATCAGGGTCTGTGGAGAGAAGAAGGTAGGGTAACATTTCAGGTCAATGACCTTCAGGCAGGACCTTGACAAAAGGCCTAAAACGTTAACCCTACAGTGCCAGCCATGGCTCAGTAGGAGCACTCCTGCCCCTGAGTCAGAAGGTCATGGGTTCAAGCCCTACTCTAAGGACTTGAGCACATACCCTCGGCTGGCACTCCAGTGCAGTACTGAGGCAGTGCTGCATCGTCAGAGGTGGCATCTTTCGATGGATGTAAAAAATCCCATGGCACTATAGCGAAGAAGAGCAGAGGAGTTCTTCCCGGTGTCCTGGCCAATATTTAACCCTCAGCCGACAACTGAAAACAGATTATCTGGTCATTATCGGATTGCTGTTTGTGGGAACTTACTGCGTGCAAATTGGTTGCCTCGTTTCCTACAATACAACAGTGACTACACTTCAAACATACCTTATTGTCTGCAAAGTGCTTTGGGATGAACTGGGGTCATGAAAGGTACTATATAAATGCAAATCTTTCTTTTCTTTCTACTTCCCTCTCCATAGATCCTGCCTGACCTCCTGAGTATTTCCAGCATTTGCTGTCATTAGTACAAATTGCCCTTACCTGCCCTTCCAAGGCATTCGGTACTGTCCTTAATCTTTCTATTCTGTCATATATAAGGGTTGGTGCTGTTCCTTGCATTTTTTCTACAGCTGTCATGCTGTAAAAATCATGTCTTTTGTGCCCCATAGGGGACGAAATCCACACTGTGACTCCGGGAGGAGCTCCTCAGCCACAGGAAGAAGACGGTTGAGGAGTACTCTAGTGATGACTTTCCCAGTGGCTGATAGTAGGGAGATTCCTCTGTAGCTGCCGCAGTCAGACTTGTCCCCTTTTTTAAAGATGCGCATAATCACTGCATCTCTGAGATCTCCCAGCATGCTCTCCTCCCTCCAGATGAGAGATGAGGTCATGTATTCCCGCAAATAGTGCCTCTCCACCATACTTCAGTGCCTCAGTATTGAAGCACTGACCACATTTGATCAGCTCTGCTGGGCAGGCCACATCATTCGCATGCCAGACACGCATGACGAGGCTCCCAAAACAAGCGCTCTGCTCGGAACTCCTTCAAAGCAAGCGAGCCAAAGGTGGGCAGAGGAAACGTTACAAGGACACCTGTTATGTATGTAACTATGTAATACTTGCTACCAGAGGGCGCGACTGTTGGAGTCCTGATGTTCACCTGCACATATGTGCAGGGCTAGTATAAAAGGTTGGCAGCGTTGTTGTTTAGGCACTCTGGAGTTGTAATAAAGAAGACTAAGGTCACACTAAGTTTAGCTTACAGTACTCAGCCTCGTGGAGTTCTTCTATACACAACAACTGGCGACGAGTAACAGAATACTAACCTTCATGCAACCATGGCTGCTGCTGGAATATTATAGAGATTCGTAGAGGTTGATGATTGGGAAACCTTCGTCGACGTCTTGGCAAGTACTTCATGGCCAACTAGCTGGAAGGAGACACTAACGCGGCCAAGCGCAGGGCCATTCTCCTCACCGTCTGTGGGCCTAAAATATATGGCCTTATCAAGAATCTGCTCACACCGACAAAGCCAATGGAGAAGGAATATAAAGAGTTGTGCACGCTGGTTCGGGACCACCTCAAGCAGAAGGAGAGTACCTCATGGCCAGATGTCGTTTTTACACGCACCATCGTTTCGGGGCCAGGATGTGGCGGATTATGTCGCCGACCTGAGACGCCTCGCGGGACCTTGCGATTTTGGAACTGCGTTGGGGCAAATGCTGCAGGACTTTTTTGTGCTGGGCATCAGCCACGAGGTCATTCTTCGAAAGCTGCTCAGAGTCTGCCATCAGGAGTGAATGTGAATCCATTAGCACTGTGTTAGTGCTGTGGGGGTAATCATCGGGCCCATCAATGTCGATTCAAGCACTACGTGTGAAAAGGCTACGCAATGATGGGGCATCTCCAGCGAATGTGCAAATGTGCTGCGACATACCACGTGGCAGAGGATGATCGATCTGGTATGGGTCACGCAGCACAGGCAACTCAACCCGAGGAAGAAGTGTATAGGTATATACCTTCACCACCAAGAGCCTTCCGATAATGCTGAAAGTTAGATTAAATGGAGTTCCAGTGTCCATGGAGTTGGACACGGGTGCGAGTCAGTCAATAATGAGCCAGAAGGCTTTCGAGAAACTGTGGGGCAATAAAGCATAAAGGCCCAAACTGAGCCCGATTAATGCAAAGCTGCGTAGCTACACCAAAGAGCTCATACCAGTCATTGGAAGTACGGCAGTGAAGGTATCGTATGATGGAGCTGTGCATAGCTGCATGGCCTATCATTGTGGATTGTTCCAGGCAATGGCCCAACGCTGTTCGGCAGAAGCTGACTAGAAAGGATTAGATGAAATTGGAACGATATCAAAACATTATCTTCAGTGGATGACACCTCGTATGCTCAAGTGCTGAGCAAGTTTCCCTCGCTTTCGAACCAGGCATCAGCAACTTCACAGGCACCAAGGTACAGATCCATCTCGGCCCCGATGCATGACTCATCCATCACAAGGCTCGGGCAGTTCCGTACATGATGAGGGAGAAAGTCGAGATCGAACTGGATAGACTCCAATGCGAAGAAATCATATCGCCAGTCGAGTTCAACAAGTGGGCCAGTTCAATTGTTCCGGTGTTGAAAAGTGATGGCATGGTCAGAATCTGCAGATACTACAAGGTAACAATTAACCAAGTCTCACTACAGGACCAGTACCCGCTGCCCAAAGCGGATGACCTGTTCGCAACGTTAGCGGGGGGGGAAGTCATTCACCAAGTTGGACCTAACCTCCGCCTACATGACACAGGAGCTGGCTGAATCTTCGAAAAGACTGACATGCATCAACACACACAAAGGCCTGTTTATATACCACAGGTGCCCTTTTGGGATTCGCTGGCCTGCAGCCATTTTCCAGAGAAACATGGAGAGTTTGCTGAAATCTGTTCCGCGCACCGTTGTGTTTCAAGATGACATCCTGATCACTGGTCGTGACACCATTGAACATCGACACAACCTGGAAGAGGTTCTAAGTCGCCTAGACAGAGTGGGACTCAAGCTGAAATGCTCCAAGTGTGTTTTCCTGGCGCCAAAAGTCGAATTTTTGGGGAGAAAGATTGCAGCAGACAGTATCAGGCCCACGGACTCAAAGACAAAAGTCATCAAGAATGTACCCAAACCACAGAATGTGACGGAGCTGTGTTCATTCCTGGGACTCATCAACTATTTTGGTAACTTTCTACCCGGGTTGAGCACGTTGTTAGAGCCTTTGCACATGTTGCTACGTAAGAGTGACGACTGGGTTTGGGGCAAATCTCAAGACACAGCCTTTGAGAAGGCCAGGAACCTGCTATGTTCAAATAAGTTACTTGTACACTATGACCTATGTAAACATTTAGTGCTAGCTTGTGACGCCTCATCGTACGGGGTCGGCTGTGTGTTACAGCAAGCCAATGTATCGGGCAACCTCCAACCGGTTGCATACGCATCTAAAAGTCTGTCTAAGGCTGAGAGAGCCTATAGTATGGTCGAGAAAGAGGCTTTAGCATGTGTATATGGGGTTAAGAAAATGCACTAATACCTATTTGGACTTCGGTTTGAGCTTGAAACTGACCACAAGCCGCTCATTTCGCTGTTTTCAGAGAGCAAAGGTATAAATACCAATGCTCCGTCCTGCATCCAAAGATGGACACTAACA
Source organism: Pristiophorus japonicus (assembly GCF_044704955.1). Lineage (NCBI taxonomy): Eukaryota > Metazoa > Chordata > Chondrichthyes > Pristiophoridae > Pristiophorus > Pristiophorus japonicus. Next base: position 33,543,836 of record NC_091982.1, on the reverse strand, counting down.
TTATCCGCTTATGATTATGTTATCCGTCACAGACTAGGCACTGAAAACTGTGCCGATACTCTCAGTCGGCTACCATTACCCACCACCGGGGTTGAAATGGCGCAGCCCGCAGACTTGCTACTGATCATGGATGCTTTTGAAAGCGAGGGGTCACCGGTCACAGCTCGCCAGATCAGGACCTGGACCAGCCAGGATTCCATGCTAACATTAGTAAAGAGTTGTGTCCTAAATGGGAACTGGTCGGTCGTTCCCGGGGAAATGCAAGATGAAATTAAGCCGTTTCACCGGCGCAAAGATGAAATGTTCTTCCAGTCGGATTGTCTCTTATGGGGTAATCGCATGGTTTAGCCAAAAAAAGGCAGGGAAATGGTTATACGTCACCCACACTGTACCCACCCAGGCATTGTCATGATGAAGACAATTGCCAGGTCGCATGTTTGGTGGCCCGGCATTGACTCTGACTTGGAGTCATGCGTGCATCAGTGCAACGCTTGCTCGCAACTGAGCAATGCACCAAGGGAGGCTTCACTGAGTCTGTGGTCATGGCCCTCCAAACCGTGGTCCAGGATCCACATAGGTTTTGCCAGCCCCTTTCTGGGAAAGATGTTTTTAGTAGTTGCGAACGCTTACTCCAAATGGATTGAATGCGTAATCATGTCATCCAGCACGTCCATAGCCACCATTGAAAGCCTCCGGGCTATATTCGCCACCCATGGCTTGCCCGACTTCTTTGTCAGCGACAATGGACCGTGTTTCACCAGCTCAGAATTCATCGAGTTTATGACCCGTGTAGGAGGTGGTGTGTGGGGTCAGGTTCTCCTCTGACCTTCTGAGCGGTTCGAATCGCTCTCACTCCCTGGGTTCTAGACTCTGGATTTATTTGGGGGATGTGATAAAGTGCAAGAGACAACTGGTTTGGTGCAAAAGAACTTTGATTTTATTAAAGGCAAGAAAACACAATGTAAAACTTATAATCGCTCAAGTAAAGAACAGTACATCACACATTCAAAGGGGTTACAGTGAATAATACACCTGCCACCTCCCAATGCCTAACACTGACTAGGTTAAACTCCAAGGCAAACAGGGACTATGCTCACCAATTCTTTATTGTCAGTTGGTGGTAGTTCGCGATTTCGGAGTTTGCTAGATTTTGTAGGCCCTACTTGCCGTACCCTGAATGTCGTAGAAGACTTCTTACTGTGCAATCTTCAGTTGGGTGGTGTCCGGTGATGTGGTAGGGCGCGTTTTGGGCTTATTGGGTAAGTACCCGTTTTCTTTCATTAGAAATGGGTTTCAAAGTTTCTTTAGGTAATGTTTTTCACCTGTTGGTAGTCAGGCCTAGGTTGTAGAGTGGAAACTTTCGATTCTTCAATTTCTTCCTGGTGGAGTTTTGTTTCGAAGTTGGTCAATCGCGGTTTTTTTAGTGGTACCATGTTGGCTGTGGTCGGTTGTTGCCGCGATGGTGATGTTCTTCCTTTCTTTTCAGATTTCAGGACGTCGAGGCTGGAGAAGCTAGTTAAAACTGCTGCGGTGGTCTCTCTCCCTTCTTGATGCTCTATGATGCTATGCTGCTGTGTGCATACCTTCTGTTAAGCATGGCATAAGCATTGCATGTCCTTTGTTAACGCAGGGCCCAGTTATACCTTTGGAGCTGTTCTAATCTTCGCGCCAAATCAGCCCGGCTTCTTTGTTTAATTTTGGCGGGCTAGATATTTCTTTGTCATATTTTAGCGGGCTCATTAAATGTTAACCTGTCTCGGATGTGTCGATCTTCTGAATCTGTTTCTTGATGGAAATATTAGCTTTGGTATTTGCAGTGTCTGTCTGTGCTTGGGGTTTTCATGCAGGGTGGATGTGCCATTGTTATTATGTATGGGCTAGAATGGTTTTCCAGATCAGGATGATGGTTAGCTATCTCTGGGTTAATTGTTGCTATGTTAAGGTCTCCTGGGGAGAAGGGTTTTCGAGTATCCACAATTCTCCAGACAATTTGCTTTAGTTTCAATACCCCAGACAGCTTCAATACTCAAAACTGGCTTTTTGAACGATAGTTCCTTTAGTTCTTAGCCCTGCGCACACAAACTCAACCTGCTGTGTAAAATCCCAAAGTTCGTAGTTTCTTCCATGTGCACTTTAGGATCTCAAACTTTCTGGTAGATGGTTCCAAATTAAATTTCCTTTCCAATGAGTCCGAACACTGGGGGGGGGTTTCCCACGAATTTTGCAACCCTTCACCCGCAATGGCATCAAGCATGTCAAGTCTGCTCCGTTTATGCCCGCGTCTAACGGTCAAGCGGAGCGGGCAGTTCAAACAATCAAGCAGAGTATGAAATGCATGACGGACGGCTCCCTGCAGACCCGCTTGTCTCGCATTCTGCTTTGTTACCGGACGCGACCCCATTCGCTCACCGGGGTTCCCCTGGCAGAATTGTTAATGAAGAGAGCCCTCAAAACCAGGCTCTTCCTAGTCCACCCGGATCTTAATGATCACGTGGAAACCCAACGACACCGGCAGAACATGTACCACGATCGCGCGGCTGTTTCACGTGACATTTATGTTAGCGACCCTGTGTTTGTCCTGAATTACGGTCATGGTCCCAAGTGGGTTGCTGGCACTGTTTTGGCCAAGGAAGGGAATAGGGTGTTTATAATCAAACTGTTAAATGGCCAAACGTGCAGAAAGCATTTAGATCTGACCAAATTGCGATTTACTGACAACCAGGAACGACTTGAAGAGGACATCACCATCGACGATCCACCAACACACACCCAACCAGCAATCGACCTCACTGTCAATCATGAGGATGAACCCACCATTCCTGACAGTCCGATCAGACCAGCCGCGGTGCAGTGCATCAATGGTCCGGAGAACTTACACATGCCAGGGTTTGAACTTAGACGATCAACCAGGGAGCGAGGGGCTCCGGATCGCCTCAACTTGTAAATAACTTGTACCGAAGACTTTGCGGGGAGTGATGCTATGTATGTAACTATGTAATACTTGCCACCAGAGGGTGCGACTGTTGGAGTCCTAATGGTCACCTACACACACGTGCAGGGCCAATATAAAAGCTTGGCTGCCATGTTATTTAGGCACTCTGGAGTTGTAATAAAGAAGACTAAGGTCACACTAAGTTTAGCTCACAGTACTCAGCCTCATGGAGTTCTTCTATACTCAACAACACCCTCAAAGCCTCCCTGATAAAGTGCAACATCCCCACCGACACCTGGGAGTCCCTGGCCAAAGACCGCCCTAAGTGGAGGAAGTGCATCCAGGAAATGTTGAGCATCTCGAGTCTCATTGCCGAGAGCATGCAGAAATCAATCGCAGGCAGCGGAAAGAGCGTGCGGCAAACCAGTTCCACCCACCCCTTCCCTCAACGCCTATCTGTCCCACCTGTGACAGGGACTGTGGTTCTCGTATTGGACTGTTCAGCCACCTAAGGACTCATTTTTAAGAGTGGAAGCAAGTCTTCCTCGATTTTGAGGGACTGCCTATGATGATGATGATTGTGTCATGCAACGTTGTCAATCTCTGCTCTCTGCACATTAGCCACCATAGCCCACCATCCATCCACTGAAGCTGGTGGAAACCAGCAATTACTCTAAGTCCTTTGTATTTTCAAGGTCAGGAATTTTCTACTTGCCCACTGTCATCGTTGGGCATACTTTCTCTATATCCTATGACGAGGCCTGTTACGTCCAATGAACATTCAAGTTGGTATGGTAATGCTTTTATTTCAGACTCTTTGGAACATTCTCTCTGGATACATAAGAGTGTCAGCCGTGGCTCCATTGGTAGCACCCTCGCATCTGAATCGGAAGTTTGTGGGTTCATTGTCCCACTCCAGGTACCTGAGCACAAAGATCTAGGCTGGCACTCCAGTGCAGTACTGAGGGAGTGCTGCACCGTCTTTCGGTGGATGTAAAAGATCCCATGGCACTATTGTGAAGAAGAGCAGGGGAGTTATCCCTGGTGTCCTGGCCAGTATTTATCCCCTCAACCAACATCACTAAAACATATTATCTGGTCATTATCACATTGCTGCTTGTGGGAGTTTGTAGTGTGCAAATTGGCTGCCGCATTTCCTATATTACAACACTTCATTGGCTGTAAAGCATTTTGGGATGTCCAGTGGTCATGAAAGACGCCATATAAATGCAGTCTTTCTTTTCTTTTATAGCATTCAGTTGAAGAGGAGACCCTGATGCTTGCTCCCATCAGGGGGCCCTCTTAACAATATGTAAGTATAATACATATCAAGGCTATGGCTGGGTTTATAGGAGGCCCGCACTCAGAAAATCCTTAATATGCCAATAATACTGTACATTTTGCATCACATTGAAGCTGAAACCAGTTTAGGTTTGGGTATCTACTGTGAAACCACTTGCAGGCAGTCGGTGAATGCCAGCAGAGATATCATTTCAACCAATGCAAAATAAGCGTTTATTTTTATAGTTCCCAGGCCTCTGCTGAATTGTCCTTATCTTGTTAGTCTCAGTAAAGTGCTAACAGGACAGTCACCCCTCAGTAAATTAACCATTGTCACCAGCAGTTAGGATGTTAATGGGCAGAGCTCTGTTTGTGCTTTTCTCAGCGCTACCCTTTCCTGAGCAGTAAATGATGTGGAGCAGGCAGTACTTCAAAGTGGGTCCCAGTGTCAAACGGAACATGCAGTTTAAAGACATCATTTTCCTTAATTATCAAGAAATCATTACTGCACTAATGATCATATTACAAGATAATAATCTGACCTGACTTGACTTCACCTATCCATATTAGCTGTACCCCTCTTGAATTCAAGCTAAGTGTTTGATTGATTTTTATTCATTACTTTGGAACTAATTACCTCCAAACTTTGGTTGCTCCAATTGAAAAAAATTCACAATAAAAGTATAAGTTGTGTGACTGTGTGTGCTTGCTGACTTGAATCACTACCCTTCCATTCCCAAGCTTCAGATGGTGAGCTTCTACTTGAAGTGTTTAAACGTGTTATGTGATTGCATATGTACCTAGCAGAGAGAATTGAGTTCTGCAGTTATTACTGTCATTCATTAAAAAAGATGTAGGCTGAGGGATAGAGGATTAACATGAATCCGGCTCTTGAATAAAAACACAAATATATTGGTTGTTTAAATGAACTGATTTATCTTCAATATTATTCAAATTTAGCTACACAGACGCACGTACAAATTACTAGTGATTTATTCACACACACATGCACGCATACACACAAAACACTAGTGATTTATTCACACACACATGCACGGATACACACAAAACACTAGTGATTTATTCACACACACATGCACGCATACACACAAAACACTAGTGATTTATTCACACACACGTGCACACATACACAAAACACTAGCAATTTATTCACACACACACACACACAAAACACTCGTGATTTACTCTCACACACACACACACAGACAAAACACTAGTGATTTATTTCCCTCCAGTGTTTGCCTGCCTCCTCTTCCAGGCAGGATGCTTGAGGCAGGGAGGGTTTTATCTGATGTGAGCCCTGAAGCAGGGGCCAGACTGCTTGCTATCTGCCCAGTTCCAAGAGGAGGCAAATGTTACTTGTTCCAATCGACATCACTGTGTTCGTATCTGTGGTGTCCCTGCATCGTACTACAAACTCACACGAGGCATGTACTGCAGACACAGTCAGTACTTGACATAGAAACATAGAAAAATAGGTGCAGGAGTAGGCCATTCGGCCCTTCAAGCCTGCACCGCCATTCAATAAGATCATGGCTGATCATTCGTTCAGTACCCCTTTCCTGCTTTCTCTCCATACCCCTTGATCCCCTTAACCATAAGAGCCATATCTAACTCCCTCTTGAATATATCCAATGAACTGGCATCAACAACTCTCTGCAGCAGGGAATTCCACAGGTTAACAACTCTCTGAGTGAAGAAGTTTCTCCTCATCTCAGTCCTAAATGGCCGACCCCTTATCCTAAGACTATGCCCCTGGTTCTGGACTTCCCCAACATCGGGAACATTCTTCCCGCATCTAACCTGTCCAGTCCCGTCAGAATCTTATATGTTTCTATGAGATCCCCTCTCATTCTTCTAAATTCCAGTGAATAAAGGCCCAGTTGATCCAGTCTCTCCTCATATGACAGCCCAGCCATCCCTGGAATCAGTCTGGTGAACCTTCACTACACTCCCTCAATAGCAAGAACGTCCTTCCTCAGACTAGGAGACCAAAACTGAACACAATATTCCAGGTGAGGCCTCACTAAGGCCCTGTACAACTGCAGTAAGACCTCCCTGCTTCGATATTCAAATCCCCTAGCTATGAAGGCCAACATACCATTTGCCTTCTTTACCGCCTGCTGTACCTGCATGCCCACTTTCAGTGACTGATGAACCATGATACCCAGGTCTCATTGCACCTCCCCTTTTCCTAGTCTGCCGCCATTCAGATAATATTCTGCCTTCGTGTTTTTGCCCCCAAAATGGATAACCTCACATTTATCCACATTATACTGCATCTGCCATGCATTTGCCCACTCACCTAACCTGTCCAAGTCACCCTGCAGCCTCTTAGCATCCCCCTCACAGCTCACTCCGCCACCCAGTTTAGTGTCATCTGCAAACTGGAGATATTACACTCTATTCCTTCATCCAAATTGTTAATGTATATTGTAAAGAGCTGCGGTCCTAGCACTGAGCCCTGCAGCACTCCACTAGTCACTGCCTGCCATTCTAAAAAGGACCCATTTATCCCGACTCTCTGCTTCCTGTCTGCCAACCAGTTCCCTATCCACGTCAGTATATTACCCCCAATACCATGTGCTTTGATTTTGCCCAACAATCTCTTGTGCGGGACCTTGTCAAAAGCCTTTTGAAAGTCCAAATACACCACATGCACTGGTTCTCCCTTGTCCACCCTGCTAGTTACATCCTCAAAAAATTCCAAACGATTCGTCAAGCATGATTTCCCTTTCATAAATCCATGCTGACTTGATCCAATCCTGTAACCGCTTTCCAAATGCACTGCTCTTTCGTCCTTCATGATCGATTCCAACATTTTCCCCACTACTGATGTCAAGCTAACCGGTCTATAATTACCCGTTTTCTCTCTCCCTCCTTTTTTAAAAAGTGGTGTTACATTAGCTACCCTCCAGTCCATGGGAACTGATCCAGAGTCGATAGACCGTTGGAAAATGATCACCAATGCAAACACTATTTCTAGGGCCACTTCCTTGAGCACTCTGGGATGCAGACTATCAGGCCCTGGGGATTTATCGGTCTTCAATCCCATCAATTTCCCTAACACAATTTCCCACCTAATAAGGATATCCTTCAGTTCCTCCTTCTCACCAGGCCCACTGTCCCCTAGTACCTTCGGAAGGTTATTTGTATCTTCCTTCGTGAAGACAGAACCGAAGTATTGGTTCAATTGGTCTGCCATTTCTTTGTTCCCCATTATAATTTCATCTGAATCCGACTGCAAGGGACCTACGTTTGTCTTTACTAATCTTTTTCTTTTCACATATTTATAGAAGCTTTTGCATCAGTTTTTATATTCCCTGCAAGCTTCCTCTCGTACTCTATTTTCCCCCTCTTAATTAAACCCTTAGTCCTCCTCTGTTGAATTCTAAATTTCTCCCAGATTTGTTGCTTTTTCTTGCCAATTTAACACTATCCTTAATTTCCTTTGTTAGCCAGGTTGAGCCACCTTCCCAGTTTTATTTTTACTCCAGACAGGGATGTACATTTGCTGAAGTTCATCCATGTGATATTTAAATGTTTGCCATTGCTTATCCACCGTCAACCCTTTTAGTATCGTTTGCCAGTCTATTCTAGCCAATTCACGCCTCATACCATCGAAGTTACCTTTCCTTAAGTTCAGGACCCTAGTTTCCGAATTAACTTTGTCACTCTCCACCTTAATAAGGAATTCTACCATATTATAGTCACTTTTCCCCAAAGGGCCTCGCACAACAAGGTTGCTAATTAGTCCCTTCTCATTACACACTACCCAGTCTAGGATGGCCCGCTCCCTGGTTGGTTCCTCGACATATTGGTCTAGAAAACCATCCCTAATACACTCCAGGAAATCCTCCTCCACCGCATTGCTACCAGTTAGGTTAGCCCAATCAATATGTAGATTAAAGTCGCCCATGATAACTGCTGTACCTTTATTGCACACATCCCTTATTTCTTGTTTGATGCTGTCCCCAACCTCACTACTACTATTTGGTGGTCTAAACACAATACCCACTAGCGTTTTCTGCCCTTTGGGATTCCGCAGCTCAACCCATACCGATTCCACATCATCCAGGCTAATGTCCTTCCTTACAATTGCATTGATTTCATCTTTAACCAGCAACGCCAACCCGCCTCCTTTTCCTTTTTGTCTATCCTTCCTAAATATTGAATACCCTTGGATGTTGAGTTACCAGCCTTGGTCACCCTGGAGCCATGTCTCCGTGATGCCAGTCACATCATATCCGTTAACTGCTATCTGCGCAGTTAATTCATCCACCTTATTCCGAATACACCTCGCATTGAGGCACAGAGCCTTCAGGCTTGTTTTTTTAACACACTTTGCCCCTTTAGAATTTTGCTGTAATGTGGCCCTTTTTGTTTTTTGCCTTGGGTTTCTCTGCCCTCCACTTTTACTGTTCACCTTTCTATATTTTGCTTCTGCCTCCTTTTTATTTCCCTCTGTCTTCCTGCATAGGTTCCCATCCCCCTGCCATATTAGTTTAACTCCTCCCCAACAGCACTAGCAAACACTCCCCCTAGGATATTGATTCCGATCCTGCCCAGGTGCAGGTCATCTGGTTTGTAATAGTCCCACTTCCCCCAGAACCGGTTCCAATGTCCCAGGAATTTGAATCCCTCTCTTCTGCACCACTCCTCAAGCCACGTATTCATCTGAGCTATCCTACAATTCCTACTCTGACTAGCACGTGGCACTGGTAGCAATCCTGAGATTACTACTTTTGAGGTCCTACTTTTTAATTTAGCTCCGAGCTCTCTAAATTCGCCTCATAGGACCTCATCCCGTTTTTTACCTATGTCATTGGTACCTATATGCACCATGAAGACTGGCTGTTCACCCTCCCTTTTCAGAATGTCCTGCACCCGCTCTGAGACATCCTTGACCCTTCCACCAGGGAGCAACATATCATCCTGGAGTCTCGGTTGCGGCCGCAGAAACACCTATCTATTCCCCTTACAATTGAATCCCCTATCACTATCGCTCTCCCACACTTTTTCCTGCCCTCCTGTGCAGCAGAGCCAGCCATGGTGCCATGAACTTGGCTGCTGCTGCTCCCCCTGATGAGTCATCCCCCTCAACAGTACTCAAAGCGGTGTATCTGTTTTGACCTTAACCTTTATTCCCAGGACCAAGGAGTACTGACCCTGAGTGGAACCTCCCCTTTTATACCTGGGAACCCAGGTGAGGAGTGTCTCCCAAAAGTTCACCCCCTGTGGTCAGGGTGTGCATTTCTAGGGCATAAGTACAGTGTACAGGAGTTGCATGAAGGTTACAGTTACATGAAGATTACCGTTGCATGATGGTTAAATACATGACATCACCTCCCCCCTTACGCCTTTTTGTGTCAAAGGTTAAGTCTTTCAGGTGGTCGACGCTCTCTCGTGGAGCGCCGCAGTTGTGGCTCTGGTGGCTGAACCTCAGCACGCGTCTCTGTCACCTGAGGTGATTCCGGCCTGTCCGGGCTGGCCGCAGGGACTGTGCATGCTGTGGATTGTCCTCGTTGCTTGTCCACTGGCAGTGGTGTGGGTGACATCTCATGCTCTTCTTCAGGTTCCTCCGTGTCTATGCTGAACCTTTTCTTTACTTGGTCCAAGTGGTTGCGACATATCTGCCCATTGTTTAGTCTGACCACTATGACCCTATTCCCTTCTTCGCCAATTACTGTGCCCTCAAGCAACTTGGGTCCCAAAGCATGGTTAAGAACAAATACCGGGTCATCCATTTCTATACACCTCCCCCTTGAGTTTCGATCATCGAACTCGGTTTGGAACTAGCGCTTGCCCTCAACAATGTCTGCAGGGCTGGGTGAATGAGGGACAGCCGCGTTTTAAGCGTGCGTTTCATGAGGAGTTCCGCTGGCGGAATTCCCGTGAATGAGTGCGGGCGGGACTTGTAGGCCAGCAGGAGGCGCGATAGGCGGTATTGAATGGAGGGTCCTTGGATGCGTAGCATGCCCTGTTTTATGACTTGGATTGTACGTTCCGCCTGGCCATTGGAAGCCGGCTTGAACGGTGCTGTCCGGACGTGTTTAATACCATTCCCTGACATAAACTCCTGGAATTCATGGCTGATGAAACATGGGCCATTGTCGCTGACCAGGATGTCCAGCAAGCCGTGGGTCACGAAAATCGTACGCAGACTCTCCATGGTGATGGATGTCGTGGACGAGTTTAATATGATGCACTCGATCTATTTCGAGTATGCATCGACAACGATCAGGAACATTTTCCCCATGAACGGGCCCGCATAGTCTACGTGAATGCGTGACCATGGTCTGGTGGGCCAGGGCCACGGGCTGAATGGGGCCTCCCTGGGGGCATTACTAAGCTGGGCACACGTCGTGCACCTGCGAACCCAGTGTTCCAGGTCTGAGTCAATCCCCGGCCACCAGAAATGTGACCGGGCAATGGCCTTCACTAACACGATGCCAGGGTGTTCACTGTGGAGTTCCCTGATGAACGCTTCCCTGCCTTTCTGGGGCATGATTACCCGGCTGCCCCGTAGCAGGCAGTCGGCTTGGATTGAGAGCTCATCCATCCGTCACTGAAACGGTCTGACCTCCTCGAGGCACGCCCTGTGTGTGGGCGCCCAATCCCCAGTCAGGACACATTTCTTTATCATGGATAGGAGGGGGTCTCTGTTGGTCCAGAGTTTGATCTGGCGGGCTGTGATGGGGGAGCCTGCGGTGTCAAAAGCCTCAAACGACCATGACCATCTCAGCGCTTTGCTCCGCTGCCCCCTCGGTGGTGACCAGTGGAAGCCTGCTGAGCACGTCAGCACAATTTTTGGTGCCTGGCTGGTGCCGTATGGTGTAGTCATACGCAGCCAGCGTGCGAGCCCATCGCTGTATGCGAGCTGACGCATTGGCATTGACAGCCTTGCCGTCGGACAACAGGGATGTTAACGGCTTGTGGTCCGTCTCTAGCTCGAACCGTCTACCGAAAAGGTACTGGTGCATCTTTTTCACACCGTAAACACAAGCGAGTGCTTCCTTTTCGACCATGCTGTATCCACGCTCTGCCTGAGAGAGTGACCTTGAGGCATAAGCCGTTGGAGTCGGCCGTCGTCATTACCCTGCTGCAACACACACCCAACCCCGTAGGACGATGCATCGCACGTTAAAACCAGTTTTTTACAGGGGTCATACAAAGTCAACAGTTTGTTAGAACACAGCAGGTTCCTCGCCTTATTGAAAGCCCGTTCTTGACAGTCCCCCCCAAAGCCATTCACAACCTTTACGCAGGAGCATGTGTAACGGCTCCAACAATGTGCTTAAATTCGGCAGAAAGTTCCCGAAATAGTTCAAAAGTCCCAGGAATGATCGCAACTCCGATGTGTTGCTGGGCCTGGTCACCCGGCGGATCGCCTCCGTTTTTGATTCAGTGAGCCGGATCCCATCTGCGGCAACCCTCCTGCCCAAAAACTCGACCTCTGGGGCCAAAAACACACACTTGGCCTTTTTCAGCCACAAGGCTACCTGGTCCAGTTGGCGTAGCACCTCCTCCAGGTTGTGGAGGTATTCCTCGATGTCTCGACCCGGTATAAGGATGTCGTCTTGGAATACGATTGTTCCAGGAATGAATTTGAGCAAGCTTTCCATGTTCCGCTGAAAGATAGCTGCCACTGAACGAATGCCAAACGGACACTTGTAGATAAATAATCCTTTGTGCGTCGTGATGGTGGTCAGAAGCTTGGAGTCTTCAGCCAGTTCCTGAGTCATGTAGGCCGAAGTGAGGTCCAGCTTCGTGAACAGCTTGCCACCTGCCAGCGTGGCAAAAAGGTCCTCCGCTCTCGGGAGCGGGTATTGGTCTTGCAGCGACACTCGGTTGATGGTGGCTTTGTACTCGCCACAAATCCTGACCAAGCCATCTGCTTTAAGGACAGGAATGATGGGACTTGCCCAGTCGTTGAATTCAACGGCCGAAATTATGCCCTCTCTGAGCAGCCTGTCCAATTTACTTTCAATTTTCTCACGCATCACATACGGCACCGCTCTGGCTTTGTGGTGCACTGGTCTGGCGTCCGGAGTGATGCGCATCACTACTTTAGTGCCCTTGAACGTTCCAACATCAGGCTGAAACAGTGACCCAAATTTTTATAGGACTTGTGAGCATGAACTTCGCTCCACAGATGAAATGGCGTGCACATCCCCCCATTTCCAATTCATCTCGGCGAGCCAACTCCTCCCCATGAGCGCAGGGCCATTCCCCGGGACGATCCAGAGTGGCAGCCGGTTCTGTGATCCATTATGTGTTACCACCAAGTTTGCACTGCCTACCACTGGGATGATCTCTTTGGTGTATGTCCGTAGCTGCGTGTCAATGCGTTCCAGTTTGGGCCTGCTAGCTCTGTGTGGCCACAGTCTCTCAAATTGTTGGGCACTCATAAGTAACTGGCTAGCTCCCGTATCCAGCTCCATGTGCACCGGGATGCCATTCAATAAAACTTTCATCATCATGGGTGGCATTTTAGTGTATGAGCTGTGGACATAAGCCACGTGAACCCGCTGAACTTCAGCATCCATGGCTTTTCCCCAGGCATCATCCTGCATTACAGACACCTCGTCTGGTTCCTCTGTCTCGCAGATTAGCCTCGCCACAACCTTTTTGCACATCCTGGCCAAGTGTCCACTGACGTTACATATCCTACAGGTATATTGCTGGAACCTGCAGTTTTTCGTAGTATGTCTACCCCCCGCATCTCCAGCATGAGCTGAGATTGTTGTTAACAAAGGGACTGTTACCAGGCATTCCTCTCTGATTGCCCATTTGGTTGTTTCTAAGCACTCTGATGGTGGGTGTTAATGGTCCCATCGCGGGACGCATTGTTCCTCGTGATGGCGTGAATTGCCGATCCCCTTTCCATTGTCCCTGTTGCGGGCCCACCCTAGAGTCTGTTGCTGTCTGGGTGGTTTTGAAATGCCCTTGCCTGCCTGCGGGGTCCCTAGCCGTGTTCACAATGTTAACTCCCTGGTCCATCGCCACGTTGGGACCAGGACTGCGCGCGTAAATTAGCTTGGTCTCCTCTTCCCCTACCATGACGGTCTGAGCTATCAACGCCGCCTCTCCTAAAGTCAAGTCCTTGGCCTCTATGAGCTTCCTGAAAATCCCGGCATGATTAATGCCCTCAATGAAAAAGTCCCTTAACATCTCCCCCCTGCAGGTGTCTGTGAACTTACAGAGACTGGCCAAGCGCCGCAGGTCAGCAACGAAGTCCGAGATGTATTGTCCCTCCCGACGCCGGTGTGTGTAGAACCGGTGCCGGGCCATGTGTACGCTACTCGCCGGCTTGAGATGCTCACTGATCAGCTGGCTGAGCTCTTCAAAGGACTTGTCCGCTGGCTTTTGGGGTGCGAGCAAGTCTTTCATCAGCGCAAACGTCTGTGGTCCGCAGCTGGTCAGTAGATGCGCCCTTCGCTTGTCAGCCGCTGTCGCTCCCAGCCAGTCCTTCGTGACAAAGCTCTGCTGGAGTCTTTCCACTAAGTCGTCCCAGTCCTCACCCACACAGTAACTTTCCTCTGTGCTACCGGTGGCCATCCTCGTGGTTCGGTGATTCCCGTTTCTCGTCGCCAAATGTGGTGTCCCTGCACCGTCCTACAAACTCACACAAGGCATGTACTGCAGACACAGTCATTACGTGACCTTAACCTTTATTCCCAGGACCAAAGAGCTCTGACCCTGGGTGGGACCTCCCCTTTTATACCTGGAATCCAGGTGAGGAGTGTCTCCCACAAGTTCACCCCCTGTGATCAGGGTGTGCATTTCTAGGGTATAAGTACAGTGTACAGGAGTTGCATGAAGGTTACAGTTACTTGAAGATTACCGTTGCATGATGGTTACATACATGACAGTATCTAAGTTGGGAAATAGTAAGCCTGCACTCCTAAACACTCAGTGCCATTCCACGGTGGATTTGGGGCAGCTAAGTGCTCGATGGAACAACCTGATAGCGAGCGTTTGTTTCCATTACTAACAGTGATCTGTTGACTTCAACTTGCAGTACTGACAAATCAAGACAGTAACTGGAATATTTTGGATCAGTCCAAGAAGGTTGTTATGATTCTTCCAATTTCGAATTGCCAAGCACAGTTGAATGCTATAAAGAGTGAACAAACAGATGCTAGAGTTTTACAGCATTTCTGATTTTCAGTAAGAACAGAAACCTATTTCAAAAATGCTGGATTCATAAATTAAGACCCTTTTATAGTGTAAATACAGATCCCTATTCATGGATTTTAGAGAACGTGGTATGCAGAGAGTGATATGCACTAGTTAAAGGATTATTGTGGAACATTGCTATCTGGTTAGTGGGAAGCATGATTTACTACAATACTCATTAAAGGGTTACTGTCACCTAATAATTGTCATCTAGTAAAATCTATTTTTTTTATGTTGAAGAAAAGTTAACTGAAAAACAGTTTTGCAAAATTAGTGTCCGCTGCAAAACATAGGCCAGTAATCAGATTACAAAGCAAGTTACTCCTGACTCATCCAGAAATGTAGCTTGACCCAAGAGCTTGTCAATACTATGGTTTTAATTTCAGTCTAGCTCGTAGAACTAGGAGGGATTGTGACTTTAACTAAATACATCTAAGTGATAGCCAATTACCTTCTGAAAATGTATTATTAATATGATAGTGTGCATTGTTGACACTATTATTAAGTAAGTAGATTTATAATAAGTGTAGCATTTTTTTTCTCTGCACTCTTGTGAAAAAGCCTTTGAATGGTATAGTATCTATCTGTATTAATCCAGGACAGGGGTTTAATGCAGTCCGTTTGAGAAAGCAGTGAATCTAACTTCAATGTCTCGGCTACCCATTAGAGAAATCCAATAATGTAATAATGTATTTTCTGTTAACCAGCTTGTCGCTCTTAATGGCAATACAAAAGTGGAATAATAGAAACTTAATTGAAAATGAAATCTCTGGATGGCGTGATAGAAATAGGAGTGTAAATATTAGGGAGAGGTACAGTCTGTGATAATCGAATATTTCGAGGATTGCCAACTCTGGAGGTAATCCTGGAGGAGACGTCTGATCACAAAATGCTTGCTCATAGTTTGCATCATAGAATCATGAAAAGGGATGTGATACAAGAGACATCGATCTTTCTAGGTCATCTCCCTCAAACAAACAAAAGTCTAAAAACACAATATTCACATGTACGTTGACAACATGTAGCGCAACTTCACCACTGTCTCTGATTTGTCCCACTTTTTCTCCAATATCCTTACTGGATGAGCAGAAATTTCCTTCAACTAAATATTGGGACAACCCAAGGCATTGACTTCAGTTCCCACCACAAACTCCGTTCCCTAGCCACTGACTCCAACCCTCTCCCTAGCCACTGTCTGAGGTTGAAACAGACCATTCACAATCCTAGTGTTGCATTTAACCCCGAGATGAGATTTCGACCACATATCCGCTCCATCACCAAGACTGCCTATTTCCACTTCCATAACATTGCTCGACTTTGCCCCTGCCTCAGCTCACCGGCTGCTGAAACCCTTATCCATGTCTTTGTTACCTCTAGACTCGACTATTCCAGTGTTCTCCTGGCTGGCCTCCCAACTTCCACCCTACATAAACATAAGAACATAAGAAATAGGAGCAGGAGTAGGCCATTTGGCCCCTCGAGCCCGCTCCGCCATTTAATAAGATCATGGCTGATCTGATCATGGACTCAGTTTCACTTCCCTGCCCGCTCCCCATAACCTTTTGCTCCCTTATCACTCAAAAATCTGTCTATCTCTGCCTAAAATATATTCAATAACCCAGCCTCCACAGCTCTCTCAGGCAGAGAATGCCATAGATTTACAACTCTCTGAGAGAAGAAATTCTTCCTCATCTCAGTTTTAAATGGGAGGCCCCTTATTCTGAGAGTAGGGGCTAGACTTTCCACTTTTTTTGCAGCGTCCATTTTAACGCTGAGTTGAGGTATAACGCCCAGATATCGCCCATTTAGCAACAAAATGGAAACTAACACCCATGTATCGCTCACTTATTGGCCAGCGTTACTTTCGGCATGCAGTTAACGCCGAGAAGTAATAATACCGCCCGCCCACTTTTTTTTGCCGTAAAGATCAGAATGGGTGAAACTAACGTCCATAATATCGCCGAGCATTACTTTCGGCACCTCGCCTACATATCGTCGAAAATATCGCTCGCCAAAAAAACCACTGAAAAAAAGATGCTCTCATCTGAACTAAACCCAGCAGTATGGACGCCATTTTGTAAATCGGAGGTCGGTTCATATAAAAACTTCAACTTCTGGGGAATTTTGATGTACTCAGGAGGTCTTTTAAAGTGATTTGAACATTTGAACAAACATCTTATCATACTGTGGACGATTTGAATTTATTTTAGGTGTTTTAGTAGGTAAATTTATTGTTTGTGAACAATAGATATAATACTGATTATGATTGTAATGAGGCCTGTAATTTCGCAGCCTGTCTTGATGACCATGCACGTGCTGCAGACTAGAGATGGCAGAAGGTATATTCAAGAGCATTATGTGCCCAATCAAAGAGGTGGCAGACTGAGGAGGAGGGCGAAAACTTACACCCCACGCACTTACAGGGAGAAGCGGTCTTACCTGAACTTGTCTGATAACATGTGCCTTAAGAGACTGCGTTTTTGGAAAGAGGTTATCAGTGAGATATGCCAGCTCATCAGGGAAGATGTGCAGCCTGCCTGCACCATCAGGACTGCACTGTCCGTTGAGGTCAAGGTCACTGCGGCACTTGCCTTCTACACATCGGGTTCCTTTCAGGCCTCAGCTAGCGACATTTGCGCTATATCTCAGCATGCCACACATTGCTGCATTCGACAGGTGACTGAGAGGGCTCTAGGATTCTCCAGAATTGCAAACTTCCCCAAGGTGCAGGGAGTAATAGACTGTATGCACATCTGCATGCGGGCACCTTTTCAGGATGCAGAGGTATTTCGGAACCGAAAGGGATTCCACTCCCTGAATGTGCAACTCATTGTCAACCACCAGCAAATTATAATGGCAGTAAATGCAAAATTTCCGGGCAGCATCCATGATGCTCACATCCTGCGTGAGAGCGCTGTATCTGACATGTTTACCAGTCAGCCACAAGGTCAATGCTGGATGCTTGGTGACAAAGAATATGGCCTCACCACCTGGCTGATGACCCCCTTATGTAACACCCAGACAGATGCCAAGAAGCGATACAACAAGAGCCACAGAGCCACATGCAATATTGTCGAGAATACCATTGGAGTACTTAAGCAGCGCTTCAGATGCCTGGACCACTCAGGAGGTGAGTTACAATACCACCCTAAGAAGGTAGCTCAATTCGTGGTGGTGTGCTGCATGCTGCACAATTTGGCTATCAGGAGGGGACAAGAATTGCCAGAAGGGACTGCCGGTCCACCTCAGGAGGGAGAGGAAGAGAAGGATGAGGAGGTGGACGCTGACCTCGGGCCAGACAATCAGGCTGACGATGAAACCATGCCCCCGCCCCCATCTAGACCACAGGAAGGGGCCTGTGGTGGCTACATAGCTATAAGACTCTTACGACAGCAGCTCATAAATGAGCGCTTTGCTTGAAATAACATTGGTGGTATTTACAAAGCTGCAAGACTGCTGTGTCTGCAGCTCATACATGAATGGTGTGCATTCCCTTGGTGACAGTTAAAGTTTAAGTTGATTCAAGTGACGTTGAATTATCCCCTTTCATGTTAAGGAATCACCAGTTTGTAACGGTGCAGCTATCTGAGCCAATGCTTAACAAGGCTATGTTAAATAAAAAACATTTAATGAGAACATTTGTATAAAATCATAATTATAACTGTAAAAAACACTCTACCTCACCCTACAACAAATTTATAATATTTATATCATTCATTAAATCTTTAACATTTCCAACAACACTTCATAAACATAGAACACAAATGCAAAAAAACAAGGAACCGCCCTCCCCCCAAACCTCCAAACAAAATAGCAACCACAACATAAAAATACTGTGACCAGTACAATTCCTGTGGCCATGTACCTCACTTTCCTTTCCCCCCTCCCTGCTTCTCCTCCCCACCTCTACCCCTTTCCCTTCCCCTCCTGACTCCAAGCAGCCTTGCCGAGGAGCTCCTCAGGTGTTGCTTCATTGGGGGAACGACGGCAGAACCGCTGGTTGGCCGGATATGGGAGAGGATAGTCCCGAGGTCAGAACGTACTCCGAGCCAGAAGCCAGATCTTTCTCCTGGCTCTCATGTGTCGTTGGCAATGGGGGTGCAGCACCTTGGGGTGCAGTGCCACGCTCTGGAACCACTGGGAAGCCTCTGCCACCAGTGTTGCTGGCTATCACCTCCAGGGCCTCCGCCATCCGCGGCATGTACTCGCTCATGGTGGTGGACATGCAGGCCATCTGTTGGACTATGCCCCCCATTGTCTGTAGGATCTGCCGACCTATATCAACGCTCCTCCTGGACAAGTGTACCATGTCTCCGCTAAGATCTGCCGCTTTTAGATCTGCAGCGTCGAACCAATCTCCGCGTGGTCGGCGCCGTCCTGGAGACTCCTCAGGTGCCCTGCTGCAAGGTGCTTGGGCCCAGTACCTCCACGTTGGAGGAGGAAATGACCGCAAGAGCACTAGATTTCATGGGTGTCGACTGCATTATGGAGCTTGGCAATGCAGGCTCCTCGAAGTCCGCACTGTCATCCGTGGAAAAGGCATCCTGCAGTTCCACGGATCAGAATCGGGGCTCCTCAGCACGAGATGCACGATCGTCCGGTGAGTCCGGCCCCGCACCCCGACCTTCTGGGCTCGGTGGTGTTGCATGGGGCTGCGCTGTTGGCTGAGCTATAAAACATAAATGAGGTTTTTAGAGGAGAAGGGGGTGCGAGGGTCACAAGGTGATTCCAACACTACACAAAGCATATGCACAAAAAAAGCACCACCACTATCAAAATCATCACAGATTTCACATTTCATGACCATCACCAAATTCTGCATTGCAATGATTCTCATGAGGCCATCATTATTTAGAGAACACTTTTATCAATCATCTATCATGTATTATTGGTCAGATATGAGTGGGTGTAGTATCTATTGACTTTACATCACGCAATGGTGTATACTTTACTCACGTGGCATCACATCAGGTTCTGCAGCTGCTTGTGTGGCCGACCAGGGGTGGGTCCCCACTAGTGCCAGCACTTGCTCCTCGATATCGGTGAGCTCGCTGATGACCACCACCCATTCGCCTCTGCTCAGTCCTATTTTTCGAAAGCTTCTTCTGTAAAAGGTAACACCAGCACGGCATGGCATGAGATCATTGTGTGAGATCATTGCTAGGTGCTGTCACAGAGACTGATACAACACTTAACCGACAGATGTAATCATGATTATTATGATAATTCTCATTCTTTACCTAAAGACGTACACCGTAAACACAGGCTTTGAGTAAAACATTCCAGTTACAGGTGCACGACATCACATCTGATTTTAATCAATCGTTACACTTCAATTCAAATTATATAAATATATAAATATAAATATATAAATATATAAGTAAATTATATAAATATATAAGTAAATGTAAATAAATGTAATACTTACTCTGGCGGATCCGACAAGGTCGTTCCAGCGCTTGCGGCACTGGTTGCCCTCACGCACCTTGTTGGTCGCCAATAAAACCACCTCAGCTATGTCAGCCCATATTTTCTGCTAGACCTTTGGGGTGGGCTTCCCATGCCCACCCTGACCCCAGAGTGACTCCACCTCCTGCAGGAGGGAGACATTTGCCTCGTCGGAGAATCTCCTCGCTCGAATGCATCCTCCCAATTGTTCCTCTCCCACCTCACTACTTTCGCCAGCATCCTCAGTCTCCACAGCGTGCTGTGTCGCCTCCTCCATCCCTTCCATTTTAAATATATTTTTTCCGCCAAAAACTCCGTGGGAACAATGTTCTTTGTGCTCACAAGTCTTTTTGCTGCTGGTAAATCTCCCTCCTACCTCCCACAACAGCCAAACAAGCACACAACACACCCACACACGCTTTCCTCTCTGCTCCCTCTCTCTCCTCTTCTGCGCATGTATTGATGACCCCTGACTTCCTGAAACACGGGAAATGACTGTTGCCATAATGTTGTTATGGACAGTGACATTTTACGGCAGAAGGTCAAAAAATTTAACGCTATCGCCCATTTCAGATCACTCGCGGTAATGCCCATTTTATAAAATGGAAAGTTGGGGTTTTGAAAATGGGCGATAATCCGGCGATCTCAAAATCCATATTTACCGCCAACGCTGGAAATAATGCCCATTTTTTGGCAATCTGCACAAAAGTGGAAAGTCTAGCCCTATGTCCCCTGGTTTTAGTTTCTCCTATGAGTGGAAACATCCTTTCTACATTCACCTTGTCTAGTACCCTCATTATCGTATATGTTTTGATAAGATCACCTCTCATTCTTCTGAACTCCAATGTGTAGAGGCCCAAGCTACTCAACCTATCGTCATAAGTCAACCCCCTCATCTCCGGAATCAACCTAGTGAACCTTCTCTGAACAGCCTCCAATGGAAGTACATCCTCCCTTAAATACGGAGACCAAACTGTAAGCAGTACTCTAGGTGTGGCCTTACCAACACCCTGTATAGTTGTAGCATGACTTCTCTGCTTTTATACTCTATCCCCCTTGCAATAAAGGCCAACATTCCATTTGCCCTCCTGATTACTTGCTGCACCTGCATACTAACATTTTGTGTTTCATGCACAAGGACCCCCAGGGCCCACTGTACTGCAGCACTTTGCAATTTTTCTCCATTTAAATTGTAATTTGCTTTTAATTTTTTCTACCAAAGTGGAAAACCTCACATTTTCCCATATTATACTCCATCTGCCAAATTTTTGCCCGCTCACTTAGCCTGTCTATACCCTTTGCAGATTTTATGTGTCCTCCTCACAATTTGCTTTCCCACCCATCTTTGTATCATCAGCAAACTTGGCTACATTACACTCGCTCCCTTCATCCAAGTCATTAATATAGATTGTAAATAATTGAGGACACAGCACCGATCCCTGCGGCACCCCACTGGTCACTGTTTGCCAACTGGAAACTTGAGCTCATCCAAAACTCTGCTGCCTGTATCCTAATTCACACCGAGTCCCGTTCACACATCACCCCTGTCCTCGCTAACCTACATTTGCCCCTGGTCCCGCAATGCCTCAATTTAAAACTTGTCATCCTTGTTCTAAAATCTCTCCATGGCCTTGCCTCTCCATAGCTCTGTAGCCTCCTAGAACATAACAACATAAGAAATAGGAGCAGGAGTCGGCCATTTGGCCCTCATGCCTGCTCCACCATTTAATAAGATCGTGGCTGATCTGATCATGGACTCATCTCCACTTCCCTACCCGCTCCCCTTAACCCTTTATTCCCTTATCGTTCAAAAATCTGTCTATCTCCATCTTAAATATATTCAATGACCCAGCCCCCACAGCTCTGGGGCAGAGAATTTCACCCTCTGAGAAAATAAATTCCTCTTCATCTCAGTTTTAAATGGACGGCCCCTTATTCTGAGACTATGCCCCCTCGGTTTAGTTTCCCCAATGAGTGGAAATAACCTCTCTGCATCCACCTTGTCGAGCCCCCTCATTATCTCTGGCCCTACAGGCTTTCAAGATCTCTGGACACCTCCCATTCTGTCCTCTTACGCATCCCCAATTTTAATCACTCCACCATTGGTGGCCATGCCTTCAGCTGTCTAGGCCCTGAGGTCTGGAATTCCCTCCCTAAGTATATCTGCCTCTCCACCTCGCTCTCCTCCTTTAACATGCTCCTTAAAACCTACCTCTTTAACCTTGCTTTTGGTCATCTGCCATATAGCTGCTTATATGGCTTGGTCTCCATTTTTGTTTGATATCGCTCCTGTGAAGCACCTTGGGATGTTTTACTCCGTTAAAAATAAATGCAAGTTGTTGTTATTTTCCAAATACTTTTTTATGAAGCCATTGCCTCTTTAAGTTGCATTATTATTATGACATACTGATCAGAATTAAAAGCCATTATAACAGAAGTGTTTCCTCTTAAAATCTGACATCTGATCAGTCAAACTGCAGGTGTCTTAGAGCTGAAGCAGTTTTCTTAGGTGACATGTTGTGACCGATGTGTATTTCAGAATCACATCCTGTAAGGAGTGAGAAGCTAGAAGCCAAATCTCTTAACAGTACTCAGCAATCGTTTACAGTGCTCTTCCAGACCAATATTATCCACTGTGTAGCACATGACAGTGTTAGACCATTACACTGTCGCAGAACTGCAGTCATGAATCTGCTTATAGTATCAGTGTTACACAAACACATTTCATCAGGAGGACTGTGGTCATTAATTTGCATTACCCACTGCCTAAAATGTCACATTATTATACAAGCACATTGCATCAGCCCATTATCCTCAAACCTCGATCTCTGAGAAAGATATGAATGTGCAAGTATTATATTTTAGTTCTGTAAATAAAAATAGCAGACTGACTTTAACATGCAATCTGTATTTTGCAGCAATACAATTAAGTCTTTTTAATGAACATTTCATTAGAATTGAAGAAATCACTCATTCTTGGAGGCATAAGGACATATCATCATGGAGGTAAAAATAGCTGGCTGTGTACAGCAATAGATATTTCACTCAAGCCCTCCAGGAATCCATTCCTAGGGCTCAAAAATAAGGTGCTGAGGGCACAAAATTCGGATCGGTAGCTCCTGTAATTTGGTCGCTACGAGTGCCCTTAGGGGTCTAAAATGGCACCAGTGGCACACGTGCACACTTCTGATGGGAATTGCTGTGGACTGATGATTGGTGAGGGTGAGTGTCCGACGGAAATATGCAGAGTAGGCAGGTCACCACATTCAACATTTTGTAACACTGATTTGACACCGGTGCTGCCATTTTGGAGCGCAGTGCTCCAGCTAATGCCTTCTCTTAAACTCGCACAGCTGAACACACATTCAGCAGCAGGCAGGACACTCCACCAGCACTGTTTAAAGGGAGTATCAACTACTTTCAAGTTCGTCGCTGATTGATTTCTACTGGCTTTTGCTACAATTGTTTTGTACAAACAATTGTACAAGTGTTTGTTGCTTTCTAGAGTTATTTAAAGTTGCTAAAGTCTACAGTGAATGGTGTGGCAGATGCTGAAGGATTTTGTCCTGACTTCAAAGGCTTCTGCACAAACCAGTTGCTCCCAGACATGGGTGCACTAGTCGGAATTTCCCGGCCTACAGCATGAATTGCAGAAGGAATAGAGGTGACGCAGAGCAGGACAACCTGCTGGAAGAGGGAAGAGCATGAGGGGGAGAAGGGCTCTCAGCAGGAGGCCCTATCTGCCCAGGCAATTTTGCTCCCTGAACAAAGCGAGGAACAATGTGTGAGACGTCTGCACTTCACTGAAATCTGTCACCTATTGCAGCCACAACTGCAACCTCAGAGCAGGGCAAGGACCGCATTGCCAATGGCTGTGAAGGTGACCATGAAAATGAACTTTTACATTCATTGGGCTCCTTCCAGGCTGGAGCTGGAGATATTTGCAACATCTCGCAGTTTGCTGTCCACTGTTGCATAAGGGAGGTCACTGAGGCTCTATATTCAAAAAGAGCTGAATACATTTCATTTTCCTCTCGCCAGAGAGCAACAGGCTGAGTGAGCACATGGCTTCATGAGGATTGCAGGCTTCCCCATGGCACAGGTGCCACCGACGGCACGTACGTCACTTTTCAGTTGGCGCAAGTCAACTTCTATATCTACGGCAACCAAAAGGGATTCAACTCCCTCAACGTCCAGCTGGTGTGTGACCATAGGCAGAGAATCATGCAGGTCAATGCCCGGTATCCTGGCAGCAGTCATGGCCTTCATTCTGCGGCAGTCCGCTGTGCCATCTGGTAAACCAAAGTGTGGCTACTGGGTGACAAGGGCTATTCGCTGACGACATGATTCATGACTCCGGTGTGCAACCCATGTACACGTGGGCAGCGTGCATACAACGAAAGCCATGCTGCCACACAAAATGTGATAGAGCAGAACATTGGCATGCTGAAACAACGCTTCCACTGCCTGGACCGTTCTGGAGGAGCCCTGCAGTACTCGGCAGAGCGAGTGTCAAGATTTCTCATGGTCTGCTGCATGCTACACAACTTCACCATCACGAGGGCACAGCCCTTGCCATCAGCTATACAGTGAGCAGCTCAGGAACAGGAGGAGGAGCAGGACGAAATCTGTTTGTGTGATGTGGCTGTCATGGTTGAATAGCTGGTAGTGTATGCAAATTATGAGTTGTGGGTGTGAGACTTGCAATAATGCTAAGTGCTTGAGGGTGAGGTGAAGCTATGAATGTTAGGTATAAGTCATGAATTATCGAGATCGTTGGTAGGTGAGTGATAGGGTTGTGGTGCATTGAGCAGTATATGAGGCTAGTGGTGCAGTTACTAGGATATGGGATTTGAAGATGAATTCACTGACCTTGATCACTCGTGTAAGATCATTGATCTTTTTGCGGCACTGCATCCAGATCCTCGGGACTTGACTCCTGGCATTGACCTCCACAGCTATCTGGTCCCACTGCCTTCTGAGCAATTGCACAGAGGGCCTCCTGGCCCCCTGTGGATATAGCACTTCTCTCCTCCTATCCACCTCCACCAAGGCCTTCCAGTCCAATGTCTGAGAACCTTGGAGCACTCGCCCTCCTATGTTGTGCCATTATACAGTCTTATCCTATGTCTGAATGACTTGTACAAGGACTTCCAACACCTGCTCCAGCCACAATGCACCTCCCCTTTAAGAGGTGCAGGCTGGCTTTAAGTAATGCAGGCTAGCTTTAATTCATGCTTGTCGCTCATGATTTTGGGACCCCTGCAGTTGCTCAATAGCATGGCTGCATGCTACAATCATGGTAAAGAGCAGACAGCACGAAGTTGGCTACTAATCGCCTGGGGAGAATCTGTAATCATTCCAAACCTCTACTAGTGTGATTTACATGGTATGTACTACTCTCAGTCTGAATTACAGCTCTTTTATATGATCGCAAAATCAACATATAGTTTTCTCTGGTGTCATTCGATTCCTTTCCGTATAAATATAATTTGCTTGGTAAATAGATCACAGCAGCAGACTGTACACTGCAGCCTTCCAGAGTTGTCAAGATAGAAATTGATCCTGGGTGGAGACACAAAATGCCGTATCCAAATTATATTTTTTTCTGTATTGCTGATGGGAGTTTAAATGAAATTGCATCAGACTGGGTTGCCAGTGGGTTACAACAATGAACTTTCATCCTCTAGGACCTGGGTTTGAGTCTAGTTCAGACTGATGGGAATGAAAGTATTCTCTCTCTGACTGTCGTGAGACAGGTTAGTTTTACCCTACTGATGATGTGTTGTTACAATAGTAATCCTGCTCAGTACGGGAGGAACCGCAGGTTCAGACATTTGGTGTATGTGCTTGGCTGAGGAGCCAATGGTGCGAAGCTACCATCTGTGGGATTATGACTGAACGCCTCTAAGTCAGAATCCCCCCTAAACGTAACGATACCCTAGCGCCGCGGATCACCGATTGGTGAGCTTGGGATAATTTCAATCCGACTTTACAATACTAACTAAATTGGCACATAACCTTTAATCGTATGTAAAGGAATACCATACCAGCACCACTAGAAGGCGTTCTTCGGGCATCTGCTTAAAGTTGGGGGTGGCCTGTTATGCGCCCCTCGTTAACGCTAACGGTGGGGGGGAGGGGAGAGGGCGCTAAAGTGTTTTCGCCCGGGAGAGGAGGGGTGCTACCGTTTCCCGCGAAATTGCGCGGGAGTTAGCAGAGACACGAAACCAGGAGCGCCGCGCCCCCACTGGTAGCGGCCTGGGCCGCTGCCCCTCTGGCAATGACCATGCGCGGCGACCCCTTTTCGCCCATGCCAGAAATTGGACAGCGCCCAATGTGGCTGCCGAGGGCAATGTCAATGCCAGCCTCGACAGTTGTGAACTGGGCCGCACTCTGCTCGCGGTGCGAAATCTAATGGGGAGGTACGCCTTTTTTTTTGCTGACTTACCGGTCAGGCTTTTCTCTATCGATTTCATGAAGTCCGTGCCACGATCATGCAGCCCGGCACATCAAGAGCCGTGCAGAGCTCGAAGCGTCCTTCCCCTTTAACGGAACATAAGAAGATAAGAAATGGGAGCAGGAGTAGGGAGTCTACCGTGACACGTGTGGTGCTTGGCTTTATGATTTTGGCTGCATGCTCCGGACTATTGTCGCTGACCCTAAGGTCTGGCAAGACAAGGATGGCCGATATGACCTTGAGACTTTCAGTAGTGGCGGGAGACCGCGTGGTCCCCGTGGATCCTGGGCCATGGTATGGAGGCCACGGACCACTGACTGTGTGTAGCCTTCCCTGTCTTTCTTTGCAACATTGCAGGGTTGCCCATAGGGGCCAATCTGATGGGATGAGCAACTCGACTTTGCGACGGATAAGCTGCAGCATCCCTTCTAGCGATTCGCCGTTAGCAGACGATAACGTGGGATCATGGCTGGTCCAGGTCCTAAACTGGGGAGCCGTTACGGTTGGCCCCTCGCTTTCTAGCACTTCCATGACAACGAGCCGGTCTGCGGGCTGCGCCGTTTCCACCC
The DNA here is from genome assembly GCF_044704955.1 of Pristiophorus japonicus. NCBI lineage: Eukaryota > Metazoa > Chordata > Chondrichthyes > Pristiophoridae > Pristiophorus > Pristiophorus japonicus. Next base: position 33,516,943 of record NC_091982.1, on the reverse strand, counting down.
CGGTGGTGGTGCCGTGCTCAGTGCCTGGCCCGTGGCGGACCATGTTACAGTGCACAGACAGTGTTAGATATATTTGAAACAAAGCATTGATAATGGTGCCTCTGCTCTCCCAGAACTGTGAGATTGGCAGCTTGTCTGACTCGAGCAAATATTGGGACACTCTTTGGTACATCTCTTTTGTCCCATGAACACAAGCTACTGCTTTGGTTAACTTATTGGATACATGTACAACCGGTTGGGGCTCGCCCACTACTTTGGCTTGCTGCACAACACACCCGACCCCGTGTGGTAACACATCACTTGCTACAAGTACTTTTTCAGATACATATACGACCGGTTGGTGTTCGCCCACTACTTTGGCTTGTTGTAAGGTGCCCACGACCCCATATGATAATACATCATTGGCCACATGGGTTACATAGTGCAAACAACTTATTGGAATGTGGTGGGTTCCTGGCCTTCACAGCGGCCGTCCCATTACCTTTGCCCCAAACCCTTCCTTGCTGGGCAACACATGCCGCTGTTTCTTTGCGGCAACATCCCATGTCTGGACGCACTCTCGTCCCATGGTCTGGATGCTCTTTCGTTCCATGATCTGTGCGCACTCTCATCCGTGTCCGTGATGCCGACTGCCGCGATCTTCCTCCCCAGGGATTTTGCCTCTGGCGTCAGGAAGACGCGTTCGGATCATATTGGCTGGAGTCCCACTCTTCTAGGTCGACCTGGAGCCTCTTCCATCGTCGTGAAATATCTCCTTAAATGTCTGCCACTGCTTATCTACCGCCTTGCCCTTTAATTTATTTTCCCAGTCCACTTTAGCAAATTCTGCCTTAATACCTTTGCAATTGCCTTTATTTAAGTTCAGGATACTAGTTTGAGACACAAATTTCTCACCCTCAAAGTGTATTTGAAGTTCTACCATGCTATGATCACTCTTCCCTCGAGGATCCTTTACAATGAGATCATTAATTAATCCTGTCTCATTGCACATTACCAGATCTAAAATAGTCAGCTCCCTGGTTGGTTCCACAATGTATTGTTTTAAGAAACCAACCCAAATACACTCTATGAACTCTTCCTCAAGGCAACCTTTGCCAATTTGATTTGTTCAATCAATATGTAGATTAAAATCGCCCATGATTATTGCAGTACCTTTCTTACAAGCCTGCATTATTACTTGATTTATACTCTGTTCTACAGTGTAGCTATTGTTAGGGGGCCTATAAATTACTCCCACTAGTGACTTCTTTCCCTTATTATTTCTTATCTCTGCCCAAACTGATTATATATTTTGATCTTCTGAGCCAATATCAGTTCTCACTACTGCACTGATCTCATTCTTTATTAACAGAGCGACCCCACCTCCTTTTCCTTTCTGACTATCATTCTGAAATGTCAAATACCCTTGAATATTCCTTCCAAGCCTTGGTCACCTTGCAACCATGACTCTGTAATGGCTATCAGAACATACCCATTTATTTCTATTTGTGCCATCAACTCATCTATCTTGTTATAAATTCTGCATGCAATCAGATAAAGAGCTTTTAATGCTGTCTTTTTACAATTTTTTCTCTCCAGTCCAGAGGAGATGTCCTTAACCCTGGCACGGGCAGTCAACCCTAGCACCGGGCAGGACTTGGATGGGTTAGGTGAGTGGGCAAATGCATGGCAGATGCAGTATAATGTGGATAAATGTGAGGTTATATATTTGGGGGGCAAAAACACGAAGGCAGAATATTATCTGAATGACGGCAGACTAGGAAAAGGGGAGGTGCAACGAGACCTGGGTGTCATAAGAACATAAGAACATAAGAATTAGGAACAGGACTAGGCCATCTAGCCCCTCGTGCCTGCTCCGCCATTCAACAAGATCATGGCTGATCTGGCCGTGGACTCAGCTCCATTTACCTGCCCGCTCCCCGTAACCCTTAATTCCCTTATTGGTTAAAAATCTATCTATACGTGACTTGAATACATTCAATGAGCTAGCCTCAACTGCTTCCTTGGGCAGAGAATTCCACAGATTCACAACCCTCTGGGAGAAGAAATTCCTTCTCAATTCAGTTTTAAATTGGCAACCCCGTATTTTGAGGCTGTGCCCCCTAGTTCTAGTCTCCCCGACCAGTGGAAACAACCTCTCTGCCTCTATCTTGTCTATCCCTTTCATTATTTTAAATGTTTCTATAAGATCACCCCTCATCCTTCTGAACTCCACCGAGTAAAGACCCAGTCTGCTCAATCTATCATCATAAGGTAACCCCCTCATCTCCGGAATCAGCCGAGTGAATCGTCTCTGTACCCCCTCCAAAGCTAGTCGATCCTTCCTTAAGTAAGGTGACCAAAACTGCACGCAGTACTCCAGGTGCAGCCTCACTAATACCCTATACAGTTGCAGCAGGACCTCCCTGCTTTTGTACTCCATCCCTCTCGCAATGAAGGCCAACATTCCATTCGCCTTCCTGATTACCTGCTGCACCTGCAAACTAACTTTTTGGGATTCATGCACAAGGACCCCCAGGTCCCTCTGCACCACAGCATGTTGTAATTTCTCCCCATTCAAATAATATTCCCTTTTACTGTTTTTTTTTCCAAGGTGGATGACCTCACATTTTCCGACATTGTATTCCATCTGCCAAACCTTAGCCCATTCGCTTAACCTATCTAAATCTCTTTGCAGCCTCTCTGTGTCCTCTACACAACCCGCTTTCCCACTAATCTTTGTGTCATCTGCAAATTTTGTTACACTACACTCTGTCCCCTCTTCCAGGTCATCTATGTATATTGTAAACAGTTGTGGTCCCAGCATCGATCCCTGTGGCACACCACTAACCACCGATTTCCAACCCAAAAAGGACCCATTTATCCCGACTCTCTGCTTTCTGTTCGCCAGCCAATTCTCGATCCATGCTAATACATTTCCTCTGACTCCGCGTACCTTTATCTTCTGCAGTAACCTTTTGTGTGGCACCTTATCGAATGCCTTTTGGAAATCCAAATACACCACATCTATCGGTACACCTCTATCCACCATGCTCGTTATATCCTCAAAGAATTCCAGTAAATTAGTTAAACATGATTTCCCCTTCATGAATCCATGTTGCGTCTGCTTGATTGCACTATTCCTATCTAGATGTCCCGCTATTTCTTCCTTAATGATAGCTTCAAGCATTTTCCCCACTACAGATGTTAAACTAACCGGCCTATAGTTAACCTGCCTTTTGCCTGGACCCCTTTTTTAAACAGAGGCGTTACATTAGCTGCTTTCCAATCCGCTGGTACCTCCCCAGAATCCAGAGAATTTTGGGAGATTATAACGAATGCATCTGCTATAACTTCCGCCATCTCTTTTAATACCGTGGGATGCATTTCATCCGGACCAGGGGACTTGTCTACCTTGAGTCTCATTAGCCTATCCAGCACTACCCCCCGAGTGATAGTGATTATCTCAAGGTCCTCCCTTCCCACATTCCCATGACCAGCAATTTTTGGCATGTTTTTTGTGTCTTCCACTGTGAAGACCGAAGCAAAATAATTGTTTAAAGTCTCAGCCATTTCCACATTTCCCATTATTAAATCCCCCTTCTCATCTTCTAAGTGACCAACATCAGTCACTGAAAGTGGGCACGCAGGTACAGCAGGTGGTAAAGAAGGCAAATGGTATGTTGGCCTTCATAGCTAAGGGATTTGAATATAGAAGCAGGAAGGTCTTACTGCAGTTGTACAGGGCCTTAGTGAGGCCTCACCTGGAATATTGTGTTCAGTTTTGGTCTCCTAGTCTGAGGAAGAACGTTCTTGCTATTGAGGGAGTGCAGCGAAGGTTCACCAGACTAATTCCAGGGATGGCCGGGCTGTCATATGAGGAGAGACTGGATCAACTGGGCCTTTATTCTCTGGAGTTTAGAAGGATGAGAGGGAATCCCATAGAAACATATAAGATTCTGACGGGGCTGGACAGGTTAGATGCGGGAAAAATGTTCCCGATGTTGGGTAAGTCCAGAACCAGGGGACATAGTCTTAGGATATGGGGTAGGCCATTTAGGACTGAGATGAGGAGAAACTTCTTCACTCAGAGAGTTGTTAACCTGTGGAATTCCCTGCCGCAGAGAGCTGTTGATGCCAGTTCACTGGCTATATTCAAGAGGGAGTTAGATATGGCTCTTACGGTTAAGGGGATCAAGGGGTATGGAGAGAAAGCAGGAAAGGGGTACTGAAGGAATGATCAGTCATGATCTTATTGAATGGCGGTGCAGGCTCGAAGGGCCGAATGGCCTACTCCTGCACCTATTTTTCTATGTTTCTATGACTCACGCTTTCGGCTGCAGAGAACCTTATCTATCCCCCTAACTATAAATGTTCCCTACCACTACTACATTTCTTTTTACTCCCCCAATTTGAATGGCCCCCTGTACCATGGTGCTGTGGTCAGTTTGCTCATCCTCCAAGCAGTTCCTGCTCTCATCCACACAGGGAGTTAGAACCTCATACCTGTTGGACAAGAGCAAGGGCTGAGGCGCCTTCATCACTATTTCCTGGGTCCCCATACCTGCCTCACTCATAGTCACACCCTCCTGTCTTTGACCACAGACCAAATTTGAATTACTTAACCTAACGAGTGTGATTGCTTGCTGGAACACAGCCTGTTTGCGGGTAACAGGCATGTGATTTCATTAATTAGTTACATCATTGCCCTGTGCTGAACAACCAAACACATATTCACAAAATAACAGACCAGATTATTCATATTAACCTGCTGAGCATGGTGTGATTTTAAAAAATTATTTTCTTCCATCATTTTTAACTTTATTATGTATTTTGGATTTTCACTCGATGATACACTTGGGCACAATTAACATCATTATTTCAGGTATTTGCAAAAAATTTAAATAAGATTTGGTAAATATTTTATTTCTATCAAGTTAGCACCCATCAGGGGATGGTGTGGTGCAATGAGCTGTAACACTAGCCTTTTACCTCTCGCGCCCATGTTCAAATTTAACCAAGACTGATGGGATAAAAATAGTCTCAACCCAGTTCATAGTGAGCATTGGATGGCCTGGGAGTGCTTCATCCTAAAAAGGAAAGATAATCCATTTCCCAGCATGTCAATTCCAAATTGATGTAACTGTTATTTAATAAATGAAGTTTTAATTTATTCTACCTCCAATAGATAGGCCTAATTTTGAAGCACAATATTATGCAATTCAAGTCTGTATTACACATGTTTTTTCTTAAAACATTTCCCTGTGAAATTGTGAAGCTGATTAACAATCTACCTGCTGCACAGTCAATGTTTACCGTGTTAATCTCATGCTATTATTGAGCAATATCATCAGCTTGGCTGAAATTGGAATGAAATTAAATGTTGCTTCAGAGACCAGTGTCAGGTGAAGATTTATAACGGTTATCGCTTCACTGCTCACGCTTCGCTACTGATGGACTATTTAACATGCTAAAGTATTGATGTTCAGCAATTGTAATGAAGTCTGCAGTTGGCTTTCTGCATAATACAATTTAATCCTTCAATGGATAGTGGCGGATTTCTCCGGAGGAAAAATTCTTTAGTTCAATAATCTGTGGTGCACTGGGTTAAACTGTTCTCCTTTCCCATCGGGGTCGGGGGTTCAAATCCAGCCAGATAGCTGGAATAGAAACATAGAAACATAGAAAATAGGTGCAGGAGTAGCCCTTCGAGCCTACACCGCCATTCAATGAGTTCATGGCTGAACATGAAACTTCAGTACCCCATTCCTGCTTTCTCACCATACCCCTTGATCCCCGAGTAGTAAGGACTACATCTAACTCCTTTTTGAATATATTTAGTGAATTGGCTTCAACAACTTTCTGTGGTAGAGAATTCCATAGATTCACCACTCTCTGGGTGAAGAAGTTTCTCCTCATCTCGGTCCTAAATGGCTTACCCCTTATCCTTAGACTGTGACCCCTGGTTCTGGACTTCCCCAACATTGGGAACATTCTTCCTGCATCTAACCTGTCTCAACCCGTCAGAATTTTAAACGTTTCTATGAGGTCCCCTCTCATTCTTCTGAACTCCAGTGAATATAAGCCCAGTTGATCCAGTCTTTCTTGATATGTCAGTTCCGCCATCCCGGGAATCAGTCTGGTGAATCTTCGCTGCACTCCCTCAACAGCAAAAAGGTCCTTCCTCAAGTTAGGAGACCAAAACTGTACACAATACTCCAGGTGTGGCCTCACCAAGACCCTGTACAACTGTAGTAACACCTCCCTGCCCCTGTACTCAAATCCCCTCACTATGAAGGCCAACATGCCACTTGCTTTCTTAACCGCCTGCTGTACCTGCATGCCAACTTTCAATGACTGATGTACCATGACACCCAGGTCTCGTTGCACCTCCCCTTTTCCTAATCTGTCACCATTCAGATAATAGTCTGTCTCTCTGTTTTTACCACCAAAGTGGATAACCTTACATTTATCCACATTATACTTCATCTGCCATGCATTTGCCCACTCACCTAACCTATCCAAGTCACTCTGCAGCCTCCTCGCAGCTCACACTGCCACCCAACTTAGCGTCATCCGCAAATTTGGAGATACTACATTTAATCCCCTCGACTTAAATCATTAATGTACAATGTAAACAGCTGGGGCCCCAGCACAGAACCTTGCGGCACCCCACTAGTCACTGCCTGCCATTCTGAAAAGTACCCATTTATTCCTACTCTTTGCTTCCTGTCTGACAACCAGTTCTCAATCCACGTCAGCACACTACCCCCAATCCCATGTGCTTTAACTTTGCACATTAATCTCTTGTGTGGGACCTTGTCGAAAGCCTTCTGAAAGTCCAAATACACCACATCAACTGGTTCTCCCTTGTCCACTCTACTGGAAACATCCTCAAAAAATTCCAGAAGATTTGTCAAGTCAAAAAATTCCAGAAGATTTGTCAAGCTCTTGAATGAAAGCCTCTTTGCTACTAGTATCTATGATTCCTAACTGACATGAGTTTGGACAGTCTTAATATAGCTCCTAGCAGACACAGGTCCATAGTTCAAAACTATCCACAGTTTAGTTGAAGTGTGTACAAAATTGGTCAGAGAGGCCACATGAATAAATAGTGCTGGAAGTGTAAAAATTCACACTGGTGCAGTGGAATTAAGGGGTATCGCTGGGGCAGGATAGAGGCAGCATATACTCTGCATCTGATGAAATCACCAGATCGCAATATTTTTCTGTATTTGCTGACATCTTAGTTCTGATAATATATTCAAATTATTTGAAAAAAAGTTAAAAACCACTGTGTTAGACATCAGAATGAATATTGGGGAGGGCGACGAGTAGAGGCAGCAATTGGGGGGAGTAGAGGAGGCGATCGGGGGCAGTAGAGACAGCAATCGCGGCTGAGTTTTAATGTGGGGTCGAGAGGCGTACGCCTGCTTCTCCCAGCTCCACATTCAGGTAAGTATATTTTAAACACCTTGTTGGTTGCGGTCCCTCGTAATGAGCGAGTGTTTCCTGCCCGCCATATTGGAAGCATAGGAGGCCTTTAGCACCTGAGAAAACGGCGCTGCATACTCGAATTTCTAGGCCGCTGTGTCTGCCTTAGGCCCTTTGCACCTTTCTAGGCACATGTGCTGATTATTAGAAATACAGTTAGTTCTCTGTTTAATGACCCTGGAAGTTGCATGTGATTCATGAGGAAGACATCAAAGTGCAGAAACATCTTTTAAGATCTCAGAAAGCAATCTTAATAATGTGTAAAGATCATTCATGGTAAATAGAGTGCAACACTAAGCCTACCTATACCAACAGCATGAGAACAAATAGGGTGTCAGATTTATAATTTAAGTAATGAAGGAGTGCATCAATAAAAATTGCACTTACTCAATCATCCCGCAATGATGTGGGGGTCCTTTGGACAGTGTCAACGTAAGAGACCTCCTCAGCTATTCCAATCCAAATTTTTCTAAAGACCGCTGGGTGGGGTCTACTTCCAGCCCTCCTGTTTAATTCAGCCCATCTTTGTTCTACTGCACCGACAAGGGCCTTGTTCACCTCTGGGCTAAACCTTCTGGCTCTCTGTCTACTCTCCTCATCCTCCATCATGAAAACCAAATTGTAAGATAGCTGATTCAGCCCTGGGTGTACTGTGCATGCGCGGGCGCTCCCTGATTGCATTAGCGTTTCTGATCGACAGCTGACCAGATGTGCAGAAAGAAGAAAAAAAAACCCCACCCAAAAAAATTTGCGCATGCGCAGAAGGTCCGATTTTTTGGGGATCGCAACTTTCGGCTCCAGTGCACAAATTTGTTTGTGCAATGCTGGAGTTATCACTAACGCTAACAACAATCTTCACCGTTCGCCAAAAGTTGCTCACTTTAAAAAAAATTATCTCTGTGATTATCACCCGAAAACGGGCGAAATCGCTAAAACCCGAAAATCCAGCCCAATATTGTGTCAAGCTCGCTTTACAAACACTTTTGCTTTCACCCATCACCCCTGTGCTCGTTGACCTACATTGGCTCCTGGTTAAGCAACGCTTCGATTTTACAATTCACAGCCTTGTTCTCAAACTCCTCTCTGGTCTCGTCCCTCCCTATCCCTGTAATCTCCTGCATCCTTACAACCCTCCGAGATATCTGCGCTCCTCTAATTCTGGCCTCTTGAACATCCCGATTTTAATCGCTCCACCATTGGCAGCTGTGCTTTCAGCTGTCGAGGCCCTAAACTCTAGAAATACCTCCATAAACCTCTCTTTCTTCCTTTAAGATGCTTTTTAAAGCCTATGTCTTTGACCAAGCTTTTGGTCATCTGCACTATTATCTCCTTCTGTGGCTCGGTGTCAAATTGTATTTGATATTGCTCCTGTGAAATGCCTTGGGACGTTTTATTACATTAAAGGTGCTATATAAATGCCAGTTGTTATTGTTGTTGCAGATGTGAAAATCGACTAGTAACCAATTTAGTGATGTTTCAGAGTTTTTTCACCTCATCAGATACTGGGGCTCAAGCACTTTTGGCAATCAATGTGACAATCACTTTTGTTTCGGTGTGAAAACTGTATCATCAGGTGCTAATGCTCATGCTTGCTGCTTATAACAAGTTGGATGAACCAGTTCATCTGGTGTCGCCAGTTAAAAGGCAAGCATTCATTGATCAACTGTTAAAAAACTGCGGTATTGCTAGATGTGAATAAAGTGGTTTTAAAGATTTTGTAAGTTCTTTTCTTAAAGACATTTAAGTTCTTTTTTAAAAAGATTAATTGTGCTGCTCTGTAATCCATATATTGAAATGAAGCAAAGAACATAAATAAAATAATTGAAATGTTAACTGTTTCTCCCTTCACAGATGCGGCCTGATCTGCTGAGCAAATCCAGCATTTTCCGTTTGTATTTCAGGTTTTTAGCATCCGCAGTATTTTGCTTTTGTAACAAATATTTTTTTAGTTATCCATAACAACGTGTGCCCAGTTTTACAGTGCAGTAATTGCAATCCAGTTTGCATTCTATTGTTAGCTTTTTGCCAAACATGATACCACAGTTAAAATGAATAAAGGAATATAATGTGAATAAAATTACTTGGTAAAATCATTAATGTAATCACAGAAGAGGAAGGCCATACGGCCCAACTCATTCGTCCATCCCGATTCATTCTCCCATTGTTAAATCCAACTGTTTCTTACATGATTCCAGGGTTTATGGGCTAGAGCATCCACTTTTGTGCTTATCATCCAAAAATGGGCGATATTTCCGGCGTGGCCGGTAAAATAGGGTTTTCAGATCGTCGACTTCTCGCCCATTCTCAAAACATCTAGTTTCCATTTTTGAAAATGGGTGTTACCGCGAGCGATATGAAATGGGCGTTAATGTTAAAAAAAAATTTGACCTTCTGCCATAAAGTGTCACCGTCCTTAGCAATGGCATGGCAACGCTCGATTCCCGCGATTCAGGAGGTCAAGAGTCATCATGACATGCACAGAAGAGGTGACAGAGAGAGAGGGAGCTGAGAGGGACTGAAAGTGTGTATGGCTGTGGTGTGTGCTTGTTTGGCTGTTGTAGGAGGCATGAGGGAGATTCACCAGCAGCAAAAAGCCTACTAAGTACCAAGGATATAGATGGCAATGAGTTTTTGTCCAACAAATATGATATAACATGGAAGGAATGGAGGAGGCCCTGGAGCTGGTAGCCAGGAACACTGGTGGCAGAGGGCTCCCAGTGGTCCCGGAGCGTGGCACTGCATCCCAAGGTGATGCACCCCCATTGCCAAGCACACGAGAGCCAGCAGCAACATCTTGCTTCTGGCTCGGAGCACGTTCCCACCTCGGGACCTTTCTCTCCCGTATCCGTCCAAGCAGCACTTCGGCCGTCACCTCCACACCCCCAAAATGAAGCATCGCCTGAGGAGCTCCTCAGCCAGACAGCTTGGAGTCAGATGGGGAAGGGGAGGGGGCAGAGGTGGGGAGGAGAAGGGGGGGGAAGGGAAAGGGTTGGTTTGTACAGAAACACTGATGATTTCAGACTAATGTTTGGTTTAAATGTTTTTTATTTAACAAAATCTTGTAGCGCATTGGCTCAGATAGCTGCACCATTGCACGCTGGTGATCCCTTATCAAAGGGTATAATCACACTTAACTTCAATCAACTTAAACTTTAACTGTCACCAAGGTGATGCCCACCATTGATGTATAACCTGCACACCCAACAGTGTGTCAGCCTTGGAAATAACACCAACGTTCTTTCAGGCAAAGCGATCATTGATGAGCTCCTGATGTAAGACTCTTGCAGCTATCATGCCACCACGAGCCCTTTCATGTGGTCTACAGGGGAGTGGGGGCATAGCTTCAGCATCAACCTGATTGTCTGGGCCGACGTCAGCGTCCGCCTCCTCATCCTCTTCTTCCTCTCTCTGGCGAGGTGGACTGTCAGACTCATCAAGCAATTCTTGTCCCCTCCTGATAGCCAAGTTGTGTAGCATGGAGCACACCACCACGAATTGAGCTACCTGCTCAGGAGCTCGCCTCTTGAGTGGTCCAGGCATCTAAAGCGCTGCTTCAGCACTCCAATGGTTTTCTCCATGATATTGCGAGTTGCTTTGTGGCTCTTGTTGCATTGCCTCTCAGCTTCGGTGTGGGTGTCACGCAGGGGGGGGGGGTCATCAGCCAGGTGGTGAGGCCATATCCTTTGTCACCAAGCATCCAGCATTGACCTTGTGGCTGATTGTTAAACAAGTCAGATACAGTGCTCTCATGCAGGATGTGAGCATCATGGATGCTGCCCAGAAATGTAGCATTCACTGCCATTATAGTTTGCTGCTGGTCGACAACCAGTAGGACATTCAGGGAGTGGAATCTCTTGCGGTTCCTGAAAACCTCAGCATCACGATGTGCGTATAGTCTATTGCTCCCTGCACCTTGGGGAAGTTTGCAATTCTGGAGAATCCTAGAACCCTCTCACTCTGTGCCTCCCTGGTCGTAGGGAAGCTGATCAAGTCCCTCCTGCATGCGTACAGGGCTTCAGTCACCTGTCTAATGCAGCGATGTGTAGCATGCTGAGAAAGTCCGCAAATGTCTCCAGCTGTGGCTTGAAAAGAGCCTGAGGTGTAGAACGACAGTGCTGCGCTGACTTTGACCTCGATGGACAGTGCAGTACTGATGGTGCTGGCAGGCTGAACATCTCCCCTTATCAGCTGACATACATCAGTGATAACCTCTTTGTGGAAGTGCAGTCTCTGAAGGCAGGTGGTGTCCGGCAAGTCAAGGTAAGACTGCTTCTCCTTGTACTTGTGGGGGGTGTAACGTCTGGTCCTCCTCATCAGTCTGTCACATCTTACATTGGGCACATAATGCAGTGGAGCGTACCTTCAGTGATCTTGAGTCTGCTGCATGTAATTGGTCATCAAGAGAATGTGAGAAAGGACAAACCCATTGCAGTAGCTCTCTGTTTTCCACCGATTGGTCACAAACAAGGAATGTCCCGACAAACACACCTATTCAATTCCAATCGTCCACAGTATAGTCAAAATGTTTGTAGAGATGTTCACATCAACTCCAATGACCTGTAGAGTACATCCGAAGTCCGCTGAGGTTGAAGCACAGCAGCCTTTTGAATGAAGCGACCTGCAATTTAAAAAATGGCAGCCACACCGCTGGCTTTAGAACAGTTCCACTTATTCTGGGCATTTTTTTTGGCAAACAATATTATGGGCGATGTGTGTGCGAGATGCTGAAAGTGACGGTGGGCGATCTCCTAGGTGTTAGTTTCGTCAAATGTGCTCTTTACGACAAAAAAAAATGGGCGGGCGGTATTATTTGAATATCGGCGTTAATTCCATGCAGAAAGTAACGGCGAGATTATGGCCGTTGATTTTGCCCATTCTGATGATTCCGCCCCCAAAAAAGTGAGTGGGCGGTAATATTTTTTCCCTGGCGTTAAGCACATGGGGAAAGTAACGCTCGCCAATAAGTTTCCTAAAAATGCCCGTCAGTTTCCATTTTGTGCCAAAATGGGCGATATATGGGCATTATACATCATTTCAGCATTAAATGGGTGTTAAGCATGCAAAAAAAGTGGAGGCTTGAGCCCTATATCTCCATTATTCTATGGACGCGCTTAATCGTAACAGAAAAATGCTCTGATTGGGTCCCCTTGATTAAATGACCAGATTGCTGATTGGTCCCCTTGGAGGATAAGACACCCAGCAGTTTCTCTGGCATGTGAAATTAAAACCGTCCTGCCTACGTAATCAGTGACTTTGCAAAGTGTAATTCAAGCTATTCTGACTGCCGACTCCAGACAGGAGAGAGCTCACTCGCACAGGTTAAGACCCCCCGCCCTCCAAGTTCCTGCCCCATCCCAGCCCAGGTTCCTGCCCCATCCCAGCAAAACCTCCTGACACCCCCAGCCCAGGTTCCTGCCCCATTCCAGCCCAGATCCCTGCCCCATCCCAGCCCAAGTTCCTGACACCCCCAGCCCAAGTTCCTGACACCCCCAGCCCAAGTTCCTGACACCCACAGCCCAAGTTCCTGACACCCCCAGCCCAAGTTCCTGACACCCCCAGCCCAAGTTCCTGACACCCACAGCCCAAGTTCCTGACACCCACAGCCCAAGTTCCTGACACCCCCAGCCCAAGTTCCTGACACCCCCAGCCCAAGTTCCTGACACCCACAGCCCAAGTTCCTGACACCCACAGCCCAAGTTCGTGCCCAACCCCTCCCCCCCCCACACCCAGCCCAAGTCCAGGCACGCATGCGCAGAAGGACACACAAAAAACTGTTGCAAATAATCACTCCGTTATTCTATCTACAAGTTTATTCCACACGCTGATCATGTTGTGTAAAGAAACATTTCCTAATACTGTCCTAAAAGTAGTCTGCGGTTTGAACCTGAACTCCCTGGTTCTACTTCTACAGTTTAATTTAAAGCAATATTCTGGGTTCATTTTTTCTCTGCCCTTAACAATCTTATATACCTCTACAAGATCACATCCCAGTCGCTTCCTTTCCAGGCTGTAAAGTTAAGTTTCTCTGGTCTTTTCCCATAACTTAGACCCTGATACTGGGGATTAGGCATGTGGCTCTTCTCTGCACCATCTCCAGTATTTGAATGTCTCTCTTGTTTCTTGGCGACCACAACTGGTCTCAGTACTCTAGGTGCGGTCTTACTAGTGCGGTATAACACTTGATCATCAGCTCCTCTCACTTACATTCTATTGTTGCTATGAAGTTTGAGGACGCGTTTATTTGTACTGCCAAAATGATCAACATGTTCCACCCTTTGTCTATGATTGGTTCCCTTTGAGGATAAGCCACACCCTGAAGTTTCACAGGAATGTGTCACTGGAACCACCCAACCCAAGGTCTCACTGACTTTGCAAATTGTAACTCGATCCATTTTGACTTCCTGAAGCAACAGAGGACAGAACTCTCCAGAAGACAGCAAGGGCCAGCCAAAGTGCCTTACCCCAGTCCAAGTACATTCCTCCCCCAGTCGAAGGGCCTTACCCCAGACCAAGTACATTCCTCCCCCAGCCAAAGTGCCTTACCTCAGTGCAAGTGCATCTTCCCACCCCGCCCCCCGCCCCCCACCCCACAGCATAGATGGAGCATTAGGTACAGATTGTTAACAGATTTATTGGTATGATGTGAATAGTAACAGTGTTGTGACTTTTGGATATCATCCACTCCAACGATGTCCCTTGTAGGGGGTTGGAAGAATGTGATCCGTCTTCCCCGAGTTCCCCCTCTCCCCTCCGACTCCCCCCACCACCACCCCCGCCCTCCACCCATGTCTCTCTCTCCCCCACAACCTCTCTCTCTCCCCCAGCCTCTCTCTCTGTCTCTCTTCCACCTCCCCCAGCCTCTCTCTCTCTTCCCCCCTCCAACCTCTCTCTCTCTCCCCCCCCCCAGCTCCTCTCTCTTTCCCCCCAGCCTCTCACCCCACCCCACCACCCCGCCCCCCCACCGCCTCCCTCCCGCTCTTCCCCCCAGCCTCTCCCTCTAGCCTCTCTCCCTTCCCCCAGCCTCTCTCTCTCTCTCTTCTCCCTCCCCCAGCCTCTCTCTCTCTTCCACCCCCCCAGCCTCTCTCTCTCCCCTCAGCTTCCCTCTCTCTCCCCCCCCAGCCTCTCTCTCTTCCCCCCCAGCCTCTTTCTCTCCCCCCAGCCTCTCTCTCTTCCCCTAGCCTCCCTCTCTCTCTCCCCCCCCCCCAGCCTCTCTCTCTCCCCCCCCCCAGCCTCTCTCTCTTCCCCCAGCCTCTCTCTCTTCCCCCAGCCTCTCTCTCTTCCCCCAGCCTCCCTCTCTCTCTCCCCCCAGCCTCCCTCTACCCCCCCCCCACCCCCAGCCTCTCTCTCCCCCCCCCAGCCTCCCTCTCTCATCTCCCAGCATCTCTTTCGACATCAGGCCCAGGACCGCCGCTATCGGCCCACGGTGGCCGGTGAAGGAGAGAGTCAGGGCCTCAGGTCCTGCTTCTCAGCACCACGTTCATGGAATGATTCAGGCCGGGGGGCGCGAGGGGTGGGGGGGGGGCAGAGCTTGACGGGGGAGGGGCTTGTCGTCTGTCGGTCAAAAAAGTGGAGTACGGGCAGGGGGTGGCGGGGCTGGACAGACGCCGGTGTCAAAAAAAGTGCAGTACAAATAGTTACATCAGTGGTTTACTGCTCTACATTAAAAGAAAGACTTGTATTTACATCGCACATTTCCCAACCTCAGGATGTCCCAAAGCGCTTTACGCCCAATTAAGTATATTTGAAACGTAGTCACTGGTGTAATATAGTAAACACATTAGCTAATTTGTACAAACAGCAATGTGATAATGACCGGATAATCTGTTTTTAGTGATGTCAGTTGAGCGATAAATATTGGTCAGGACATTTTGAAATAGTGCTATTTTACATCCACCTGAGAGGGCAGACAGGGCCTCGATTTAATATCGTGTCTGAAAGATGGCACCTCCGACATTGCAGCATTCCCTCAGTACTGCACTGGAGTGTCAGCGTAGATTTTATGTACAGACGTAGGGTGTTAACCTATGACCTTTCAACTAAGGGACAAGTGTGCTACCAACTGAGCCATTACGAAAAATGGAAAATATCACATTGGTGCAGTAAGGGGTACTTTTCTGGTTTTGGGACTAGGTCACATTGTCAGAACCGTATGTGTGATGTGTGTAGCACACAAATCACTGACTCCACATGGCCTGGTGTTGATCTAACTGCTGTGATCTTAGTCCTTTATTGAGCAGCTCCAGAGTGCTCCACAGGTGTGGTGGACAGCCTTTTATACTGCCTCGTGCAGGTACTTTCAGGTCTCCCACCACAGCGCCCTCTGTGGCGCACCATTGTATGTATCATACATTTAATGTACCAGAGCAATACACAACATCACTGCACCCCACCCCCTCCCAGTTCAAAAAGCCATTGCTAGAATCCCCTGAATCGAAAAACGCATGAGATCATTGGTAATGTTGGTCACGGATCCACGTCCCTGAATTTAAACACAGTGACCATTTAGCATTGAAATATTAACTCTTGTCGTAATTCGCAATTCATGTCCACTATTTTAAACACAGTGACCACCCAGCATTAAAATGTTATTTCTTGTCATAAATCCATCATCCTACATTCACATGGCACACTTAGGCTCGCTCTAGCCTTACAAAAGTCCAAAAGTCTTTATGTGGGGACCGCAGTGGTGTGAGGCCCTTTTAAGACGCCCGGGAGCATTTCCGTTTTAAGACACCATCTTGTGGCTCCCACGAGGCTTCCATTGGGCGCCGCCATCTTAGGTGTTCAGCTGGCCTAGAAAGAAGAAGAAGAAACACGGAAGGAGGGAAAGGGAAACACAGAAGGTGGGGAGAGGGAATTTTGGGGAAAGGTTTCAAGCATTTGTTCACGATCCTCTTCCTCTGGCGCTGATGCTGGACTTATTAGATGCTGGCGCTCTCAAACTCGGCGCGGCGTTTCGTTACAGTTCCCACCGTGGCCGCCTCTCCTGCTGCCTCCATGGCCGCCTCTCCTGCTGCCTCCATGGCCGCCACCATCGCGGCCGCTGCCACCACCCACTTGTTCCGCTGCGTGGGTCCCCCGGCCACCGATGGACCGCAGCGCCCCGCCGGCCCGCACCCCAGCAATGGGCCTGCACCTGTAGCCTTGTGTGAAGGCTGAGGCTGCAGGATTGCTGGGGGCCAGGAGTTCTGGGCTGCTGCTGCAGTTCCAGCTCGGTTGCCGCTGCCCTTTGGAAACCCGGGGAGCAGTAGTCTGTGAGGGAGTGAAGAAGTCTTCCCAGCTCCCACGGATCTTTCCCATCCATCTTCTGCCGAGGAGCGTCGGCCCATCGCCTGCAATGACCCATAAAGGTAAACCGTGCCTCTCACCCCCGTGAGATACCTGTACAGCCGCTCTGCCGAGAACAGGTATCAGTTCCTTGGTGTAAGTACGCAGCTTTGCCATGACTGGGACCAGCTTGGGTCATGCAGCCGAGTTACCCCACAGTTTATCAAAAGTTCTCTGACTCATCAACGACGGACCCGATCCCGTGTCCACTGCCATACTCACTGGGACTCCGTCAATTTTATTTCCATTATCACTGGGGGAGAATCGTCGGTGCCAACACCTCATCTTCTTCTGCCTGCTCCTCACTGAACAGTGGATCATCCCCCATCTCCTCAGCCACATGGTGAGTCTGATTTCTTTTACACATGCGTTGAAGGTGGCCTTTAACGTGGCAAGTATTGCACGTGTACTCCGCAAACCTGCACCGTGGAGCCCCATGGCTTCCTCCACAACGCCAGCATGGTGCTGCTTGATTGGCCCCCCTCAGCGGACTCTGAGTTCCAGGACCCCGAGGTCCGTGCTCTCTGCCCCGGGCAGAGCCACGTCTGCAGTTTTGTCCATGGTGGCCGCTATCCTGTGGACAGTGCCTGCCGGGTTCGAGACTGTGTGGATCATTTGCTTGGTGCTGCAAGTCGAGGTCATATATGCCCGGCTGATGGCGATGGCCTTTGTCAGAGTGACTGTGGGTTCCGTGGCCAGCAGCTTGTGAAGGAGGCCCTCGTGGCCAATCCCCATGACAAAAACGTCCCGCAAAGCCTCATCAAGGTGTGCGCCAAAATCACACGGCGCCGCGAGTCTCCTGAGGTCCGCAGCATATTTGGTGACATCCTGGCCCTCAGGTCTGCAGTGATGGTAAAATTTGTATCTGGCCGTGAGGATGCTCTCCTTCGGTTTCAACTGGTCACGAATGAGTTCAGTCGGCTCCTCATATGACTTGTCCCTGGCGCTCCCGGGTGCCAGCAAATCCCTGACGAGACAGTAAACTTCATCGCCACAACTGGAAAGCAATATCGCCTTACGCTTCTCTCTCAGTGCGTTCGTGTCCTCTGTCAGATCGTTTGCTGTGAAGTAGTACTCGAGCCTTTCCGTAAAGGCCTCCCAATCATTGCCCACGGTAAAATCCTTTAGCGAACCCAGAGTAGCCATGGTTGCGTGGTATTTGTCCGCTTTCTTGTTGCCAATGTGATGTATGTAGCCCACAAATCACTGACCACACAGTCTGGTGTTGATCTAACTGCTGTGACCTTAGTCCTTTATTGAGCAGCTCCAGAGTGCTCCACAGGTGTGTTGGGCAGCCTTTTATACTGCCTCGTGCAGATACTTTCAGGTCTCCTGTTGGAGCGGATTTTTGGACATATACTTGACTAGTATACGGGACCAAACATTTGTTTTATTTTCCCCTTTAATGAATTTTGTAAGGGACAATACTGATGCATTATGCTTTATATAAAAAAACACAGTTAGACTTCAAGGTATGCTGGCCTTGAGTTATGGAGATAGGAAAGTGAGATAATGAATGACTGGAGAGATAATTAAGTGGGATGTTTGTCTATACCGGTGCCAAAGAGCCTGCCCTTGTTTATAATGCCCTGTCACAATGCAGGCTGGTTTATATCAAAAACTCAGCCTTGGATGAAAAGCTTTGTAAACCTTGTAATGCGATGATTAGACTTAAGGACTAGTGATAAAGCATGTGATGTAAAGTGACGTAATTTGTAAGATAAAAGAACCTCACTGGAGATACCAAATTGAGAAGTGGTTCAGAGACAGGGGTCTCTAATACTTCTCCCAAAGCTTTGTCTCCGATTTAATAAACCTCTCTTTATATATTATACAGTCTCGGAAATATTTTTCCACGATAAAATGGCATCACGGGAACAGGATACTGTCCGATCAGACGTGATCACTTAAGACAGTATCTGGAATCTGGTGTTAGAGACTGAAAAGAGAGGTGTACGGGCACGACGGGATAGTGTATAAGATACAAGTAAGTAGATAGCGGGAAATAAGGTCGGTGCGGAAGGAAACTGATCAATCCAACCTGGAGCCGAAAACTCCGGTGGTAAAGAAACACGCTAGCTTTGTTGCGAAGACAAAAGGTCTCCACAGAGTAGTCGTGGCCATGAGTATTACAGAAACAAAGGGAAACGTCCGAGACTGGCGAACATGGAAGGTAAGGAAGGGAATGTAAAACGCGGGCTGCCCGGGTCATTAATTAATTCCTATCATTAATTGTAACTTGCGTAATTACGTAATGCCATAAAAAAGCTGATAATGACTATCTTAAGTGACATATGGATCCAGACATAAGCTTTGTTGAATGAAGAGAGACTTTTGTGAGTGTCTATTTTGAATGAAGAGAGTACTCGAATGATTTTGACTGTGGAATGAATGGGAAGGTGTGGAGTTGCCTGCCTGTTTTAGCTCCACCCACTTTTTCCAAACAGAGTGACATTTTTTTTAACCCTTCGTAGTGTTGTCCTGCATGTGGGAAGTTTAAGAAACTGTGAACCTTATGGTATTACATTTTAAGTTAGAAACGAAGGTGTGGATATATTCGGATGATAAATTACGGAGCTAGGAAATGCACAAAGGATAGGTTTGTTGAGTAAAAGTTAAAAAATACATGGTCCCAGTAGTAAAAAAAAAGAGAATTTATTTGACACGCTCACTTACTTGTCGAAAGAAAATATGCAATTGGATTGAAAGACATAAATTTAGTCTAGGAATGAGATAAAGAATGCCTTTTAAAACGCTCCCATTTTCCTTTGTGTAAAACCTTGACACAAAAGCTTCTAGCTTAGTAAAAAAAAAAGAGTTTTAAATTTAGAAATACCTTCAGGGATCAGGTCAAACTCCTGGGCGAGTGGTGAGCTATCTGTGAAGGTGTAAAAGGGACTTTTGAAAAAGGCTAAAACAGTAAGCTTTAGCAGTTTAGAAAAGAAAAAGATAAAGCAGGAAAAGGTCTCTGCCACGGGAACAGGAGGAGGGCAGAAAAGGGGGACTTGCCATAATTGTGGAAAACCGGGCCATTTTGCCAGGGAATGCAAAGGGAAAGGCAGTGAAAAGCAATGTACGTATTGTGGTAAGAAAGGGCACCTGGAAGCGACATGCTATGGTAAAAATGGCTATCCTAATAAGGCAAGGACCCTGTCAGAACAGGAATACCAGCAGTGGCAGGCGTACAAAGCCACCCGGTGATGTCCGGCGGCCCCTGTACAAAGTAAAAAGGAGGGAAGGATATATGTGTCTGCACTAGTAGGGGGCCGACAGTGTGAGATGCTAGTGGACACTGGAGCCTCAATATCCATTACCAATATGTCCCTTCCCGTCACCAACAAGAAGGCTCTGATAAACGGAATAGATGGACGGCCCACACTGGCCTACCTGAGCACCACCCAATTGGTGGAAATTGATAACTTATATATACCCATGAGATTTTACGTATGCAAGAATCGTGAGGGAACAATATTGGGCGGTAAAAATTAAGCGAGCCTGTGGTGATGACTGGAAACATCATTCTCCACACTAAACACACATTGGTAGAAATGTTAAACACAGGAAAACTGAGAACCGTATCTAATATGAGACGGGCAAAGTGGGAAGCAGTCCTCTTAACACCCAACAAAGCGGTAACCATAATTAGGGATGTAGGAAACAACCCCGCAGAAGATATGATGGGTGAGGGGGAACCCCACTTTTGCGAAGAGGTATGTGAGGATATGGAAGAGGATAGAATAAAAGACGCCCCCCTTCAAACCGCAGAACAAACCTTGTATGTGGACGGCTCATGAAAATACGTAGAGGGACTACCTCGTACCGGATAGGCCGTAGTGAACCAGGATCTAGAGACAGTTGAATCAGGGCGAATTAATGGGGGGTCGTCAGCTCAAGTGGCAGAACTGGTAGCCCTTACCCGGGCACTGGAATTATCGGAAAATAAGACTGATAATATCTATACGGACAGTAGATATGCATTCGGGGTAGTACACGATTATATGACAGCATGGGGGAGAAGGGGTGTTTGCGATGGATAAAGACATAACTTACTAAATACCAGTTGATATCAGCTGTGAAAAAGATATTGGTTTAATTGGGAAAAAAAAAGAATTTGAAGAGGTAAAAAACATAATGATTTTAAATTATTAAAATTAAGTCAGTGCCGCTGGGGCCCGAGATGAACAGATAAGTATTGAGAAACTACACCAGGACACTTCTGAGGAGGAAATAGGTATGTGGACAATGCAGGGTGCAACGCAAGGGAAGAATAACGTTTGGAGACGAAACAACAAGGTAATGGCGCCTGAATGCATACAGCATACCTTATTGGAGTTGCATCATGGCCTGTCTCATTCGGGACGAGAGGCCATGACCGGGAGTCTTGGAAGAGATTGGTGGTGGAAAGGGATGGGGAGAGATATTGCCAAATATTGCCATCGATGCGTTACGTGCGCACAATATAATCCAGGCAGGCCCATTCAAATTAAAATGGGACACCAGCCCCGTCCACGGAGGCCATGGGAACACGTACAAATTGATTTCACAGGTCCTTTGCCCCCATCCCATGGAAAAAGATATTGCCTAGTGATTATCGATCAATTTACCCGGTGGGTGGAAGGTTTCCCCACACGTGATTGCACTGCCTCAACAGTGGCAAGGATATTCTGACCAAGGCACCCACTTCACCGGGAAAAAAAAGATTGTAAAAACAATATGCCAGCTGATGGGCATAAAACAAAAAAATTCCACATCCCCTACCACCCGCAGAGTTCTGGAATGGTAGAACGCATGAACCGTACCCTTAAGAACGCCCTGGCAAAGGCCATGCAAACGTCAGGAAAAACGTGGACAGAAGTATTACCCATTATATTGATGAAGTTAAGAGCCACAACAAACCGGACAACCGGATTAACCCCTTATGAACTAATGATAGGAAGGGCGATGCAATTACCAGAGAACATCATAACAGGTGGGGCCGATGTAGGCCCATTAAAAGACAAAATAAAACGGTATGTTTTGGAACTAAGTACTCAATTAAAAGGGAGGCGTAAATTAGTTAGGGACAATCAGGAAGAAAGAGACGCGGAAGCAGAGCTTACAAAGCTCCCTGAAGTCCCGTTGGCGGGAAGTTGCGTTATGGTAAGGGTCCTCCCGGGAAAACCGGGGTTTGCCCCAAAAATGGATAGGACCGTATGAGGTTATAATCAGCAGGGACACTTGTGCCTGCATCGATGTTAAAGGGAACGGACAATGGAAGCATTGGACCCAGCTTAAGGTTTTTGAACCAGCCATTTAGCACACGTATTAGTTGTTGTTGTTTGTCTATTTACAGATTGACAGCGAGAGATTCTTCAAGCAAGCCATACGGCCATTTTGCCTTTGACTATTTGTTAATTATAGAGTAATAAGATGAAACTATATATTGCGATCGGTGCGATTATCATAGTTCGTGTTAGGTCTGGCCTGCTAGCTAGACCGAAACGAGAGTTACATGTGAATACCTTTTTGTACATGTCTTATGTTTATGCACAAAATGAGAACTTTTCCAGTTGCTGGGTATGTTCACACATCCCCATACATAGCAAAGGAAGCATCCCTTTGAGGTCAATCTCCATTAACATTTCTGAAGTAGCAGAGTGGGTAATGCGACAAAACGGTACAGGGGAAGTAAATGATACTTGGAACCAGAGTGGGGATAAAGAAACGTGGAGATCGGGGGGTTACCTTTTGGATGCATTGACGGATGGTACCAGCCGGAATACAATAGGTCGGTACGACCCCATTCCTGGTTTTGACCAACACCTCAGGAGTTGGAAGGCCCACCGCTGACATTTGTTTCACTAGAAACCTGACCGGTGAGGAAACAGGTTTTGTAGCAGGATACTTTAACCTCGCCAGGTGGAACATAATAGCCAGGGAAACAACAAACCAGGGGTTCTTTGAAATAGAGGGTTTGAAGAATCAGACAAGTAGCCAGGACTGGGACCCTAAGATTAGGTGGCGACGGGGGCTGAGAGAGAGATTGGGATCGAATCTAACAGCATACAATGGCACTTATTTTGTGTGCGGGCATAAGGCCTACCCCTGGTTGCCACAGGACTGGAGGGGGTCCTGTTATTTGGGATATGTGGTCCCCTTTAGTCAGACGGGTACGTACTTTAGCAGAAGTACAGACACCAGGTCGACTAAGACGAGATCTTACCCTGGTAGAGAGGCTATTTGGAGTCATGATGCTCCCATTCGGGATAGGATGCACCATGGATGAATTACGTAACCTAGAGAGGGTACTGGAACACATAGTTAATGACACTGCTGAAGCAATAGAGGGCATAACGGCTGAAATGGTAGCCATATGCACAATGGTACTCCAGAACCGAATGGCCCTAGATACTAGCACAAAGTGGGGGCACATGTGCCTTAATTGGAGCTGAATGTTGCACTTACATTCCCGATAATTCAGAAAACATAACCAACCTCGTTGATCACATAAGAAGGGAAGTAAAGAAGTTATCCACGACAGCAGGAGGATCTGGCTGGTTTGACTGGCTATTAGGGGGATCTTGGGGGTCCTATCTTATGCATGGAGTAATTATTCTGGTTGTAATAATAATTACTTGCTGTCTGATTATCGGGTGTTTTAATATCTGCTGTAAAGTTATGATGGCCCGACTGATGCCAGTAGCCAGTGTAATCGCCGAAGAAAAAGAAGCACACCTGATGGAAATACCTGAAGACACCAAGGATGAAGAAACAGACGACGTTGACACCGACCACTATCTTTGAAGGGTAGCCTAGAGCTACAGGCAAGGTGGACATACGGAACATCAGGGAAGTAACATATCCCAAAGGACGAATATATGACACCATGCTACTATCATTGTGGTCATCTGGATTTCGTGAACATCCTCCAGGACCAAAAGGGGGAATATTGTTGGAGAGGATTTTTGGACATATACTTGACTAGTATACCGGACCAAACATTTGTTTTATTTTCCCCTTTAATGAATTTTGTAAGGGACAATACTGATGCATTATGCTTTATATAAAAAAAACACAGTTAGACTTCAAAGTATGCTGGCCTTGAGTTATGGAGATAGGAAAGTGAGATAATGAATGACTGGAGAGATAATTAAGTGGGATGTTTGTCTATACCGGTGCCAAAGAGCCTGCCCTTGTTTATAATGCCCTGTCACAATGCAGGCTGGTTTATATCAAAAACTCAGCCTTGGATGAAAAGCTTTGTAAACCTTGTAATGCGATGATTAGACTTAAGGACTAGTGATAAAGCATGTGATGTAAAGTGACGTAATTTGTAAGATAAAAGAACCTCACTGGAGATACCAAATTGAGAAGTGGTTCAGAGACAGGGGTCTCTAATAGGATATAAAAGGGGTCGGAGGGTCTAGTAAGGAGGAGGAACTGAGGGAAATCCTTATTAGTCGGGAAATTGTGTTGGGGAAATTGATGGGATTGAAGGCCGATAAATCCCCAGGGCCTGATGGACTGCATCCCAGAGTACTTAAGGAGGTGGCCTTGGAAATAGTGGATGCATTGACAGTCATTTTCCAACATTCCATTGACTCTGGATCAGTTCCTATGGAGTGGAGGGTAGCCAATGTAACCCCACTTTTTAAAAAAGGAGGGAGAGAGAAAACAGGGAATTACATCAGCCTGACATCGGTAGTGGGTAAAATGATGGAATCAATTATTAAGGATGTCATCGCAGTGCATTTGGAAAGAGGTAATATGATAGGTCCAAGTCAGCATGGATTTGTGAAAGGGAAATCATGCTTGACAAATCTTCTGGAATTTTTTGAGGATGTTTCCAGTAGAGTGGACAAGGGAGAACCAGTTGATGTGGTATATTTGGACTTTCAAAAGGCTTTCGACAAGGTCCCACACAAGAGATTAATGTGCAAAGTTAAAGCACATGGTATTGGGGGTAGTGTGCTGACATGGATTGAGAACTGGTTGTCAGACAGGAAGCAAAGAGTAGGAGTAAATGGGGACTTTTCAGAATGGCAGGCAGTGACTAGTGGGGTACCGCAAGGTTCTGTGCTGGGGCCCCAGCTGTTTACACTGTACATTAATGATTTAGACGAGGGGATTAAATGTAGTATCTCCAAATTTGCGGATGACACTAAGTTGGGTGGCAGTGTGAGCTGCAAGGAGGATTCTATGAGGCTGCAGAGCGACTTGGATAGGTTAGGTGAGTGGGCAAATGCATGGCAGATGAAGTATAATGTGGATAAATGTGAGGTTATCCACTTTGGTGGTAAAAACAGAGAGACAGACTATTATCTGAATGGTGACAGATTAGGAAAAGGGAAGGTGCAAAGAGACCTGGGTGTCATGGTACATCAGTCATTGAAGGTTGGCATGCAGGTACAGCAGGCGGTTAAGAAAGCAAATGGCATGTTGGCCTTCATAGCGAGGGGATTTGAGTACAAGGGCAGGGAGGTGTTGCTACAATTGTACAGGGCCTTGGTGAGGCCACACCTGGAGTATTGTGTACAGTTTTGGTCTCCTAACCTGAGGAAGGACATTCTTGCTATTGAGGGAGTGCAGCGAAGATTCACCAGACTGATTCCCGGGATGGCGGGACTGACCTATCAAGAAAGACTGGATCAACTGGGCTTGTATTCACTGGAGTTCAGAAGAATGAGAGGGGACCTCATAGAAACGTTTAAAATTCTGACGGGGTTAGACAGGTTAGATGCAGGAAGAATGTTCCCAATGTTGGGGAAGTCCAGAACCAGGGGACACAGTCTAAGGATAAGGGGGAAGCCATTTAGGACCGAGATGAGGAGGAATTTCTTCACCCAGAGAGTGGTGAACCTGTGGAATTCTCTACCACAGAAATTTGTTGAGGCCAATTCACTAAATATATTCAAAAATGAGTTAGATGAAGTCCTTACTACTAGGGGAATCAAGGGGTATGGTGAGAAAGCAGGAATGGGGTACTGAAGTTGCATGTTCAGCCATGAACTCATTGAATGGCGGTGCAGGCTAGAAAGGCCGAATGGCCTACTCCTGCACCTATTTTCTATGTTTCTATGTTTCTATGTTTCTCCCAAAGCTTTGTCTCTGATTTAATAAACCTCTCTTTATATATTATACAGTCTCGGAAATATTTTTCCACAACACTCCCATCACAGCGCCCTCTGTGGTGCACCATTGTACTTATCATACATTTAATGTACCAGAGCAATACACAACAACATGGAGGCAACTTTACCCAACATGCTATGCCTGACCTGAGAGGAGTTGAACATGGCACTGGCATCCATTCTTTTGATCAGTCTACTAATTCTAAAAAGTTTGCTTTCTCCATCACATTATTTTGTGGCAATGTAGCACATAGAAGATGGGGGAGGGGGAGGTGTTAAATCCTTGGTCTTATTCACAGATAGCCTGGCAACACTCATTGTGCAGGATTACATTTGGGAGTAAGCACTAAAGCTAGGCAGCTTAAGCCTGCTGGTGC
Organism: Pristiophorus japonicus; assembly: GCF_044704955.1. Classification (NCBI taxonomy): domain Eukaryota; kingdom Metazoa; phylum Chordata; class Chondrichthyes; family Pristiophoridae; genus Pristiophorus; species Pristiophorus japonicus. The sequence goes on along the minus strand of NC_091982.1, from coordinate 33,490,656 downwards.
CCGTGGCAACTATAAATTCTTTCCAGAGAGAAGGAAAGAAAACCGGAGGGAAAAAATTGTAGATAAAATACATACGTTGAATTTATGTACCCAAATACAGGATCTATGCTGTTTAAATTATGTCAGTTTTACTGCCCCAATGCTCAGGTAATTAGCTGGACCACAGATTAAGTCTGTCAGTGGTTAAGCCATTATAACCTGGGTCATTTGAGTTCACATCCAGAACATGATTTACATCGGCTCGGTCAGATATTAACTATACAAAACAATTTGAGCCTTTTCAAGTCATGTAATATTTAACCAGCTCATTTCTTTTTCTATTTTTACAGATGGGCTTTTCAGGATAATACAATCAGAGAATACTGAGTATAGGAAACAGATAGACGGACTGATATAAGTAGAGACTATCACTGATTGATATCAACAGCAAGACATACAGATTAGGGGCTCAATTTTTCCCGGTGATTTGCGCCATTTTTTTGGCGCGCCGCTTTTTTTAGCGCAAGTTAAAAAATTTAAATTTCCCCAAGGAATATGCGCCAGCGTAACTCAGTTAGTTATGATTTTTTACTTCATAGGGGCGTAACCTGACGTCTGCGCAAGTTTTTCTCAATCATGTAAGTTTGTCTCTCGCTCTGCCCCTGCCTCTCTCTCTCTTCCGCCCCCCAGCCTCTTTCTCCCTCTCCCCGCACCCCCCCAGCCTCTCCCTCTCTACCCCCAGCCTCTTTCTCCCTCTCCACCCCCAGCCTCTCCCTCTCCCCCAGCCTCTCTACCTCTCCCCCCAGCCTCTACCTCTCCCCCAGCCTCTCCCTCTCTCCCCCCAGCCTCTTTCTCCCTCTCCACCCCCAGCCTCTCCCTCTCCCCCAGCCTCTCTACCTCTCCCCCCAGCCTCTACCTCTCCCCCCAGCCTCTCCCTCTCTCCCCCCAGCCTCTCTCTCTCTACCCCCAGCCTCTCCCTCTCTCTCCCCCCAGCCTCTCCCTCTCTCTCCCCCCAGTCTCTCCCTCCCCCCAGCCTCTCCCTCTCCACCCCCAGCCTCTCCCTCTCCCCCCCAGCCTCTCTACCTCTCACCCCAGCCTCTACCTCTCCCCCCCCAGCCTCTCCCTCTCTCCCCCCAGCCTCTCCCTCTCCCCCCAGCCTCTCTCTCTCTCCCCCCAGCCTCTCTCCCTCTCCCCCCAGCCTCTCTCTCTCTCCCCCCAGCCTCTCTCTCTCTCCCCCCAGCCTCTCCCTCTCCCCCCAGCCTCTCCCTCTCCCTCTCCCCCCCACCCCCAGCCTCTCCCTCTCTCCCCCCAGCCTCTCCCTCTCCCCCCAGCCTCTCTCTCTCTCCCCTCAGCCTCTCCCTCTCTCCCCCCAGCCTCTCCCTCTCTCCCCCCAGCCTCTCCCTCTCCCCCCAGCCTCTCCCTCTCCCTCTCCCCCCACCCCCAGCCTCTCCCTCTCCCTCCCCCAGCCTCTCTCTCTCTCCCCCCAGCATCTCTTTCATTAGCAGGCCCAGGACCGCCGCTATCGGCCCACGCCGGCCGGTGAGGGAGAGAGTTGGGGCCTCAGGTCCTGCTTCTCGGCACCACGTTCATGGAATGATTCAGGCCAAGGGGCGGGAGGGAAGAGCTTGACAGGGAGGGGCTTGTCGCCTGTCGGTCAAAAAAGTGGAGTACGGGCAGGGGGTGGCGGGGCTGGACAAGTGCAGTACAAATAGTTACATCAGTAGTTTACTGCTCTACATTAAAAGAAAGACTTGTATTTACATCGCACATTTCCCAACCTCAGGATGTCCCAAAGCGCTTTACGTCCAATTAAGTATATTTGAAATGTTGTCACTGGCATAATATAGTAAATACGTTAGCTAATTTGTACAAACAACAATGTGATAATGACCTGTTTTTAGTGATGTTGGTTGAGCGATAAATATTGGCCAGGACATTTTGAAATAGTGCTATTTTACATCCACCTGAGGGGGCAGACAGGGCCTTGATTTAATATCGTGTCTGAAAGACAGCACCTCCGACATTGCAGCATTCCCTCAGTACTGCACTGGAGTGTCAGCCTAAATTTTATGTACAGATGCCTGGAGTAGGGTGTTAACCGATGACCTTTCAACTCAGGGACAAGTGTGCTACCAACTGAGCCATTAAGAAAATTGGAAAATATCTCATTGGTGCAGTAAGGGATACTCTTCTGGCTTTGGGACTAGGTCACATTGTCAGAACCATATGGATGCAACTTTACCCAACATGCTATGCCTGACCTGAGAGGAGTTGAACATGGCACTGGCATCCATTCTTTTGATCAGTCTAGTAATTCTAAAAAATTTGTTGCTCTATGGAAACGCTCTCCAACAATCCCCCCTTTCGGTAAAGGGACTAGTCCTAGCCCCCTGAAACCGCCACTAATTTATATTATATTATTTATGTTTTTGTATCACCTGGTACTTTGTTGGAGAGCGTTTCCATAGGACAAAGGCACCTGTGACATAATGTTAGAATTAAAAATGTGTGTGTAAAATGGTGGCAGGATATGTATGAAGATGGCTGCCAGTGATACAGCAAAGCACTAAGGGAGTGCAGCTAGCAGAAGGGAACACATTCCTAGTTACTGATAATTGCCGTTTCTCACACAGGAATGCCCAGAAAAGATGAGCTCAGCAGATGTCTCTAATCAACAGGCTTCCAGGCCCCAGACAAGATGCCCCGGTAGATTGATAGAACAATAGTACTCCTGTAACAGGATTAAGATAAGGAAACTACTCAAAGACAACACCCAAGGACAGTAAGATAAGGGGCGGCAGGGCGGGGCGGGGGGTGCCTGGACAATGTCGCAAGGCCATGAGTAACCCTTAGCAACACATGAGGCGATCGCGCAGCCATCTAATGTTTAGAGACCAATTCTATTGGTCTAATTGAATCTATATGTAATCTATAATCAATATGATTGGATAGTGTCCAGCCGAAATGGGCTGATGCAACTGGAGTAAACTGTTGTAAAACATATAAAAATCCATGAAATCCTTTGCTCAGCGGAGAGAGGTGCCTGGATGAACCAGTGGCTTCATCTCCCGGCTGGCGTAATAAACCGTTTTGGTGTATGGAACCGACCCAGAGTGACGAGTGATTCTTGGAGGGAACATTCGCACTAACAATGGCGTAGCCGGCAGAATATTGCAGAGGCCGTTGGGACACCCCTGGAGAATCCGGATGAGTATAAGTCTGAGTAAAAAAAAAAGGGAATTGGCAGTAGATCCCGGGGAGAAGGGACCAGGTGATGTCCAGAGGTTGACGCAATATCCAACCTGTGAGAAGGGTCGGGCCAACAGGCAAAACGGTGGTAGGTAGTCGTTAAGGAGGCGTACGGCACTGCAGGAATTGCTTAAACGCGTTTTAAGAATTGTATAAGTTTGTGTAATAGCAGACTTGTGACCTGACAATAGCTAGAAACAGTCTACTACAAGTCACGCTGGGTAAAAGCGGACCTCTGAGCGTTAGATTCCTAAGAAGCTAACCATACCCAATATGGCCAATGTAATAACAAAACTCAAGTGGGGGCCAGAAAGGTCCCATACCCGCCACCTGGCGGAGAAACAAAAGAAAGTAATAGAAAAGGCCTGCGTTCTGATTCTTCGAGCCCACGTAAAATTAACAGAGAAAGTAAACCAATCATGCATTAATCTATCATCATGTATTAATTTATAATAAAAAAAACCTGATAGTGACTATCTTAAGTGATGTATGGATCCAAAAATAGATCCGGCCAAACAATAAGCTTTGTTGAATGAAGAGAGACTTTTGTGAATGTCTGTCTTTGAGTGAGAGTACGTGTGTGATTTTTGACTGCGGAATGAATTTTTCATGTCTCTGAAAGCCTGTTTGGAAAAGTGGTGGAGCTGTCTGTTTGTTTTAGCTCCACCCACTTTTTCAAACAGAGTGAAAGTTTTTTTAATCCTTTGCAGTGTTGTCCTGTATGTAGGAAGTTTTAAGAAAGTGTGAACCTAGAATTGAATTACATTTTAAGTTAGAAACGCAGGTGCGTATTTATTTGGATGATAAGTTACGGAGCTAGGAAATGCACAAAGGATAGGTTTGTTGAGCAAAAGATAAAAAATACATGGTCCCAGTGGGTTTTTTTTAAATACATTTATTTGACATGCTCACTCACTTGTCGAAAGACACAATCATTGATTATATTGGGTTGAAAGACATAAATTTAGTCTAGGAATGAGATAAAGAATGGAGAAGGGAAGTTTTAATGCTTTTTTTTTAAAGCCTGCATAGGTCTCTCGAGGCTGCGGGCTGGGGAAGTACGCTCCCATTTTCCTTTGTGTAAAACCTTGATGCGAAAGCTTCTAACTCAGTAAAAAGAGTTTTAAATAAAAGATTGGCAGTACAAAATTTGAATTGGGATTTTGAGATATTAAGAGAAGGCACAGCAAAATACTGAGATAGATTCAAACTAAAAAAAAAATTAAATCTGATCTCTTAAAAAAAAAAGAGAAATAAAACTAAAAGGTTTGGAAACAATCTAGAAATACCTTCAGGGATCAGGTCAAACTCCTGGGCGAGTGGTGAGCTATCTGCAAAGATGTAAAATGGACTTTTGTGAAAAAAAAATGTTAAAACGGCAAGCTTTAGCAGTTTAGAAAAAAGGACATTGTAACGGCCTTGAAACTGGAACATTTGAGATAACGAAAAGCAGCTTTCAAAGCCTACATGCTAGACTCTGTTCTAGTTATAGAAAAGACAAAAAAAAGATAAAGACACAACCTTGAAAGAAAACAAATTGAACGAATCTGAAAGAAAAGGTGTTTTCAATTGTCTGATGATTTTAAATTAACAAATTTACGGAGACATGAGCCCTCTGTGTAAAATACAAAACCTAATTTGAAGAAAGGCGATCTGAAAAAAAAAGACGTAACGTACAAAATAGGTGGTGGAAAAAAAAGTGTTTGAAAAGGCATAACTTACTAAATATTAGTTGATTTTGGCTGTGAAAAAGATATTGGTTTAATTGGGAAAAGGAAAAAAAATTGGAAGAGGTAAAAGACATCCTCCATTGATAATGATTTTAAATTATGAGAAAGTTTCACTGCAGTTTGAAAAGATTTCCAAAATGGACGTTGTTTATCAAGAAAAGTCCCGAACAGTCTAAACAAGCAGGAGGGTTTTGAAAATAACGAGGAGAAAAGATCTAAGCTATGCGAACTCAGCACAGAAGGAAAAAAAACTGGGAATTAGGAAAATCTTACTGAATTTTAAAATTCTTATAGAAAATGAAACTGGCACGGAAGTTTAGATTTTGTGCCGAGAGAGAAATAAAACACAAAATTTGCCCAGTGAACGGAACCGTAAAAAAACCCCGAAATGTTGGAATGTATACAGCTTGTGTGAAAATTGGATTTCAGTAAACAAAATAGCTATTAAAAATGTGCGGTCTCGTTTTAAATCAATTAAAAAAAAAATCTTTGGCAAGTACTTGACTTAGAAGTTTAGAAAAAAATGGAGTTTAATCTAAACTGCTGTCTTTCCTGATGAGAAGACTTTTATTATGACGGCTTTACTAATGATTTCTGCTGTTTTAACGGATTCCTAATTTCTAAGCAAGTTTTGAAGGCACAAAGACTTGGAAAAAAAATTTTGTATGATTACGCGAAGTCACATAATGACATCAGGCCTTCTTACAAACCTGTAAAGGAGTTAACCCTTTCCATTGACAGCTGTTTTATACTGGACATTATTAATTTGGATTTCTTAATAGAATAAAGAAGACTCACCTGACAGATAGAGGAAATGGTGAGATAGTCAGAATAAAAATAAAATAGAACTAGCCTATGTAATAATACTTGCCTGATACAAATAAAAAAATAGATACTCAATCAAAACAAATTCAAGAGTTAAAAGCTAAGATAAATAAGCTGGAAGAGATTTTTTTTAAAAACGGGACCAGACGGATAGTGCAGTACGCAGCCATAGCACCATCACCTATAGCAATAGAGCCAATGTACCCCACGGTGCGTAAGTGTAGTTCACAAACCCAACCTAACCCTTACCTCCGATTTCACAGAGTGACCTCGACATGCATGGATAAAAGATGAGTAGACCAGAACCTAACACTTGGTGACGACCAGGATCTGTTTAAAATTTGCAGATAAAACACTCACCGAGATGGGACCCTAGCGGCTACTTTGACTCTGGAGACTCAGGATACTGGGAACCTTAAGGCCCTCGCAAGCACTGGATAATACAGTCGGACTACGAGAAATATAGCACACGCAGGAAAGACATAACTACATGAACTATGGGGCTTTGTTAATTTAACCGACGGAATATGTATCTCAGCAGCCAAGGACTGGAGCAAGGACAGAACTTATTTTAACGCATAATGTTAAGCATGAAATTGTGCCCGTTCTGATCAATATCTCAGGCATACGAATGCCGGAATATTGTACGGAACAAGCAAGGAATATGTATAGTGTATTAAGTAAGGTTGTAATGCAGCAGGCTGCCGATGCCATGGGTGCCAGTAGGTTCCGAGGACAAGAGCAGGTGCATGGGAATAAGAGAGGAATAGTTAATGACGCTGCTACCGGCTTTAATACCAGAACCTCCAAAGTAAATTCACTGGATATACAAGGGCTGAATGAAGAGATGGGACAACTTAAAGGGGTGATGAGGGAACTGTTAGAGCAGAATCAGAAAGACCAAGCCGACCTAGGAAGGGAAGGCATGGAGATACAGCTAGATGGAATTTCAATAATTAATGGCCTAATTGACAGAGAAAAGGAAGATGCCGGAAAGCTCCGATGGGGCAACTCTGTCATGCCTATGCTTTATGGATGGTGGGACAGATACGACACAACCTCGATCAGACCCAAAGGGGGGAGGTACCAAACAGGATAGGCAGCTCACATCTGGCTCAGCTAGCTAAGCTGAAGGGGACACTGGATAACTGCACTCTAAAGGGACTAACCAGAGTATACCCAGCGATCCCAAATTGGCAAATGAGCAAAGCTGCGGGAGTGGGGATTGTCTTGATGATCCCTATAGTCACACGAGACTCAGGTCCATTTCCCCTTTATCAACTGGAGAATATCGGGGTCATACGCGACAATGCCTCCCTCCGTTACTACTTAACCGCAGACTCTGCTATCCGTAGAGATAACACGCTATACGGCGTCCCCGGACAGGGTGCAAACAAAGGGGCGAGGTCACGGTGTGCCCCCACCTGGTGGGACAGGGAGAATTAGACGAGTATGGTTTTAATCGAACCGACGGAGGCGTTCTGGAAATAGTACCTGCCCCACACATTTTTCCCGGGCCGGGTACGGAGGCAAAGGGAGATACTGTGTCTCCACCACGGAACGTTCATATCAGTATAACAGCCTGCAATGCCAGATCCCACAACCAAACTTCTGCTTTATGCCCCTACGACCCGTTACTATAGGGCAAGCCCGCATTATCCAAGTCAGACGGCGAGGTACCGAAATCATTAACGTTACCGATCAGCTCCATGATCACCTGCAGGACTATGACGAGCCAGAGCAGGCCCCTATCCCACATGGGGTGTCATGGCTTGCCGGTCCTGCAGACATTATGCACAACAACGGAGGTTTAGCACCAAAGCTCCGATAAACAAGGAAGTCTGTGTGACAGGCGAAAGGGGCGATTCGAACTATATCAATTTGATCTATACAACTGGGACTCCTGAAATCACGTGACTGGCCAGCATGTTGAAGCAGGGAGTACCAGGTGACACAAAAACATAAATAGTATAATGTAAATTAGTGTCGGTTTCAGGGGGCTAGGAATAGCCCCTCTACCGAAAGGGGGGAGTGTTGGAGAGTGTTTCCATAGAACAAAGGCACCTGTGGCATAATGTTAGAATTAAATCTGTGTGTGTAAAATGGTGGCAGGATATGTATGAAGATGGCGGCCAGTGATTCAGCAAAGCACTAAGGGAGTGTAGCTAGCAGAAGGGACTACATTCCTAGTTACTGATAATTGCCGTTTCTCACACAGGAATACACAGAAAAGACGAGCTCAGCAGATGTCTCTAATCAACAGGTTTCCATGCCCCAGACAAGATGTCCCGGTAGAATGATAGAACAATAGTACTCCTGTAACAGGAGTAAGATAAGGAAACTACTCAAAGACAGCACCCAAGGACAGTAAGATAAGGCGGGGCGGGGGGGGGTGGGCCTGGACAATGTCACAAGACCATGAGTAACCCTTAGCAACACCTGAGGCGATCACTCAGCCACCTAATGTTTAGAGACTAATTCTATTAGTCTCATTGAATCTATATGTAATCTATAATCAATATGATTGGATAGTGTCCAGACGAAATGAGCTGATGTAACTGTAGTAAACTGTTGTAAAACATATAAAAATCCATGAAATCCTTTGTTCAGCGGAGAGAGGTGCCTGGATGAACCAATGGCTTCATCTTCCGCCGGCGTAATAAACCGTTTTGGTGTATGGAACCTGTCACGTTTGTAACCTCACATAACTGTAACCTTCATGTAACTACACTGTACACTGTATACACCTGAGAAATGCATACCTTGACCACAGGGGGTATCTTGAAACAGCATTTCTGATGCCTGGACCATTCCAGAGACTACTTGCAATACTCCTCTGAGATTGTCGGTCAGTTCACAGTTGTGTGCTGCATGTTGCATAACGTAGCCATCATGAGGCAGCAGCAGCTGATAGTAGAAGACCCACCTGAGGTGCGAATGGCTGATGATAATGATGAGGAAGATGCAGATGAGGAGGAGGAGGAGGAGGAGAAGGACGAGGAAGCCATGCAACTACCTGAACCCGGAGTAGGGCAGCGGAGGAGGGTGGCCCCTTTAACGATTGCTCGAACCTTGCGCCAGCAGCTCATCCGTGAACGCTTTGCTGCCTGAAGGCTCAGCGATAACTATTCCACATGGACCATGTTTACTGTTTGGACTTGTTCCGTAATGTTGTGTTGTGTTAGTGAAACAAATGATGGAAATGATTCTTGTTTACTTCAAAAAGTTGTGTTAATAATGGAAAAATCATGTAAATGATTCAGTTATAATTTAAAATCTATTTTATTCAAAATAGTTTAACAAATATTTTTTTCTACTTAACTTAACTTTAATAAACATATTCTTGCATCAAACTTTAAAGTTTTCTCTTAAGATCACTTAAAAACATTAAGATCACTTACTAACTTTTACTAACTTGTAAATTTACATAACTTACAAAAAACATTTAATTTGAGAACAGCTACAACAGTAACAACATTAATAACAACAACAGCAGCAAAGAAAGGCTGCACCCATCTCTCCTCCACGTTATTCTAAGACCGCCTGCTGCGCTTGATCTTGGTGACTCCATCCTGCCCACAGGCGGTGATGCAGTGTTACTTGGGTTGGTACCAAGTTTATTCTTTCAAACATCTCGGGTAATGCACACTTCTTGATGGGGGGGAGGGGCAGCCGGTAATGTGGAAGGCCCGGCTTGGGCCTCTTCAGAGGCTGGTCTGGGGATTGCAGTGGGAGTAGCAGTTGATTCTGTCAATAGGCGCGGGGTCTGGGCGCGTTCCCTTATTGCAGCAGCTAACTCCAACATTCCTTCCCTCATGTTCGCCGACAGTGTCTCATCGACTTGTAACATGCCCTCCCTCATGTTGAGCAAAAATGTGTCAACTATTTGCAACATTCCCTCCCTCATGTTCACTGACATTATTTCTGCTGACTGAGATATTCCCTCCCTCATGTTCCTGGACAGCATTCCCATTTCTCATGAGAGTGTTGTTACTTCTCCCGACAGTCGCGATACTTCATCATCCACCCCACTGATGGTGTCCAGGAGTGATCGGGTAGGGTCAATGCTCTCCGCACTCATTGCCATCATGTGAACCACATCTGTTAGATCCTGCACCTCAGGAGAGTGCGGTCGAGCTCTCCTTCCTCTCTTCACCCTAGGTGTGGCTCGCAACATCTCAATGGGACCTGCAGCCTGGGACGGTGGGGCACTGGGTGTGCCTCGCTGCACCCCACTGGCATCCCCAGCCTCGGACTGTGGGAAACCATAGAATGTCCCACGAACACGCAAACCACTACTCAGGGAAGGGGCTGGCACCTCAATGGGCAGCACCTGCACCTCCTCCAAAGTGATTACAACAGTGGGGACTGCATCCATTCATCCTCTCCCCTTCCCCCTCACCCCCATGCCCTTGGTCTGGAAGGTGGGATTGGAAGATGTTCTCCTCTTCAGGCTTGTCCTCATCTGAATCTTCTTCTGCATCGTCAGGGTTGGCATCAAGTTCTGCAAAATATAACAGAACAGACAAATGGTTAGCAGCAGAGGAGGGGGCAGAGTGGGTGGCATGAATAGGCTCACACAGCGCAGGCAGCAGGCTGATTTGAAGGACCATGGTGAATGATAGCACATTGCATCAATCGAAGCGTAGCTGAGGGAGGCATCCCCATGAACCGAAGCATGGCTAGTCTGCACAGTACTTAACATTTAGCAAAGCCAGACTGTGGAATTTGCAGGTCTTACCCGCTCCCTCGAATATTGGCCCAGCTTGTGCAGTGGTGGTTGCTTTTCTCCAGGCAGGACCCATCAAAGCAGCAACCCTCTCTTCCAAGTGTGCCAGTGGGTGCAGATTTGCCATGCCTCCTCCTGTTCGAGTTCTTTCTCGTTTGTTGTGTGCCACTTTCCTCTGCAAAGATGAAAATATAACTTTTTAGAGAGGGTATCTTTCTGCTGGGTGGGACATATACAGATGGTCACATTTACAATTGCAATTCCATTGAAAAATGAAAATATTACTTTCACTACTTGACTAAGGTCCTGCCACTTCTTTTTGCACTGGCCTCCAGACCTCGGGGTGGTCACCATTGCCCAGTAATCTTCTGCAAGTTGGTTCCAGTGATTCTTAATTTCTTTCAGTGGAACTTTTATGTGGCCTCTGCTGGTGTCCAGCTCCTGCCATCTGGCCTCAATCACAATAACTAGTGCCTCCACTTCATCCTGTAAGAAATTCTTGGTCCTTGCGCCATGTTGCATCTTGTATTGCAGCTCCGATTTTTCCAATGAGAATTAAAGTTCTCTCACACAACTGGCTCTTTAAAAATGGCCGATTACAGACCGGGAGCTGTACTGTGCATGCACACCCATAGGAATTACGTCAAAAACGTACTTTTTTTCGCGCATGTGCAGAAGGGAGGGCATCATTTTTTCGGCGCGGACATTTGGCTCCATCCCCCAAGGCTTCAAGACAGGCTGCGTGGCGCCAATTAAAAAAAAATAGAGTGGGGAAACATGGCACATTTATTTTTGGAGTAGTTGTGGCCTCAAAAAACGGGCATAACTCTGGCAATACGCCAAAAAACGGCTTTGGGCAAAATTGAGCCCTAGGTCTGGTTCAGTCAGGGGCTTAATCAATCACACTGTGCTGTGCTCTCCTCTGTAGATTATACTGCTGCTATGTGTCAATCAGAAAATCCAAAACTAATATTATTTACCACAGCATATACTCATTCTCATTGGTGGCTGAACCATTAGTGTAAAATTCTGGTCATGCTCACAATGAAACTAGCTTCACACCGGACGGACAGGGCTGCTGTGTTTTGCTCCAGTTCATGTGTATGAGATTGAACTAGTTTAAATTCTCCTTTGCAATCTCACTTTTGAGCTTGCTTCAATAACGCAGTGTGTTACTTATCATGTGATGGGATACTGAGCCGTATGCTCCAGGAAGGACCCATGTTTGATCATGGTCCGTGTTGTTATTATGCCGGAATTTTCACATTGCACAGAGTACGAGTTTGGGAGTGGGTTGTCAGTTTGGGAGCGGCTCAGCAGTTAAAAGCGCTGAAATTGACAGCGCGTCTGGAACCCACCTTCACCCCGCCAACGTCCACATTTAACTGGCGTGCATTTCGCAGTGCGCCACGGACCCACTCGGGAGAGGCGGGCGACCTTATTGAAGTACTTAGCAGCTCGTTGAGAGATGCTTTAGAGGCCTATTACACGGGATTCGCGGACCTTTGGAAGCTTGCCTGTGAAGGCAAGGCAGAAGCTCAGCGGCCATTATGCAAGTTCATTAAATGACAGCTGGAAAAAGCTGATAAATACTCACACCTTACACCTGCTTCCTTACCTAAATGCAACGCTCTTGCTGACACCATTTTGTGCAGAGATTTTGTTCTCAGGAGTTTGCAGGTGATTTCTGCAACCTCGGAAGCCACTCTCGCAACATTGCAAGTCATTCTCACTACATGGGAGGATTGTGCCTTTGATCTCCACTTTACCTGGCATCTATCAGATCAACAAGGGTGCCGCTTATGCTGTTTCGCCTTGGACCTCAAATTTGGTCCAAGATGAGCCCCAGCAGCAACAATACCTCCAGCATCCTTCTCCTCACTGCTCTGATGCTCCACGGGAGAGAGGGGATCAGCGCAGGGCTGTACTTCACCGGAGGCAATACCCCCAATACAGGGTATACAGGTAGAGGATGAGCTTCCTGGACAAGGTAGTAATCTCCGGGTTACTACCGGTGCCACGTGCTAATGAGTATAAGAAAAGAAGGATAGAGAGGATGAACATGTGGCTACAAAGTTAGTGTAGGAGGGAGGGCTTTAAATTCTTGAGGCATTGGAACTGCTTCTGGGGGAGAGGAGGACCTCAACAAACCGGAGGGGTTGCACCTCTACAGCGCCGGGACCAATATCTTCACGGGGAGTTTTGCCAGTGCTGTTGGGGAAAGTTTAAACTAGCTTGACGGAGGAACAAATTCAAAGGGGAAGGAAGTAAAGCAGAAATTGGATAGCAAGAATCTAGAAAGCAAATGTGTAAGACAAGAGGAAACAGGGCTTAGTAAGTAATAAGCAAGGAGGTCTTCCTGTGCTGAATGGTATATACTTTAATGCAAGGAGTATAGCGAATAAGGCGGATGAGCTAAGAGCACAGGTAGACACTTGGGAGTATGACAAAATAGCCATTACAGAAACATGGCTGAAAGAGGGGCAGGTTTGGCAGATCAATATTCCTGGCTACAGGATTTTTAGACAAGACAGGGGGTGTAAAAAGGGGAGAGGGGTCGTGGTATTGATTTAAAAAACTATTACAGCGGTGAGGAGGGATGATATGTTAGACGAATCATCAAATGAGGCCATATGGGTCGAATTGAAAAATAAAAAAGGGGCGATCACACTGTTGGGCGTGTATTATAGACCCCCAAACAATAGGAGGGAGATAGAGGAGCAAATATGTAGGCAAATTGCTGTGAAGTCCAAAAACCACAGGGTAGTAATAGTAGGGGATTTTATCTATCCAAATATTGATTGGGACAAATTTAGTGTGAAGGGTATAGAGGGTGCGGAATTCTTGAAATGCATTTAAGAGAACTTTTTTAGTCAGTATGTATCAAGCTCAACATGAGAGAGGGCGGTCTTGGATTTCGTTTTGGGGAATGAAGCTGGGCAGGTTGAAGGGGTATTAGTGGGAGAGCACTTGGGTGCCAGTAACCATAATTCAGTCAGATTCAAGTTGGTTATGGATAAGTGCAAGGATAGGCCTGGAATAAAAGTTCCGAATTGGGGAAAAGCTAATTTTGCTAAGTTAAGGAGTGATTTGCCCACAGTGGACTGGAAACAGCTACTTGTGGGTAAATCAATGTCGGAACAGTGGGAGGTATTCAAGGAGGAGATCGGAAGGCTCAGGCCAAACATGTGCCCTTAAAGAAAAAGGTTGGGAAAAATAATTCTAGAGCCCCCTGGATGTCTAGGGACTTACTGGGGAGGATTAAGAAAAAAAGGGACACTTATGTCATATACCAATGGCTAAATACTATAGAATCTTTAGAGGAATATAGAAAGTTAAGAGGCAAAATTAAAAAGGATATTAGGAATGCTAAGAGAGAGCACGAGAAATTCTTGGCCAGTAAAATTAAGGAAAACCCCAAGATGTTCTATAAATATATTAAGAATAAGAGGGTAACTAAAGAAAGGGTAGGGCCTCTTAGAGACCATGAGGGTAATCTTTGTATGGAGGCGGAAGATGTTGGTAGGGTTCTTAACGAATACTTTACATCTGTTTTCACAAAAAAAAGGGGCAATGCAGATACTGCTTTCGAGGAGGAGTTTTGGGGAATGAAGCTGGGCAGGTGAATTCTGGATGAAATAAATATAGTCAGAGAGGAAGTATTAAGGGGTTTAGCAGCTTTGAAAGTACATAAGTCAGCAAACCCAGATGAAATGCATCCCAGGCTGTTGAGCGAAGTAAATAGCAGAGGCCTTGACCATTATTTTCCAGTCCTCTTTGGATCTGGACATGGTGCCAGAGGATTGGCGGACTGCTAATGTAGTACACTTGTTTAAGAAGGGAGAAATAGAAAGGCCGAGTAAATACAGGCCTGACAGCCTAACCTCAGTGGTGGGAAAATTATTGGAAAAAATCCTGAATGACAGGATAAATCTACATTTGTAAAGGCAAGGATTAATTCGGGACAGTCAGCACGGATTTGTTAAGGGACGATCATGTTTGACTAACCTGATTGAATTTTTTGAGGCGGTAATCAAGAGGGTCGATGAGGGTAGTGCGTAAGATGTAGTATATATGGACATTAGCAAGGATTTTGAATAGGACCCACATGGTAGACTGGTCATGAAGGTTAAAGCCCATGGGATACAGGGCAAAGTGGCAAGTTGGATCCAAAATTGGCTTGGAGGTAGGCAGCAAAGGGTAATGATTGATGGATGTTTTTGTGACTGGAAGGATATTTCCAATGAGGTTCTGCAGGGCTCAGTACTGGGACCCTTGCTTTTTGTGGTATATATCAATGATTTAGATTTGAATATAGGGAGTATGATTAAGAAGTTTGCAGACGACACTAAAATTGGCTGTGTGGTTGATAATGAAGAGGAAAGTCATGGGCTGCAAGAGGATATCAATCTATTGGTCAGGTGGGCAGAGTAGTGGCAAATGGAATTTAATTCAGAGAAGTGTGAGGTGATGTACTTTGGGAGGGCTAATAAGGAAAGAGTATAAACATTAAGTGGTAGGCCACTTAATAGTGTAGATAAACAAAGGGACCTTGGAGTGCTTGTCCACAGAACTCTTTTGGGAGAAGCGAAAACAGTAAATCGTGGCCCCCCGATCTGGGGGACGCACCAAACATTTACAAGGCCCTTTTTTAGTTTTTTGTATTTTTTTTGTTTGTTTGTTTTTTTTTTAAGTTTTTTTTTGGGCACCAAAATCATATATATTTTTCCCTACAAGTGCCCCCTACAAAAGGGGAGGAGGACACTAAAAACACCGGCAATTAAAACAAATTAAACTTTAAAACATAAAATCAAATTAAAATTTGGTTGCTGGGCGTGATGATGCACTCCAGTCCCTCCGGTGCCCACCTCTCGCGGAAGGCCGCGAGCATACCGGTGGACACCGCGTGCTCCATCTCCAAGGACACCCTGGCGCGGATGTACGCGCGGAAGAGAGGCAGGCAGTCAGGTTGAACGACCCCTTCGACCGCCCGCTGCCTGGACCGGCTGATGGCACCCTTGGCCGTGCCCAGGAGCAGTCCTACGAGGAGGCCCTCGGACCTACCCGCTCCCCTCCGCACAGGGTGCCCAAAGATCAGGAGTGTGGGACTGAAGTGCAGCCAGAATTTCAGGCGCAGCCCCTTTAAATAATAAAACAGGGGCTGCAACCTCGTGCATTCAATAAAAACATGGAACACGGACTCTTCCAGACCGCAGAAATTGCAGGCGGACTGGGAGCCCGTGAACCGGCTTTAAAATTTATTGCACGGGACTGCTCCGTGCACCACCCTCCAGGCCAAGTCCCCGATAAATACTGGGAGGACTCTCGCGTAGAGTGCCCTCCATCGGGGACCCCCACCTCCTCCGGACGGCAAAATGGTACGCCATGGCGTGTCCAGATGGCAGGCGAGGATGGCAAAGTTGAGAGTGTGCAGGAGCAGCCCGTACAGGAAACTGAAAGGCACGGAGGGGATTTCCTCGAGGTGGCTCAAGTTGTGAGGTGCCGGCTCCCCAGGGAGGTTCCGGGGTTTGGCGCCGATAAGGAATTCCGTCCGGATGGGGGTCAGTTTGGACGGGTCTCGCCACGTGCTTGAGCCTCCTCGATGCACCTAACGGAGTCAGGGCCCAGAGCTGTTTTTCGCGACTCAATGGCATCGGCCGCGCGGCGGACGTTGGCGGAATTTAGGCGCCGCGCCAGCGTGTCTGGCGCCATGCAGCCCGCTCCCCCGCCATCGAGCAGGTCCCTGACCCTTGTCACCTCACCAGTCACAGCCCTCTCGTCTGACCGCCACCTAAAACCTCGGTCGTGGAGGTACGGATTCCCGAGCAGCGGCTCCTGCAGGACAGCCGCCACTCCAGCCGGTGGAGAGCTGCGCTTGGTGGAGACTTTGTTCCAGACCCTGGTGAGTTCCTTGTAAAAGACAGGCAGCTCCTGGAAGGCGGTCCTGACGCCCCCCACACTCACAAACAGGAGCTGCGTGTCGTAGTTGAGGCCGTGCTGCTGGCGGAAGAAATACGTCGCCAGAGCACGCCACCTAGGAGGGGGCTCGACGTAAAGGTATCTCTGCAGGGTCTGAAGACGGAAAGTCGCGAGCTGGGTGCTGACACATACCAATGACTGACCGCCCTCCCCAAGCGGGAGACTCAAGACCGCGGCAGAGACCCAGTGCTTCCTGTTGTTCCAGAAGAAGTCCACCAGCTTCTTCTGTATCTTGGTGACAAACGCAGGGGGAGGGGTCAAAGTGACCAGCCGGTACCACAACATGGCGGCCAGCTGGTTTATGACTAGCGCTCGACCCCTGTAGGACAGCACTCGGAGAAGTCCTGTCCAGCGCCCTAGGCGAGCGGCGACCTTGGCCTCCAGCTCCTGCCAGTTCGTCGGCCAGGCTTCCCCGTCGGGGCTAAGGTAAACTCCCAGATAGAGGAGATGGGTCATGCTCCAGGCAAAAGGCCTGAGCTCCTCCGGCAGGGAGTCCACCCGCCACTGACCCACCAGGAGTCCGGAACATTCCTCCCAGTTGATCCTGGCGGAGGATGCGGCCGAGTAAATCTCCTGGCACTCACTCATCCTCCGCAGGTCAGCGGGATCCTCTACCGCGAGTAGCACATCATCGGCGTAAGCCGAGAGGACGACCTCGTCCGCAGGAGGCGCAGGAAAGGCTCCACGCAGATGGCATATAACTGGCCGGACATGGGGCATCCCTGGCGCACCCCTCTCCCAAAGCGAAGGGGCGCCATCAAGGACCCGTTAACCTTTATCAGACACTCCGCGGCGGCGTACAAAAGTCGGATCCGGGCGATGAAATGCGTCCCGAACCCGAAAGCGCGCAGAGTTCCGAACAGATAGTCGTAATCCACCCTGTCGAACGCCTTCTCTTGATCGAGAGATAGGAAGGCGACCGACAGACCAGCCTCCTGGGAATGATGGATGAGGTCCCGGACCAGATGGATGTTATCGTGGATTGTCCGGCCCGGGACCGTGTAGGACTGGTCGGGGTGGATCATGTGGTCCAGCACGGCGCCAAGGCGAGCAGACATCGCCCTGGCCAAGATTTTGTAGTCCGTGCTGAGGAGGGAGACCGGGTGCCAGTTCTTAAGGAGGCGGAGATCGCCCCTCTTAGGCAGCAGGACGATGACTGCCCTGCGCCAAGAGAGGGGCATCTCCCCGGTCGCCAGACTTTCCCCCAGGACCCACGCGTAGTCGCCCCCCAGGACGTCCCAGAACGCCCTGTGGAACTCCACGGTCAACCCGTCCAGCCCCGGGGCTTTTCCTCTCGAGAGCCGGGCGAGGGCGCCGGTCACCTCCGCCAGGCTTAGCGGAGCATCCAGATTTTCGGCGCCCTCCAGGCTGACCTTCGGCAGGTCCTCCCACAAAACTCTACGCGCTTCCTCACTGGACAGCTCCGGAGAGAACAGAGCCCCGTAATATTCACGGGCCCTGTTGTTGACGCCCTCCGGATCCGAGACGAGAGAGCCGTCGTCGGCCAGCAGCGTCAAGAGCTGCTTACGGACACTCTGTCTTTTTTCCAGCAAGTAGAAGAAGGGGGAACCGCGGTCCAGATCCCGCAGGAACCGGATCCGCGACCTCACGAACGCGCCTCGGGACCCGACGAGCTGCAGGTCCTTCAGCGCGGCCTTCTTCGCTTCGTACACCATCCGCAGGGCCGGGTCCTCGACGACTTGATCGAGACGGGACTCCAGTTCGAGCACCTCTTTTTCTAGGCGCCCGACCCTGGCCGCCCACCTCTTGGTCGACCCCCTCGCGTACTCTTGAAAGAAGACGCGGACGTGAGCCTTGCCCACGTCCCACCATAGCCTCAAGGAGGGGAAGCCCCCCCTGCTTTCTTCTCCAGTCGGCCTAGAAATGACGGAACGAGTCCTGGAACCGCACGTCCTCCAGCAGCTGGTTGTTAAAATGCCAGTACGCGGACCCCGTCCTCGCGCGGAGCGAAGCGAGCTCCGCCCACACCAGGTGGTGGTCCGAACATGGCACCGGTCGCATGGAGGCCGCCGGGACGCAGGAAACGTACGCCCGAGACACGTAAAGGTGGTCGACTCTGGACCATCCTACTCCAGGCCTCACCCAAGTAAAGGCGCTGGAGTCGGGGTGGAGATTTCGCCAGACGTCCACCAATTCGAAGGACCCGACCAGGTCCCTCAACTTCTCCATCGCCGTCATGCTCTGCGGGGCACCGGAGCGGTCCCGCGCCTCGAGGGTGCAGTTAAAATCCCTCCCGAGGACAATGCAGTCGCCGAAGTCGACGGAGCCAAGAAGAGCGGACACCTCTTCAAAGAAGCGCATTTGCTGCGGTCCGGGCTGAGGAGCGTACACTTTCACGAGATGGAGCGGCACGTCCCCCAGGCGAACCGTGACGTGCAGCAAGCGGCCTGGCATGGGCTCCTCGACCCCCAAGATCTCCGGCTGAAAATGCGGGGCCAACAAGATGGCCACCCCACAAGAAGTGGTAGTGAGGTGGCTCATGCGGACCTCTCCTTGCCATTCCAGGAGCCACGTGGCTTCGTCTCCCGGAACGGTGTGGGTTTCTTGCAGGAAGCACACCGCATATTTCCCCTCCCGCAGGAGCGAAAAATTGTCAAATCTACGGTGTGCCTCTCTGCCGCCGTTGATGTTGAGGCTGGCTATGGTTATCTTCATGGCAAAAGCATAGTGCAACCTCTACCTTAACCTATTGTGGCGGGGGGGAGCGGAGTCTTTTGTTGACCTCCACTCCTTCAGCAGCCCAGCGAGGAACTTTTTGAGCCGGCGCAGCTCAAGGCCTTGCGCCTTTGATAAGGGCCCGCCCGCGGCCATGATTTTAGCGGCGGCGCGGACGGAAGCGATGAGCAGCCCCGGCTCGGACCATCTTTCCCGGGCCAGATGGGTTCGGTTGCGGCGACTCTGGCTCTGGACCAAAAAGTCCCGGAGTTCCTCTACGGGAATGAGGGGGGACTCAGCGGCGGGAACGAGGAGATCCACTGCCTCACTGGCGATGGACTCGAGATCTTCACCCGCATCCTCTACCGAGTCCCCGTCCCCCTCCGGGAGGTCGCCACTAGCAGCCGGCCCGTCGACCGCACGAGGTACGGCAAACGGCCCGGCCGCTCCATCCGGCCCTGGCTCTGCCCCGATCCCACCCCCAGGATCGTCGGCAGAGGAGTCCCCACTGGGCTCTTTTAGAATTGGTGCTGGGTCAGGAAGTGACAGCGGAAGGGGTTCCTCCTCCCCCCCCAGGAACCGGGGAACACGGAGAGACCTGGTCAAAGTAATGTTCCAGGTCCTCCAAGTACCCCAGCTCCAAAGTAGGGGGCGAGGGTTGTTGTTCTTCCCCCTCCCTGCCGCCACCCCCCGGCCCAGCGTGTACAGATTCATTAAAATTGTTAATACTGTTTATTTCTGCCGAGTCCCGGGGGAAGTTGGATATTGGCTGGGCGGGCTCAGGTTCGGCCTTTTCGGCCCCGCCCGCCTCAGTCCCCGGGACGCTCGACCCGGCGGCATCGTATTCCTCCGCTGGCCCCACGCCCCCCACGACAGGCAGATCCTCCACGCCATCCCCAGGAGGCAGCGGCTGGGCAGCCTCGACTGCCCCTCCCTCCCCGGGGACAGATTCCTCCCGTCTACGGCGCAGTTTGGGGGCGCTGGTGGGGGACGCGGGACACGCGGCGGGCACCGACTCCTCCGCGGAGGGATGTTGTTCCCCCTCCGCCTCATTGGAGCGGCGCCTCCTTTTGTTCCTGGGGGTGCGCAGAGGCAGGGAGACCTCCATGTCTGCCGAGGCCTCCCGCTCCACCCCCCCCTTTTTCTTATCTTGCATGCGCCCGAGCCCCTCTACGGTACTGGTCAAGGGCACGGGCTCGGGGCACCACGCGCTCGCCGATGACTGGGTTGGGCTGAGCGCGGTGGTCAAACTTTCTGGCGCACTGAGGGGACCCGCCTCGAGATGTTTCGCCTTCCTCCACGCCTTTCTTCCGATCGGACGCTCTCCCTCCCCCCCGCCAGAGGCCATGAAAACAAAGGCCCCCGACGATGCCCGCGCACCTACGGCTCCCGGCACACGGACGCTACTAGGGGGAGGGGTGTCGGCGGCGCCAGCCTTGGCCGTCTTCGGTGGTTTGGCGGCCTTGGAGGGGGGGCAGTTCTTGCGAACGTGCCCCACCTCCCTATAGGCATGGCACCGCACGCCATCCGACGTCCAGAAGACGCGGTAGGCAGTCCCCTCGTGCACCATATTAAATGATCCCTCTGTTGTCTCCTCCCACGCCAGCCGGACAAAGAGCTGGCGGCGGAAGGAGAACACGTGGCGCAGGCTGTTCTCCCTGAGGCCGAGCGGTATGGGGTTGATCCCTGACCTTACCTCCCCCAGTTGGTGCAGGTGAGGGAGGAGGAGCTCAGCGGGAACAAAGGGCGGGACGTTTGAAATGATGACCCTCTGCGCGGTGGCCTCGAGAGGGTCCACCGGCAGGAACGTCCCGCCCACCGTGAGCCCCTTTTCAAGGGCCAGGGACACCGCCCGCTCCGACCCCAGGAAGAATACAGCCTTCCCAGACATCTTGGAGGCTGCGACAATGGCCGAGGGGCCGACTACCCCAGCCATCGCCCGCACGCACTCCTCGATGGTCATTGTGGGGTGAGTGTAGCTCTTGACCCCGTGTTTCTTCGTAATTAGTCTGAATGGTGGCAGGGCAGCAGGAGGCGCAGGAGGCGCCGTGGATGTGGACGCCGCCTGCGCATAAGTCTTAGCTGGTCCTGCCACCGGCGTGGATGGAGTCGCCATCACGGGGTCCCTTTAAGGGCTACACCCACCCCAGAGTCACAGGCCTTAATGGTCTTAAATTGGCCTCGTTTGAATTTATGAGCAGAGGAGCTCTCAATGAGGCACACCTCTCCCCTAGTTGACAATTGGGGAGGGGCCTTGCTCCCTCTGCTCAGTTGTCTTAATTGTTTTCCAATTAAGGAGGAAAGGAGCTCTCAGAGAGAGAGGGGAGAGACAGAGAGAGTGACAGAGAGAGAGAGAGGGGTGGGAAAGAGGGAAGCTGTGAGGGCAGGTCTCCCCTCACAGCGATGGGTGGGTGTTTTTCTGGGGCGCATTCCCTAGATGATGGAAAACAAAGCAAGGCACAGTCTTATGGGATGGTCTTCGGGTGGGAGGAGAAGATGCCTTCACCTGGGACAGCTGGAGCCACCCAGGCACACACTCCCAACGATGTTTAATAGGGTGATTAGTAAATCTTCAGCCAGGTAGCTCCAGCTATCCCAGGCTAGGCAACGGGGGAGGGGTGCTTCAGTGGTGTGTGGGGCCTAGCTGTAAGCAAGACCCCCACACACTTCCACACACACACCCCCGCGATGTTCCGGGCCTCGAAGAAAATCTTCTTTTCTCTCCCCACCAATAAAACAATGTCTTTCGGGGAATGCACCAGGGGGCCATCCTTTCCATGGAACAGCACATCGTCACCATCGCCTGCGGCATGGTGCTGTTCATGTTAGAGATGGATTCCTCCATTCTCCCTACAAGCGCGCATATCGCGGCTGGAAAAGGTGCCAGAGCCTCACACATTTGTTGCTGCTCCTCCAAGATCAGCCTCTTTTTCAATGGCCCCCGAGGTTCAGCATCTGCATGCAGCTGAGCAGAGCTTGGAGCGTTCAGCACCCTCCGGTGAGGAGCCTCCACTGATGTCCCTGTCTCCACCGTTTCCAAGTTGTTGTTCACTTGTGATATGTGAGACATCAGGTGACAACACTACGCTATATCTCGCATGACCCGCCGACGTGTGCGTACCTGCGCTGGTGCTGGGTGCGCATGGGTCTGGTGTATCCTTTTTTAAATTCGTTCATGGGATGTGGACATCTCTGGCAAGACCACCATTTATTGCCCATCCCCGATTGTCCTCGAGAAGGTGGTGGTGTGCCACCTTTTCAGAGGGCAGTTAAGAGTTTGGAGTCACATATAGGCCAGGCCAGGTAAGGAGAGCAGATTTCCTTCCCTAAAGGACACCCGTGAACCAGATGGGTTTTTATGACAATCTGGTAGTTTCATGGTCACCATTACTGATACTAGCTTTTTATTCCAGGTTTTTATTTAATTAACTGAATTTAATTCCCCAGCTGCCATGATTGGATTTGAACTCATATCTCCAGATGGTTAGTCCAGACCTCTGGATTAGTAGTGCAGTAACATAACCACTATGCTACCGTTGACCTCTCAGAGATGGTAGCACCTTCTGACGAGTCGTCTCCCTCCTCCGACTGGACAGTGGGGCAGGGGGTCAGTTGATGGACCTCTGGGAGATTAAAGACATGAATTAAAACTCTTATGATAAGAATGTGTAACCTTACCATTATGCACATGATGATATTTCACTGGTTGCTGACAGCAGCCACCATGAGTCACTGTTGTGTGGGGTATTTCATTCTGTCACCAGGTTGCTGGAAGGTCCCCCTCTCTCCCACCCCCAGCAGTTCTGCCACTCCACTTAATTCCAGCGTCTCCTCCTCTGCTGGTGTCAAATATTGGAGGGCCACCTCCGGTTCTCTGCCTCTCCCTGTTGTTCTGTGCTCTCTTCTCGAGTCCTTTTTCTCGAGTTGTATTCTACACACAAATCAGGGTCAAAAAAAAGGAAAGAGCACCAGCTACACAAGGAGCAAAAGAGACAAGAAGTAGCTAAACTGCTTAAACTAGATCATCTTTTCCAACTAAAAACTCAAGATCATGAAGATGAAGGCCAAGACAACGTTGTGCAGTCACCTTCAACAACAAAACCACGAGTGGCACCAGACCCGGGATTGGCCGGGTTGGAGCTCCAAGTCCAAAAAGTTGAAGAAGATGAAAACCAACTGCCGCATACTGAGCTGAAAGAGGCGCAACTTACGAGTGACACTGGGCTGTGGGGAGACAATTTCTCAGAAGACATGCAAAGCCATTGGATTGCAAAAGGTAGTGAGGACTGCCGAAACTGTGATAAATACTTCCAAAACTCCGGCGTGATTCATGCCAAGGAAGGATGTCGCCGATAATGTTCGAAGTCCTTCGTCACACATCTGCACCCGCTGACAGGGGAATGTATGGAGTGAACGTGGCTTAAAATGGAAGAGTATACTGCTTTGCTTGCAAGGTCACAGCACGAATAAGTAACCACTTTACTCATGGGTTTTATGTCTGGAAGCATGCAGATGAGAGGATTTCATCTCACGAAAACAGCCAACAGCATAGAGAAGCCGTGGTAGTAATGTGCATTAGACAAGCAGGCACTGGTTGTGTGGATGGTCATATTGTCTTCCAGTTTGAAAATGAACGGCAATACTGGCACAAGGTGCTAGAGCGGGCTGTCTGTGTGATAACGTTTCTCTGTGAACGAGCTCTTTCATTGGTAATTATCTGGGTGTGTTGGAGGTTCTCGCAAACTACGATGCATTTCCTGTTGAACTCATCAAACAGTTCGCCAACAAAGACAAGGGGCATACTTCATACTTGTCTTCCACCACTTGTGAAGAACTGATTAGTCTGATGGGTGGCTATGTACTTGAGACGATTATCCAGGATTTGAAATCAGCGAAGTTCTATTCAACATCTGTTGATTCAACGCCAGATGTCACACACTCAGATCAGCTGACATTTGTCGTCCGCTGTGTTCTACCGACTGGTCCTGAGGAAAGGTTCCTAAAGTTCTTGCCGATAATCGGTCATACTGGACAAGAAATAGCAGAACTAATACTGGCATTTCTGAATGAGAACGGGATCGACATACAAAATTGTTGCAGACAATCTTATGATAATGCTTCAAATATGAGTGGGAAATACATTGGTGTCCAAACTATCATCAAAGAGCAATGCCCATATGCGATGTGTATACCATGCGCAGCGCATTCACTCAACCTCGTGGGGAAAAACAGTGCCGAATGCAGCTCAGTGATGGTCAGATTTTTTGACATTGTACAAAAGTTTTATACTTTTCTCTCTGCATCGCGAATCGCTGGCGACAGCTTTATGAAAAACTAAAGCATTTAGGGCAGTCTGTTGTCCAACAGCTTTCTGCTACTCGATGGCCAGCAAGGAATGAAGCAGTGCCAGCCCTACTCAAAGGTTACACCCCATATGCGAAGTGTTGGAATCACTGGCAACTGATGTGGAACAGAAAGTTGAATGCCGAAATGAAGCTCAGTTGATCCTTGACAAACTGGATTCAGCTATTTTCATTGTTATTTGGAACACAGTCTTGAAGCGCTTTCACCTGATCAATCTCTCACTTCAAGAGACCGGCTTGAATCTGAATGTCATGGTGTCCTTACTCGAGTCCCTTGTCGATTTTGTCAAGACCCAGCGGACAGAGTTTGAGGACTTCAAAGACCTAGGGATTAAACTGTGTGGCCACGAATAAATTCAGCTCAGAGGCGCGTACAGGTACACAACCGCCGCTATGACGGTGCAGATGCTGAAAACACTGTGCTGTCACCCAAGGAGAAATTCAAAACTGAAATGTTCCTCATCATCACTGATCAACTAATCAGTCCCTTGAAACACCGCCTTGAAGCATACAAGGAAATTCACTGTAAGTTTGGATTCCTGTCCAAGCTAGCCATTCTCTCGACTCATGAGATCAAGCAAGCCGCAGCAAATCTTGTCCGCTCCTATCCCAAAGATCTGGAACCTATGACTGAAAGTGAATTCATTCAGTTTTCTAGCTTGGTGGCATCCTCAACAGAGCTTCAAACCTGATTTGTGTCAAATAAACTAAGTCAGCAGTGCTGAGAATGTACCAATTCCTCCATACACACACCTTCACCCAAACCTTTTCCAACATTGAAATAGCTCTTCGGATATATCTGTCGATGATGGTAACAAATTGCAGTGGTGAGCGGTCCTTCTCGAAACTAAAATGCATCAAGGATCAGATCAGGAACCGAATGGGACAACATCGACTTAATAGTCTTTCAATCATGAGCATCGAGAGCAAAGTACTGAGAGGACTTGACCTCGAAAATCATTGACGAGTTTAGCCAACAAAAATCTAGGAAAAGACCATTGTAATGTTATACTTGTAGTTGCCTCTGTGGAGAAAATGGAATTCAAATGACAAATGATGGTCTTCCAAAAAGATTGCATTGTCTTGTTTTAAATTGTTGTCATTGTCGATTTAGTTTCAAAATGTAAGGATTTTATTTTATTAAAGCATTGTTGTTTACTGTTTATACAAGGTTTCATCAAGGTATCGGTTTGATTGTTCGGAAACATAATAAAATATTAAATGACTGTCAATGTATCAATGAGAACGTAACCTTAAATGTAGACCTGACCTGGCCTTGACCTGATGCATGCTCAGTATAGTGCCCTGTGACTTAGCTCTCTAACATAATTTACTGCAGGATATGAATGGGAGTAGGAGGCCCCTGGCTGGGGTACTGCTTGGGACCCAAGGCACCCATAACCCGTCCCTGCTTGGCAGTGTCCAGTGTTGGGAAAATTACTACTCAACTCTGCTGTCAAGTATCATGGAGCAATCAATACTTTTGAATTCTGTCACAGAGAGGTTGAAAAGATTATGATGCCTACTCTAGCTTCAATCTTGCACTTTATGAAATCATCTGAGCTGCTAAGTCATACCTTGCAAATTCTGTTACTGTCTGTATCAGTAAAGGAGAAGGAAGGAATTTTCACTTATAAAACGCCTTTCACATCCTCACATCCCAACGCACTTTACAGCCAATGGACTTCCTCTAAAGTGCAACTACTGTTGTTAGGTGGCAAACATGGCAGCCAAGTTCCACAAATAGCAAATGAGGTAAATGACCAGTTAATGTGTTTTGATTGAAAGATGAATATTGGTCACTGCACCAGGAGAACTCCTTTCTCCTCTTCTATAACTGCATGGGACATTTAAGTTACATCTGAGCAATTAAAGGGAGCTTCAGTTTACTGTTTCATCTGCAACAGAGCATCTCTGACAACGCAGCACTGTAGATACAAAAATAAAAACATACAATATTGATGGGTAGGAAAGGACCAGGTGCTCCATCAAGCCTGCTTCAGACCATGATGGCCACAGCATCATCCCCTCTCCCATCGAATCAATCCATCACCCCCTCTCCCATCGAATCAATCAATTACCCCCTCTCCCATCGAATCAATCAATCAATCACCCCCTCTCCCATCGAATCAATCAATCAATCAATCACCCCCTCTCCCATCGAATCAATCAATCAATCAATCTCCCTCTCTCCCATCAAATCAATCAATCAATCACCCCCTCTCCCATCAAATCAATCAATTACCCCCTCTCCCATCAAATCAATCAATCACCCCCTCTCCCACCAAATCAATCAATCAATCACCCCCTCTCGCATCAAATCAATCAATCATCCCCTCTCCCATCGAATCAATCAATCATCCCCTCTCCCATCGAATCAATCAATCAATCACCCCCTCGCCCATCGAATCAATCAATCAATCACCCCCTCCCCCATCGAATCAATCAATCAATCAATCACCCCCTCTCCCATCGAATCAATCAATCAATCACCCTCTCTCCCATCAAATCAATCAATCAATCAATCACCCCCTCTCCCATCAAATCAATCAATCATCCCCTCTCCCATCGAATCAATCAATCATCCCCTCTCCCATCAAATCAATCAATTACCCCCTCTCCCATCAAATCAATCAATCACCCCCTCTCCCACCAAATCAATCAATCAATCACCCCCTCTCGCATCAAATCAATCAATCATCCCCTCTCCCATCGAATCAATCAATCAATCACCCCCTCGCCCATCGAATCAATCACCTCCTCGCCCATCGCATCCATGTAATCTTCTAGGAGAGCAAAAAAGCTGAGAAAAAACCCAGGGCCAATAAGGGAGAAACCTGGGTTTCCCTGAAAGCGTGAGGCAAGGTAGTTACATCCATTAAAAAAAAGGCCAATACAAACACAAAGTTGTACAAAGCAATGCCAGAGTAATGGCACCCATTATGGAAAGGGCATTAACGCCACAGACAGTACGAATTGTAGAATCACCAGGAAGATGCCAGCAATGGAAACTACAGTTATGAGGAGGCTACTTGAGATACTGGCTCTGTGTTCACTGAAGCAGAGAAGGATAAGAGATATAAAAAAGGTTTTGGTAGATGCAGGACTATGGGGAAAGAGCAAGGCATTAGGATTATTATTAGATAACAAAGAGCCAACACAAACCTGACTGACCAAATGATTTCCTTCTATGCTGAAAACATATATGGGCCGATTCTTCCCTCAACCAAAACCAACATAAACAAATTACTGTTCATTTTTTTCTGATTGCTGTTTGATGCTGCTATGTTTGCCCTCATAACAATAGTTTTTCACTTCAAAGTGATTTATTTTAAATGCAGCCCTCTGCGTTGTTTCTGAGATGTGATAAGATGCTATGTGAACCAATGTCTTTCTCTCACACCAATGCATCAATTCAGCTGCTAACCATAATTACAGAGCGCCACCTTGTGGAATTGCTTCTGAACTGCAGCCTCAAATTATTAAGTTGGGATTGAAGGTCGATAAATCCCCAGGGCCTGATGGACTGCATCCCAGAGTACTTAAGGAGGTGGCCTTGGAAATAGTGGATGCGTTGACAGTCATTTTCCAACATTCCATTGACTCTGGATCAGTTCCTATGGAGTGGAGGGTAGCCAGTGTAACCCCACTTTTTAAAAAAGGAGGGAGAGAGAAAACAGGGAATTATAGACCGGTCAGCCTGACATCGGTAGTGGGTAAAATGATGGAATCAATTATTAAGGATGTCATAGCAGTGCATTTGGAAAGAGGTGACATGATAGGTCCAAGTCAGCATGGATTTGTGAAAGGGAAATCATGCTTGACAAATCTTCTGGAATTTTTTGAGGATGTTTCCAGTAGAGTGGATAAGGGAGAACCAGTTGATGTGGTATATTTGGACTTTCAGAAGGCGTTCGACAAGGTCCCACACAAGAGATTGATGTGCAAAGTTAGAGCACATGGGATTGGGGGTAGTGTACTGACATGGATTGAGAACTGGTTGTCAGACAGGAAGCAAAGAGTAGGAGTAAATGGGTACTTTTCAGAATGGCAGGCAGTGACTAGTGGGGTACCGCAAGGTTCTGTGCTGGGGCCCCAGCTGTTTACACTGTACATTAATGATTTAGATGAGGGGATTAAATGTAGTATCTCCAAATTTGCGGATGACACTAAGTTGGGTGGCACTGTGAGCTGCGAGGAGGATGCTGTGAGGCTGCAGAGCTACTTGGATAGGTTAGGTGAGTGGGCAAATGCATGGCAGATGAAGTATAATGTGGATAAATGTGAGGTTATCCACTTTGGTGGTAAAAACAGAGAGACAGACTATTATCTGAATGGTGACAGATTAGGAAAAGGGGAGGTGCAAAGAGACCTGGGTGTCATGGTACATCAGTCATTGAAGGTTGGCATGCAGGTGCAGCAGGCGGTTAAGAAAGCAAATGGCATGTTGGCCTTCATAGCAAGGGGATTTGAGTACAGGGGCAGGGAGGTGTTGCTACAGTTGTACAGGGCATTGGTGAGGCCACACCTGGAGTATTGTGTACAGTTTTGGTCTCCTAACCTGAGGAAGGACATTCTTGCTATTGAGGGAGTGCAGCGAAGGTTCACCAGACTGATTCCCGGGATGGCGGGACTGACCTATCAAGAAAGACTGGATCAACTGGGCTTGTATTCACTGGAGTTCAGAAGAATGAGAGGGGACCTCATAGAAACATTTAAAATTCTGACGGGGTTAGACAGGTTAGATGCAGGAAGAATGTTCCCAATGTTGGGGAAGTCCAGAACCAGGGGTCACAGTCTAAGGATAAGGGGTAAGCCATTTAGGACCGAGATGCGGAGGAACTTCTTCACCCAGAGAGTGGTGAACCTGTGGAATTCTCTACCACAGAAAGTTGTTGAGGCCAATTCACTAAATATATTCAAAAAGGAGTTAGATGAGGTCCTTACTGCTAGGGGGATCAAGGGGTATGGCGAGAAAGCAGGAATGGGGTACTGAAGTTGAATGTTCAGCCATGAACTCATTGAATGGCGGTGCAGGCTAGAAGGGCCGAATGGCCTACTCCTGCACCTATTTTCTATGTTTCTATGTTTCTATGCAGCCTCAAATTATTAAGTTGGAAGGATGCCAAGAAATGCTAATTCTCCTTCACCTTCACCACTTGAGCAGTAAGTAAGCTGGCAAATTAAAATCAGGTGGATTTGATAACAGGCAGCCGATGCAGTCCACCGCACAGTGAAGGTGAAAACTAACCCCACAATTTCTTTGTGCATGTTGACTATTACTGAACATTATATGGACATAGAATCAGATAGAATTTCTATGCTACTCTAATCCCATTCTAATATATCTTGGATATACAATTTCCCTATTAACGCAACAGATTATTTCTCATTAAACCTAAACATTGATGATGCTAGTAGCTTCTTTAATTCTCCCAATGAACAGTGCACTGCAATGGTTACCATGGGAACCAGTGAGGAACCAATCTTCTCATAACTGGAAAGCTGTGTTAAAATTAATTTTAAATTATGCATCAACTTGAGCATCCATAGCATGCTTACAAATAAAAAAAGAGTGGCATGTGTTACTGCGATAAAGTTTGGAGATGTTAACACGACTGAATCAACAACAAACAACAACAATTTGAAATTACGTAGCACCTTTAATGTGGAAAAAGGTCCCAAGGGATTTCACAAAATCCAAAGTGGACATTGAATCAAAGAAGGAGTTTAAGGAGGGGTGACTAAAACCTTGATGAAAGAGGTGGGTTTAAGGAGAGTCTTAAAGGAGGAGAGTCATGTGAAGAGGCACAGGGGTTTAGAAGAGAAATTCTAGAAGTAATTTTAAGCTGTGGAGATTTTGAGTAAACTCTGGGAATTGTTATAAAAACTATTTGAAAGATAGGAAACGATGAGTATTTGTTCGCGGAGTTGTGCCAGTGTGGTGGGGGGGAAATACTGAGTTAGGTATCTCAGGGCTTAGTGCTGAGATTACGACTGTTCGTAATTTGCACAAATGACCTGAATTTAGAAACTCAATGCAAAATGGTCAAATCTGCAGATGATACCAAACTAGGAAGGGCAGTAGAATTGGAGAGGCAGCTCCTAAACCACAGAATGAGCTGAAAAGACCAAGGAGTTTTAATAGACTGGTACTAAACACTACCACCCAACAGAGCAGCAATCAATAAAGTCAAAAGGATGTTGAACTTTAGCCAAAAGAGTAGGAATGCAAGAGGGAATGGTCAAACTTGTAAATGCTCCAGTCAGACTGCTCTTTCAATACTGATCCAGTTCTGGTTGCCTAGAAACAGGAGAGACATTTAAGCATTGGAGATAGTGCAGAGAAGAGCCATGAGGCTAATCCCCAGTGCCAGGGTCTGAGTTATGAGAAACTTCACTTTTCAGTTAAACTAGGACATCACTTCAAATTAAACTGCAGAAGTAGAACTAGGGGGTGCAGGTTCAAACCAGAGAAGAGTACTTTTCGGACAGATGTCAGGAAATTTCTCTTCACACAAAGTGATCAACGTGTGGAATAACCTTCCAGATAGAGTTGTAGAGGGAAAAACCCTGAAATGCTGTAAGAAACAATCAGAAGCTACAATGGCTGAGAGTGGGGGGTTCTGATCTCTCTGCATGGATGAATCAAATGGGCCGAATGGCCTTCCTCATCCGTAATTATCTTCTGAATTGTTTCTTGATAGCTGAATGCCCCTTTTTCATGCTGCGCGTTCTTATTAAATCATCCATTAACCCTCAAAGTCATAGATTTACAGTTTACTTCTCAATTCAAAGTTGCTCAATTCAAATTATTTAATATTTCAAATGCTGGCACTAAATTCTCACTTTAATGTGTAATTTACATTGCTTAATTCAAATTAATAAGTGATTCCACCTTTTAGCGCAAAAAATTTAAATGATCAGAAGTAGACTGAAATAAAAACAGAAAATGCTAGAAATCTCAGCGGGTCAGGCAACATCTGTGGAGAGGGAGCCAAAGATGGGCAGAGGTTATGGTCTGAAATTGTTGAACTCGATGTTGAGTCCAGAAGGCTGTAAAATGCCTAAGCGAAAGATGAGGTGCTGTTCCTTGAGCTGGCGTTGCACTTCATTGGAACAGTGTAGGAGATTGAGGACGGAGATGTCGGAGTGGAAGTGGGGTGGAGAATTAAAGTGACAGGCGACCGGAAGCTCAGAGTTATACTTAGGGACTGAACGGAGGTCACCTAATCTGCACTTAGTCCCCCCAGTGTAGAGTGTGTTGTGTTAAATATCTGTTATTTGCACACTGACCAGTGTCACTCAGTCATTCTTTGGTACTCTGATGATGCTTTTAAAATGACTGGTTAGAGGAAACCTGGCATCAAACTTTATTATTACATCCTTACGACTGACAGAGAGAGACTTCTGTAACAAGATCCCACGTTTTTACAGCAAAGGTGATTGACGCTGTCCCAAGTTTATTGATTTTGTTTTGGGGTCCAAAGTAAAACTTATCACTAGCGTCCAATCTCCCCCAAAGAAGTATTTCTCCTTGTGGTGAACTCGTGGACAATGTGTACCTTGCGCATTTTATCTCCCTCTCTCTGGCCCGATCAGTGAAACCTGGGGAGGGGGTTAGACTGTCAGATAAAATGAAAGCTTTCGACGATACGAAAGAAGACCACGTGGATTATCCCTGCCTATACATTTAATGGGAAGCAGCTAAAATTTGGATCTGCGCACATCTTGGAAAACCCTGCTCCTCTCCCAGCCTCAGTCCAAGCTGATGCATATTAGATTTTAAATCTGCACAGAGTTTATATTTGCAGTAAAATATAGGTGCAGTACTTCTGGAATGTTCCCTTTGAGCTCAACAACAGCTGGTCCCAGTTATGCCCAAAATAAGATGATCCATGTGCTTTCAATTGCTTTCTGACAGTAAGCAGAAATATCGGTATGGGGGAGTTCTGGAACTTTCATGCTGTTACTTATTCTGGACTTGCAGCACTCTCAGTTTGGAGACTGTTAACATAAGCTGTCAGTTTAATGTTAACAGAGCTGCAGCATTCCAGAGATAAATGTCACTGGAATGATTTAATAGAATGGGACAACATGCTCCCCAACCTCACCCCATAAAACATGTTGAGAGCCAGATACTGAAATTGCTCATTATTTTTGTGCGTGGGGGAGGGGTGGAGCCAAGTTTGGCTCTGGATTCTGCATTTTATCGTCTTTCCTCTTATTTAATACAGAAAACATAACATTCTACTCAAGGTAACTTCTAAGTATCTGGTGAGCCATTTGCATCAAATATCCATGAAATATTAAGGTTGTGTTTAAGGACAACAGACCTGAGAAGCCAGAGGCAACAATTTACATTTCAATATGGGAACGGTAGCACAGTGGTATTGTTTCTGGACTCGTAATCCAGAAACAAGAGTTCAAATCCCACCACAGCAGCTGGGGAATTTAAAATTCAGTTAAATAAGTCTGGAGTAAAAAGCTACTATCAGTAATGGTGACCATGTAACGACCGGATTGTCGTTAAAAACCCATCTGCCGTCCTTACCTGGTCTGGCCGATATGTAACTCACAGACCTGCCAGACACACATCAATGTGCTTGACTCTTAACTCCTCTCTGAAATGACCTAGCAGGGCACTCAAGGGCACTTAGGGATGGGCAATAGATGCTGGCCTTGCCCACATCCTGTGAATGAATACAAAATAGTGTTCACTATGTACATATAGACATATCAGACACTTTACAAGACAAAGGATAGTGAATGGACAGAGAGTGGGTGGGGAAAATAAAAAGGGTGAGCAGGAACCATAAAGCACAGTCGGGTCTGAAGGAAGTTTTTAAAGACAGGGAGGTGGCAAAGCAAAAATGCAAAGGGAAGGTGTTCCAGAGGGTGGGGGTGAAAGAGGGGCCACAAATGGCAGAGCAGAGGAAGTGGGGCATGTAAAGTAGGCTGGAAGAGGACCAGAGGGTACAAATAAGGGACATAGGCTGGAGGTAATGGATATAAGGAAAGGACACAAGGGCTTTAAAGTGAGCATGAGAATCTTAAAGTTGATTCTTTAGCACATGGGAAGCCAATAGAGTTTGGTGATGGCAAGTGTGATGCGGATAGGGGTCATAGTATGGGTGATGACTTGTAGTTTATGAATAGTAGAAGCAGAAAGGCTAGCAAGGAGAGCATTGACAAAGTCCAGCTGCAAAGTGATAAAGACATGGACCAGGGTTTGGACAGTGGAACAGGGGAGGTAAGGGTGAAGGCGGGCATGTTTTGGAAGTGAAAGAAAGCAGTCTTAGTGACAAACCTCCGATTGGCTGAGGATTTCCACTACGGTGTTGAAGAGACACTAGTGTAAGGGATTGAGTGGTACAGTGACCGTGCATTGTCCTTTCACCTCTGTGACCTGCATTCAGATCGAACCCAGACAAAGAGCATGAACGTTTCTTCTCTCTGTCTTAAATAAAAGCTTGGTCCATATTAGCACAACATTGACTATTTCCGGCAGTAAATTGCCCACCTCACTCAGGGAGGACACAGGGATGGCTGGTGTGTGAAGTGAGTAAGTTCACACTGGAGCAGCATGCATTGTGGGACAGAGTAAAGAGTACATTGCTGTGCAGCTTGCTATGCGATCCCTGACCAGGAAGTGCCTGAAATGAGAATGTGTTCCATTTTTAAGCACGAACATCCTTATCTTGATGAGCAAAACAACAAAAAATCACCAATATATCTTGGGTAATATAGTTTCAATACTATATGCATCTCATGGCAGTACTTAGGAAATGTATGGGGAAAAAATTGCCAAATGCTTTCTCAAAAAGACAGTGCCACTTTTAAATGAGCATTTGCATGTAAACAATTATCGAATCCTCTAAACAACTGCAAAGTAGGTATTCATGCTGTGTTTGGGATCTTTAATAATAATCAAGGTCGAGTTTAACTGTCAATTCAAATGTTCAAGCTTCTGCAGGAGGAGTGCCAAGTAAGTGCCAGTTTTTCATAAAACATTGTTTTATTGGCTAGATGGCATCTATGATGGTTATTATCATTAAGTCTCCTTCACCCAACTTACCTCTCTCGAGTATGCTAATCTACGTTAGCTCTCAGTCCCTCAACGCCTCAGATTTAAAATTCTTATCCTTGTGTTTAAATCACTCCATGGCTTAGTCTCTTGCTATCTCTATAACATCCTCCAGTGCACAAAATTCCCTGCAACACCCCCAACTTTCCATTCCTCTAACCCCAGCCTCTTGTGATCCCCTCCTCCACCTTTTCCCCTCCATTGTCAACACTGCCTTCACCTGTCTAGGCCCCATACTTTAGAATTTCCTCACAAAACCCCTCCACCTCCCTCTCCTCCTTTAAAACCCACCTCCTTGACTACATTTTGGGGGTGGTAACCAAGTCGGGGCGGGACTTCCTGCGCCCAGTGCGGTAGTCCCACCCCGGCCGCAAAATTGCAGTTACTGCCCCTCACAGGAAGTGGAGCACAATGTCGCGCACACCATTTCCTGTTAGGGCAGTATCCAGGGCGCTACTCGGATGCATTCAGCAGGGCTACGTGGCTTCTCCGCGTTGCGCTAATGCGTTTCAACGCCGCTCCCCTTCCGGTAAAGGAGAGAGCCGCTGCCTACTCTGCCGGGACCTCTGATGGCCTCCACTGGGCCACCAGGGCGGGGTGGTGCCGAGGTCACAGCCCGGCACCCAAACGGAGTGTGGGCTGCACGATGGCAACCCGGACCACGCCACAGAGATTCAAGACAGGCCGACCGGTGAGTCGGCCAAAAATGGCAAAGTGGTGGCATGCGCGCTCCCCACCCCCCCCTTTAGCTTCCGCCCCGCGAGCGGATGTCGGCCCGTTTCACAACCTGCGACGCTGTCGCTGACACCGCTCGTGGCAGCCTCGCGGGGCGCTGGCCAATTTCAGCCACGGTGTGGAAAGGAGTCGCCACGGGTCACTAAGTGGTCAGCGTACACGGCAATGATGTCCCGGGGGCACTCATGGGAGGCGCACAACAGGGGCATTTCAGACCCTTTCACTTGACATCCATTTTAAACTTGCGCTTTTGTGAAGCACTTTGGAGCATTTTTCTACATTGAAGGCATCATATAAATGCAAGTTGTTCTGGTTATTAAGGATTTTCACCTCTGAAATAGTTAGCACACCAAGACAGTAACCAGAGTAACTTCAAAATGTGAGAGAAAATGGCTATTCAGTATAAACAGTAAAGTGGATTTTCCAAACTAATAGTTGAATTTTTAAAAAGGAACAAATTTGAGGGTTTGCTAATTTCATGGATGATTAGTCTGGGAGCTGCCTTGCCGTTCATTCAATGTGATTTCAGTCTGCATCCTACTCGCTTATACTGATCAGCCAGCTGGAAAAGTCAGACACACTGACTGAAATCCCCAGTGATAAAACTATTGTTGAAAAAGGTTTCTGTAAATCAGTCAAATTATTATTGAGATACAACATGTGTGACATCAGGATCCCCACCATTGGGACCCCTTTTAAAAATCAGTCATAAAGAGTTACGATAGGCCAGTCTGTCTACCTCTTTGACTATGATTGTCTAAACAGACCACAGGCGGAGGTACAGACATACACATTGACAGACAGGAAGAAAGAGAGACATAGAGACACACTCAGAAATAGAGAAGGGAAACAAACCGTTGATATACATCGATCAAAAACGACACACTTCCAATAACAGAAGCATGGAAAAACAGAACACAAGTACAGCAACAGAGAAAGGCATGCTGGATGTAGAAAGTGAGAGTGAAGAGGACAGCGAGAGAAATGATCACACAGGCACAAAGAAACACTGATATTTACACAGACTGAAATATGAACAGGGAGCAGGAAATACAGAGACAAAAAGAGGGAGATGCACAGATTTGCAAAGACAGAAACACAGACACATATACAGTTATACAGTGTTGGAGAGAGAAAAAGAAGAGATGTATATATTCAGACAGAGACATAAAAATAGGGAGGAAGAAAGAGACACATAGTGGCATACTCGATAAAGAGAGAGAGTTGGCGACACTGAGATGTAGACGACCTGGATTTTGCTGTCAGTGGTGAAGGAACCATCCTGACGCCACCCACAGATGTTTCACGGTCTTCTCAGTGTCGATTTCCTCTAATCCGGCGTCTCTTACAGCATGGTACCCTCGACAGTGGATCTGTGGCACCTGTGAGTAAGTCAAGAAACCAATCAGATTGAAAAATCCTCACTGAGATACTTTAACCCTGCTCGCTCAGCAGAAACCGGGCAGGTGGGCAGTTAAAACTGCCCTGGCTTTTACCTGTCCGAAAGCTGCCATGATCACAACATCTGCAATTTTAACCTGCTCTCCTGAGCCCAGAACCAACAGGGTCCTTCTTTACATATGTATGTTGTGGCTCGATGACTTAATGAGACACAACTAGAGACACGATTCATTTAAGGGGAGGCCAGACAAGCAAATGAGAGAGAAGGAATAGAGGGTTATGCTGATGTGGAAAGAGAGGAGGAGGCTCGAGTGGAACATAACTGCCATTGTGGACTGGTTGGGCCGAATGGCCTGTTTCTGTGCCGTATATCCTATGTAATCCTATGTAACTGTAATTTTAACTCACACCTGAGTGGGGAATCCATCTGAAGTTAAAATCAGGGCCAAGAGTCCAAACCAGTAAGTATAAAGCAGGACATATAAATTCGATTTAAATGATGTACAGAAAGTGAAAGAAAAATTGGGAAATACAGATTGGATTAAGGGAAGGAGATAAAAGAGACAGACAGAAAAAGTTTTTTTTTAAATGTATTTTAATTTTTTTTTAAATCTCCAACACTAATTTTCTTCTGAGGGAATGAGACTCCACACTTGTAAAATTAATTTTTCAGAGCCAGAGAGGTTGTTCAGCAATAACTATTAGTTATCACGCTATTAAAAACTCACTCATGAATGCACCAACCCTAACTTTTTCAGCCATTTTTAGTGAGGAACTAGTGGGCAGTGTCATGTATGTAACCACAATGTAACACCACTGTATTACTGTGTGCACTCAACCTAGATGCACACCTTGGCCACAAGGGGTGAACTTGTGGGAGACACTCCTTACCTGATCTCACAGGTATAAAAAGGGAGGTCCCACGCAGGGTCATCGTCTTTGGAGTCCTGTGAATAAAGAGTTAAGGTCACAGAGTGACCTTGTCCCCAGAATGTGCCTCGTCTGCTTTCATACTGTAGAGTAAGGACTTTACATTGGCGACGAGATACGGGAATTCACGACCCACGAGAATGGCCACCGGTAGCACAGAGGAATGGTGCTGTGTTGGGGAAGACTGGGACGATTTTGTCGAGAGGCTTCAGCAAAGCTTCGTTATGAAAGAATGGCTGGGGGATGCGGCGGCCGACAAGCGAAGGGCTCACCTTTTGACCAGCTGCGGACCAAAGACTTACGCGCTCAGGAAGGACTTACTAGCACCCGAAAAGCCGGTGGGCAAAACCTTTGAAGAACTTAGCAAATTGATCGGGGAGCACCTCAAACCGGTGAGTAGCATACATATGGCCCGACACAGATTCTACACCCACCGACGCCGTGAAGGAC
The DNA here is from genome assembly GCF_044704955.1 of Pristiophorus japonicus. Lineage (NCBI taxonomy): Eukaryota > Metazoa > Chordata > Chondrichthyes > Pristiophoridae > Pristiophorus > Pristiophorus japonicus. Next base: position 33,452,523 of record NC_091982.1, on the reverse strand, counting down.
AGAGCATACCGGACTTCGTAGTGTACCTTCAACATTTGGCCAGCCTCTGTAAGTTCAAGACGCCTGCAGGAGGGAGATGCTAAGGGACTTCTTTATCGAGGGCATCGGTCATGCGGGAATTTTCCGCAAATTAATTGAGACCAAGGATTTGACCTTGGAAGTGGCGGCGATGATGGCTCAAACTTTCATGGTGGGGTAGGAAGAGACGAAAATAATATACTCGCACAATTCTGCCTCTAACGCGGCGATGGATCAGGGAATCAACATCATCAATGTGACTCAGAGCCCCGCAGGCAGGCAGGGGTAGCCTCCCCAGGCAGCAATAGACCCCAGAGTAGGACTTCAACAGAGACAATGGCAGGCTGAACGGACATTCACGCCATCACAAGGGACAATACGGCCTGGGATGGGGCCATTGACAGCCACTAATAGAATAATTAAGAGCAGTCAAAGGGACAGTCAGAGCGGAATGCCTGGTCATAGCCCTTTTGTTCCCAACAATGGAAACTTTAACACTTACTGGAGGTGTGGGGGAAAACACTCAGCTAGATCGTGCAGATTTCAACAGTTTATCTGCAGGAACTCAATCTCAGTGGCCACTTAGCTCGAATGTGCAGGAAGTCTGCAACCAGATTAATATATGAGGCAGATGGACCAGAAGAGGGTTCTTTGAGGCAGGATGACTTTTGGGGCGAATCGATGGACGCCGAGGTTCAGCGGGTCCATGTGGCGAATACTCACAGTTCATACACCAGAACACCACCAATGATGATGAGGGTTTTATTAAACGATATCCCAGTACGCATGGAGCTGGACACTGCGGCTAGCCAGTCACTCATGGGCGTTCGGCAATTTGAGAAGTTATGGCCACTTAAAGCCAGTAGACCCAAATTAGCACGTATTTGAGACACAATTACGGACTTACACTAAAGAAATCATTCCGGTGCTAGGCAGTGCAATGTTGGCTGTCACACACAATGGGTTAGTGAATCGGCTGCCGCTCTGGATTGTCCCGGGCAATGGTCCCACACTGTTGGGGAGGAGCTGGTTAGCCGAGATGAACTGGAAATGGGGGGATGTTCACGCAATGTCATCTGTGGAGTGAAGTTCGTGCTCACAAGTCCTACAACAATTCGATTCACTATTCCAACCTGGCGTCGGGACTTTCAAAGGCACTAAAGTAAGGATACACATCACCCCAGACGCCAGGCCAGTGCACCACAAAGCCAGAGCGGTGCCATATGTGATGCGGGAAAAGATCGAGAGCAAATTGGACCGGCTGTTGAGAGAGGGCATCATCTCGCCTATTGAATTCAGTAACTGGGCGAGCCCCGTCATTCCCATCCTAAAAGCGGATGGCTCTGGCAGGATCTGTGGCGACGACAAGGCCACCATCAATCGGGTGTCCCTACAAGATCAATACCCACTCCCGAGAGTGGAGGACCTCTTCACCACGCTGGCAGGCAGCAAATTGTTCACCAAGTTGGACCTCACTTCAGCCTATATGACCCAGGAACTGGCCGACGAATCTAAACTACTGACCACCATCATCACGCACAAGGGACTGTTCGTTTACAGCAGGTGCCCATTTGGCATTTGATTAGCGGCCGCGATTTTTCAACGAAACATGGAAAGCATGCTTAAATTCATTCCTGGAACAATCGTATTCCAGGACGACATCCTCATCACGGGTCGAGACACCGAGGAACACCTCCACAACCTGGAGGAGGTGCTACGCCGACTGGACCAGGTAGGCCTGCGACTCAAGAAGTCTAAATGTGTGTTTTTAACTCCTGAGGTTGAGTTTCTGGGCAGGAGGGTTGCTGCAGATGGGATCCGGCCCACCGAATCCAAAACAAAGGTGATTCGCCGAGCACCCAGGCCCTACAACACATCAGAGTTGTGTTCATTGCTGGGACTGTTAAACTATTTCAGGAACTTTCTGCCGAACTTGAGCATGTTATTGGAGCTGCCACACGTGTTCCTGCGTAAGGGTTGCGATTAGTTTTGTGGGGGCTGTCAGGAACGGGCTTTTGATAGGGCGTGTAACCTACTTTGTTCAAACAAGTTGTTGACCCTGTACGACCCCTGTAAAAAATTGGTTCTGAAATGTGATGCATCGTCCTATGGGGTTGGGTGCGTGTTGCAGCAGGGCAATGCTGAGGGTCAACTACAGCCTGTGGCTTATGCCTCCAGGTCGCTCTCTCAAGCAGAACGGGGATATGGGATGGTCGAGAAGGAAGCACTTGCATGTGTCTACGGTGTAAAAAAAAATGCATCAGTACTTATTTGGTCGGAAGTTTGAATTAGAGATGGACAACAAGCCATTAACATCCCTGTTGTCAGACAGCAAGGCTATCAATGCCAATGCATCAGCTTGCATACAGCGATGGGCTCTCACTCTGGCTGCTTATGACTATGCCATCCGGCACCGGCCCGGCACTGAAAATTGCAATGACGGGCTCAGCAGGCTTCCACTGGCTACCACTGAGGGGGCAGCGGAGCTAAGCGCTGAGATGGTCATGGCTGAGGATGCCTTTGACAGTGCAGGCTCCGCCATCACAGCCCGCCAGATCAAAATCTGGACAAACAGAGATCCCCTCCTATCCCTGATTAATAAATGTGTCCTGACTGAGGATTGGGCGCCCGCATACGGAGCATGCCCTGAGGAGGTCAGACCGTTCCACAGACGGATGGATGAGCTCTCCATCCAAGCCGACTGCCTACTATGGGGCAGCCGGGTAGTTATGCCCCAGAAGGGCAGGGAGGCATTCATCAGTGAACTCCACAGCGAGCACCCAAGCAGTGTGCTGATGAAGGCCATTGCCGGTCACATGTTTGGTGGCCTGGAATTGATTCAGACTTGGAACACTGTGTTCGCAGGTGCACGACGTGTACCCAGCTGGGTAATGCCCCCAGGGAGGCCCCACTCAGCCAGTGGCCCTGGCCCACCAGGCCATGGTCACGCATTCATGATGACTACACAGGCCCGTTCATGGGTAAGATGTTCCTTATTGTGGTAGATGCGTACTCGAAATGGATCGAGTGCATCATTCTGAATTCATGCACGTCATCCACCACCGTGGAAAGCTTACGTGTGATCTTTGCAACCTATGGCTTGCCGGACATCCTGGTTAGTGATAATGGCCCATGTTTCACAAGCTACGAATTCCGAATGTTTATGTCGGGCAATGGCATCAACCACGTCAGGACTGCGCCATTCAAGCCGGCCTCCAATTGCCAGGCGGAACGTGCGGTCCAAATCATTAAGCAAGGTATGCTCAGGATTCAAGGACCCTCCCTACAATGCCACCTATCGCGTCTGCTGCTGGTCTATAGATCCCGAACGCACTCGTTCACGGGGGCCCCGCCCGCAGAGCTACTAATGAAACGGACACTCAAAACTCGGTTGTCCCTCATTCACCCAGTCCTGACCGACATAGTTAAGGGCAAGCGCAAGTCACAAAATGAGTACCATGACCGTAATTCGAGGGGGAGATGTATAGAAATAAATGATCCTGTATTCGTCCTCAATCATGCCATGGGGCGCAAATGGCTTGAGGGCACTGTAATTGACAAAGAGGGGAATAGGGTCATCGTGGTAAAACTCAACAATGGTCAGATGTGCCGTAAGTATCTGGACCAAGTAAAAAAAAGATTCAGCATTGACACGGAGGAACCTGAAAAAGACCATGAGATGGAACTCACAACACTGCCAGTGAACGAGCAACTTGAGCAATCAGAAGAATGCACAGTCCCTGCGGTCAGCCTGGACAGGCCGGAATCACCACAGGTGACAGACACTCACGTCAGTGTCCAACAACGAGAGCCCCAACTGCTGCGCTCCACGAGGGAGCGTAGACCACCTGAAAGACTAAACCTATGATCCCAATAAGACTTTGCGGGGGCGGGGGAGATGATGTCATGTATGTAACCACACTGTAACACCACTGTATTACTGTATACACTCAACTTAGATGCACACCTTGGCCACAAGGGGTGAACTTGTGGGAGACACTCCTTACCTGATCTCACAGGTATAAAAAGGGAGGTCCCACGCAGGGTTATCATCTTTGGAGTCCTGTGAATAAAGAGTTAAGGTCACAGAGTGATCTTGTACCCAGAATGTGCCTCGTCTGCTTTCATACGGTAGCGTAAGGACTTTACAGGCAGGTACCCCAAGTTCACGCCATTACAGTGATTTCAATGTTGGGCTGATCGATGAGGACTGCACCAGTGCATCCTACATAAGAACATAACATAAGAACATAAGAATTAAGAACAGGAGTAGGCCTTCTAGCCCCTCGAGCCTGCTCCGCCATTCAAAAAGATCATGGCTGATCTGGCCGTGGACTCAGCTCCACTTACCCGCCCGCTCCCCATAACCCTTAATTCCCTTATTGATTAAAAATTTATCTATCTGTGATTTGAATGCATTCAATGAGCTAGCCTCAACTGCTTCCTTGGGCAGAGAATTCCACAGATTCACAACCCTCTGGGAGAAGAAATTCCTTCTCAACTCGGTTTTAAATTGGCTCCCCCGTATTTTGAGGCTGTGCCCCCTAGTTCTAGTCTCCCCGACCGGTGGAAAAAACCTCTCTGCCTCAATCTTGTCTATCCCTTTCATTATTTTAAATGTTTCTTTAAGATCACCCCTCATCCTTCTGAACTCCAACGAGTAAAGACACAGTCTACTCAATCTATCATCATAAGGTAACCCCCTCATCTCCGGAATCAGCCTAATGAATCGTCTCTGTACCCCCTCCAAAGCTAGTATATCCTTCCTTAAGTAAGGTGACCAAAACTGCACGCAGTACTCCAGGTGCGGCCTCACCAATACCCTGTACAGTTGCAGCAGGACCTCCCTGCTTTTGTACTCCATCCCTCTTGCAATGAAGGCCAACATTCCATTCGCTTTCCTGATTACCTGCTGTACCTACAAACTAACTTTTTGGGATTCATGCACAAGGACCCCCAGGTCCCTCTGCACCGCAGCATGTTGTAATTTCTCCCCATTCAAATAATATTCCCTTTTACTGTTTTTTTTCCAAGGTGGATGATCTCACATTTTCCGACATTGTATTCCATCTGTCAAACCTTAACCCATTCGCTTAACCTATCTAAATCTCTTTGCAGCCTCTCTGTGTCCTCTACACAACCCGCTTCCCCACTAATCTTTGTGTCATCTGCAAATTTTGTTACACTACACTCTGTCCCCTCCTCCAGGTCATCTATGTATATTGTAAACAGTTGTGGTCCCAGCACCGATCCCTGTAGCACACCACTAACCACCGATTTCCAACCTGAAAAGGACCCATTTATCCCGACTCTCTGCTTTCTGTTCGCCAGCCAATTCTCTATCCATGCTAATAAATTTCCGCTGACTCCGCGTACCTTTATCTTCTGCAGTAACCTTTTGTGTGGCACCTTATCGAATGCCTTTTGGAAATCTAAATACACCACATCCATCGGTACACCTCTATCCACCATGCTCGTTATATCCTCAAAGAATTCCAGTAAATTAGTTAAACATGATTTCCCCTTCATGAATCCATGTTGCATCTGCTTGATTGCACTATTCCTATCTAGATGTCCCGCTATTTCTTCCTCAATGATAGCTTCAAGCATTTTCCCCACTATAGATGTTAAACTAACCGGCCTATAGTTACCTGCCTTTTGGCTGCCCCCTTTTTTAAACAGAGGTGTTACATTAGCTGCTTTCCAATCCGCTGGTACCTCCCCAGAGTCCAGAGAATTTTGGTAGATTATAACCAATGCATCTGCTATAACTTCTGCCATCTCTTTTAATACCCTGGGATGCATTTCATCAGGACCAGGGGACTTGTCTACCTTGAGTCCCATTAGCCTGTCTCGCACTACCTCCCTAGTGATAGTGATTGTCTCAAGGTCCTCCCTTCCCACATTCCCGTGACCAGCAATTTTTGGCATGGTTTTTGTGTCTTCCACTGTGAAGACCGAAGCAAAATAATTGTTTAAGGTCTCAGCCATTTCCACATTTCCCATTACTAAATCCCCCTTCTCATCTTCTAAGGGACCAACATTTACTTTAGTCACTTTTTTCCTTTTTATATATCGGTAAAAGCTTTTACTATCTGTTTTTATGTTTTGCGCAAGTTTACTTTCGTAATTTATATTTCCTTTCTTTATTGCTTTCTTAGTTATACTTTGCTGTCGTTTAAAATTTTCCCAATCTTCTAGTTTCCCACTAACCTTGGCCACCTTATACGCATTAGTTTTTAATTTGATACTCTCCTTTATTTCCTTGGTTATCCACGGCTGGTTATGCCTTCTCTTACCGCCCTTCTTTTTCATGGAATATATTTTTGTTGCGCACTATGAAAGAGCTCCTTAAAAGTCCTCCACTGTTCCTCAATTGTGCCACCGTTTAGTCTATGTTCCCAGTCTACTTTAGCTAACTCTGCCCTCATCCCACTGTAGTCCCCTTTGTTTAAGCATAGTATGCTCGTTTGAGACACTACTTCCTCACCCGCAATCTGTATTACAAATTCAACCATACTGTGATCACTCATTCCGAGAGGATCTTTTACTAGGAGATTGTTTATTATTCCTGTCTCATTACACAGGACCAGATCTAAGATAGCTTGCTCCCTTGTAGGTTCTGTAACATACTGTTCTAAGAAACAATCCCGTATGCATTCTATGAATTACTCCTCCAGGCTACCCCGTGCGATTTGATTTGACCAATCGATATGTAGGTTAAAATCCCCCATGATTACTGCCGTTCCTTTTTCACATGCCTCCATTATTCCCTTGATTATTGTCCGCCCCACCGTGAAGTTATTATTTGGAGGAGTGGTGTATCTTTGACAGCAACTTTCGGATTTCCATGTTTAACTGCGCATGTCTGGACCCCAGAGGCTGCTGCCCAATTACCTCGTAATAACGGTGAGCGCTTTCAGCCTCACTGTTATTATTACCACAAAATCTGGGCCTTATTGTTATACTAACAAATCTGAAAGAAAACAGACAATATGATTGACTCCTTGTAATTAGGAGGCAGGTTTATTTTCACAGATTTTAGCAAGGCCTTCCAAAAATGTTTTCCTAAATAGTCACATTGGTCAGTGACTGAGCCCTTATAGTGTTCAGTATACTCATTTATTAGAAAGAAACACTTGCATTTATATAGCACTTTTCATGACCACCGAAGATCCCAAAGCACTTTACAACCAAATGAAGTACTTTTTGAATTCATTGTTGTAATATTGGAAATGCAGCAGCCAACTTGCGCACAGCAAGGTCCCACAAACAGCAATGTAATAATGACCAGATAATCTGTTTTTGTTATTTTAGTTGAAAGATGCCATTGAGTGGCTGCAAGACATTCTGGGGGGAGAGGATGAACAGCCAGAGGTCGTGGTCCATATTGGTACCAATGACATAGGTAGAAAGAGGGATGAGGTTATGCAGGCAGAGTTTAGGGAGCTAGGAGAGAGATTAAAAAGCTGTATCTCAAAAGTAGTAATTTCCAGGTTATTGCTGGTGCCACGTGCTCATGAGTGCAGAAATAGGAGGATAAAGAAGATGAATGCATGGCTGGAGAGATGGTGCAGGCGGGAGGGCTTTAGATTCCTGAGACATTGGGACCGTTACTGGGGGAGGTGGGATCTGTAAAAGCCGGACGGGTTGCACCTCAACAGAGCTGGGACCAGTATCCTTGCAGGAGGGTTTGCTAGTGCTGTTGGGGAGGGTTTAAACTAGCTCGGCAGGGGGATGGGAACCAGAGAATAGATTCAGTGGGGAGAGAAGTAAAGCTGGAATTGGGCTGCGACAAAGTAGAAAGTGAATTTGGAAAACAGAGGAAACAAGGGCTGGAAAATAGACAACAAGGAAGTCTGGCACCACTAAATGGTATATACTTCAATACAAGGAGTATAGGGACTGAGGCAGATGAGCTGAGAGCACAGATAGACATTGGCAATATTATAGCCATTACTGAGACATGGTTGAAAGAAGGGCAGGTATGGCAGCTCAACATTCCTGGTTACAGGGTTTTCAGACAGGTTAGAGAGGGGGGTAAAAAAGGAGGAAGGGGTTCCCAGTATTAATTAAAGAAACAGTTACAACTGTGAGAAGGGATGATATATTAGAGGAGTCTTCAAACGAGGCCATATGGATTAAATTGAAGAACAGAAAAGGGGCGATCACACGACTAGGAGTGTACTATAGACCTCTAAACAGTCAGAGGGAGATAAAAGAACAAATATGTGGGCAAATTGCTGCGAAGTGCAAAAACTATAGAGCTGCAATAGTGGGGGATTTCAACTACCCTAATATTAACTGGGAAAAAGATAGTGTGAATGGTACAGAGGGTGCGGAATTCCTAAAATGCATTCAGGAGAACTGCGTTAGCCAATATGTAACAAGCCCAACAAGGGAGAGGACGGTTCTGGACTTGGTTTTGGGGAATGAAGAGGGGCAGGTGGAAGGGGTATCAGTGGGAGAGCAGTTTGGCGTTAGTGATCATCATTCAGTAAGATTTAGGGTAGTTATGGAAAAGACAATGGGGAACAGGAAAAAAAATTCTCAATTGGGGTAAAGCCAATTTTGCTGAGCTGAGATGGGATTTGGCCAAAGTGGATTGGAAATGGCTACTTGATGGTAAATCAGTGTCAGAGCAGTGGGAGGCATTCAAGGAGGAGATCCTGAGGGTACAGAGCAAGTATGTTCCCTTAAAAAAGATGGCGCTAACAGATCTAGAGCCCCCTGGATGTCAAGGGGCATACAGGGTAAGATAAAGAAAAAAAGGGAAGCTTATGATAGATTCCGAGAACTCGATACTGCAGAGACTCTCGAGTATAAGTGGTGCAGGGGCGCAATTAAAAAAGATATCAGGAAAGCAAAAAGAGAGCATGAAAGAATGTTGGTAAGTAAAATCAGGGAAAACCCAAAGATGTTTTATAAATACATTAAGAGCAAGAGGATAACAGAGAAAGACTGGGGTCTATTAGAGACCATAAAGGAAATCTGTGTGTGGAGGCAGAAGACGTGGGTATGATTCTTAATGAATACTTTGCATCTGTTTTCACAAGAGAGAGGGGCAATGCAGACTTTGCAATGAGGGAGGAGGAGTGTGAAATATTAGACGAGATAAACATAGTGAGAGAAGAAGTATTAAGGGGCTTAGCAGCTTTGAAAGTGGATAAATCCCCAGGCCAGGATTAAATGTATCCCAGGCTGTTAAGAGAAGCAAAAGAGGAAATAGCAGCAGTTCTGACCATCATTTTCCAGTCCTCTCTGGCTACAGGTGTGATGCCAGAGGACTGGAGGACAGCTAATGTTGTACCTTTGTTTAAAAAGGGAGAAAGGGATAGACCGAGTAATTACCGGCCAGTAAGCCTAACCTCAGTGGTGGGAAAATTATTGTAAAAAATTCTGAGGGACAGGATATATCTTCATTTGGAAAGACATGGATTAATCAAGGACAATAAGCATGGATTTGTTAAGGGAAGGTCATGTCTGACTAACTTGAATAAATTTTTCAAGGAGGTAACCAGGAGGGTCGATGAGGGCAGTGTATATGATGTAGTGTATATGGATTTTAGCAAAGCTTTTGATAAGGTCCCACATGGCAGACTGGTCACAAAAGTAAAAGCCCATGGGATCCAGGGCAAAGTGGCAACTTGGATCCAAAATTGGCTCAGAGGCAGGAAGCAAAGGGTAATGGTTGGTGGGTGTTTTTGTGACTGGAAGGCTGTATCCAGTGGTGTTCCGCAGGGCTCAGTGCTGGGTCCCTTGCTTTTTGTGGTATATATCAATGACTTGGACTTGACTGTTGGGGGTATGATTAAGAAGTTTGCAGATAACACTAAAATTGATGAAGAAGATAGCCGTGGACTGCAGGAAGATATCAATGTACTGGTCAGAACAGTGGCAAATGGAACTCAATCCAGATAAGTGTGAGGTAATGCATTTGGAGAGGGCTAACAAGGCAAATGAATGCATATTAAATGGTCCACAGATCCCTGAAGGTAGCAGGCCAGGTAGATAAGGTGCTTAAGACGACAAATGGAACACTTGCCTTTATTAGTCGAGGTATGGAATACAAGAGCAAGGACATTATGCTTGAACTGTATAAAACACTGGTTAGGCCGCACTGGAGTACTGTGTGCAGTTCTGATCACCACATTACAGGAAAGATGTGATTGCACTGGAAAGGGTGCAGAAGAGATTTACAAGAATGCTGCCTGGACTGGAGAATTTTGAGGATGCTGAGGAGACCTGATTGGGTGTATAAAATTATAAGGGGTCTGGATAGAGTGGATAGGAAGAATCTATTTCCCTTAGCAGTGCGGTCAACAACCAGGGGGCATAGATTTAAAGTAATTGGAGGGAGGTTTAGAGGGGATATGAGGGGAAATTTCTTCAGAGGTCTGGAACTCACTGCCTGAAAGGGTGGTAGAGGCAGAAACCCTCACCACATTTAAAAAATACTTGGATGTGCACTTAAAGTGCCGTAACCTACAGGACTACGGACCAAGAGCTGGAAAGTGGGATTAGGCTGGATAGCTCTTGGTCGGCCAGTATGGAAACGATGGGCCAAAATGTGCTGTAAATTTCTATGATTCTATAAATATTTGCCAGGACACCGGGGATAACTCCCCTGCTTTTCTTCGAAATAGTGCCATGGAATCTTTTACATCCATTTGTGGGAGCAGACAGGACCTTGGTTTAGCGTCTCATCCGAAAGACGGCACCTTCAGCAGTGCAGCACTCCCTCAGTGCTGCATTGGAGTGTCAGCCTGGACTATTGTGCTCAAGTCTCTGGAGGTGGGACTTGAACCCACAACCTTCTCATTGAGAGGCGAGGGTGCTACCCACTGAGCCATTAGCTGACAATACATTCATTTGTCCCTTCCTTTGTATTTCTTTAAATTATCCCTCCTTTTATGTTTTTCCTTTTTGTTTTCTTCTCAAGAGTTTGATTTCTTCACCAATAAAGTTCCATATAAAGTATCTGGTCCATTTACCTTCGAATCCCCATCAGAACCAAATGTTCAACAAATTCCTTTTTAAAGAAGTAAATAGGCTGGCTTAGGCATGACTTTTGCTAGGAGTCCTTTCCACATAACTTCTCGATAGGGTGCTTCACAGAAGTTTTTTTCTGATCTCCATTAGCTTCCAATTTTCCCTTTATTCACCTTCTCTCCTGATTCCACTAACTTCAGCTGAGTGGCAGTTTCATGTCTGCCCGCAGACCCATGGTACCTCACCCAAATGCCAAGACAGTAAATTTAACTATGCAAGATATAGAAGGCATGACACTCAAGCCCAGTCCTTTGCACACATTCCAGCAAGGGCCACTGAATAGCAATACAAGAGGAGGGATGCTGGTTGATTTCACACCTTCCTAGCCCAGAAGTTTCAAAGCCAATTGTAGCACACATTGAACCTCCCATATCTGGAACCCTCAGGACCTGGCCTGTTCTGGATAAGGGATTTTTCCAGACGAGGGGAAATCACATTAAATTGGATGGTACAGGTACTGAGCAAGGGAATATTGGGGCTGGCTGGCTTGGGGCTGAGAAGTGCAGCAGAGAGATCATCATGAGGGGGGAGGTGGAACGGTGGATCGCGGGGTCAGGCCAGCGATTGCGGGGTCAGCAGCAAGGAAGGACTTCAAATTTGTTCATGTCAGAGTTCTGTGCATAGGCTACCCGGTGGCCGGGAATGGTTCCAGACTTGGGGTGGTTCCGGATAAGGGAGGTTCGACCTGTACTCCAACTGTTGCCCTGAATTTGAACTCGGGACTTGTGGGATGAGCTCTACATCACTCGACTATCTGGGGAACATGGGATGCTCATTTCTAATATTTTGTATTCTTGCCTTATAGTCATATCATTAGGACGTGATTTGACAACAATAAATCATTTACTGCAAGAAGTCACGTGTCTTATATATGATCACAGTAATTCCTTTCTGGATTGGAGGAGGTTCTGGGTTGGAAAGAGTTAACCAAATCAGGTTCATTAGAACAGACCTTGTGACCTGAGATTATATCCTCTGAGGTAACATGAGTCGTACTGCAGTTGCCTTAGCAACAAGTCCTCTGCAACAACAGTGTGTTCTGGGCTCTTGCCCTGAAGACCTTAGGAGAGGAGTGAGATGCAATTGGTTTTTGGAGCGATAAAAAGGCAGCTGGGAAAAGACTAAAACCAGAATTAGGAAGGGGTCAGTTCCGCTGATTTCTCAGCTCAGTGGTGGGTCAGGAAGTAGCAAGTACTTCATACGAGTACTCTGACAACCCCACCTTACCAAAGCCTTGAGATTAAAATGTGGAATTGTAGCATGTGAATGTTTATCACATTTATCTAAAATTACTTTGTTTGGTAATTTATCAGGAGGCATTATTAAGCTGTTTAAAATTAATAATTATTGTGTCCATTAAACCGTTCATAAATTGGTATTCCAGCAGAATTTAAAAGCTATAATATTTTTTTTTAATCATCATAAAACGTTAACCCCTGTACTCGGTGTCGTATTTAACCCCGAGCAGAGTTTCTGACCCCATATCCTCTCCATTACAAAGACCGCCTACTTGTTTCTCTGCAACATTTTCATCCCTGCCACAGTTTAAGTGCTGCTGAAATCCTCATTAATGGTTTTGTTACTTCTAGATTCAACTATTCCAATGCTCTCCTGGCCGGTCTCCACCCTCCATAAACTGCTAGGTCGGCCCGACAATTATGCTACCAGGTTCAGCCGGGCCGCCAACAGGCAGCCTGGCACCCCCTCTTGGGTGCCAGGCCGCAAGCGTGGCCGAAACCCTCCCTGGTGGCCCAGTGGACCTAACTAAAATAATCGGAGAGCTCGCAGTGGCTTTCCCCTTTAAATGTCCGCCGCAGTCAGTCATCAGCATAGCGCCAGTGTAATGATGTCATCAGCGCTATGCTGATGACTGACAGCAGCAGACACTCCACCTGCCCGCCCCACTCTTCTTATGATTGATCTTCTGCTCTCCGCCCCACTTCCACCCGCATTATAACCAATCCCACTCCGCTCGAAACAAAAAGACAGAGCTGAATTTCGCACATGAGGCCACCGCATCCATCGTGGCGCTGGAAACACAGGAAAAATGGAAATTGCGACCCATTTCTGGAGGGTGTGAATTTCGGCCCCATTGTCTCAAAGATCGATCTAGCTAATTGGGCTACACCCATTGTTGTTGTCCCCAAGTCAGATAGTAAGGTAAGGTTGTGTGGTAATTATAAAGTAACTGTAAACAAGATTCTAGAGGGTAATCTACCAATGTAGAAGATTTGTTCACAACGCTGACAGGTGGCCAGATCTTCTCAAAGTTAGATCTTACAAATACCTAATTACAACTTGAGCTAGATGGGGAGTCTCATTCATGCTAGGCTATAAATACTCATCTAGGCCTATATCAATTTAATTGACTACCATTTGGAGTGTCTTCCTCCCCCACCATATTCCATGGGGCGATGAACCAGACTTTGCAAGGCATTGAAGGGGTTGTATGTTATTTAGATGATATACTCATTCCAGCATCAAACAGGCAAATCCATAATTACGTGTTGAATGAAGTGCTCAAATGGCTAGAGAGGCACAGACTGCTCACAAATGGGAGTTATTTTAAAACTCAATGGAGTACTTAGAGCACAGAGTAGACAAATATGGTTTACATCCAACAAAGGGAAAGCTGGATGCAATCAGAAATGCATCCACTCCCAAGAATGTCACTGCACTTCGATCATTTTTGGGTCTTTTGAACTATTATGGGAAGTTCCTACCAAATTTGGCTACGGTGTTACATCCACTAAATGAGCTGTTGAAAAAACAGACCTATTGGAAATGGTCAGAAGAATGCGATGCAGCATTCAAGGAGTGTAAAAGCCAACTGGTAGAGAGCACCATGTTAGTTCACTATGACATATCTAAGGAGATCAAGCTAGCATGTGATGGCTCTCTGTATGGAGATGGGGCAGTGATCTCTCATGTATTAGTTAGTGGGGAGAAGAGACCAATTGATTTTGCTTCACGCACTCTGTGCCAGTGAGAATAATTATGCGCAAATTGAAAGAGAAGCTTTGGCTTTGATTTTGGGGGTCAAGAAGTTCCACAAATACTTGTATGGTCATAAGTTTACCATCATTACTGACCATAAGTCCCTGACAGCAAGCCTATATCCAAAGTTTCCAGTTCCAACATTAGCTGCAGCCCGAATACAGAAATGAACTTTGATTTTGTCAGCATATACGTATGACATTGAGTCCAGATGATCATCTGATTACGATAATGCTGGCGCTATGTCCAGGTTGCCATCCCTATCACAAGTTATACCCAATAGGGAAGAAGTGTTCTATTTTTCATACATTGATGAATTGCCAGTCACAGCTGAAGAGATTGGCAGACCAACCAAACATGACCACGTTATGTCAAATGTGTATGATTACATAGCAAATGGCTGGCCAAACCAAGTATCAGAGAAAGATATTCATCCATACTTCATTCGTAGGAATGAATTATCAGTCGATAAAGATTGTATCATGTGGGGTGCAAGAGTAGTTATTCCAAATAAATTCAGGTCCAAATTGTTAGGAGATATTTATGACCAGCACCTGGGAATGTGCTTGACCAAGAGTTTTGCATGCAGTTACTTATGGTGGCCAGGTCTAGATAAAGATATAGAGTACATCGTTAGTCCATGCACAACACGTCAATTGGTAAGCAAGAAACCACCATCAGTACCAATACAGCCATGGAAATGGCCTCCCAGGGTGTTGCAAAAGTTACATATAGATTTTGCTGAGCTAGAAGGACAGCAATTGTTCATTGTGATTGATAGCCATTCGAAGTGGGTCGAGGTGTTCTGATATGAAAAATAACAAAACACGAGACAATTTGCGAAGAATGTTTTCTTCATATGGCCTCCCAGAAGAAATTGTGTCCTAAATGGGCCACAATTTTGTTCAGAAGAATTTGCAGAGTTCATGAGCAGAAACGGTGTCTAATATACCAAAGTTCCACCATACCACTCTGCTCCAAATGATCATCAAGCAAATGTTGGATCCAAATCCAAAGAAGCGGCAGTTGTCGTTGGATCACAAATTAGCAAATTTTCTAAGTATTTATTGTAATACACCTCATACAACCGCTAGAACACCGGCAGAGTTGTTTCTCAAATGACAGCCACGAACCAGGTTCTCGTTGTTAAAGCCAAACTTGGCACAGTCAGTAGAAGAGAAGCAATTAAGACAGAAAGAGAATCATAATAGAGATAGAGTAAGAGAGAGAAGGTTAGATTTGTTCACATTGATTAAATTTTAAATACAGATGTGGAAGGAGTTGAAAATTGGAATGATTCGATTATTTCTGATGAGTCGGACAGTCTTGTTACAAGTGCACTAGAAACAAGTCCAAGAGAAAGTCAGAATTTAAGTCTGGGTCCGAGACACGTAGACAAACAGTCTGAAGTTGTAGAGAGTTCAAATGTAGGGCATCCCTTGGAGAATAAGTTTCCTCAGGCTCAGCCTAGAATGAGTCTAAGTCCGACACCAAGTTTGGAAAGTTCTGTTTGAGGGAGAAGGTATCTGCGTTGAAAGAGCAAACCAGTGGTTATTGATTTCTAAATATGGCAAAATAAGTCCATATATTTTGTTATGTATAACCATGCAAGTTATGTATGATGATTATTTGTTATGATTACTTCTTCATTAAGGAGGGAGAAGTGTAATATAGATCTCCCCCTAGTGGACTACTGTGGTAATGCAACTACTGATGTATAACAATAAAAGGGTCATGAGGCAAGTTACATGATGCATTAGAGCCACCTTATAAGGTGTGTTTGTTAGTGATGATGTAAGAATATATCATAACTCCCCCGCTCTTCTTCAAAATAATGGGATCTTTAACATCCCCCTGAGAGCGCAGAGAGGGCCTTGGTTTAACATCTCATCTGAAAGAAAGCACGTCTGACAGTGCAGCAGCCCTCAGCACTGCACTGGAGTGTCAGCCTAGACTTTTGTGCTCAATTCCCTGGAGTGGGACTTGAACACACAACCTTCTGACCTAGAGGTGTGTGTGCTACCTACTTTTTAAAAAATATTAATATTTATTGAACATTAACAACATCATGATCATTCCATTGTATTATACAAATCCATTTTGCCCCGCTGCACAGCCATTCCTCCAACACATATTAACATCAAAACCTGAAGTTTAATTGGTCTCCTGTAACATATAATATTCTATTGTACTTTACAAATTGATCATAAAATACTATCTTTACATTCTTTTCTGAATAAAACATCCACAGAGCCTTATAATGTTCTTTTAGTTTATATTTAAAATACTCTTTTAGGTTTATTCTCCTCGCCTTAAAAACAAAGAATTCCTTCTTTGTATAATCACAAATCTAACCAAACCGAACATTAAATTAATTGCCGCTCTGCTAGACTCGGAAAGACCCTCCTGCAATCCCCATTTCAAAATTGAGTGCCACGGGATTCCCATTCTTGTTCTTCCGTCCTTACCCAGCAAGAAAACCTCACACAACTGTCGAACATAGTACTTAAAATCCTTTAACTGCTGACATAGCACCAGCAAATGGGACAGAGTCTCATTCCATGTCCCACACACTGGGCAAGTTGCCACATCTACTCGCCCAATCTTACATAAGACTATCATGATAAAAATCCGGTAATGAGCCAATTTGAAATCCAATTCAATCCACTCTGGACATTTAAAATTCACCCACAATTCCTTCCAAATCCTGTTGAAGTCCAGCTGTGGGTATATATTCTGCCAAAACTCCTGACCAGCAGCTGTCTTAAGTCTCCATTCTCTAAATACTCCATAGAAATCTCAAGTATTACAGTTGTCAAATTGGACCAACACCTCCCCTTTCTCTAGCAGAAAGCTTGGAAAAGCAGGACGCATTATACCTCCGTTGGAGATTTGGGTATTTATTTCCTCCATCCAATCCTGTGGCATTGCCCTCACAATCTTCTCATACATGATCTTTTCCTCTACCTCCTGATCCTCCACCCAAACCATGTCCCTCACTACCGCTTCCGGCAACCAACCTGAAATTATCTCCACCACCTTAAAAGGGCTTTCCTCCAACCACTCTCCCCTATTCCTAGTGAGGCATTGGGACTCACTATAATTAACTCTGGCTCCTGAAGCTCTACAATACTCCCCCACTACTCCCATAGCTTTCCTCACTGACTCCTCATCTCTCAATGTTAAGGTTGTGTCATCTGCATATTGGTATATTATCGACAGCTGCCCGGAACTGGGAACCACAATCCCGACTCCACCGTGTTCCTTTCGCATCATGTAACCTAATGGTTCTGCTACCAATGCGTACAACAATGGGGACAGGGGACAACCCTGCCTCACTGATCTCTGTATTGGAAAATACTTGGATAAAAAATCATTACATTTAACATAGCTAAATATGTTTGAAAAAAAAATCCTCAATGAAATTTTTCCCAAAACCAAATGCTTCCAAAACCATCAATAAAAACTAATTAGAGACTCTATCAAAGGCTTTCTCTTAATCTATCTTTAGCACATAAGCTTCCCTCCCACTCTCTTCCATGAGTTCTATTGCATCTCAGATTGAGACCACAGAGTCAGCGATGCCCCGGCCTATGATTCCATACTACTGAGAGGGCGAAGCTATCTGCGGCATCACCTCCTTCATGCGATTTGCCATAACCCTCGCCAAGATCTTACACTCTACATTTAATAATGTGATGGGCCTCCAATTCTTCAGATCCCTTCTATCCCCTTTATTTTTATAAGCTAAGCTTATGATACCTTTCCTCACAGATGGCGCCAGTCTTCCCTCAGTTTTAATCTCCTTAAAAACCTCTAAGACCAATGGACTGAAAATCTCTAAAAATTCTTTTCAAAATTCAGCACTTAGTCCATCGGACCCTGGGCTTTTACCCCCCTTCATTCCACTTATGGTTACTTTTATTTCCGTTAATCCTACTTCTTTGTCACACATCCTCCTTTAAACCCTCTTCTAGGGCAATGTCCTAGGAGTAGTCTTTGCTAGTGCTGTTGGGGAAGGGTTAAACTAATATGCCAGGGGAATGGGAACTTATGCAGGGAGACAGAGGGAAGTAGAATGGGGGCAGATGCAAAAGATAGAAACATAGAAACATAGAAAAATAGGCGCAAGAGTAGGCCATTCGGCCCTTCGAGCCTGCACGATCATTCAATAAGATCATGGCTGATGATTCCCTCAGTACCCCTTTCCTGCTTTCTCTCCATACTCCTTGATACCTTTAGCCGTAAGCGCCATATCTAACTCCCACTCGAATATATCCAATGAACTGGCATCAACAACTCTTTGCAGTAGGGAATTCCACAGGTTAACAACTCTCCGAGTGAAGAAGTTTCTCCTCATCTCAGTCCTAAATGGCCTACCCCTTATCCTTAGACTGTATCCCCTGGTTCTGGACTTCCCCAACATCGGGGACATTCTTCCTGCATCTAACCTGTCCAGTCCCGTCAGAATCTTATATGTTTCTATGAGATCCCCTCTCATCCTTCTAAACTCCAATGTATAAAGGCCCAGTTGATCCAGTCTCTCCTCATATGTCAGTCCAATCATCCCGGGAAACAGACAGGAAGCAGAGAGTCGGGATAAATGGGTCCTTTTCAGAATGGCAGGCAGTGACTAGTGGAGTGCCACAGGACTCAGTGCTGGGACCCAAGCTATTTACAATATACATCAATGATTTAGATGAAGGAATTGAGTGTCATATCTCCAAGTTTGCAGATGACACTAAGCTGGGTGGCGGTGTGAGCTGTGAGGAGGATGCTAAGAGGCTGCAGGATGACTTGGACAGGTTAGGTGAGTGGGCAAATGCATGGCAGATGCAGTATACTGTGGATAAATGTGAGGTTATCCACTTTGGTGGCAAAAACACGATGGCAGAATATTATCTGAATGGCGGCAGATTAGGAAAAGGGAAGGTGCAACGAGACCTGGGTGTCATGATACATTTGTCATTGAAAGTTGGCATGCAGGTACAGCAGGCGGTGAAGAAAGCAAATGGCATGTTGACCTTCATAGCTAGGGGATTTGAGTATAGGAGCAGGGAGGTCTTACTGCAGTTGTACAGGGCCTTTTTCTTGGTGAGGCCTCACCTGGAATATTGTATTCAGTTTTGGTCTCCTAATCTGAGGAAGGACGTTCTTGCTATTGAGGGAGTGCAGCAAAGGTTCACCAGACTGATTCCCAGGGTGGTAGGACTGACATGAGGAGAGATTGGATCAACTGGGCCTGTATTCACTGGAGTTTAGAAGGATGAGAGGGGATCTCATAGAAACAAATAAAATTCTGACGGGACTGGACGGGTTAGATGCAGGAAGAATGTTCTCGATGTTAGGGAAGTCCAGAACCAGGGGACACCGTCTAAGGATAAGGGGTAAGCCATTTAGGACCGAGATGAGGAGAAACTTCTTCACCCAGAGAGTTGTTAACCTGTGGAATTCTCTACTGCAGAGAGTTGTTGATGCCAGTTCATTGGATATATTCAAGAGGGAGTTAGATATGGCCTTTACGGCTAAAGGGATCAAGGGGTATGGAGAGAAAGCAGGAAAGGGGTACTGAGGTGATGATCAGCCATGATCTTATTGAATGGTGGTGCAGGCTCGAAGGGCACCTATTTTTTGTGTGTCTATGTTTCTATGTTTCAATAAAAGTACTAACCTTCTCCATAGCCAATTTGGAAATGTCTTCTTTGGTATATAACTCTTGATAAAAGCGATTAGCCGCCTCCATAATCTCCCCACTTTCATTAATGATCTTTTCCCCAACCTTCAATTCTCCAATTAATTATAACATTTGTCACAACTTCTCTTGCCCTAGAAAATATATGGTGCATCTTTCTCCCTCCAATGCATCTTTAGCCTTGGTGCGGAGAATGGCCCCCTTGCAATAATTCCCACTCTACCTTTAAAACCTTTCACTTAGTCTCTGCTTCCTTATCTCCTCGGTCAAATGCTTTACAGATATCTGTAAACCTTCTGTTTATATTCCCTTCTTGATGCCGGTTAGCTTTTGCTCTTTCTTTCCCACAACATACTGAAAAAATTTATAGCTCATATTTGAAACTGTCCCACCAAATTCTTTTTTTCTTTCAAGAATAAAGATTCCTCCCGAGCAATCTTTATTATATTTTAAATCCCTTCTTTAAAAGCAATTGCTTTCGGGTACTGATTTTTTAAAATTCATACCCCTGGACCAATCTCAACTCTGTTGTTCCTAATTTTAAGAACCAAAGCCGAGTAGTCACTAAAAAATACCTTTTTATAATAAATCGGCATCACCTCAGAACTTAATCCTTCCCGCATTAACACAAAATCTATTTGGCTCTGTTTTAAAACATAACTCACACAACCTCTTCTGGAAAAATCCCTTTTTATGGGGTTCCGATCCCTCCATAAGTCTCTCAAATTTAAATTTGGCATCATTTTTACAAACATCTCTCTGGAGTTATCATCCTTAAACATCATCTGGGCTGAAATGTCCACCTGAGATAAAAATACATTAAAATCCCCCACTATACAAGGGTTTTCCACCTCTGCCAATTTTGTGAATAACCATCGAAAAAACTCACGACGCTTGTAATGGTCATTTGACGCATAGATATTAAAGAGATCACAATTCAATTCATCCATTTGTACTTTAGCTGTAAAAATCTCCCCTCAGTGTCCTTATCCACTAATGCAATGCTCTCTTTTATGGATGAACTTACTAAAACAGCCGCCCCTCTATGGTTGTTATTTGCGCAACACTTCTCCCTTCCAAACTCTTTCCAGAATATCCTCATCCTCATCACCTTGCAGACACAACACATCAGTGCCTTTAAAACACGGCAACAACTGCTGCAATTTCTTCTCCCCCCTCAGTCCGTTCACAATAATCGAGACCATTGTAATCATTGCTCCTAATAAAAGAAGTGTGCCTGATAATCCCCCCATCATCATTAAATCTCTGGCCCTTCCCTCCTCTCATGCTCCTTCCCAACCTTTTGGGCAGATGTTGCTTTCTCCTGCAGCCTCCGGCTCTTTTTCACCGCCTGTTTGAACTTCCCTGCAGTTTCAGCCTCTTCCTTACATTAAATTTAGGCTGCCCCTTCTCTCTCCTTCTGCCCCTCACTAACCTTTCCTTTTCCACATGATGCCACCCCACCCACCCACCAATTCCATGTCTCCATCCTCCTCTGACTTCTCACTCTCAAGCTCTTCTGTAATCTCCCGTCCCTGTTCCCCATCAGATACATAATCTCCCTTAGAGAGTCCTCCTGCTAACATGGTTTCTCCAACAGTGCCATTTCCTTTGGCCTCACCTCCATCGCTGACCCTTGCTCCCCATTTTTTCTCTCTGGGACAATTGCATGTCTCCACCCATATTGCTCCCTTTTCGCGTCTTTGTCTCCCTGCTCCAATCCTGCTGCCCCTTTAAGGCTCCTGCCTCTTGCACCCTCTCCTGGTCTTACCCCCTCCTGCTTCCCAAGGTGTACAACTCCCCGCCTCTCTTTGGAGTATTTACACTTATCCCGCACCCACCTCTGCTCCCCTCACGGACACCTGAAGGCGAACCATATTATGGCTCGACTCTGTCCCTGACCTGTGATGTCCTCCACTGACTTTGTCTTTTTCCACCATTCTTGGTGTTTTCCACCATCTCTATCCTGTTTTCTGCTCCGCAATTTTCTGCCTCTTCTTGCGTTCTTTCCTCATTCCGTTCGGCGGCTGTGTCCTCTGCCTGCTCTGCTCTTCTGGCCACTCCACTCATACCTCCTGCTCCTTCTCCCATCTCCTCGTCGCTCAAGGAGTTTCCTTCTGCCTCACACTCACAGCAGGTGGGGCCTTTGCAACAAACCACACAGCTCTCTGCCTTGTAGTTCCAAGCGATATGTCCAGACTTGCCACAGTTATAACAGTACAGGTCTGGACAGCTTCTTACTAAATGGTTGTGTCCAAGACAGTAATAGCAAACCTTTACCTGGTTATCATGCAGAACCCGGAAGTACTCCACTCCTTCCATTCTCTCGAATTTCATGCTGTAAGGTAATGACTTCACCCCCTCTGGGAACTGCACTTTTACATAACGGGTTCCATCGGTTACCCGCGTTCCAGGATAGTATCTGCTCTTTATTACCGAGCAAAGTTTGATGTCCCATGACTCCAACTTTTTTATCAGCACATCGTCCTCAACATACACCGGCAGGTTTAAGAATGAAACCAGCATCTCTTCGGAATACAGCAAAGATACATCCAAGAACTTCTCACCAACTTTCAGGCTCAGTAAAAATCGATCCACCTCCTGTCGGCCACTGACCATCACCTCGAATCCAACATTACGCTTTGGTCGGCAAACAAAGCAACTTCCCTCACCGCATTCCTCATGTACTGCCTGGATGATATCCCAAGCTCATATCTCCTTATCCTGGCAGTGAGCTACCACCGTGTTTTCTTTACCAAACCTCTTGGGGTCCCGGCCCAAATCTTTGAGCCTTTTATTCTCCCTTCTCAAGACATTCTCTCCCCTGATTAAATTCACACTGGGAGCTTTGTCCTCTGAGGGGCCTGGCACTCCAAGCCTCTAGAATCTACCTGATTGATGTTTATGGGCCAAAAAGGCTTTAATATTTGAAAAAAATTCAACCCAAATTCCCACCACCAAATTTACACACTCACTCCAACTCCTGCAGCAATCAGCAGCACCTGCTCACTCCTAGCCCCTCCCACCTAGAGAGTACTACCCACTGAGCCACAGCTGACAAGTTGCCAGCTATCAGACAAAAAGGCAAGTTGTTGTTGTTGTTCTCTTTTTACTCTTGTGAAAACTTTGGCAAGCCTTTCACTTGTAAATTTATACTGAGAAGCTGACTGCAAGAAATTCTGTCACATACTTAAGGTTGCTCAATTACTGCATATGGCAGGCTTGACTATTAAAGTTTGTACACAGCTCTCTCAATGCTCAACTGGTAGGTGCACAGCACATTATAGGACTGAGCCTGGTCAAAGACTGCCTTAAGTGGAGGAAGTGCATCCGGGAGGGCGCTGGGCACCTCGAGTCTCGTCGCCGAGAGCATGCAGAAATCAAGCGCAGGCAGCAGAAAGAGCGTGCGGCAAACCAGTCCCACCCACCCCTTTCCTCAACGACTATCTGTCCCACCTGTGACAGAGACTGTGGCTC
This sequence comes from Pristiophorus japonicus, assembly GCF_044704955.1. Classification (NCBI taxonomy): domain Eukaryota; kingdom Metazoa; phylum Chordata; class Chondrichthyes; family Pristiophoridae; genus Pristiophorus; species Pristiophorus japonicus. The sequence continues at coordinate 33,429,287 of NC_091982.1, read as the reverse complement.
TCGTATTGGACTGCTCAGCTACCAAAAAACTCATTTTAAGAGTGGAAGCAAGTCTTCCTCGATTCCGAGGGACTGCCTATGATGATGATAGGACTGAGTCATACAGATCAGAAAGGCTCCAGGTTCCATCCTTGGTCTCAGCCAAGGACCATAAAACTTGGTCTTTGTATCTGAGACTAGGAAGGAGATAAGAACATCAGTTAGGTTTCCCATCCAAATCTTTACCCAAAGTCCCTTGCTGGAAATTCAAACTCCCAGTGGGAAGACGGTGGGAGTGTGTTGGAGACTTGGCAGATTTGAACTGTCGATTGTCATTTGAATTCCACCGGTCAGCTGCTTGCCCATTTCCAGCAGAAAGCGGCAGCTGGTTGGTAGTGAAGGGTGGACATCTGGCGGCCCGGAGACCACACATTGGCATTAGAAGAACTCGGGGGTGGGGGGGGATGCGTGGTGGGTTTGCAGGGTCTCATGGCTGGGCAAGAGGGGAGGGAGCCTGGGGTGGCAGAGGCTCAAACTTTCCTTATGGGTTTTACAGGAGGATTCCAGCTCTTCTGGACCCCACTATGGAAAGTTTCTTTAATCTCCCTTTCACGGGCCTCGCTGGCTTCCCGAGAGGTTTATCTGACAGACGCCCCATTCAAAAGCCGGTTAAAATTCCATCAAGGTCCCATGTACATCAGGGGACCCCAATTTGCTTTTATCACCGAGGTTCCCTGGAGTCCAGGGAAAGCCTTGCACCGTCGATAACCAACAACATTGAAATTGCAGATCAGCAGGAACCAAGCGGGAAATGGCGCCACTCCATTTTAAGGATTCAACTATTTGTACTGACTGAATGGAAGCCGTTTCTCTGATTGGCTCTCCATTATCACATGAACTACTGCTGATTGGTCCTCTTGGAGGATAAGCCACACCCTGTTGTTTCTCTGGAATGTGTAAATGGAGTCGCCCAGCCTAACTTTGCACTTTGTAACATGATCCATTTTGACATCAGAATTCAGAGAGGACGCATCTCTCCCCCATAAGTCCCTTACCCCAGTGCAAGTGTATGACCTTAACCGCTCCCCCCCCCCACCCCCCACCCACCTCCCAGCCATAGATGGGGCATTGTGTGTGGATTGTTCACAGGCACCGAGCTTTACGAGAAATCGGGTGTGGGTGTAATGGGGGTTGGAAGAACGTGATCCGTCTTCCCCGAGTTTCCTCTCTCCCTTCCAATACCCTTCACCCCATCTCTCTCCACCACCATGTCTCTTCCCCCCACCACCCCCAGGCTCTCGCTCTCTCTCTCTCCCCCTGCTCCAGCCAGGGCCCGGCGGCTTGTGGCGCTGTGGGTGGCTCGGGGCTTGGTTGGAGGCACGGCGGCTTGGGAATTAATGTGTTCGAGGTCCCACTTCCGGTTTCGGGTGTCGAGAGGACGCATGCGCAGAAAATCGTTAGCACCAATTTCGCTCAGAGCCGGGGGGTGGGGGGGGGGCAGTGGGGTGTGGAGGCTCATGCGCAGAAATCAAATAGTTACTTTGCCATTTTAACTGCTCCCTGATTTCATTACTGCCGGTCCAGGGGGGTGCGGGGCGCGGGCAGTGGGGTAGGACGGTTAAAATTGCCTCTCTGATCTCTGGATAAGGGCTGAGTAGAGGATCAAGTCAGCTGTGATGCCCTACAGTTGAATACACTACCAGCACTCACTGCCTCAGCACACAAAGAATGGTCAGACACGAGACTCCCAAAGCAAGCGCTCTACTCGGAACTCGTCCACGGCAAACAAGCCAAAGGCGGGCAGAGGAAACGTTACAAGGACACCCTCAAAGCCTCCCTGATAAAGTGCGACATCCCCACTGACACCTGGGAGTCCTTGGCCATAGATCGCCCGAAGTGGAGGAAGTGCATTTGGGAGGACGCTGAGCTCCTCGAGTGTCGTCGCCGAGAGCATGCAGAAATCAAGCGCAGGCAGTGGAAGGAGCGTGCGGCAAACCAGGCTCCCCACCCACCCTTTCCCTCAACGATTATCTGTCCCACCTGTGACAGAGACTGTGGTTCTCGTATTGAACTGTTCAGCCAGCTAAGAACTCATGCTAAGAGTGAAAGCAAGTCTTCCTCGATTCCGAGGGACTACCTATGACGACTTCGGTTAGGCTTTGGAAGGCTGAACTCCAGCCAAAGTCAGCACCTTAAGAAGATAAGGGGAGAAAACAGGAGGGGCTTAAAGTTTGCATGTAAACAGAAAGCAAGAGTAACAACTTTTGAGAAATTGGACCATCATTCACTTTTTCCCGCGATGTAGGCAATGCCAGCATGGTCACACTTGCTGTCCGCCCCTACTTGTTCTGAGAAAGTGGTGGTGGGCTTTCTCCTTGTGGTAACGGTGCTCCCTCCGACAGTGAATAGCTGTGAACAGTTTTCCTTAATAATCCAAGCTGTTGTGCGCTCAAATTGCCTTCTATCTGCAGAACATGGCTTCAGGCATCACATTCCAAATGAGATGATTGGAGCCCATAAAGGAAATTCCTGTGAAAAACTGACCTACTTTATTTATTGACGGGATCAAGGAATAAATCTAAATGGAAACAGATTGTAAGCAGAGACTAGGTGACTCCCAATAAAATGTTATTTTAATTAAACACAGAATTACTTGTAAAGTTTGGAGCAGTGCTGCTCGGCAACAGTGCATTAGAAACATTCGATTATGGATTTATTCCCTCCTTGCCTTCCATGTCCACAATAAAACACATCTATTTTTCCTATTTTTATTAAGGTGTCTCTTTAGGCAAAGAAAGCTAATTTAAAATTATAAAGTGTCTGTGACGCTGTGCCAGATATAAGCAGATCAGCACAATTAATGAATGAAGCGCTGTAGATAGATTAGAGCTGAACCTGGCTTCCTTTTGTGTCTTAACACTCAGTAGCTTGCAAGCTTTGTGTTGGCCAGAATAGGAATAGTTGACTATGCCAAATCTTCTGAGGTGGGACCTGATTAGATGTACAGAGTAGGTCTTGATTGCAGAGCTTGCAGCTACAAAACCTGGAGGAGGTCCTCCAGCGACTGGATCGCGTAGGGCTGCGGCTGAAGAGGTCGAAATGCTTCTTCATGGCAACAGAAGTGGAATTTTTAAGGAGGAAGATCACAGCGGACAGCATTCGGCCCACAGATGCCAAGACAGAGGCTATCAGGAACGCGCCCAGGCCACAGAACGTCACGGAGCTGCAGTCGTTCCTGGGACTCCTCAACTATTTTGGTAACTTCCTACCGGGGTTAAGCACCCTCTTAGAGCCCCTACATGTGTTATTGCGTAAAGGTGAGAACTGGGTATGGGGAAATAAACCAAGTAATTGCTTTTAAGAAAGCCAGAAACATTTTATGCTCCAACAAGCTGCTTGTATTGTATAACCCGTGTAAAAAAAACTTGTGCCAGCATGTGATGCGCCGTTGTATGGAGTCGGGTGTGTATTACAACAAGCTAACATTGCAGGGTGGTTGTAACCAATCACCTATGCCTCCAGGAGCTTGTCTAAGGCCGAGAGGGCCTACAGCATGATTGAGAAAGAGGCATTAGCGTGTGTGTTCGGGGTAAAGAAAATGCATCAGTATCTGTTTGGCCTCAAATTTGAGCTGGAAACCAATCACAAGCCCCTCATATCCCTGTTCGCTGAAAACAAGGGGATAAATACTAATGCCTCAGTCCGTGTACAAAGGTGGGCACTCGCACTTATAACTATACCATCCGCGACAGGCTAGGCACCGAGAACTGTGCGGATGCTCTCAGTCGGCTACCATTTGCCCACCACGGGGGTGGAAATGGCGCAGCCTGCAAACTTGTTGATGGTGACGCAGCCCGCAGACTTGTTGATGGTCATGGAAGTGTTTGAAAATGATAAATCACCTGTCACGGCCCGCCAGATTAGGACTTGGACCAGCCAAGATCCTCTGCTATCCCTAGTAAAAAAAACTGTGTACTGCATGGGAGCTGGGCCAGCATCCCCGTTGAAATGCAAGAGCTAATCAAGCCGTTCCAGCGGCGTAAGGACGAGCTGTCCATTCAGGCAGACTGCCTGATGTGGGATAACCACATAGTGCTACCCAAAAAGAGCGGGGAGACGTTCATCTCGGATCTCCACAGCACACACCCGGGTATAGTAATGATGTAAGTGATAGCCAGATCCCACATGTGGTGGCCCGGTATCGACTCTGACTTAGAGTCCTGTGTACAGCAATGTAGTGTGTGTGCTCAGTTGAGCAACGCGCCCAGAGAGGCACCACTAAGTTTGTAAAGTCCTTACTCTACAGCATGAAACCACACGAGGCACATTTTGGGGACAAAGTCACTCTATGACCTTAACTTTTTATTCACTAGGACTCCAAAGACCATGACCCTGCGTGGGACGTCCCTTTTTATACCTGTGTGATCAGGTAAAGAGTGTCTCCCACAAGTTCACCTCTTGTGGTCAAGGTGTGCATCTAGGTTGAGAGCATACAGTATTACAGTGGTGTTACATTGTGGTTACATACATGACATCACCTCCCTCCCCCAAAGTCTTATTGGGATCATAGGTTTAGTCTTTCAGGTGGTCTATGCTCCCTCGTGGAGCGCCGCAGTTGGGACTCTGGTTGTTGGACACTGACGTGAGTGTCTGTCACCTGTGGTGATTCCGGCCTGTCCGGGCTGAACGCAGGGACTGTGCATTCTTCTGATTGCTCAAGTTGCTCATTCACTGGCGGTGTTGCGAGCTCCATCTCATGGTCTTCTTCAGGTTCCTCCGTGTCGATGCTGAATCTTTTTTTTACTTGGTCCGGATACTTACGGCATATCTGACCATTGTTGAGTTTTACCACGATGACCCTATTCCCCTCTTTGTCAATTACAGTGCCCTCAAGCCATTTGGGCCCCATGGCATGATTGAGGACGAATACAGGATTATTTATTTCCATACATCTCCCCCTCGAATTACAGTCATGGTACTCGTTATGTGACTTGCGCTTGCCCTCAACCATGTCGGTCAGGACTGGGTGAATGAGGGACAACTGAGTTTTGAGTGTCCGTTTCATTAGTAGCTCTGCGGGTGGGACCCCCGTGAGCGAGTGCGGTCGGGATCTATAGGTCAGCAGGAGACGCGATAGGCGGCATTGTAGGGAGGGTCCTTGAATCCTGAGCATACCATGCTTAATGATTTGGACCGCACGTTCCACCTGGCCATTGGAGGCTGGCTTGAACGGCGCAGTCCTGACGTGGTTGATGCCATTGCCCGACATAAACGCTCGGAATTCGTAGCTTGTGAAACATGGGCCATTATCACTAACCAGGATGTCCGGCAAGCCATGGGTTGCAAAGATCGCACGTAGGCTTTCCGCAGTGGTGGATGATGTGCATGAATTCAGAATGATACACTCGATCCATTTCGAGTACGCATCTACGACAATAAGGAATATCTTATCCATGAACGGGCCTGTGTAGTCAACATGAATGCGTGACCATGGCCTGGTGGGCTAGGGCCACGGGCTGAGCGGGGTCTCCCTGGGGGCATTATCCAGCTGGGCACACATTGTGCACCTGCGAACACAGTGTTCCAGGTCTGAATCAATTCCAGGCCACCAAACGTGTGACCGGGCAATGGCCTTCATCAGCACAATGCCTGGGTGCTCGCTGTGGAGTTCCCTGATGAATGCCTCCCTGCACTTCTGGGGCATAACTACCTGGCTTCACCATAGTAGGCAGTCGGCTTGGATGGAGAGCTCATCCATCCGTCTGTGGAACGGTCTGACCTCCTCAGGGCATGCTCCGTGTGCCGGCATCCAATCCCCAGTCAGGACACATTTCTGAATCGTGGATAGGAGGGGATCTCTGTTTGTCCAGATTTTGATCTGGCGGGCTGAGATGGGGGAGCCTGCACTGTCAAAGGCATCGACAACCATGACCATCTCGGCGCTTTGCTCCGCTACCTCCTCAGTGGTGGTGAGTGGAAGCCTGCTGAGTGCGTCAGCGCAATTTTCAGTGCCGGGCTGGTGCCGGATGGAGGAGTCATAAGCGGCCAACATGACAGCCCATCGCTGTATGCGAGCTGGTGCGATGGCATTGATAGCCTTGCTGTCTGACAACAGTGATGTTAATGGCTTGTGGTCCGTCTCTAATTCAAACTTCCTACCAAAGGGGTACTGATGCATTTTTTTTACACCATAGACACATGCAAGCGCTTCCTTCTTCACCAGCCCATATCCCCGTTCTGCTTGAGAGCACGACCTGGAGGCATAAGCCGCAGGTTGTAATTGACCCTCAGCATTGCCCTGCTGCAACACGCACCCAACCCCATAGAACGATGCATCACATGTCAGAACCAATTTCTTACAGGGGTCGTACAGGGTCAACAACTTGTTTGAACAAAGTAGGTTACACGCCCGATCAAAAGCCCGTTCCTGACAGTCCCCCCAAAATCAATCGCAACCCTTACGCAGGAGCACATATAGCAGCTCCAACAACGTGCTCAAGTTCGGCAGAAAGTTCCCGAAATAGTTCAACAGTCTCAGGAATGAACGCAGCTCCGATATGTTGCAGGGCCTGGGTGCTCGTCGAATCGCCTCTGTTTTGGATTCGGTGGGCCGAATCCTATCTGCAGCAACCCTCCTGCCCAGAAACTCAACCTCAGGAGCTAAGAACACACATTTAGACTTCTTGAGTCGCAGGCCTACCCAGTCCAGTCGGCATGGCACCTCCACCAGGTTGTGGAGGTATTCCTCGGTGTCTCGACCCGTGATGAGGATGTCGTTCTGGAATACGATGGTTCCAGGAATGGATTTAAGCAGGCTTTCCATGTTTCATTGAAAAATCGCAGCTGCTGATCGAATGCCAAATGGGCACCTGTTATAAATGAACAGTCCCTTGTGCGTGGTGATGGTGGTCAGTAGTTTAGATTCGTCGGCCAGTACCTGGGTCATATAGACTGAAGTGAGGTCCAACTTGGTGAACAACTTGCCACCTGCCAGCGTGGCGAAGAGATGCTCCGCTCTCGGGAGCGGGTATTGATCTTGTAGGGACACCCGATTGATGGTGGCCTTGTCGTCGCCACAGATCCTGACAGAGCCATCGCTTTTAGGACGGGAACGATGGGGCTCGCCCAGTCACTGAATTCAACAGGCGAGATGATGCCCTCTCTCAACAGCTGTCCAATTCGCTCTCGATCTTTTCCCGCATCACATACAGCACCGCTCTAGCTTTGTGGTGCACTGGCCTGGCGTCCAGGGTGATGTGTATCACTACTTTAGTGCCTTTGAAAGTCCCGACGCCAGGTTGGAATAGTGAATCGAATTGTTGTCGGACTTGTGATCACGAACTTCGCTCCACAGATGACATTGCGTGAACATCCCCCCATTTCCAGTTCATCTCGGCTAACCAGCTCCTCCCCAACAGTGCTGGACCATTGCCCGGGACAATTCAGAGCAGCAACCGATTCACCAACCCATTGTGTGTGACAGCCAACATTGCACTGCCTAGACCGGAATGATTTCTTTAATGTCAGTCCGTAATTATGTCTCAATAGATGCTCATTTGGGTCTACTGGCTTTAAGTGGCCATAGCTTCTCAAATTGCTGAACGCCAATGAGTGACTGGCTGGCCCCAGTGTCCAGCTCCATGCGTACAGGATACCGTTTAATAATACCCTCATCATCATTGGTGGCGTTTTGATGTATGAACTGTGAATATTCGCCACATGGACCCACTGAATCTCAGCGTCCATCGATTTGCCCCAAAATCATCCTGCCTCAAAGAATCCTCTCCTGGTCCATCCACCTCATATATTAGTCTGGTTGCAGGTTTCCTGCACAGTCGAGCTAAGTGGCCACTGAGGTTGCAGTTCCTGCAGACAAACTGTTGAAATCTGCAAGATCTAGCTGAGTGTTTTCCCCCACACCTCCAGCATGAGTTAAAGTTTCCATTGTTGGGAACAAAGGGACTATGGCCAGGCATTCAGCGCTGACTGTCCCTTTGACTGCTCTTAAGTACCCTATTAGTGGGTGTCAATGGCCTCATCCCGGGCCGCATTGTCCACTGTGATGACATGAATGTCCGTTCAGCCTGCCATTGTCTCTGTTGAAGTCCTACTCTGGGATCTATTGCTGCCTGGGGAGTGTCGGATTGCCCCTGTCTGCCTGCGGGGCTCTGAGTGGCATTCATGATGTTGACTCCCTGATCCATCGCCGCGTTAGAGGCAGAATTGCACGCGTATATTATTTTCATCTCTTCCTCCCCCGCCATGAAAGTTTGAGCTATCAATGCCACCGCTTCCAAGGTCAAATCCTTGGTCTCAATTAATTTGCGGAAAATTCCCGCATGACCGATACCCTCGATAAAGAAGTCCCTTAGCATCTCCCCCCCTGCAGATATCTGTGAACTTAGAGGCTGGCCAAACGCCGGAGGTCGGCTCCGAAGTCCGGTATACTCTGTCCTTCACGACGTCGGTGGATATAGAATCTATGTCGGGCCATATGTATGTTACTCGCTGGTTTGAGGTGCTCCCTGATCAATTTGCTAAGTTCTTCAAATGTTTTCTCCGCCAGCTTTTCGGGTACTAGTAAGTCCTTCATGAGCACGTAAGTCTTTGGTCCACAGCTGGTCAAAAGGTGAGCCCTATGCTTGTCGGCTGCTGCATCCCCCAGCCATTCTTTCGTAACGAAGCTTTGCTGAAGCCTCTCGACAAAATCGTCCCAGTCTTCCCCAACACAGTACCGTTCCTCTGTGCTACCGATGGCCATTCTCGTGGGTCGTGAATTCCCGTTTCTCGTCGCCAATGTAAAGTCCTTACTCTGCAGCATGAAACCACACGAGGCACATTCTGGGGAACTCTTTATTCACCAGGACTCCAAAGACCATGACCCTGCGTGGGACCTCCCTTTTTATACCTGTGTGATCAGGTAAGGAGTGTCTCCCACAAGTTCACCCTCGTGGTCAAGGTGTGCATCTAAGTTGAGAGTAATACAGTGGTGTTACATTGTGGTTACATACATGACAAAGTTTGTGGTCTTGGCCCTCCAGACCATGGTCGAGGATAGATGTCGACTATGCGGGCCCGTTTCTCGGTAAAATGTTCCTGATGATGGTGGATGCTTTTTCAAAATGGATTGAATGTGAAATAATGTCGGGAAGCACCGCCACCACCACCATTGAAAGCCCGAGGGCCATGTTTGCCACCCACGGCCTGCCTGACATACTGGTCAGTGACAACGGGCCATGTTTCACCAGTTTCGAATTTAAAGAATTCATGACCCGCAATGGGATCAAACGTGTCACCTCGGCCCCATTTAAACCAGCCTCCAATGGGCAGGCAGAGCGAACAGTACAAACAATCAGAGCTTAAATGAGTCACAGAAGGCTCACTCCCAAGTACTGCTCAGCTACCGCACGAGACCCCACTCGCTCACAGGGGTGCCCCCGGCTGAGCTACTCATGAAAAGGACACTTAAAACCAGACTCTCGCTGGCTCACCCCAACCTGCATGATCAGGCAGAGAGCAGGCGGCAGCAACAAAATGTAAACGATGGTCGCGCCACTGTGTCATGGGAAATTGATCTGAATGACCCTGTGTATGTGCTAAACTATGGACATGGTCCCAAGTGGATCGGTGATAGCTAAAGAAGGGAATAGGGTGTTTGTAGTCAAATTAGACAATGGACAAATTTGCAGAAAGCAGCTGGACCAAATGAGGCTGTGGTTCACAGACTGCCCTGATCAACCCAAAGCAGACACCACCTTTTTCGAGCCCACAACACACACCCAAAGGATCAACAACACCACGCCAGACCAGGAAATTGAACCCACCCAGCAGCCCTGCAGGGCCAACAACACGCCAGCCTAGCAAGGGCACAGCCAACACATCAGAACAGACATTTGTATCGAGGCGGTCCATCAGTGAAAGAAAGGCTCCCGACCGCCTCACCTTGTAAATAGTTTTCACTTTGACTTTGGGGGGGGAGTGATGTTGTGTGTCTGTAAAGCATGCACTCCCATGTTCCGTCACCAGGGAGCGCATCCCCTGAAGTCCTAAGGGATCCCAGCATCCCTTGGGAACACTGTATATAAGCCGGCCCCGAAGGCCTGTTCCTCACTCTGGAGTGTCTTAATAAAGATTGAGGTCACTGTTACTTTAACCTCCCTGTGTGCAGTCTCATCTGTGTTAGGAACACAATAAAAGGCACTGTATCTGAAATGTACAAATCATTCACAACAAAATAGATGAATTAATAGTGCAAATAGAAATTAATAGGTTTGATCTTAATAGCCATTACGGAGACATGGTTGCAAAGTAACTATGGTTGGGAACTAAATATTCCAGGATAACAAATTTTTAGAAGAGATAGGCAAATTGGAAAAGGAAGAGGGGTAGCCCTGATAATAAAGGATGGAATAAAGACAATAGAGAGAAAGGATCTTAGCTCCAAGAAGTATAATCAGTTTGGGTGGAACTAAGAAACAGCAAGGGGCAGAAAATATTGGCGGGAGTTGTTTATAGGCCCCCAAACAGTAGTTGTAATGTAGGGCAGAGTATAAATCAGGAAATTAGAGGTGCATGTAACAAAGGTAATACAGTAATCATGGGGGTCTTTAATCTACATATAGACTGGGCAAACCAAATTTGCAGTGATAGTTTGGAGGACGAATTCATGGAAAGTATACAAGATAGTTTTTGAGATCAGTATGTTGAGGAACCAACTCGGGAGCTGGTTATTGTAGATCTAGTATTGCGCAATGAGAAAGGGTTAATTAATAACCTTGTAGTGAAGGGGCCCTTAGGGAAGTGTGACCATAATATAATAGAATTTTATATTAAGTTTGAAACTGATTTCATTAAATCTGAAACTAGGATCTTAAATCTAAACAAAGCAAACTATGTAGGTATGAGGAGCGAGTAGGAGCGAGTTAGCTAAGGTAGATTGGGAAACGACATTAAAAGGCATGATGGTAGATGAACAATGACTAGCATTTAAAGAATGAATACATAATTTGCAACAAATATACATTCCTTTAAGGCACAAAAACCTCACAGAAAAAATGGTCCAACCATGGCTAACAAGAGAAGTTAAAGATAGTATTCGATCAAAGGAAGAGGCTTATAATGTTGCCAAAAAGAGCAGTAAGCCTGAGGATTGGGAGGATTTTAGAATTCAGCAAAGGAGGATCAAGAAATTGATAAAGAAAGGGAAAATAGAATATGAGAGTAAACTACCGAGAGACATAAAAACAAACTGTAAAAGCTTCTATAAGTATGTAAAAAAGAAAAGATTAGCAAAAGTAAATGTGGGTCCCTTACAGGTGAGATATGAGAAATTAAACAAAAATTTTTTTATGTCTTCACAGAAGAAGATGTAAAAAACTTTCCGGAAATAGTGGAGAACCAGGGTCTCGCAAGAATGAGGAACTGAAAGAAATTAATATTAATAAAAAAATATAACTGGAGAAATTAATGGGACGGAAAGCCAATAAATCCCCAGGACCTGGTGGCCTACATCCTAGGGTTTTAAAAGAGGTGGCTATAGAGATAGTGGATGTATTGGTTGTCATCTTCCAAAATTCCATAGATTCTAGAATGGTTCCCACGGATTGGAAGGTAGCAAATGTAACCCCGCTATTTAAGAAAGGAGGGAGAGAGAAAACGGGGAACTACAGACCAGTTAGCCTGATATCAGGAGTAGGGAAAATGCTAGAATCTAATATTAAGGACATAGGGCTAGATTTTGTGCAGATCGCCCAAAAATGGGCGTTATTTCCAGCGTGGGCAGTAAAAATGGGTTTTCAGATCGCTGGCTTGTCGCCCATTCTCAAAGCCCCTAGTCTCCATTTTTGAAATTGGCTGTTACCGCGAGCAATAGGAAATGGGCGTCAGCGTTAAATCTCTCTGACCTTCTGCCATAAAGTGTCGCCATCCTTATCAACGGCATGGCAACGCTCGATTCCCGCGATTCAGGAGGTCAAGGGTCATCGTGACATTCGCATAAGAGGAGACAGAGAGAGAGGGAGCTGAGAGAGAGTGAAGGCGTGTGTGGGTGTGGTGTGGCTGCTTTGGGAAAAAAGAGGGAGAGTTTCGAGCTTTATAGCAAATTGGTAAAAAAAATTAGCTGTTACCAGCCAGATATTTGCCCGAATTTGCTGCCTATAATGGAGAGAGAGGAGGAGGTGACACAGTACGCTGTGGAGGCTGACGCTGGCGAGAGCAATGAGCTGGGAGAGGAGCACATTGGAGGGCGCAAAAGAGCGAGGAGATTCTCGGACGAGGCAAATACCTCCCTCCTGCAGGAGGTCGAGTTACACTGGGGTGATTTGACCCAGGGTGGGTGTGGGAAGTCCACCCCAAAGGCCTACCAGAAGATATGGGCCGAGATAGCAGAGGTGGTCTTGTCGGTGACCAACGAGGTGCGTGAGGGCAACCAATGCCACAAACGATGGAACGACCTTGTTGGATCCGCAAGAGTAAGTATTACATTGATTTACATGTACTTATGTATTTATATAATTTGATTTGTAAGAGTCATGAGTGACTATAAATCAGATGTGAGGTCTTTCACTTTTACCGGGAATGTTGTACTCAAAGCCTCCGTTCATGGTATATGTCTTTAGGTAAATAATGATAATTATCATAATAATCATGATTACATCTGTCGGTTATGTGTTGTATCAATCTCTGTGACAGTACCTAGCAATGATATCATGCAATGACCTCATGCCATGTCGTCCTGTCACCTTTTACAGAAGGAGCTATCGACGATGAGGTCCATGCAGAGGCGAACGGGTGGGGGGGGGCACCAGTCACCAGTGACATTGAGGAGTGGGTGCTCACACTCATGGGGAAGCATACCCGGATAGCCACACAAGCAGCTGCAGACCCTGAAGTGATGCCACGTGAGTAAAATATACACCATTGCGTGATCTAAAGTCAATTGATGCCACACCCACTCATATCCGAACAATAATATATATTAGATGGATTTTAAAATTGTCCAATAAATAATGCTGGCCTAATGAAAATCACTACAATGCAAAATGTGTTGATGGTCATGAGATATGATGTCTGTGATGATTTTGATAGTGGTGGTGCTTTTGTCGTGCATATGCTGTGTATAGCGCTGGACTCACCTTGTCATCCCAGCACCCCCTTCTCCTCTAATAACCTCATTTGTGTTTTGCAGCTTAGTCAGCAGTGTTGCCGCAGGCAAGACCAAAGAGGCCAGAAGTTGGGGGCGCGGGGCTGGACTCGGCGCACGATCCTACATCTGGTACTGAGGAGCTCCGATTCTTGCCCGTCAATCCGCTAGGTCTGTTCTCTATGGATGAGAGCGCGACTTCGAGGAACCTGCATCTCCAGGCTGCAGAAGTCATTCTACCTCAAGGCCATCTAGTGCTCCTCTGGCCATTTCCGCCTCCACTCTGGAGGTACTAGGCCCAAACACTTCGCCACAGGGCACCCCGTTTGTCCCCAGGATAGCGCCGACACGGCAGGTCTGGTCCATGAGCGCCAGATGAGAACGGAGAGATGGTAAGTTGTCCAGGAGAACTGTAGACATTGGTGACCAGATCCTCAATGCGCTGGGGGGCATATCCCGACAGCTGGCCACCATCTCCGGCACCATGACTGAGTACGTTCCGCGGATGGCGGAGACCCTGGAGGCGATAGCCAGGAACACAGCTGGCACAGGCCTCCCAGTGGTCCCGGAGCGTGGCACTCCAACCCCTATGTTACGCACCACCAGTGCCAATGACACATGAGAGGCAGGACCAAGATCCTGCTTCTGGATCCGAAAATGTTCCCACCTCAGCACCCACCGCTCCCATACCTGTGCAACCACTGCCTCTGCCTTCATCCGCCCCAATGAAGCATCGCCTGAGGAGCTCTTCTGCCTGTCGGCGTGGAGCGAGGAGGGGAAGAGGTGGGGAGAAGAAGGGGAGGGGGGAAGGAAAGTGAGGTGCATGTCCGCAGGTGATGGCTGTTATATCTTCATCTGGGTGTATGCAATTTGTTGTAATGTATGGGGGGGAAGGGGCCACCCTCCTGCTTTGCATTTGTGTTCTGTGTTGCTGGACATGTTGACTGTTATATACATAAACCTATAAATACTTTGTTTAACCACCAGAGGGCTCATCCCCTGGAATCCCAAGGGACCCAGAATCCCTTGGGAGCACCTGTACTTAAGGAGACCTCACAAGTTGGAAAGGCACTCTGGAGACCTGCAATAAAAGACTACGGTCACACTATACTTTGAACTCACAGTATTTGGTCAGACTCTTTATTCATACACTACAACTGGCGACGAGGATACAGATGACGAACCCCACTGCAATGATGCAGAGAACTGTGGGCATCCTGGAGAACTTTTCGGAGGGAGATGATTGGGAAACCTTCGTAGAGCAACTCGACCAATACTTCGTGGCCAACGAGCTGGAAGGAGAAGCGAACGCTGACAAACGAAGGGCGATCCTCCTCACCGTTTGCGGGGCACCAATGTACGGCCTCATGAAAAATCTGCTTGCTCCAGTGAAACCCACAGAGAAATCGTATGATGATTTGTGCACACTGGTCTGGGAGCATCTTAACCCGAAGGAAAGCGTTCTAATGGCGAGGTACCGGTTCTACACGTGCAAGAGGTCTGAAGGCCAGGAAGTAGCGAGCTATGTCGCCGAGCTCAGATGCCTTGCAGGACATTGCGAATTTGAAGGACATTTGGAGCACATGCTCAGGGACTTCATTGGTCATGAAGTAATACTTCGCAAACTTTTGACTGTAGAGACCCCAACCTTGAGTAAAGCCATAGCGATAGCCCAGGCGTTCAGTGACAATACCAAGCAAATCTCTCAGCACACGAGTGCTGCTACAAGTACTGTGAACAAAGTGATGTTGTTTTTGAATCATAACGTACAGGGCAGGCCTCACATGCCTGCAGCTGCACGTCCGCAGATGTCTCAGAGTCTACCATCAAGGGTGATGAATGTAGGCCATTAACACCTTGTTGGCACTTCGGGGGTGATCATCATTTCCATTCATGCCGCTTCAAAGGATACGTTTTTAAGGGCTGTGGAACAATGGGACATCTCCAACATATGTGCAGGCGAGCTGCAAACCCTGCTAATTCTGCAAACACCATGTTGCAGAGGACAGATCCACGGCGGATCACGACGAACCAGAGCCTCAGACCGAGGAGGCAGAGGTATTATGAGATGCACACATTTACCACAAAGTGTCCCCCGATAATGCTGAAGATTGAATTAAATGGACTCCTGGTGTCAATGGAGCTGGACACGGCGTGAGCCAGTCCATTATGAGCAAAAAGACTTTCGATAAATTATGGTGCAGCAAGGCCTTAAAGCCAGTCCTGAGTCCCATTCGCACTAAACTGAGAACTTACACGAAGGAACTGATTCCCATAATCGGCAGTGCTACTATAAAGGTCTCCTACGATAGAGCGGTGCACAAGTTACCACTCTGGGTGCTACCGAGCAATGGCCCCACGCTGCTCGGCAGGAGCTGGCTGGGGAAGATATGCTGGAACTGAGACGACGTCCGAGCGCTCTTGCCCGTCGACGACACTTCATGTGCCCAGGTCTTAAACAAGTTCCCCTCGCTATTCGAACCAGGCATCAGGAAGTTCCAAGGAGCAAAAGTGCAGATCCACCTAGTTCCGGGGGCGTGACCTATCCATGACAAGGCGAGAACAGTACCGTACATGATGAGAGAGAGGGTGGAGATCGAGCTGGACCGGCTGCAATGAGAGGGCATCATTTCGTCGATCGAATTCAACGAGTGGGCCAGTCCGATTGTTCCAGTCCTCAAGGGAGACGGCACCATCAGAATCTGTGGTGATTACAGCGTAACTATCAATCGTTTCTCCCTGCAGGATCAATATCCACTACCAAAAGCAGATGACCTTTTTGCAACGCTGGCGGGAGGAAAGACGTTCACGAAGCTGGACTTGACCTCGGCCTACATGACGCAGGAGCTGGAGGAATCATCGAAGGACCTCACCTGCATCAAAACGCAAAAAGGTCTCTTCATTTACAACAGATGCCCGTTTGGGATTCGATCAGCCACGGCGATATTCCAGAAAAACATGGAAAGTTTACTGAAGTCGGTCCCACGCACTGTGGTCTTCCAGGACGACATCTTGGTTACAGGTCGGGACACAGTCGAGCATCTGCAGAACTTGGAGGAGGTTCTTAGTTGGCTTAATCGTGTGGGGTTCAGGTTAAAATGCTCGAAGTGCATTTTCCTGGCGCCTGAATTGGAGTTCCTGGGGAGAAGAATCGCGGCGGACAGCATCAGACCCACCAATTCGAAGTAGGAGGCAATCGAGAATGCACCAAGGCCACAGAACGTGATGGAGCTGCAATCGTTTCTAGGATTCCTGAACTACTTTGGTAACTTCTTACCCGGTCTCAGCACACTGTTAGAACCACTGCACGCTTTACTGCGTAAAGGAGACGAATGGGTATGGGATAAAAGCCTTTGTAAAAGCTAGGAAACTTATGCTCAAACAAATTGCTTGTGTTGTATGATCCATGTAAGCGTTTGGTACTAGCATGTGATGCGTCATCATACGGTGTCGGGTGTGTATTGCAACAAGCTAATGAATCTGGGAAATTGCAACCGGTTGCTTATGCATCCAGAAGTCTGTCTAAGACTGAGAGGGCCTACAGCATGATTGAAAAAGAAGCGTTAGCGTGTGTTTATGGGGTAAAGAAAATGCATCAATATCTGTTTGGGCTAAAATTTGAATTGGAAACCGACCACAAGCCACTGATATCCCTCTTTTTTGAAAGTAAGGGGATAAATACGAATGCATCGGCCTGCATCCAGAGATGGGCGCTCACGTTGTCCACATACACCTACGCCATCCGCCACAAGCCAGACACAGAAAGCTCTTCGTAGGCTGCCATTGCCCACCACAGGGGTGGAAATTGCACAGCCCGCAGATTTAGTTATGGTAATGGAAGTATTCGAGACTGAGCAATCACCTGTTACCTGACAGATTAGAACCTGGACGAACCAGGACCCCTTACTGTCTTTAGTAAAAAACTGTGTGCTTCATGGGAGCTGGTCCAGTGTCCCATTAGAAATGCAGGAAGAAATAAAGCCATACCAGCGGTGCAAAGATGAAATGTCTATACAGGCAGACTGCCTTCTGTGGGGTAACAGGGTAGTGGTCCAAAAAAGGGCAGGGACACTTTCATTAGTGATCTCCACAGTACCCAGCCAGGCATTGTAATGATGAAAGCGATAGCCAGATCCCATGTGTGGTGGCCCGGTATCGATGCAGACTTAGAGTCCTGCGTGCACAAATGTAACACATGTTCACAGTTAAGCAATGCACCCAGGGAGGCAACACTAAGTTTATGGTTTTGGCCCTTCAAACCGTGGTCTAGGGTCCATTTCGACTATGCAGGCCCGTTCTTGGGAAAATTGTTCCTAGAGGTTGTAGATGCGTACTCCAAATGGATTGAATGTGAGATAATGTCGGCAAGCACGTCCATTGCCACCACTGAAAGCCTGCGGGCCATATTTTCCACGCACGGCCTGCCTGATGTCCTTGTGAGTGACAACGGGCCGTGTTTCACCAGAGCCGAGTTCAAAGAGTTCATGACCCGCAAAGGGATCAAACATGTCACATCTGCCCCGTTCAAACCAGCATCCAATGGTCAGGCAGAGAGAGCAGTGCAAACAATCAAGCAGAGCTTGAAGAGGGTAATTGAAGGCTCACTGCAGACTTGCCTATCCCGAGTCCTGCTTAGTTACCTCACGAGACCCCACTCGCTCACTGGGATTTCACCCGCTGAACTGCTCATGAAAAGGGCACTTAAGACAAGGCTCTCGTTAGTTCACCCTGATCTACATGAACAGGGAGAGAACAGGCGGCTTCAACAAAGTACACATCATGCTCGCGCAAATGTGTCACGCGAAATTGAGATTAATGATCCTGTATTTGTGTTGAACTATGGACAAGGTCCCAAGTGGCTTCTCGGCACTGTCATGGCCAAAGAGGGGAGTTGGGTGTTTCGGGTCAAACTTTTAAATGGACTCATCTACAGGAAACAATTGGACCAAACCAAACTCAGATTCATGGACTATCCAGAGCAACCAACATTAGACCCTTTTTTTGACTCCACAACACACACACCAGTGGCAACCGACACAGCGGTTGACCACGAAGCAGAACCCATCACCTGCAGCAGCCCAACAGGACTCACCACACCAGGCAGCCCAGCAAGGCCAGCTGCACAGCAGCCCAGCGAGGGCCCAACAAACCACTCACCAAAACCAGCATTTGCACTGAGACGATCAACCAGGGAAAGAAAGGCCCCAGATCGACTCACCTTGTAAATAGTTACACTATTGACTTTGGGGGGGGGGGGGGGGGGGAAGGAGTGTTGTTATATATGTAAACCTGTAAATACCTTGTTTAACCACCAGAGGGCTCATGCCCTGGAGTCCTAAGGGATCCCAGAATTCCTTGGGAGCACCTGTACTTAAGGAGGCCTCACAGGCTGGAGAGGCACTCTGGAGACCTGCAATAAAAGACTAAAGTCACACTATACTTTGAGCTCACAGTATCTGGTCAGACTCTTTATTCATACACTACATTGACCATTTGATTGATGTCAATGGTCGAAAAAGTGGGGTCGAGGTGGGGTGATTTTGCCCGTGATACTTATGATTTCAGACCAATGGTCGTATTAAGTGTTTTTTATTCAACATAACCTTGTTGCGCATTGTCTCAGATAGATGCACCGTTACACACTAGTGATTCCTTATCATGAAAGGGTTAAATAAAACTTAGCTTGAATCAATTTAAACTTTAACTGGCACCAAGGTGATGCCCACCATTGATGTCTGAGCTGCATACACACAGCAGTGTGTCAGCGTTGTCAATTACAGCAACGTTCTTTCAGGCAAATCGTTCATTTATGAGTTTCTGATGTAAGAGTCTTGCAGCTATGTAGCCACCACGGGCCCTTTCCTGCGGTCTGGAGGGGGTCGTGGGCATGGTTGCATAGTCAGCCTGATTGTCTGGCCCTAGGTCAGCATCCAGCCCCTTGTCTTCCTCTTCCCCTCTCTCCTGAGGTGGATCATCAGTCCCTTCTAGCAATTCTTGGCCCCTTCTGATAGCCGGGTTGTGCAGCATGGAGCACACGACCACAAATTTAACTATTTGCCCAGGGTTGTATTGTAGCTCCCCTCCTGAGTGCTCCAGGCATCTAAAGCGTTGATTAAGCACAGTAATTGTTTTCTGAACCACATTGCGTGCGTCTCTGTGGCTCTCGTATCGCTTCTCGGCCTCGGTGTGGGTGTCATGCAAGGGGATCATCAGCCAGGTGGCTAGGCCATATCGGTTGTCACCAAGCATCCTTGTGGCTGTCTCTTAAAAATGTCAGAGACAGCCCTCTCATGCAAGATGTGAGCCTCATCAAAGCTGCCTGGACATTTGGCATTCACTGCCATTATTATCTGGTTGTGGTCGACAACCAGTTGGACCTTCAGGGAGTGAAATCCTTTTCTGTTACGAAAAAGCTCTGAGTCCTGAGAAGGTGCCTGCATGGCGATGTGAGTACACTGTATAGCTCCCTGGACCTTGGGTAATTTAGCAATGTGGTAGAATGCTCCAGCCCTGTCAGTCTGAGCCTCCGTGGTCATGGGGAAGCTGATAAATTCCATCCTACACGCATACAGGGCCTCCGTGACCTGTCTAATGCAGCAATGTGTGGCATGGTGAGACAGAGGGGAAATGTCGACCGCGGAGGCCCGAAAGGAACCAGACGTGTAGAACGACAGTGCCGCGGTGACCTTGACTTCGATGGACAGAGATGTCCTGATGGCAGGCTGACGATCTTCCCTGATGAACTCGCATATTTCAGTGATCACCACTTTGTGGAAGCGCAGTCTTCAAAGGCCGGTGTTCTCGGACACGTCGAGGTAAGACCGCTTCTCCCTGTAAGTGCAGGGTGTGTATGGTCTGGACCTCCTCCTCATTCTGGTACATCTTAGATTGGGCACATAATGGTATGCATTAGACATTGTGCCATTTGCACTCTGCAGCATCTGCATATTAATCGATGCAGACTGAGAAATGGCTCCAATGAAAGTCTAATACCGATTGATCAGAAGCAATAATTTCCACACTAAAAGACATCTAAAGTAAAACCCAATCGTCCACAGTCTGAAAATATGTCTGTTGAATCTTGGCGTTAATTACGTGCGGAAAGTAACACTGGGTGATATTACGGGCGTTGGTTTCGTCCATTCTGTTGATTCTGCATCAAAAAGGTGAGCGGGCGGTATTATTTTTTGCCAGCGTTACATACATGGCGAAAGTAACGCTCACCGATAAGTGTCCGAAAAATGGCTAAATAGGCGATAGTTGGGCGTTACACCTCATTTCAGCGGTAAAATGGACGTTAAGTGGGCGTTACGCATGCAAAAATAATGGAAAATCTAGCCCATGGTAACAGGGCACTTAGAAAATAATAATAAGATTGGGCAGAGTCAACACGGATTTATGAAAGGGAAACCCTAACCCAAACCCGTTAGAGTTTTTTGAGTTTGTAACTAGCAGAATAGATAAGGTTGAGCCAGTGGATGTGGTGTATATGGATTTTCAGAAGGCATTCGATTGCCGACACGGACACGATGGGCCGAAATGGCCTCCTTCCATGCTGTACATTTCTATGATTCTATAATAAGGTGCCACAAAGAGGTTATTGAACAAAATTAGGGCTCATGGGATTGGAGGTAATATACTAGCATGGACTGAGGATTGGTTAATGGACAGGAAACAGACAGTAGGAATAAATGGGTCATTTTCGGGAGGGCAGACTGTAATTAGTGGGGTACCACAAGGACCAGTGCTTGGGCCCCAGCTATTCACAATCTATATCAATGATTTGGATGAAGTAACCAAATGTAATATATCCAAGTTTGCTGATGATCCAAAGCTAGGTGGGAATGTAAATTGTGAGAAGAATGCAAAGAGACTTCAAGGGGATATAGACAGGCTAAGTGAGTGGACAAGAACATGGCAAACGGAATAGAATGTGGAGAAATGTGAAGTTATCCACTTCGGTAGGAAAAATAGGAAAACAGAGTATTTTTTAAACCATGAGAGATTGGGAAATATTGGTGTTCAGAGAGACCTGGGTGTTCTTCTACTCAAATCACTGAAAGTTAACATGCAGGTACAGTAAGCAATTAAGAAAGCAAATGGTATGTTGACCTTTATTACAAGAGGGGATTTGAGTATAAAAGTAAAGATGTCTTACTACAATTATATAGGGCCCTGGTAAGACCACACCTGGAGTATTGTGTACAGTTTTGGTCTCCTTACCTAAGGAAGGATATACTTGCCATAGAGGGAGTGCAATAAAGGTTCACCAGATTGATTCCTGGGATGGGGGAAGGAGATTGTGCTATGAGGGGAGATTGAGTCGACAAGGCTACATTCTCTAGAGTTTAGAAGAATGAGAGGTGATTTCATTGAAACATACAACATTTTTACAGGGCTTGACAAGGTAGACGCTGGCTGGGTAGTCTAGAACCAGGGGTCGGCCATTTGGGACTGAGATGAGGAGAAATTTCTTCCCCCAGAGGGTGGTGAATCTTTGGAATTTGCTATCCCAGAGGGCTGTGGATGCTCAGTCAGTGAGTATATTCAAGACAGAGATTGATAGATTTTTGAATATTAAGGGAATCAAGGGATAAGGGGATAATGCAGTATAGTGGAGTTGAGATAGAAGATCAGCCATGATCTTATTGAATGGCGGAGCAGGCCCACGGGGCTGAATGGCCTACTCCTGCTCCTAATTCTTATGTTCTTATGTTCTTAGGTGTAGTTCTTAAAGGACTGCAGCTGCCATTCAAAAGGGAGGATTTTCTCTGTAGCAAGATGTTGCAAAACTGTTGCGCTGTGCTTACAAAAAACTCCAGTGATGGAAATGTGGAGCTACTGCTTCACAAAGTGGGCCAAGGGAGGATAGCCCTTATGACACTAAAGGGCACCTCCCCAATCAAGGAGTCTTCCAAGCTGCTTAGGAACAGGTAGCAGAAAGTGTGAACATGATATCCAACATTCAGAGGACCTGGAGCAGGAGAGGAAGCAGTTTGCCAGCCTCCGCAAATCTGCCGAGTTAAGACTACCCAGTATTTTTGTACACAAAGCAGATGGGCAGAGAATGCAGGTCACAAGGAATTCCTTTCAATCAGTTATGGCTTAACGGAGACCATATGCAAAGTACTCAGAAAACCTGAGGAAGATACAGGGATATGGGGAGATATCAGCAGTGAGATTAGTTTGGATTGATCTAATAAAGAGTTGAAACAAACATGATGAGCCTAATGGCTTCCTTCTGTGCTCAACAGTTCTATAAAGCTTACAATCTGCTCTAGCTTCACATTCACGACCATAGAGCAGCACAGTAAATATCCTCGCTTAAAGCTAAGAATGAATCATAGAATCATAGAAATTTACAGCACGGAAGGAGGCCATTTCGGCCCAATGTGTCCGTGCCGGCCGACAAAGAGCTATCCAGCTTAATCCCATTTTCTAGCTCTTGGTCTGTAGCCTTGTAGGTTACGGTACTTCAACTGCATATCCAGGTACTTTTTAAATGTGGTGAGCATTTCTGCCTCTACCACCCTTTCAGGCAGTGCCCAGAATGCAAACACCCAACAAAATCTAGCTACATAATGTAGGTTAATTTACGCACACAGATTGGAAGATAACTAGAAAAAAGCCACGCAGGGCACTAGACTTTAGCAGGGATGCCAAGGCATTGGAAAGGAAGCAGAGGAGATTTACTGGAATGGTACCAGGGATGAAGTATCTCGGTTATGTGGCGAGACTAGAGAAGCTGGGATTATTCTCCTTCTAGTAGCTGAGATTTAATAGAGGTGGTCAATATTATGAGGGGTCTTGATAAATCGGTAGAAATTGTTTCCACTGGCAGAAGTAACCAGAGATCACAGATTTAAGATAATTGGCAAAAAGCTCAGGGAGGAAATGAGAAAAGAAATTTACACAGCATGTCGTGCACTACCTGAAAGGATGGTGGAAGCAGATTCAGTAGTAACTTTCAAAAGAGAATTGGATAAATACTTGAAAAGGAGAAATTTGCAGGGCTATGGGAAAAGAGCTGGGGCGAGGGATTAATTGGAGAGCTCTTTCAAAGAGTGGCACAGACACAATGGACCAAATGGCCTCCTTCTGTATGATTCTCAGACAAAGGCCTGGAAACCTTTTGCTCTTAAAAGCATTTTAAGACATTATTGTCAAATCCAGGAGTGGGGATTGAGAGTGTGATGGAGTAATGCATTATGATTTTATTTCTCTCCTGCTCGGCACCAAAGAACAATCTTGGAAACTTAGTCCTTGACTCCTTGCTCTTTACAAACCTCAGAGTGACTTTAAATGCACAATATTTGGTAATATAGCAATGCCCTGTGGTTGAACAGAATAGGTTATTACTGTAGGAAGCTCACTGAATTAATGCTCCTGGTTTTCAGATAAAGAACGATAAAAGCCACACTTTGCTAGTCTCCTCATTAGTACTGAATTTGGACCAGCTTCAGTAATACAAACCTATATGTGAATATTTTGTCCCACTACCACAGTGCCTCCTTAAGTATTCATCTCTATCTCAATGAATCAAGAACTGTAGGAGGCTGCCAAACCATATCCCTCTATCTAGGCTTCAAGCTATTCAACAACCTCCCCACGCAGGGAGACCTTGTGAACCATCCCCTGCTGTGAGAAACTCTGCCTCTCCATGTTAGTTCTCACAGGCATCGGGGCTATCAATGTACATACTGCAGATGGAATGCCACCTAGCCTGACCTGCACAGTCGAGGCTAGGCACAAAGCCTTTTTACCTTAAATTGATTGTTTTCAGGACAAAGGTTTCTACTTGCTTGCAATTAAAATGTATTTGTGTGTGAAAAATACAATCTTTCTGTGAATAGTTCCTCCACTGCGGCAATTTCCAGCCAGCAATAAGGAATGTGGATTCTACCAACTCAGAGAAAGTGAGCCTGGAGTAAGACTGATTTAAAATGACCAACCACGTTAATAAGGATATTAATATAGGGGTAGAATTTCTGCGGGAATCGCCCCCCGATCTCCCACTATAAATTTGGCAGAAGGTCAACAGAAGCCCTGGAGAAGTGGCAGAAAGTGCCATTTATGCTGTTGCTTCGAGGTTTATGCCAGCTTGTGCCAAAGTTATCCAGAAGATCAGGGAACCCCTGCAGAAAATTATTCCATGAAGGTTTTCTTACAATTTGAAATGTAACAGAAGTTCCTTCTGTGTCACATGAAGTCCATCCTGGTCCAAACTAATAAATAGTGATTTTTTTTGTCCTTTTTCCTTTCATTACAAAAATGGGGATGAGGAGTAAATGATTTTTTTCTGAACTGATTGGTGTTAAAATGAAAACAGTTTTTTTTTTAGATCACCAGCTCGGAACAATGTAATGTTGGTCTTGCCTGTGAGGACCCTTTTGATTATTTGAGCTGGTAATTGATCAGGTAAGATCATGAGTTTATGAGGAAGATAAGCACACAATATATGCACACTCTTCCATTTCCTGGTCATCACACGCACCAGCTGCCACATAAGGTGGCGAAAGTCCAAGGCACTTCGTAAAACCTCATCTCCCTTTCGGTTCTGCTTTAAGGAGAAGGTGAATGTTAATGTAAGGACATGTCTGCAGGATCTATCTCAGGTGCAATTCTACTCATCTTTAATGTTTCCTCTGATCTGTGTTATAATCCTGGTCTAGATTTTGAATAGCCCACCGTTCAAATTTAAATGAGAGTGGCATGCCGATAAGAATACCACACGTGGATGATATATAGCTCTCTAACAACCATAATTGTATCGGCAGCGGCAAAAGAAACGCTCCCACTTTGGACAGCTACCAAGAAGGCTCCATCTAATTTAAGATCTTCCTTTGTGATACACGGCCAAATCTTTGGATATGAAGTTGTTCAGAGATATCCAGCAATAACACCTATGTCCTTTTAAGAACAAGGATGCCACTGATGGGAACATGCCTACTTAGAAGTGCCTGATTTAAATCTATCAGGTGCTGCTTCTGCCTTCTAATTGTACTGTGGGTTGAACTCCTTGTTTAAGTAAAATTGTAGGCTATAATGAGTCTTGCACATAGTCAGTGCACATGTGCACGCATTTTGCAGTGCTAGGCCACAGACCACATGCCTTATAAGACAAGGACCTGGTGTCTGATACGCTGTTTTATCGGCCGCACAGCTATTACCAGAGCTGCACCCAATTCCAGCTGACTTTCATTCAGCGATAATCAACCTCCTGCTCATTCCAGTTCTTAAAGGGGATGTCGGTTCAGGCAGCGCCTGACCATTTTCATCATTGTTGGACTTGACTGAGAGCTGGAAGGAAGATCTGCGATGGCTGCTCCAATACCTCTTGGAAGGGCCACTTGTTTCAATGACCTGGCATTGGAGAAATTGGTGGGGGCAGTGGAGAGAAGGAGGGATGCACTGTTCCCTCCATCTGGGAGAAGGCCAACTCCACAGGTTTTTAGGGCCATGTGGGCAGAGCTGGCTGCGGTGATATCGGGAGGTCAAGGTGAGTACATGTTTGCAGAACTCTTACATACTCTAAGTTTCTGTCTGCGCGCAATCTGCAAATCAGCACTTAACCCATCAGGGAACCACCAACCACCTGTACCTATTCACAGTCACATCCTCATTTCACACCTTGCCTACATTCACAGCTATTTAACCATGGCAAGCATACATAACTGGACTCTTACTCACACAGGTGCCTTTCTTTTGCAAGCCAAGATGGCACACAACAGAATGGAGCAGCAGTGGACTGGAGGCGGGGGGGAAGCTGAACTGCGCCAGCTGACTGACCTGGAGGAGCGAGTACTGTGGCTCATTAGCCTGCAGGTAGTGGGCGCCATGGCTGACGGAGACATCAAACCCACTGGGGGCAACAATGGTATCTTTGTACCCTCTTCTCATCCTTAAGCTTTCAGATAACCATGCAGCAGATAAGCAGCCTGTGTCTGAACCTCCCCCCCTCCCCCCCGCCCTCAACTGTGTCATGCGGGAGATGAGGAGGATGAGCTAAGCACTGCGTCTCTGTTTCTCTCACCCGTAGGCAGCAGCACAGATACTAGCACGAGGTGCTCCTTAGAGGTTAGCTTAGTACAGGCTGTTGCACCGGGGCCCAGAAAAGTCAAGGGGAAAGGGTACCTTGGGAGCCAACTCCCTCGAGGGCGAGTTCACACTTGAGTTCTGCTGCACAGGACTTGCATGAGGACCTCAATGGGGAGGCGTTCACACAAAGGGTGATGGCCATGCACTCCAACATGATGGGTGCAATGGCAAGGGTGCCCGAGAACTTGTTGGAAGTGGTAAGGAGCATGGAGGAGTCCGCCTCCCGCATTGTACACAGCTCTGCACACACCTTGGAACCCATCATTGCCAGTGTGACCGTGTGGATCCAGAACTCATGACGCGTGTCATGGGTGATGTGGCAGCTTCCTTTGCGGCACAGGCGGATGCAATGCAACATCTTGGTGCTCTAATGGAGTCAATAGTTGTTTGCATGAAAGCTCAGACTGATGCCTCGCAATATCTTGATGCTGTCATGCGGTCTCATTCACCCCCACAATCTTTTATTTATTTTGTCCACTGATTGACTTGGTTGGAAAGTCTGCGGTAACCATATCACTATTTTATAAAACTTACTTATTTGCTTGATCATCTTTTGTAAAATTTTCTTAATCATAGTTTGTAAAATGTGCCTGATATTTTAAAATTAAAACAAGGTCTGCTGTAATCCTACACTGCTTTTGAAGATTGTTATGAGATCTTATTAAGGCAAGGATAAGTCCAATAGAACTGTACAGTTTTGGTCTCCTTATTTAAGGAGGGATATACTTACATTGGAGGCACTTCAGAGAAGGTTCACTAGGTTGATTCCTGAGATGAAGGAAAGTTGACATGAAGAAAGGTTAAGCAGGTTGGGCCTATACTCACTGGAGTTTAGCAGAATGAGAGGTGATCTTATTGAAACATATAAGATACTGAGGGGGCTCGACAAGATAGATGCAGAGGATGTTTCCCCTCGTGGGAGAATCTAGAACTAGGGGGCATAGTTTAGAATAGGAGGTCTCCCAGTTAGAACTGAGATGAGGAGAAATTTCTTCGTTCAGAGGGTCACAAATCTGTGGAATTCTCTGCCCCAGATTGCTGTGGAGGCTGGGTCATTGAATATATTTAAGGTGGAGATAGACAGATTTTTGAACGATAAGGGAGTGAAGGGTTATGGGGAGCGGGCAGGGAAGTGGAGCTGAGCCCAAGATCAGATCAGCCATGATCTTATTAAATGGCGGAGCAGGCTCGAAGGGCCAATGGCCTACTCCTGCTCCTATTTCTTATGTTCTTAATGCAATTACCAGACTGGGTCTACTGTTCATTTACTGGCACATTATCAAATGCTTCTCTGAATTTCAACGCAAGGATATACACTCTTGAAGGTATGGGGAGTTAGGACCTAGCCATGAGAGTAATCCAACATACGAGAGACAGAGTAAGAAGTTAAGAAAATATTTGAAAGCATAATGGTTACATGCAGGAGAATAGATACTTAGGAATGTGCTATACATGGCAGAACATACTTAGGACTGTATTAAACACAGGATAATATAGTGTGTTAAACACAGGATAATAATAATCATCATCATCATCATAGGTAGTCCCTCGAATCGAGGATGACTTGCTTCGACGCCAAAGAGGGATGAGTTCACAGGTGTTTCAATGAAGAACCCGAACTACATCCTGAAGGGTGGAAGATGCCTGTGCGTGGATTTTTTTAACGTGAGGTGGCCATTGCACACCAGCCACTACACGGGCTTGACAGAGCTAGGTCTTGGTCCAGTGGCAAGGGTTATCCAAGACGTCTGGAGACCTGCTCTGCTGCACGGACCTAGTACGCACACATATCGCAGTGTGGGCTGGCCCGTGCTGCCTCTGGCCCCGAATTCACGCCTCTCCTGTGCCCCGATCACGTCCGTCTACAGTCTCTTGCCGCTCCTTCGCCCCGATCTCGCCGCTCCTGCTGTATCTGTCCATGCTCCAATCACCGGCCTGGACCTTGATGACGTCACCTTGCTGCCGTCGCCGTCCTGCACCAGCTCACGCTGCTCCCTGAAGTAGTATGCCTCCACGCTGCTCCCGAGGCCTCCATGCCGCTCCTTTTATGGCCCCGACCTACCACTGGTGTTCTCAGATACCAGAGACTTAGGAGCTTGTAGTAAGGCAATAACATACATTATGTTTCACTGTTATGTGTATTTAAATTAAATCCAGTATCACTACAGTTCAAGTCATATGGTGCCCCAGAATCAACTGTATATATTAGAAACACTGACACCGCTCAAGAACGAAACACATCTCCGGGTTCAGATGACACAGATAAATTGCTGAACCTTTACTCTCATGTTTCATGGTCATCATCTGAACCTCACTGCACATTAATCCAGGGTAACACACTTTAATCTTTGTGTTATTTGAGATATGTTCATTTTACTGAGGTATAACACTCCTGTATAGAATACATTCTGTGATATGGACTATAAAACATTTGCCTATATCATGGAATAATGCACTGTGCATTACAAAAATATAACCAATATATTTTATGCATTACAGAGCAACATAGTAAAATGACTGAGTAAAACAGTTTTTACTTCTCTCTATTTATGCTGATTCAAATATTTCAAGTCTGTCATTTTCTTTTTTGGTAAAGCTTCCAAATTTTTCACATCTTTAAGTAATTGATGAACGCGTTCCGCTTTGCAAAGAAGCCATTCTTAATGTGCCGATTAGAAACCACATCTCATAAAAGGGTGGGATGTGGAATGTGCTCCTTGCAGATTCCAAAGGACTACAGCTGCCATAGCAAAACCACAAACGAGTAACGGAATGAAAGAGATGACTGAACTTTACAATTACTCAGATGATAAATGCTCACTCGCTGAGCTATGCAGACGAGGAAGTCCGTAGGTTCAAACCCTGGTCTGTGCTACATTACCTAATCTCATCCATGATGGAGATCTTCTGATCGGTCTCAACTTCCCCCAAGTCAGAGGGAGGAAAAATCATTGCGGGTTCATGTACCAGAAACTGCATGCCTATGGACATCAGCTGAGAACAGGATTGAGCTCATCCACCGTGCCACCTGTATTCAAATAGCTGCCGACACTCGCACTCAGAGGATGGCCACGTGGGTGAAATTTGGAGGGCAGGAAGGGGCATTTCAAAATAAATAACTGGTATGACATAAAGGAAGCAACCTGTGGGAGAAAACAGTCCAGCAGCTTATTTTGCAAAAAGAAAGCACCTCAAAACTACATCATGTATAGATTAGAAAGGTGTTGCAGATAAACAGAATAAGCATAAATAACAAAGAACTTGAAACTATCTGCATAAAGAGATTTCAGTTTTTAAAATGAGTTTTGCACGCATTGTGAGGGATGTCAGTGCAGAAGAATGTAACAATTTGAGCCTGGAGTTTCAGTGTCAACCAGTCCCAGGTCATGCATGAGTTGGAGTGTATTACGGGATGGACCATAGCCAGAAAAAAGCCCCCTTCTATTCCACTGCAACAAATACTCCTAGGTCAAGTATAACACAGGCTAAATATAGATTAAATCTCCCTGTATTCTGCTAACACCAACATAAGAACAAGCTCCTGAATGAAATTCACCGTGGTGAATTTTTAAATTCTCATATAAGTTATCACTATGACTGGGGCAGCATTGTTTGCAGAATCAATTTTTCTTTCATTGTTTCTGAAGCTCCATCACAGGGGTTGGAGGAAGGAAGTTGATATATTTCCTAGAAGTGATGCCTTCCACAGTTGAATAACCTGATGATATTCATTGAAATATTCACGCATGAAGAATGGCCACTTAGGTGAGGTAGTGGAGGGCACCAGTTACCCAGGGAACTGTATTTCAGCATGAGTCAGCACCACCGGTCGAGGAAAGGAGAAAAGGGAGAAGAATAATTTGGGGGGTGGACTGAATAAAAGACTCATATTATAAAGGTAACCTTCAAGCATAAATTGATTTTTTTTTTACAACTAATCTGACCACTGATGAGTCACAACATGAGAAATGTGTCACATTACATTATAATCATTGTAAATCAAATGCAATGATCAACCAATTCAAGATTATGAAATAAGCTTGACTGCTATAATTAAACAATATCTGCCCACAAATCTGGCTGTGCCTGATACCAAGAATGGGTTCTTACACTGGAGCACCATCCAGCAGCATAACATATGATTAACAGTAAGTTCAAAAGCATTCTTCTGAGTTCTATTTTATTTTTTCAACTTTTCTTCTCAAAAAATAAATTTGCATTTATATAGCACCTTATCACACAACTTGTAGGTGTAAAGTTCAAATGCATAACAGCAATAACGTCCAAAGCAGAAGCAAAATACTGTGGTGCTGGAAATCTGAAATAAAAACAGGAAATAATGGAAATACTCACGAGATCAGGCAGCATCTGTGGAGAAACAGAGTTAACGTTTCAGGTCAATGATCTTTCGTCAGAACTGGAAAAAGTTAGAGATGTAATGGGTTTTAAGCAAGTACTGAGATAGGAAAAGTGAGGAGAGGAGGAAAGAAAGACTTGCATTTATATAGCACCTTTCACGACCACTGGACGTCTCAAAGCACCTTACAGCCAATTAAGTACTTTTTTTTTTGGAGTGTAGTCACTGTTGTAATGTGGGAAACGCGGCAGCAATTTTACGCACAGCAAGCTCCCACAAGCAGCAATGTGATAATGACCAGATAATTTGTTTTAGTGATGTTGAGGAACAAAAGGTAAGCAATAATGTCCATCTGTTCCTTAGCAGCAAACAACTCACACACTTAAAGTTGTCCACTGAAAGATCACAGAGGTCACAAGAATGACTGGTGTAAAAAAAATGGAATGTCCCATTAGTGTAGTAGAGGGCACCCTTCTGATGCATGAGGCATTAGATGGAAAGAAGTACAAAGAAGTTCTATTCCCATCTTATTAAGCAGAACAATTTGGTTAAAAAAATATTTTTGGTCTAACCTTTCTCACAGTATATTCCGATTGGTTTTAAGATCAGCTGTAGCTGAAGTGCAACTTTGGACTTGGCAACATTCTACTTTACTCAACCTGCAAACTGTGACCTCTGCCCTTGTCAGGGTAATCAAATATTTCTGCTAACTGTGTTTTTGGTGGAATTCTTTGATGATGTGAGCATCCTAAACCAATTCATTGACAAAAGTCCTGACACAGGAGACTTACTGACCCTGGAAACAGCAAGTTAGATTTCCAATTGAAAAAATCTTTCAAATAACTGCTGTTGCACTTTCACTGTATGCATTATAACTGAACACTAAGAAAGAACTTGCTTTTATTTATATAGCGTCTTTCACATCCTCAGTTGTCCTAAAGGGCCTCACAACCAATTAATTACTTTTGAAGTGTAGTCACTGTTGTAACGTAGGTAACTGCATCAGCTAATTTGCACACATCAAGGTCCCATAACCAGCTGTGTGATAACCAGATAATCTGATTTTTAGTGGCATTGGTTAAGGAATAAATTTTGGCCAGGACACTAGGAATACTCCTCTGCTCTACTTACAATAGTGCCGTTTGAATCTTTTACATCACCCCCAAGTGGGCAGATTTAACATCTCATCGGAAACATGGCACCATTGACAAGCAGCACTCCCTCAGCAATGTAGTCCACCTATATTCTATGCTCAAGACTGAGGCATTAACTCACAGCCTTCTAACTCAAGCGAGAGGTCTACTACTCAGCTAGCACTGTACAAATTAAAAGAAAAAAAACTGCAAATGCTGCAAATACAGGCCAGTCAACATCTGTAAAGAGAAATTAACATTCTGAGAAAAAGTATACAACTAAAAACATCATTGTGTCCATTACCCCTCCTCCCCACCCACCCACACACACACACACATTTGCTGACTGCTTTGCAGTGTATTTGCTGCATTTTCTGAAAGATGCCAGTGCTGGTGTATGGAATTTTTGCTTCCAATTTTGGCACCTATGGGTTGTAACTTTACGAGTTCATGCTTCTGATGCAGAGCCTTGTTTGCTAGAGCACATAGCGGGAATTTAAGTGCATGCTTCCAATTTTCTGTCCATTAAAATTCCCAATACACGGTTCTGGTGGTAAGGTTTCATGCCGGAAACATGAACTCATAAAATTAACCTTGTACTATCAGCACAAAGCATTGCTAGGTTAGATGTCAAACAAATTGGATGCAGAGTAACACTCTTGACTACTTTCCTCAACAATATGCCTCAGTCCCTACCTCAGAGCAGCCCTGATTGCACTTCTGTAACATATTCCATTTCCAACAGTTGCAATTCTTTTAGCCGCCTCAAAGGAGATTTAAATGCTAAATTATGGGCAATTTTGCACTATTGGCTCATACAGACAGGAACTGGGCTCTGCCAGGTTATTGACTGCCAAATTTATTTCATGCAGAACTTTTGCAGCCTTTAGAAAGTGCTGACTATCACCCTCTCAATCTGGACTAGATTCAAAATCAGGTCCCGGAAACAGAAAGATGGAATAATTAGGGGTGTGATTATAAATATTATTTGGTGCATGTTCACAGAATGGTATCACTATCAGAATGGATGTCGGTTTTAGCAAGTTATCGACAAAGCCTGCAGGTAATGAATGTGTTAAAATGAGCAATATGTCAGGATATTCAAAGACATTGTTCCAATGCAAGGGTGGAGACAGTGGTTGGAGGCAGAGGAAACATACTGTGTATTGTTTGCTACTGCAATCTGAAGAGATGAGAGGAATTTTCCTGCCACAAATATTTAAAGATCATGGCCTGACTGAAAGCTAGGGAGTGGCTACAGGATGGAGCAAGGGGGTTGTGAGATGCAAAAAAAGGAAGCGTAGGAAGCTTTAACCAAACATATTTAAAAAATATATAATCTGTCCTTAGAAACCACAAAGAATTATCATGAGCATTTTAATTTCATTTGGGATGACTTTTATGAGTAACTCATGGAAATATCTTGATATACAGACATTACGATTAATATGCGAGTATTTTGCCTTTCCTAACATACAAACATAGAAAATAGGTGCAGGAGTAGGCCATTCGGCCCTTCTAGCCTGCACCACCATTCAATGAGTTCATGGCTGAACATGCAACTTCAGTACCCCATTCCTGCTTTCTCGCCATACCCCTTGATCACCCTAGTAGTAAGGACTACATCTAACTCCTTTTTGAATATATTTAGTGAATTGGCTTCAACAACTTCCTGTGGTAGAGAATTCCACAGGTTCACCACTCTCTGGGTGAAAAAGTTTCTCCTCATCTCGGTCCTAAATGGCTTACCCCTTATCCTTAGACTGTGACCCCTGGTTCTGGACTTCCCCAACATTGGGAACATTCTTCCTGCATCTAACCTGTCTCAACCCATCAGAATTTTAAATGTTTCTATGAGATCCCCTCTCATTCTTCTGAACTCCAGTGAATAAAAGCCCAGTTGATCCAGTCTTTCTTGATATATCAATCCCACCATCCCGGGAATCAGTCTGGTGAACCTTCGCTGCACTCCCTCAATAGCAAGAATGTCCTTCCTCAAGTTAGGAGACCAAAACTGTACACAATACTCCAGGTGTGGCCTCACCAAGGCCCTGTACAATTGTAGTAACACCTCCCTGGCCCTGTACTCAAATCCCCTCGCTATGAAGGCCAACATGCCATTTGCTTTCTTAACCGCCTGCTGTACCTGCATGCCAACCTTCAATGACTGATGTACCATGACACCCAGGTCTCGTTGCACCTCCCATTTTCCTAATCTGTCACCATTCAGATAATAGTCTGTCTCTCTGATTTTACCACCAAAGTGGATAACCTCACATTTATCCACATTATACTTCATCTGCCATGCATTTGCCCACTCACCTAACCTATCCAAGTCACTCTGCAGCCTCATAGCATCCTCCGCGCAGCTCACACTGTCACCCAACTTAGTGTCATCCGCAAATTTGGAGATACTACATTTAATCCCCTCGTCTAAATCATTAATGTACAATGTAAACAGCTGGGGCCCCAGCACAGAACCTTGCGGTACCCCACTAGTCACTGCCTGCCATTCTGAAAAGTACCCATTTACTTCTACTCTTTGCTTCCTGTCTGCCAACCAGTTCTCAATCCACGTCAGCACACTACCCCCAATCCCATGTGCTTTAACTTTGCACATTAATCTCTTGTGTGGGACCTTGTCGAAGGCCTTCTGAAAGTCCAAATACACCACATCGACTGGTTCTCCCTTGTCCACTCTACTGGAAACATCCTCAAAAAATTCCAGAAGATTTGTCAAGCATGATTTCCCTTTCACAAATCCATGCTGACTTGGACCTATCATGTCTCCTCTTTCCAAATGCGCTGCTATGACATCCTTAATAATTGATTCCATCATTTTACCCACTACCGATGTCAGGCTGACCGGTCTATAATTCCCTGTTTTCTCTCTCTCCCTCCTTTTTTAAAAAGTGGGCTTACATCGGCTACCCTCCACTCCATAGGAACCGATCCAGAGTCTATGGAATGTTGGAAAATGACTGTCAATGCATCCGCTATTTCCAAGGCCACTTCCTTAAGTAGTCTGGGATGCAGTCCATCAGGCCCTGGTGATATATCGGCCTTCAATCCCATCAATTTCCCCAACACAATTTCCCGACTAATAAGGATTTCCCTCATTTCCTCCTTCTTACTAGACCCTCTGACCCCTTTTATATTCGGAAGGTTGTTTGTGTCCTCCTTAGTGAATACCGAACCAAAGTACTTGTTCAATTGGTCTGCCATTTCTTTGTTCCCTGTTATGACTTCCCCTGATTCTGACTGCAGGGGACCTATGTTTGTCTTTACTAACCTTTTTCTCTTTACATATCTATAGAAGCTTTTGCAGGCCGTCTTAATGTTCCCTGCAAACTTCCTCTCGTACTCTATTTTCCCTGCCCTAATCAAACCCTTTGTCCTTCTCTGCTGAGTTCTAAATTTCTCCCAGTCCCCCGGTTCGCTGCTATTTCTGGCCAATTTGTATGCCACTTCCTTGGCTTTAATACTATCGCTGATTTCCCTTGATAGCCACGGTTGAGCCACCTTCCCTTTTTTATTTTTACGCCAGACAGGGATGTACAATTGTTGTAGTTCATCCATGCGTTCTCTAAATGTCTGCCATTGCCCATCCACTGTCAACCCCTTAAGTATCATTCGCCAATCTATCCTAGTCAATTCACGCCTCATACCTTCAAAGTTACCCTTCTTTAAGTTCTGGACCATGGTCTCTGAATTAACTGTTTCATTCTCCATCCGAATGTAGAATTCCACCATATTATGGTCACTCTTCCCCAAGGGGCCTCGCACAATGAGATTGCTAATTAATCCTCTCTCATTACACAACACCCAGTCTAAGATGGCCTCCCCCCTAATTGGTTCCTCGACATATTGGTCCCGAAAACCATCCCTTATGCACTCCAGGAAATCCTCCACCGTATTGCTTCCAGTTTGGTTAGCCCAATCTATATGCATATTAAAGTCACCCATGATAACTGCTGCACCTTTATTGCATGCACCCCTAATTTCCTGTTTGATGCCCTCCCCAACATCACTACTACTGTTTGGAGGTCTTTACACAACCCCCACTAATGTTTTTTGCCCTTTGGTATTCTGCAGCTCTACCCATATAGATTCCACATCATCTAAGCTAATGTCCTTCCTAACTATTGCATTAATCTCCTCTTTAACCAGCAATGCTACCCCACCTCCTTTTCCTTTTATTCTATCCTTCCTGAATGTTGAATACCCTTGGATGTTGAGTTCCCAGCCCTGATCATCGTGGAGCCACGTCTCTGTAATTTCAATCACATCATATCTGTTAATATCTATTTGCACAGTTAATTCATCCACCTTATTACGGATACTCCTTGCATTAAGACACAAAGCCTTCAGGCTTGTTTGTTTAACACCCTTTGTCCTTTTAGAATTATGATGTAGTGTGGCCCTTTTTGTTTCTTGTCTTTGTTTACTCAGCCTTCCACTATTGCTTTTTAACCTTTCTACCATCTGTTTCTTACTCCATATTACTTCGCCCTGTCTCGCTGCACAGGTTCTCATCCCCCTGCCATATTAGTTTAAACACCCCCGAACTGCATCAGCAAACGTTACTCCCAGGACATCAGTTCCAGTCCTGCCCAAGTGCAAATCGTCCCTTTTGTACAGGTCCCACTTCCCCCAGAACTGGTTCCAATGTCCCAGGAATTTGAATCACTGCTCAAGCCACGTATTTATTCTAACTATCCTGCTCCCTCTACTCTGATTAGCACGTGGCATTGGTGGCAATCCAGAGATTACTACCTTTGAGGTCCTACTTTTTAATTTAACTCCTAGCTCCCTAAATTCAGCTTGTAGGACCTCTTCCCGCTTCTTACCTATATCGTTGGTACCTACATGTACCACGACAACTGGCTGTTCACCCTCCCTCTCCAGAATGCATTGCAGCCGCTCGAAGACATCCTTGACCTTTGCACCAGGGAGGCAACATACCATCCTGGAGTCTCGGTTGCGGCCACAGAAACTCCTATCTATTCCCCTTACAATAGAGTCCCCTATCACTATAGCTCTCCCACTCTTTTTTCCGCCCTTCTGTGCAGCAGAGCCACCCATGGTGCCATGAACCTGACTGCTGGTGCCTTCCCCTGGTAAGTCATCTCCCCCAACAGTATCCAAAATGGTATATCTGTTTTGGAGGGAGATGACCTCAGGGGACTCCTGCACTACCTTCCTGCTCTTGCCTTGTCTCTTGGTCACCCATTCACTATCTGCCCTAACCTTTACCTGCGATGTGACCAACTCACTAAATGTGCTAGCCACAACATTCTCAGCATCACGCATGCTCCAGAGTGAGTCTATCCGCAGCTCCAGTACCGTCATGCAGTCTGTCAGGAGCTGCAGCTGGACATACTTCCTGCACACATAGTAGTCAGGGACACTAGAAGTGTCCCTGATTTCCCACATAGCACAGGAGGAGCATGACACGGTTCCGAGCTTTCCTGCCATGACTTAACCCTTAAATTAATTTACTTACTCAAATTTACTTAAACACCAAACAGCTACTTAGTAGTTCACTGCCAATTAAACCAATCTAAAAGTCAGTCTAAAAGAGAGTTATACTTACCAGTCGAACAGCCAACCACTTACCAGCTTGGCTGTGACGTCACCTCTCGATTTCGCACCCCTCTATCTTTGTCTACAGCTGGTTGGGCTGGTCTCTGGGCCTCCGTCTCCTACTCTCGCACTCCTTATCAACTGCTCTAGTGTCAGCACTGGTAGGAAAAACAAGACAAAACAGCACCTGCCACCCCCTCTTGCCCAAACTCACCCACTCACCAAACTCACGAATGCCACTCTATGCTGCTGCACTCCGTGCTCTGCACAAGCTGCGTCTTTTTAAACTGTATCTAGGTCAGATGACTCACTACTGGTCAGTCGTTTACAGAACTGGTTTTAACTAACTGCTAATTGCCTCCTACTGGAGTTACCTTGTTTTTCTCTGTCTAAACCTGAAAGATTCCCAACTATTTAACTTTTCCCCTTTAAATTAAACTGCCACTTACTTAGAAGCTACTGACAATTGCTACTAACAATTTACTCCAGTCTTCAAATGGTTTAAAGAGAATAACCCTTAAAACTCACCCACTTACCAAACTCACGAATGCCACTCTATGCTGCTGCACCAAATTGAAGCAACAGAATTTTTATTTCCAGTTACATTTGTGCAGTGCTATTCTCAGTTTTGACTTCAATGGCAATTGTAGAATCATAGAATGGTTACAGCACGGAAGATGGCCATTCGGCCTGTCAAGCCCATGCCGGCTCTCTGCAAGAGTACCTCAGCTTGTTCCACTCACCCACCAAGCCTCAACATTTTTTTCTTTCAGGTACTTATCTTCTTTTTCTTCTTAGGCAGTCCCTCAGAGTGTTCTCAGATGACTGATGAGTCCAATGCGGGACCTACAGTCTCTGTCACTTTTGAAAGCAATGATTGAGCCTGCCTCCACCACCCTTTCAGGCAGTGCATTCCAGATCCTAACCACGCGCTGTGTAAAAATGTTTTTTCTTATGTCGCCGTTGGTTCTTCTACTAATCACCTTAAATCTGTGTCCTCTGGTTCTCCACCTTTCTGCCAATGGGAATAGTTTCTTTCTATCTGCTCTGTCTAGACCCCTCATGATTTTGAACACCTCTATCAAATCTCCTTTCAATCTTCTTTGCTCCAAGGAGAACAACCCCAGCTTCGCCAGTCTATCCACATAACTGAAGTCCCTCATTCCTGGAACCATTCTCGTAAATCTTTTCTGCACCCTAAGGCCTTCACATCCTTCTTAAAGTGCGGTGCCCAGAATTGGACACAATACTCCAGCTGAAACCAGTGTTTTATACAGGTTCATCATAATCTCCACACTTTTGTACTCCATACTCTATTCATGAAGCCCAGGATCCCGTAAGCTTTTTTAACCGCTTTCTCAACCGGCCCTGCTACCTTCAACAATGTGTGCACATATACCCATAGGTCTCTCTGTTCATGCACCCCCTTTAGGATTGTACCCTTTAGTTTATATTTCTTCTCCTCATTCTTTCTACCAAAATGTATCACTTCACACTTTGACATTAATTTTCATCTGCCACATGTCTGCCCATTCCACCAGCCTGCCTATGTCATCTTGAAGTCTATCACTATCCTCCTCAATGTTCACTATACTATAAGTTTTGCATCATCTGCAAATTTTGAAATTGAGCCCTATACACCCACATCCAAGTCATTAATATATCAAGAAAATCAGTGGTCCTAGTACCGACCCCTGGGGAACAGCACTGTATACCTTCCTTCAATCCGATAAAAACCATTCACACTGCTCTGTTTCCTGTCACTTGGCCAATTTTCTATCCATGCTGCCACTGCCCCTTTTATTCCATGGGCTTCAACTTTGCTGGCAAGCCTATTATGTGGCACATTGTTGAATGCCTTTTGGAAATCCATGTACACCACGTCAACCACTTTGCCCTCATCAACCCTCTCTGTTACCTCATCAAAAAACTTGATCACGTTTGTTAAAAACGATTTGCCTTTAAAAAATCTGTGCCGGCTTTCCTTAATTAATCCACACTTGTCCAATTGGCCGTTAATTTTGTCCCTGATTATTGTTTCTGAAAGCTTCCCCACGACCGAGGTTAAACTGACTTGCCTATAGTTGCTGGGTTTATCTTTACAACCTTTTTTGAACAAGGGTGTAAACATTTGCAATTCTCCAGTCCTCTTGCACCACCCCATTTCTAAGGGAATTGGAAGATTATAGCCAGTACCTCCACGATTTCTTCCTTCATTTCCCTCAGCGTCCTGGGATGCATCCCATCCGGTCCTGGTGACTTATCTACTTTAAGTACAGCGAGCCTTTCTCATACCTCGTCTTTATCAATTCCTATCCCATCCAGTATCTTCTGCACTGTGTTTTTGGCAGCATCTGCTTCCTTGGTGAAGACAGATGCAAAGTACTTATTTAGTACCTCAGCCATACCCTTTGTCTTCATGCACAAGTCTCCTTTTTGGTCTTTAATCAGCCCCACCCCTCCTCTTACTGCCCGTTTACTATTTATATGCCTATAGACAACTTTTTGATTACCTTTTGTTAGCTGCCATTCTATTCTCATACCGTCTTTTTGCCCCTCTTATTTTCTTTTTCACTTCCTCTGAACTTTCTATTTTTAGCCTGATTCTCAGATATATTCTCGACCTGACATCTGTCATACATGTTCTTTTTCTGCTTCATCTTACTCTCTTTCATCATCCAAAGATCTCTGCCTTTAGTTGCCCTACCTCTCCCCCAAGTGGGAATGTACCTCGACTGTACCCAAACTATTTCCTCTTTAAAGGCAGCCCATTGTTCCACTATAGTTTTGCTTGCCAATCTTCGATTCCAATTTACCTCGGCCAGGTCCGTTCTCATCCCACTGAAATTTGCCTTCCTCCAATTGAGTATTTTTACTTATGCTGTAAACGGTTCAGGCGATTTGTGTGCGCTCTTCTAAAGGCAGCTACCGAGCTCAATCTGTACAAGCCAACAATGTGGTTTCCACTCCTTGCCCTATACAGATCTTCTCCAGATAAAAACTTGCATTTATATAGCACCTTTAATGTACTGAAACATTTCAAGGTGATTCACAGGAGCATTATCAGACAGAATTTAGCACCGAGCCACATAAGGAGATATTAGGTCAGATGACCAAAAGCTTGGTCAAAGAGGTAGATATTAAGGAGCGTCGAGGAGGCAATTCGGCCCTTCGAGC
Organism: Pristiophorus japonicus; assembly: GCF_044704955.1. Taxonomy (NCBI): domain Eukaryota; kingdom Metazoa; phylum Chordata; class Chondrichthyes; family Pristiophoridae; genus Pristiophorus; species Pristiophorus japonicus. The sequence continues at coordinate 33,388,816 of NC_091982.1, read as the reverse complement.
CTGCTCCACCATTCAAATAGATCATGATTGATCTTGTACCTCAACTCCATCTTCCTGCACTATTCCCATATCCCTTAATTCCTTTAGCATCCAAAAATCTATTGATCTTGTTCTTCAATATACTTTACTTCAGAGACCTGTCAATGCTCAGTTGTTAAGAATTCCAAAGATTCACAACCGTTGTATAAAGAAATTTCACCTCAACTCAATCCTGGTATGTCACACCGTTTGTCTGACCCCCTTATTCTGAGACTGTGAACCCTAGTTCTAGACTCCCCAGCCAGGGGAAACATCTTCCAGCACCTACCCTGTCAAGCCCTTTAAGAATTTGTGATGTTTCAAAGAGATCACCTTATTCGTCTAAACTCTAGAGAATATAGCCTTAGTCTACCCAGTCTCACCTCATGGAGGAGAGGTAGAGAGGGTTAGGGAGGTAATTCCAGAGTTTAGGGCCTAGACAGCTGAAGGTACGGCCGTCAATGGTCAAATGATTAAAGTGGGTGATGTGCAAGAGGCTAGAATTGGATAAGCGCAGAGATCTCGGAGGGTTGTAGGGCTGACAGAGGTTACAGAGATAGGGAGGGGCAAGGCCATGGAGGGATTTGAAAACAAGCATGAGAATTTTAAAATTGAGGCGTTGGTTAACCAAGAGCCAATGTATGTCTGCATGCACAATGGTGATGGGTGAGTGGGACTTCATGCGAGTTAGGAAAAGTACAGCAGTTTTGGATGAGCTCAAGTTTATACAGGGTGGAAGATGGGAGGCCAGTCAGGAGAGCATTGGGATAGTCAAGTCTAGAAGTAACAAAGGAATGGAATGAGGGTTTCAGCAGATAAGCTGAGGTGGGTGGAGTTGGGCGATGTTACTGAGGTGGAAATAGGCGGTCTTTGTGATGAAGTGGATGTGTGGTCGGAAGCTCAGCTCGGGGTTAAATGCAACACCAAGGTTGCGAGCAGTCTGATTCAGCCTCAGACAGTTGACCGGGAGTGGGATGGAGTCAGTGGCTAGGGAACGGAGTTTGTAGCGGGGAACCAAAGACAATGGCGTTGGTCTTCCCAATATTTAGTTGGAGGAAATTTCTGCTCATCCAGAACTGGATGTCGGACAAACAATACTAGGAAAGATCGTTGGCCAAAAATCAAAGAAATTGGTGCTTTTGAACAATGGTGCATGCCAATGCTGTGGATAGCATTGGAATCTCCGGTGTATTACCAAAAATCTTTTGTATTATCTTCTGAGTAATTTTTTTTCATCTGTTTGTACCACTAGTGGTACATTGTTGAGGTGGCATGGCTAACACACTAGTGTATTCATTCTGTTATTAAACCCCTAGCAAAACGACAATGCCGTTTTAAAAAAGAACAGAAACCCGAACTAATATAGTAACAAACAAGTCTCAACTTCTGGACCATCTGAAATTGTCCTTTGGCCTGGCAAAGCTCCAGTGCTGCACATAATTCCATGTAAATGCATTCAAGTTAGAGTTCAAAGAGCTGAAAAATCTTGGATGACGATTCAAGCTGTCATGTTAAACATTGCTATGTACATGAACATGTTCATTATTATGGATCAAAAACTGAAGCAGTTGGGAATAACTGCCTCACGCTTCAGTTAGGTATGCACCAGCTACAATTGAGAGTGTGACAAGGCAGCCTGTTGCCATGGCTTCGACTGATGCCGTTTAAGGTTGTTGCTAGGAGGCATGTCAGAGCAGCCCAGTGATAGTCTTCTCTTCTTTTAAGACACATGATCAACTTAGTATTTTTCGCAGCACCACAGCTGCAATAAGGAAGGAACTCAGCCGAGCGGGATGGGAATTTGCAGCCCACGACTGCATGGGGCTTGTGCCCCTGTGCCAGGGCTTGTGTCAATGTTAGATTTGGCACTCTTGTAATTAAGAGTTTTTAGATTAAATTGGTAACACAGCTTAAGATTATTGCCTTTCAATATTAATTGAAGGGGTAGGGAGGAAGTCAGCACAGTCAGATTCTGGATGGGATCAGTTACTCTTTCCCAGTTTCTATAGAGTGGTGGCTGATTACAAACACATTTCAGTCTTGGTCCTTGGGTAACATGCTTTCAAAGTCAAATTACGTTGGCTTTGCCTTGTTGGCACCAGCATCCTGCAATATCCTTTAAAATATTTCCATGGAAACCAAACAGTCAGGGTGTGGAACCACATCGTCAGTTGTAATAAATCTCAATTTGAAGCATCTATTCTGATTAAAAACATACTTTATAAAATGGCACCATATTAAACAAGGAAAGAAAGCCTTTATAACATATCAGCTATGGTCTAAAACCTTTGTATGGTTGGATCCCAATTGCTGGTTCAATGACCTGTGTTCTGGGATTTGAACACAGCTGTCTTGGCATCCTGGATCATTTAAGGAGGCGGTGAAATCCAAGGTGCTTATTACATTGCCAGAGTCTGAAAAGACCACCCAAGGATTCCAAAATTTAGGAAAATCCTGTATAGTTTAAAACACACACTTCTAAGCTGGAAGTAAAAAATTTTTTTACAGCCCACCCAATAAATATTTTATAACTTATTTTTGGTAACTTACTTTGTGTTTATATATTTTTTTAAAGGGGGTGAAATTGATTTTGGGTGGTAGTGGGAAATGGCCATTAGAGAAGCGACAGCCCATTTTACACCACCAGATTTTATTTTCCATTGAAGTGTTGACATGGAAAATGAGAGAATTTATTATTTGAACAATGGTGTTCAATTTCATCATTCAGTATATGAATCTGTGAACCAATCATATGGTATTTTAATCTTTACGGAGGGATTTACCTCCTCATTGCTGCTCATGAAGCAACTGTGCTCTATTTACTGACTGAGGCCTGTAAACATCACAGGGCGTGATAAAGACTGGGTTTTAACTATATGTTCACTACTCAGTCCTCTTTCTATGTTGCTCTCATAATGAATAAAATTACTTTGCTTTGACATTAGACATTTTTAGGTTTTTCATTGTTTATGTGGGTCGCATTATGCCAGAATACAATTGGCAAGAAAGACAACACAGAGCTGATTTGATTACAATTTAGAAAACATTTCTATTAAATATACAATAAACAATACAACTGAGAAAATACAAAATACAGTTGGTTTTAACTTAAGAGCAAAAAGTCAGCTTTAAAAGTCTAACAATAGTTTTTGATTATATACAACAGAGTAAAAAAAATGTATTTAAAAAAAAGGCACCACACATCTGAGATTTATTTCCTAATTGTTAAGTGCACAACTTGAGTAATCAAATGCCTGAATATCAAAACCTTGAAGATAGGCATCATTACCAGTTCCTAGTTTTTTAAGGAATGCTCCACCCTTAGTGAGGCTAATTTTGAAACTTGAATAAAAATCAGCTTTTGAAATGCTATTGACAGTCATGACTTGGTATTTAACTAGGTTATTCACATATTTGAACAAGAAATTACTACTTTTATGTGCAGGACAGAGTGGTACAGTGCAATGTTACAGGCTTTAGAGCCAGAGCCATTTAAATATATGTACATTATATACCTTTTCCCTCTAAAAATGGTTTAGTGCCTCAATATGTAGGTGAAGTGACTGTTACTTCTGCAGGTTAGCTGGGTGACTTATCTTTCATATGTAACTGACTCCCATTTATCCATTAGTTTCTGACAGGCAATTCCATTTCTAGCCTGCACATCTCATTTATTCTTTTGCACAGGCAAGTTTTATTAATTTGGAATTAGCTTCTTAAAAGCAAACTCTTTTTATATAAATGATTGTACATTCTGAATTTATTATAATTATAGGTTTATGGCAGAGCTCTTCATATAATTATCTATTGCTGAACATAGTTTGTTTTTACTAACTGGGCTCTGATAATAGAGGGCACTATTTTAATCCCAAACAGGACATCACCATCTCACTGGGCTAGTCAGTGCAGCAATTTCTATCAATTTGAAGTCCTCGAAAAGTAAAAATGGGTAAGACCCAGATATAAATATATGTTAGATTAATCACAACTGATTAACACATTATAACACACACTGCATGAGGAATTTCTACTGCAATCTCCTTAGCATTGTCTGGATTTAATGCTCAGCATTCGACCAAGACTCAGATATTCCTGCTTTGTAACTCCCCCCGAGGTATGTGTTATTCTATGAGTTTTTTAACAGGGCTCATACACTATTGTGGGGTTATGGTATTTAAGGAATATAACTGTTGTATAGCAGCATTTCCGATATATTTCAGGCATAACATTACTATGCAACCAGTCACTAACTTATGTTCTAAAATATATCAAGTCACAACTGTTATATAAATTAGGTAAATCTACATTAGTCATACACATTTCTTGTACAAATGATTATGAATAGACATATATTCAAAAATATTGAATCTAAGTGAGAAATTGACTGGGAAACTTGAGTGTCAAAAGTAATTAATTGCATTTTTAAATAAAAATAATACAAGTTCACCCTCTAGTGATTATGATCACAGCTATCCTAGCAGAAATGCTGTAAAGTAGAAGTGGGCCACATTTTCACATGAAACAGGCAGACAATTAAGAGAGTCCAAGCTCTACACTCATCACATGTTCCACAAGCTCCCTTGTCACCCAGCTCTAAGCCAACTCAGACCCAGCATTATTAAGAGGACCGGACATAGGTCTCCTATCTGCTCTCTCAGCCATTAAATGGTACTGAATGGGAGGAGGAGCCACGAAAACAACCTGAACAGGAAGAAGATTAATTTAAACTGAGCAATTTGCATCATCAAAAATTTTTAGTGAACCATAATGGTGGGTAATGAAGTTTTCATTATATGTCCACTTGAACTCTGAAATATATCCAGTAGCTCAATTACTGGTTCTGTCCTTCCAAGGTTTTTTGAGCTATACAACACCAGTGAAGTACCATGGTTATAGGTCTATCACTAATGATGGTAGCAGTAATGGCAGTGGGAGCAACTGACAAGTAAATTTTTTTCCTACAGTGCATTGGTAACAGCATGCTCAATAAAAAAAAGCTGTTTACAAGACTGCAAACTGTGTTGCTAATTTTTATCTGGATTATTCAGCTATGTTAGTGCCTTACAAATTATAAAAAGGTTTGAATACAGATCGATTAAGCAGAGCATAAGGCTTCTTTATGATCTGGTTATATCTGCGGAACAAAAGATGAACACCTGTGCATTAAATGTGCTGCCAACACCAAATTCCACAGATCTGGGACTCAGATGGATTATTATGGACATCACAGGAGTTACATTACGAGTAAAAAAAAGTCTGGTGTATTTATAACACTCCTATTTTAACCAATAGTCTGAAATGTACATGAACTACAATCTGCCCGAAGCTATAAGATACGTTAAGACTGGACAAAATTCTCAGGATCTCAGGGTGGTGTAACAAAACTAACTGATTATCCTATAAACAGTACACAGGAGATACAAGTCTGAACCTCATTTGTCAAGATACTCTGCAATACAGGGCGGCAGTGTTACTTACAAGTTTCTACTCTACAGGTTACGTATTTACTAAGCAAATTGCTGAAGCAGAATGATGTCCTGAATGGACAAATCATTTTTTTTTTTAGCGGGGGCTGTGGGGTGGGGAGGGCAATGGGCATTATCACATAGCCTGTATCTATACTGGGTCCACGTGCGTTTTAGCCCAGTCAATTGTTTATACAGTGAATCTGGTCTATTATGACCATGTATGGACATATTTCAGGTGGTCTTCCAAGACTGGTTGAAACCTGAAATAGCTGCCTGTGGTAAGCCGGCTAATCCTAGTCAGAGAAGCAGTGGTGGGGACTTCAGGGAGCTTTACAATTAATTTGCTATGGAGGAGAAAAAAAATCAGCCAGGGTTCGTGCTCCTGAATGTTATCCAGTGACATGAAAGATGCCATGCATGGACGCTAGGTACAGACAGAATTGGGCTCAGCTATGAGATCCTCACAGTTGAATAACCGTTCCAACACTGTTTTAGCTGATACATCAAGAATTTTCACTTGGATGAGTTACTGAAAGATTGTCAATACCACAGAACCATGTGTCGGTATGAGTCAGTGGTTTCAGTCAGAAAATGGGAGAAAATTGGGGGGAAACCCTGGAACCATTAAATTTAGTACTGGACAGATTTTTAGTGATCACTCAAGAGTCTCTGTACACATGACCTAGGGGACCATTAAGGCAGATTTAACTTCAATTGTTAATGACCAGCTCCATATGCCTTTACACACAATCTAGACTGTTCGAAACATCCATCTTCAAATTATGCATTCCAGTTTTATTGTAATCCTGAATAAAAACAGGAGGAAACCGGATCTTTTTACCAAGAGTGAGTGGTTTGGAGATTCGGTGCGACTCTAGTCGGAGCATTTTCACCTCTTCAAAGGCTGTTTTGGCCACTTTTAGTACAATGTTATTGGTCAAAGAGCGGCTCTTGAATACATAGCTACTTGTGGTCTTATCAATATACTGCTCTATTTCTTTGTGTACATAATACTTTCAATAGTAAATGTATTCACTCGAGTTGGAATGTATTGTGCAAGGCAGTGCAGATACTTGTTGAAATTGTTCATACTGATACTGGTCTATGAAGGGCCAGGTGGATCATTTATCTTTCCATGTATATTGTTTATAATGAATGTGAATATAAAGCATATACATCCTTTAGTCCATTTTTTGTTTCTTCCTTTAGTGCGCTAGCTTTATATGCACTTCACCTGCTATAGATCAGGATCCACTTTTCATTTTTTTTCCCCACTAGACCTCTATGAGATCAGGTTTTGTATTTCTGATTCCCTTTATTGCCTCCTCACTCTGTCCGAGACGAGAGGATTTCAAATCAGGATTTCCACCATCTCGTTATCAGTAAGGTCCTGCCCAAATGGAGAAGAGGGGGCTCTCCTGTCAAATGTACTGCTCAGGAAAGGAGCACCATCTGTACAAAAACATAAGAACAGAACATATTCATGACTAAACTAGTTTTTACAACTTCAGTATCATACAATCTTTAAAGGAAAGCTTCAAATAAATCTCAGCATTTAATACATAGAAGACTCCTCCAATATCAAGTTCAGATTAAAGATTTGGGACACGTTTCAAGGGCGCTCAATTGCAACAAATTATTACATTACTTTTTGTTATGGTCATATTCGAGCACTGTATAACTCTGGACACTTTTTCTTCAAAAGATTACAGAGTATTAAATAACGTATAGCAATGAGCAAATGGCAATTCAAAGTTATGAAGTGATAAAAATTGAGCTTGTATTCACTTGAGAATATAGTTAGGTCTTTAATATGCTAAAAGCCATCAACCATGTAGATATAAACATGTTACCGAACTTACTGACTGCAGAAAAGTACAACGTTGACAAGTTTCAATTAAGACTAGAAATTGGAATAATTTATTTAATCCTCTCTCAGAGGAGAAGATTTGTAGAAGACTACCATCAAAGTAATTTAAGCTAAATTCACTGAAAAAAAACCTGGATGAATATTTGATTATCAAATGGATTGAAGGTTAAAAGTATAGATGATTAAATGCTGTAAAGAACATTATGGATTTACTCTGGGGCATCTGTGATACTGAGGCTGACGTGAATAGCACGTTTAGTGAGTTGGTCTTACCTCAGGTAAAGGTTACGCAGCCAGATAGGGGATGGGTGACCAACAGGAAGAGCAGTGGAAGGAAGGTAGTGCAGGGGTCCCCTGCGGTCATCCCCCTGCAAAACAGATACACCGCTTTGGGTACTGTTGAGGAGGATGACTCATCAGGGGAGAGCAGCAGCAGCGAAGTTCATGGCACTGTGCATGGCTTTGCTGCACAGGAGGGCAGGAAAAAAAGAGTGGGAGAGCTAATGTGATAGGGGATTCGATTGTAAAGGGAATAGATAGACATTTCTGTGTCCGCAACCGAGGATCCAGGATGGTATGTTGCCTCCCTGGTGCAAGGGTCAAGGATGTCTCGGAGCGGGTGCAGGACATTTTGAAGGGGGAGGGTAAACAGCCAGTTGTCGTGGTGCATAGAGGTACCAACGATATCGGTAAAAAAACGGGATGAGGTCCGACAAGACGAATTTAGGAAGCGAGGAGCTAAATTAAAAAGTAGGACCTCAAAAGTTGTAATCTCAGGATTGCTACGAGTGCCACGTGCTGGTCAGAGTAGGAATCGCAGGATAGCTCAGATAAATACGTGGCTTGAGGAGTGGTGCAGAAGGGAGGGATTCATAAGAACATAAGAATTAGGAACAGGAGTAGGCCATCTAGCCCCTCGAGCCTGCTCCGCCATTCAATAAGATCATGGCTGATCTGGTCGTGGACTCAGCTCCACTTACCCGCCCTCTCCCCGTAACCCTTAATTCCCTTATTGCTTAAAAATCTATCTATCTGTGACTTGAAAACATTCAATGAGCCAGCCTCAACTGCTTCCTTGGGCAGAGAATTCCACAGATTCACAACCCTCTGGGAGAAGAAATTCTTTCTCAACTCGGTTTTAAATTGACTCTTCTGTATTTTGAGGCTGTGCCCCCTAGTTCTAGTCTCCCCCACCAATGGAAACAACCTCTCTGCCTCTATCTTGTCTATCCCTTTCATTATTTTAAATGTTTCTATAAGATCACCCCTCATCCTTCTGAACTCCAACGAGTAAAGACCCAGTCTACTCAATCTATCATCATAAGGTAACCCCCTCATTTCTCGAATCAGCCGAGTGAATTGTCTCTGTACCCCTTCCAACGCTAGTATATCCTTCCTTAAGTAAGGTGACCAAAACTGCACGCAGTACTCCAGGTGCGGCCTTACCAATACCTTATACAGTTGCAGCAACACCTCCCTGCTTTTGTACTCCATCCCTTTCGCAATGAAGGCCAACATTCCATTTGCCTTCCTGATTACCTGCTGCACCTGCAAACTAACCTTTTGGGATTCATGCACAAGGACCCCCAGGTCCCTCTGCACCTCAGCATGTTGTAATTTCTCCCCATTCAAATAATATTCCCTTTTACTGTTTTTTTCCCAAGGTGGATGACCTCACACTTTCCGACATTGTATTCCATCTGCCAAACCTTAGCCCATTCGCTTAACCTATCCAAATCTCCTTGTAGCCTCTCTGAACCCTCTACACAACCCGCTTTCCCACTAATCTTAGTGTCATCTGCAAATTTTGTTGCTCTACACTCTGTCCCCTCCTCTAGGTCATCTATGTATATTGTAAACAGTTGTGGTCCCAGCACTGATCCCTGTGGCACACCACTAACCACTGATTTCCAACCGGAAAAGGACCCATTTATCCCGACTCTCTGCTTTCTGTTCGCCAGCCAATTCTCTATCCATGCTAATACATTTCCTCTGACTCCGCGTACCTTTATCTTCTGCAGTAACCTTTTGTGTGGCACCTTATCGAATGCCTTTTGGAAATCTAAATACACCACATCCATCGGTACACCTCTATCCACCATGCTCGTTATATCCTCAAAGAATTCCAGTAAGTTAGTTAAACATGATTTCCCTTTCATGAATCCATGCTGCGTCTGCTTGATTGCACTATTCCTATCCAGATGTCCCGCTATTTCTTCCTTAATGATAGTTTCAAGCATTTTCCCCACTACAGATGTTAAACTAACCAGCCTATAGTTACCTGCCTTTTGCCTGCCCCCTTTTTTAAACAGAAGCGTTACATTAGCTGCTCTCCAATCCGCTGGTACCTCCCCAGAGTCCAGAGAATTTTGGTAGATTATAACAAATGCATCTGCTATAACTTCCGCCATCTCTTTTAATACCCTGGGATGCATTTCATCAGGACCAGGGGACTTGTCTACCTTCAATCCCATTAGTCTGTCCAGCACTACCTCCCTAGTGATAGTGATCATCTCAAGGTCCTCCCTTCCCACATTCCTATGACCAGCAATTTTTGGCATGGTTTTTGTGTCTTTCACTGTGAAGACAGAAGCAAAATAATTGTTTAAGGTCTCAGCCATTTCCACATTTCCCATTATTAAATCCCCCTTTTCATCTTCTAAGGGACCAACATTTACTTTAGTCACTCTTTTCCGTTTTATATATCTGTAAAAGCTTTTACTATCTGTTTTTATGTTTTGCGCAAGTTTACCTTCGTAATCTATCTTCCCTTTATTGCTTTTTTAGTCATTCTTTGCTGTTGCTTAAAATCCTCCCAATTCTCTAGTTTCCCACTAACCTTGGCCACCTTATACGCATTGGTCTTTGATTTGATACTTTCCTTTATTTCCTTGGTTATCCACGGCTGGTTATCTCTTCTCTTGCCGCCCTTCTTTTTCACTGGAATATATTTTTGTTGCGCATTATGAAAGAGCTCCTTAAAAGTCGTCCACTGTTCCTCAATTGTGCCACCGTTTAGTCCTTGTTTCCAGTCTACTTTAGCCAACTCTGCCCTCATCCCACTCTAGTCCCCTTTGTTTAAGCATAGTACGCTCGTTTCTGACACAACTTCCTCACCCTCAATCTGTATTACAAATTCAACCATATTGTGATCACTCATTCCGAGAGGATCTTTTACGAGGAGATCGTTTATTTTTCCTGTCTCGTTACATAGGACCAGATCCAAACTGGCTTGCTCCCTTGTAGGCTCTTGGGACATTGGAACCGGTTCGGGGGAAGGTGGGACCAGTACAAACCGGACGGTCTGCACCTGGGCAGGACCGGAATCAATGTCGTAGGGAGAGTGTTTGCTAGTGCTGTTGGGGAGGGGTTAAACTAATATGGCAGAGGGATAGGAACCTATGCAGGAAGACAGAGGAAATTAGAATGGGGGCAGAAGCAAAAGATAGAAAGAGGAAAAGTAAAAGTGGAGGGCAGAGAAATCAAGGCAAAAAAGCAAAAAGGGCCACATTACAGCAAAATTCTAAAGGGGCAAAGGGTGTTAAAAAGACAAGCCTGAAGGTTCTGTGCCTCAATGCGAGGAGTATTCACAATAAGGTGGACGAATTAACTGCGCAGATAGCAGTTAACGGATATGATGTGATTGGCATCACGGAGACATGGCTCCAGGGTGACCAAGGCTGGGAACTCAACATCCAGGGGTATTCAACATTTAGGAAGGATAGACAGAAAGGAAAAGGAGGTGGCGTGGCGTTGCTGGTTAAAGACGAAATTAATGCAATAGTAAGGAAGGACATTAACTTGGATGATGTGGAATCGGTATGAGTGGAGCTACGGAATACCAAAGGGCAGAAAACGCTAGTGGGAGTTGTGTACAGACCACCAAACAGTAATAGTGAGGTTGGGGACAGCATCAAACAAGAAATTAGGGATGCATGCAATAAAGGTACAGCAGTTATCATGGGCGACTTTAATCTACATATTGATTGGGCTAACCAAACTGGTAGCAATGCGGTGGATGAGGATTTCCTGGAATGGAAATGGGATTAGCAATGGTTTTCTAGACCAATATGTCGAGGAGCTAACTAGAGGGCTGGCCATCCTAGACTGGGTGATGTGTAATGAGAAAGTACTAATTAGCAATCTTGTTGTGCGAGGCCCCTTGGGGAAGAGGGACCATAATATGGTAGAATTCTTTATTAAGATGGAGAGTGACACAGTTAATTCAGAGACTAGGGTCCTGAACTTAAGGAAAGGTAACTTCGATGGTATGAGACGTGAATTGGCTAGAATAACTGGCGAGTGATACTTAAAGGGTTGACGGTGGATAGGCAATGGCAAACATTTAAAGATCACATGGATGATACTTCAACAAGTGTACATTCCTGTCTGCAGTAAAAATAAAACGGGGAAGGTGGCTCAACCGTGGCTAACAAGAGAAATTAAGGATAGTGTTAAATCCAAGGAAGAGGCATATAAATTGGCCAGAAAAAGCAGCGAACCTGAGGACTGGGAGAACTTTAGAATTCAGCAGAGGAGGACAAAGGGTTTAATTAGGAGGGGGAAAATAGAGTACGAGAGGAAGCGCGCTGGGAACATAAAAACTGACTACAAAAGCTTCTATAGATATGTGAAGAGAAAAAGATTAGTGAAGACAAACGTAGGTCCCTTGCAGTCAGATTCAGGTGAATTTATAATGGGGAACAAAGAAATGGCAGACCAGTTAAACAAATACTTTGGTTCTGTCTTCACGAAGGAAGACACAAATAACCTTCCGGAAATACTAAGGGACCGAGGGTCTGGTGAGAAGGAGGAACTGAACGAAATCCTTAGTAGGCGGGAAATTGTGTTAGGGAAATTGATGGGATTGAAGGCCAATAAATCCCCCGGGCCTGATAGTCTGCATCACAGAGTACTTAAGGAAGTAGCCCGAGAAATAGTGGATGCATTGGTGATCATTTTCCAACAGTCTATCGACTCTGGATCGGTTCCTATGGACTGGAGGGTAGCTAATGTAACACCACTTTTTAAGAAGGGAAGGAGAGAGAAGGCGGGCAATTATAGACCAGTTAGCCTGACATCAGTAGTGGGGAAAATGTTGGAATCAATTATTAAAGATGAAAGAGCAGCATATTTGGAAAGCAGTGACGGGATCGGTCCAAGTCAGCATGGATTTATGAAAGGGAAATCCTGCATGATAAATTTTCTAGAATTTTTTGAGGATCTAACTGGTAGAGTGGATAAGGGAGAACCGGTGGATGTGATGCATTTGGACTTTCAAAAGACTTTTGACAAGGTCCCACACAAGAGATTGGTGTGCAAAATTAACGCACATGGTATTGGGGGTAATGTACTGACGTGGATCGAGAACTGGTTGGCAGACAGGAAGCAGAGGGTCGGGATAAGCGAGTCCTTTTCAGAATGCCAGGCAGTGACTAGTGGGGTGCCACAGAGCTCAGTGCTGGGACCCCAGCTATTTACAATATACATTAATGATTTGGATGAGGGAATTGAATTATACTATCTCCAAGTTAGCAGATGACACTAAGCTGGGTGGTGGTGTGAGCTGTGAGGAGGACGCTAAAGGCTGCAGGGTGACGTGGACAGGTTAGGTGAGTGAGCAAATGCATGGCAGATGCAGTATAATGTGGATAAATGTGAGGTTATCCATTTTGGGGGCAAAAACACATCGGCAGAATATTACCTGAATGGCGGCAGATTAGGAAAAGGGGAGGTGCAACGAGACCTGGGTGTCATGGTACATCAGTCATTAAAAGTTGGCATGCAGGTACAGCAGGCTGTGAAGAAGGCAAATAGTACGTTGGCCTTCATAGCTAGGGGATTTGAGTATAGGAGCAGGGAGGTCTTACTGCAGTTGTACAGGGCCTTGGTGAGGCCTCACCTGGAATATTGTGTTCAGTTTTGGTCACCTAATCTGAGGAAGGACGTTCTTGCTGTTGAGGGAGTGCAGTGAAGGTTCACCAGACTGATTCCAGGGATGGCAGGACTGACATATGAGGAGAGACTGGATCGTCTGGGCCTGTATTCACTGGAGTTTAGAAGGATGAGAGAGGATCTCATAGAAACATATAAAATTCTGACAGGACTAGACAGGTTCGCTGCAGGAAGAATGTTCCCGATGTTGGGAAAGTCCAGAACCAGGGGACATTGTCCAAGGATAAGGGTAAGCCAGTTAGGACTGAGATGAGGAGAAACCTCTTCACTCAAGAGAGTTGCTAACCTGTGGAATTCCCTACCGCAGAGAGTCGTTGATGCCAGTTATTGGATATATTCAAGAGGGAGTTAGATATAGCCCTTACGGCTAAAGGGATCAAGGGGTATGGAGAGAAAGCATGAAAGGGGTACTGAGGTGAATGATCAGCCATGATCTTATTGAATGGTGGTGAAGGGCCGAATGGCCTACTCCTGCACCTATTTTCTATGTTTCTATGTCTAGTTGCAGTCTTTTTAGGACTTTGGGCCATAACTAAGATCGCCTATGTCCACCTCCGTATCATCGCCCATCTCCACCCCTGCCTCAGCTCATCTGGTGCTGAAGCCCTCATTCGTGCCTGTGTTACCTCTAGACTTGACTATTCCAATGCACTTCTGGTTGGCCTCCCACATTCTACCCTACGTAAACTTGAGTGTCCCAACTCGCACCAAGTCCCATTCACTCATCACCCGTGCTCGCTGACCTACATTGGCTCCCGGTTAAGCAACACTTCTATTTTAAAATTTTCATCCTTGTTTTATAATCTCTCCATGGCCTCGCCTCTCCCTATCTCTGTAATCCTCACGAGCCCCACAACTACCACCCTCCAAGATATCTGCACTCCTCTAATTCTGGCCTCTTGAGCATCCTGATTTTAATCGCTCAACCATTGGTGGCTGTACCTTTAGCTGACAAGGCCCTAAGCTCTGGAAATCCCGGTCTAAACCTCTCCACCTCTCTAACTCTCTTTCCTCCTTTAAGACACACCTTAAAACCTCTTTGTCCAAACTTTTGGTCATCGGCCCCAATTTCTCCTTATGTGGCTCAGTATCAAATGTTGTTTTATAACACTTCTGTGAAGTGCCTTGAGAAGTTTTACTGTGTTAAAGGCAGTATATAAATACAAGTTGTTGTTGCTGAGAATGTCATCTGTGGAATGCAACCAGTCAGGCTTATACAACATATATTGCAGAGCTTGACGGACATCCTGGAGTTTTGCTGTTTGCTTTTGGTGGGGAAGAGTCATCTGAAAATTTCACAGGAGAAAATTCCATTTCATCCACACACTGAAAGTAAGTTTCAAAGTGGTTGCACACCACTTACAGATAGTAGCCTCTGATAGCTTGAGAGATTACTGGATGCCTTTTCTTACCAGATCATGATGTCACTGCTCGCTACTGACAAAGTAAAAAAAACTAGATGTTGCATTTGTTTTACTTTTTTTTGTGCTCATCTTGATGAGAAATGTTAGTGTTGATGAATGGAAATGTTTTCTATTTTTGTCACCTAGTATTAGCATGAAGCAGTCACAGGTCAGGTATAGAATCTTACTGCCAGTAGTAGGCAGAGGAGACTTTCATCCCATCATTCTGGCCTTCCACTCCTGATGGTTATCCAGTCATCCCTGAATGTGAACCCATGTAATTATTGGTTGAGGACAGAACTTAGCTTAGATTTTTGTTCCCTACACCAACGCCACCCCACCTCTCCTCTCCTCTGTATAAACAATCAACCAGTCATCATCTGTGCTTATAGAATCATAGAATAGTTACAGCTCAGAAAGAGGCCATTCGGTCCGTCAAGCCCATGCCAGCTCTGTGCAAGATATATGAAGACTGGCCAATTAGGCAAGATACTAGAAGGCTACTGGCATCTATGGAACCATAACCAAACACAAGTCACTGCCTTCAGGACATGAGAGTAGAAAATGGGAATTTTCTTTTTTAAGTTAAGAAATCACTATGGGATATATTTTGCCTTGACTGTGAATGATGGGTATCTCCGTCAATATAGTTTTTTGTGGACTGCAATCCAAGGTAATAGTAAATCTCAAGATTAACAATTGATGAAATGCCCAATCTTTACTCTTGTGGTTTGTTCTATCTCAACTCTTCAACGTGCTACAGCCTGGCAACACATGATTAACTTGAATGTAACTGAGGGTACAGGACATGTACCATTAAACACAATACCTGGTTTTTCCATATATGCAGGGCTGCTAGTGCCCAGCTTCCCTTGCGATAGTGAGACAGTGCCCAATTTGTTATGCTCGGGACCTCTTTCTGTCTGGGTGCTGCTGTCCCGGCTTCCTGTTTTAGAATGTGCTGACAAAAGTGGTGTGGAGGGAAGTACTGGTGAAGAGGAGGAAGAATGCGACTCATTTCTATCTGTGCTTAGCAGAAAACCTAAAGGAATGGGGGGGAAAAAAACAACACAAACTTAATAAAGTGTTATTTTTGGGCTATTCAAGTAAGTGATAGTTTCTGCTGGGTAACATGAACAACTATTGCCCAAGTAGTCACTGCCAGTCATACATAGAAGGAAGGAAACAACCTACAAGCAATTCTATTTTACAACTCTGTTTTTTGGTCAATCTTATTTCAGTTTTAAACCCAATACGTTTAGAAATACTCTTCTTTGACAGACACTTAACTGATTTTGTACAGTCAAAAAATCTTTCATTGTTATCTTAACTCCTTTGATTGACTATTGCATTGTAATTGAATTGTATCATAAGTTTCATATATAGACTGGTTTATGTTGTCCATCATAAATTTTATAATTTTTTAAAAACATGTTTACCCAAACTGCCTTTCCAGCTCTTATCTTCCTTCTTCTCCTCAATTATTGGGTTACTAGACAGAAGTGTGGAATAGGACGAAAGCCCAGACGTAGCATTGGAAATAGAAACTAGAGACTTTGATGGTCTTAAAGCAGTTGGTTGTTCCGTTTTGACTTGTTCTCTCCGTGACCTCTGTTGGAGCACTTTGATCATAGCATCCTTCTCAATAATTTGAGCATGAAGAGTCTTAATCCTGGAACAACACACACAAACACACAGAAAACATTATATATAATCAAAGTCCATTCAATGTTTCAAACTAAGGCTCCTTTAAAATGTTTCAGAATCGGGCTACATTAGAAATCATGTACAAGAATGGTATCACCGGGAACCCAGACACCTCCCAAAGGGATGGATGGAAAATGCATATGAAATAATTCAGTCACCCTGCACCATTCTTTCTCAACTCCTGGCTGATAATTCTAAAGTAGCATTGGAAAAGGCCTAGGAACAGGTCACCCATCTTTAATGCTGGCTGGAGAACTTTACACAGGAAGTAACAGGCAACAGCCATGTACATCAGCCAGAGAGAGATATGTAAACCATTAAGTCACTCTACGACATGTTTACACATTTTCGAGTGGCTAGTTCCAGACCAATGCTGGAAGAGGCCTGGGAGTTGGCTGCCTGTTTATATCTTGCATACTATTGTGCATTTTGGTGGCGGGAGGGAGGAAGAGGAAGGGGGTTGTTGTGCCATGTAACATACAATACATTACAAGAACCATTAATTTATGTGAATTCAAAGTTAATAAGTCAAAGTGTATTTTAATTGAATGGTATTGAGATTTTTTTTAATTGGTGTTTTGGGAATTGATTTCTACGATTTTGTCCATTTTTCCATTAAAACTGTAAATCACTGTCCTCAGAATATTTTATATTTCATTTAATTATGTGCTAAATTTTTTATCTTACTTCCTTGAAAGAGAAGGATAAACAGAAAGATGATAGGGAAGATGTAGCTGGTTATGAGCAAACCTGTGATAGACTGGGGACTGGCAGCACACGTGACCTGGGCAGAGGTTACACCGTAGGTGGTCGTTGACTTGCTAGAACTGGGGTAGTGGTGTTGGAGCACAGAAGAATTGTGGTGAGGATGCTGAGCTTATCCCAAAATGAGGGTGTCATGGGGGCCAAATTGGAGGGTATGGGGGGTTTAGGAATACTGGAGGGAGGCTCCGAGAGGTTGGCAGAACCGGGTGTTGTGGCAGTATGGCATAGCTAGGGGGAGGGGTCACAGTCTAGAAACACTGAAGTGGGGGAGTTCCTTGGGATTTGGGTGGATTAGTGTGGTCTGGTAGAAGTGGTGATCCTCAATTCTGTAAACACTAAAGGGGATCCTGGGATACAGAAGAATATCCTAATATAGGAGATGAGAAGGAGTTCCTCGCACTAGGAATAAGGTCCCAAAGTTTGCATGCATTTGGGAGGTCACGTGCTCTGCAAATATTGGAAAGGTCATTTGCAGGATACAGCAGGATTGTAGCAAGCCTTGGGATAGGAAAGTAGAGGGAAGGGTGTAAGAAGAGTATCCATAGGGTCTGAAAGCACTGGGAGCAAGAGCCTCCAGATCTGGGAGCAATTGAGAGGGAAACCTACACTCTTGGGAGGGTGCCCTGCGGTGTGGGAGCAAGAGGGAGCGGGGTCGTTATCTGGTTCCGAGGAGCCATGATCTCAGGGAGATGGGAAAGAGGGGCTCAACTGGAAATATGACAGCAAATTAGCTTTTGGGCCTTGCGGATGACCGCATTCACAGTGCGACCAAGGATGGGCAATAAATGTGACCATAAAAGTGCACCCATATCCTGTAAAGAAAAAAAAAGTTGAACAGGGAGGACCACTGATGAGCTGCAACTTGAGAGAGGGCATCAGGGTTTTGCAGCAACACCAGGAAAGGCCTAAACAGGATTGGTAACCAGAATCAGCGAAAGCTTATTAGTAACATGGGGTGGAACCCGGGTGGTGGTAGTGGTGGTGTGATAAGCTACATTTATGAGGAATCCAGCGGGGGCTAGTTGTGTCAGAGGAGAGATTAACTTTCACTGGCCTGAGGCAGGCAAGTTCTGTGGAGACCAGTGCCACCTAATGTGGAGTTGGAGCTGGGAGGACTCAATCAGAGGTAACTATAATCAGTAGCTACGTTTAAGAGTGACAGAGTGGCATGACAGAACAGGTTGAAGACAAAAGAACAAGAAAGCAATTACAGAAAGTGTGTGCTACACACAAGACTTAATATATTATAGATAATGGCAGATCACCCGTCGTGTTATTCATGGGTAGTCTGGGGTCTGATGTTTAGTTGCTAACCGGATATGACTTTAAAGGCAGTGTTTAGGGGCTCCCTGTGAGAATTGGTCTAAATTAGCACATAGTGAGGTCAATTAAATGCTAATTGCTGTTTGACCTATCTCTACATCAGCAGCAGCGTGGTTTCGCTCCTTGAGGTCAGAGAAATTACAGCTTTCTTTCTCTTTTTGTACACTTTTTTGAAAAAAAAAACTTACGATTCGTTGCTATTTCATACAAAGTGTGATATCTGAAATGTGACATCTGAAGTGACAGGATATAGAATTGCATAAAATACAACATAAATCTATATAAAGTTAGTATATTAGTGCCAATTAAGCAAAACACCAGTGAAATTTTCTCCCTGCAACTGTTAAAATAAAGATATATATTTTTTACAAACACAGTACAGTTGTAGCACGTTCTAGAATGAGGTTGCCAATGCATCTTGGCCCACCTGCTTTCCATGTCAAGGCACCTCCTATTAGCCATCAGGATTTCCTCCTCTTCCTTCTGAATCCGAGCTTCCAAGGACGTTTCGTAGCTACCATTTGGAGAATGACCTAGAACTGTGGTATCCCTAACAACAGACATGACGACTGAAATTAGTACTACAGTTGGCTACACCTAAATTCACATAATTTAGCTTTACCAATGATTTCGTGAGCAAATTCGTCAACCGCTGTGTTACCGAGTCATACAGGCCAGCGGTTCTCGGATTTGATTCCCAGCCTATACGGCATTAAATGATCTGAGCCTGGGTGGCAATGAGCGCGCTACAACTGGCTGAACCTCCCTGAGCTAGGTCCCTGATGGAAATTGTACACGAACATTGGGTGAGATTGTGTCAGGGCTCAGCTGTGATGCCTGATGTAATTAAAAAGCTGCTGACACTGTCTAGAGTGACAGGTGAAGAAGGGTCACTTGGGCGAGGTACCAGAGGGTTGTGACCTATATGGAAGCCGACATCTGTAAGAGTCAGTGCCTTCATAAGGTAATTAGGGGAAAGAGCGGGGCTGAATTTACTGTTGGAGGCTTCCCCCGACCAGCAAAAACTCTACACACTTACCCTCAGCCTCAGGATCCACGGAGACTTGCGCTCCTGGGCCTCTATGCTTAGGCCTGTGTAGAGGCTTACGTATCCCAGTAGTTCGCAGGCTCCCCTAGGATCACGTGGGACAGCCCAACCAATCAAAGAAGGGAATCCCTATTCATGTTTATGGGGATTCTGTATATACGGAAAACCCGTAAGCATGAATGGGGATCACATTAAAAATAACATCAAATAAATAAATAAACAACATTATATATATTTAAAAAGAATTAAAATGACATTTAATTAAATATAGAAAACAAAAATTTAATTTACATGTTTTAACGGAGCTAAAAATAAATGTACAGGGTTTTTAATGTATAAATAATAGATAAAATTTAATTTTTATATATTTTTAAACTCTTGCGCTGGTAAAAGCAGGCCTTACGCCTGCTTTTACCAGGCGTAAGAATTTCATGAGCATTCGCTGGGCGGAATTTGGGCAAATAGCCCAATTCTCCGCCTACGCAGGCCCTTCTCCCAGGCACAGATCGCAAGTTCCGGGTTTTAGCGCATGTGCAGCGCATGCTTGAATCCAGAATTGCGTGGCCCCTACAGGCACATGCGCACCTCAGAAGCACCCGTAGGGGCCGCAAATTACTGCCCAATAAGTATACATTTCATTCAAAGATTTAGTTGGTATATACCATATCCCAATCATGTTTACTCTGCCGTACATCCTCATTTAAAGTACAATCTTTGCAATTCTGGTAAACAATTTTCTTCCAATTATTTAGTGTTAATGCATAATGTACCAACTGTACTTAAATCCAGATGTTTCAGTGAGAGCGAGCAAAACATTTCAAAAATCTAATTTCATGGTGTAAAATGTGTTTTCTTCAGAGCTTTCTGTTTTTTATTTTGTCTGAATTGATGAATGAAAAATTATTTGGGTTGCAGTGCAAAGATTTGGTGAACTTGCTCACTAAATTGGCTATATTGAATCCAAAGTCTGTTCGATATCTTGATCCAAGTGTTACGTTCCTTAGCAAAGTAGCAGTGTGTTTATTAGGACCAAACTGTATCCAAGCCTTCTTCAGTGAGCTCAGGACAGGTTCCAGGCAGCTATAATTTGTTGATTTGAAAATACAGATGAACCCTGGTCCAAGGTTAGCATGGTGGTTCAGACACTTGCTTCACTTTGTGCATGGAAACTCAAACATGATGAAAGTCATGTGTGAGGATTTCATCAAGTCTCAGCTGATGGGAAAGACTAAATTATAAAGGAAGGGACATAAATCATACAACTTTATTTGTAATGCATATTGCACCAACTATACTTAAGTCCAGAAGTCTCAATAAGAAAGAAATATAAACTTAAAATAAAAAAAGAGCTATTTAAAATCAATCTGTCACTGACAGTTTACATTAGGCTTGTATGAAATAATTTATAGATGCTTCTGTAACTTGGCCCCATATCAATTCTCCTTTCTTTTGAAAGCAACAAATGACATGACTAACTATTCATATTTATAATTTATCTTGAGTCTAAAAAGGATCCTTCTTTCCTTCCTTCCCCTCACTCTTGTGCATGGTAAGAGCACAGAGATTACACTATCTGTTGCAAAACTCTCATCTGAGTCAGAAGGTCATGGGTTCAAGCCCCACTCCAGAGACTTGACCACAAAGTCCAGGCTGTCATTTCAGTACAGAACTGAAGGAGTGCTGT
Organism: Pristiophorus japonicus; assembly: GCF_044704955.1. Classification (NCBI taxonomy): domain Eukaryota; kingdom Metazoa; phylum Chordata; class Chondrichthyes; family Pristiophoridae; genus Pristiophorus; species Pristiophorus japonicus. The sequence continues at coordinate 33,367,575 of NC_091982.1, read as the reverse complement.
AGTGTTGGTGGAGGTACCACCTTTCAGATAATATGTTAAACCAAGACGTCTGCCCTTTCAGATGGACATAAAAGATTCCATATCATTATTTAAAGAAAGCAGGGGAGTTTTCCCAGAGTCCTGGCAAATATTTATCCCTCAACCAACATCTCAAACAGATTATCTGGTCATTTATCTCATTCCTGTCTGTCAGAGTTTGCTGTGTGAAATTTGGATGCTTTGTTTCTCTACATTATAGCAGTGACTACTCTTCAAAAAGTTCTTTAAATAAAATGTTTTGGGACATCAGACGGCCTTGAAAAGCACAGTATAAATGCAAGTTCCTTCTTTCTATCTTTTTGAGAGAATTTACCTTAATTTACCCTTGGTTATCTCTACTTTTTAAGTCTCTTCAAAGTCACATTTCTCTGCGGCAACCTGGGGAGGTTGGGGCGGGGGCAGCAGATAGGTGTATATGAAGAGCACAATCTGCTCTCCGATCACCACCAAGATTATTCTTGATCGGGTCACGGGAGACAAATGAAAGCATTATTGTAATAGGTTCTCCATTTGCTATTTTCCCTCTTTACAATGGAGGTCAAAAACTCAAAAGTTGGGAGGCAGGAGAGAAAGAGGCTGCAATCGATCCTGCGTCACTCCATTTTGAGGCCACTTTCCTTTATAGATTGTAAAAAGTAGAATCAAAATTGTAATCGTGTATAAGGCTTATTACATTCAGATCTCAGAACCTGGCTGTGGCAATGCGGCTTATGGCAGAGATGTACTTTTGAGGCTACTCCCAACATAAGCTGTACCTTTGAGCCGCTACCGTAGCCGCTGCATCCAATGCAAACTGGCGCATCACGCTTTCTTCCAGATACTTCTGTTCCCACTTGGTCATGTCAGCCTCCAAGGCCAGGATTCGCTCCTCCTTCTCACGCAGCAGCTCCATTAATGCAGTGGCATTATACTCTGGGGCGCTGGCTGTCTGGGAGGTACCCTGACGCTGTGCAAGACAAAAAGAAAAGGCCAATCAAATAACATCTTACATTTACATATCTCAACATCAGCATTTGTTTCTGGAATTAGACAGGCCTTTCCAGAAGCATGCTCAAGAATAAAAATCCATTTTGATTAAAGCTATTACTTCATATTTTTCCTCTCTCGAGAAAGGTTCTATTAGGCATCATTCTTCTGCAGAGGACAAGCGGGTGGTCTGCTCTCAATTCTCTGCCATTGAACTCTTTGGGTGGCTAATGCACAACCATTGCAGGATTTGAATAGCCCTTCATATTTATTGGGGTGGGGGGTGGGGAAGGTGTGGGGGGGTTGCTTCCTCCAATTTTCTTCCCTCTGCTTCTGAAGATTATGACTCATATAGTTCAAGAGTGCTACAGTACCTTGTATGTACAGTTCTAGTCACCATATTATGAAAAGGATATAGGAGGCACCTCAGAGGGTGCAGAGAAGATTGTCAAGGATGATACAGACATACCAGAAATGCAATGGTATACATATTAGGAAAGGATGAACAGGCTGGGTTTCTTTTCTCTTGAAAAAAGGCTGAGGGTTGACCTAAAAGGTCTTCAAAATTATGAAAGGTTTTGACAAGAGTGGATACAGAGAGAATGTTTCCACATGAGGAAGAGCATAACTAGAGGCCATCAATATAATATAGTCACCAAGAAATCCAATAGGGAATTCAGAAGAAAATGATTTACCCAAAGAGTGGTGAGAATGTCCAACTTGCTACCACAGGGCGTGGTTGAGGCGAATAGTATAGATGCATTTAAGGGGAGGCCAGGCAGGTATATGAGGGAGAAGGGAATAGAGGGATATGCTTATAGATTTAGATGAGGAAAGACGGAAGGAGGCTTGAGTGGAGCATAAACACCGGCATGGACTGGTTGGGCCGAATGGCCTGTTTGTGTCGTATATCCTGTGTAATCCTAATCCTAAAGTGGTCATTCTTCATATTAAGTTGAGTCAGAGTATTGGTAGCCTATATAACAATTGTTAGTAAATGTGACAGCAGGGGCTGACCTCACCCAACATCCACACATTCCACAAGACTCACTGTATAGCCATCAGGAGCAGGAACCTGGATGACTTTTCCTCTCCCTAATTAAGGACACTGAGGCCAACTGTAGTTGTAGATCGGTTAAGAACTTTAAAAGCATGGAATGAGAAAAGCCCATCCGGCTCATCAATTCGAGCCCAGTCTTTCGACACACTGTATAATATCTGCCCATTAGGGATTGTACTGCAAATATCTAACCTTCTGAGGGAAAAGAACTGCTTAAATGTCCTAATCCCCAAAGGTAATCGTATGGAAAGTAACATTTAAATAGCAATGACATACAAAACTGGCAGAAGTTTCCAATATACCTGCTGCATCCGAAGGGATTCCAATTCCCTTTCAAGCCTGGTCCGTAGCCGATGCTCAAGCTGCTCCCGTTTCTCGCATGCTGCCTGGAGCTGGATCAGGGCCTGCTGCATTCTTTCTACTTTGTCCACATACACCTGCTTCCTCTTCAGCTACAATAGAATTTCAAAGTAGGGAAGTTATGCTAAACCTGTATCGAACCCTGGTTAGACCACAAAGAGTACAGTTCTGGTCGCCATATTATAAAAAGGATATAGAGGCTCTAGAGCGGGGGTAGTGAAGATTTACAAGGATGATTCCAGAAATGCGAGGGTATATGCATCACGAAAGGATGAACAAGCTAGGTCTCTTTTCTCTTGAAAAAAGGCTGAGAGATGATCGAATAGAGGTCTTTAAAATTATGAAAGGTTTTGATAGAGTGGATACAGAGAGAATGTTTCCACTTGTGGGGAAGAGCATAACTACAGGCCATCAATATAAGATAGTTACCAAGAAATCCAATAGGGAATTCAGAAGAAAATTAGTTACCCAATTCATTAGATATATTCAAAAGGGAGTTAGATGTGGCCCTTATAGATAAAGGGATCAAGGGGTATGGGGAGAAAGCAGGAATGGGATACTGAAGTTGCATGATCAGCCATATCATATTGAATGGTGGTGCAGGCTCGAAGGGCCGAATGGCCTACTCCTGCACCTATTTTCTATGATGAGAATGTGAAACTCACTACCACTGGTAGTGGTTGAAGCAAATAGTTTAGATGCATTTAAGGCAATTAAGGGTTTGCTCTTGCCCAAAATGCATACGGCTACCTGATAGAAATATTATCAAAGGCTCTCCTGAAAGTGAGAGTTTTTAAATACTTTTGGACCTGTTCAAATCTGGCCATACTTTCTGATCTCTGTTCGGCAAGTAACCTGCTCCTGAGCCTCTCCTGATATCACTCTAATTAGCTGCATGGATTGTGTGTGACAGGTATTACCAAGAGGAGGAAAGGAATTATTACTTTAAAAAAAAGGATCTTCTCAATGAATATTGTAAAAACAAAATTACTTCAAATAATACATGATGGTTCTGACCATGAAGTTAATAAATTTTTGCTCCATATATCAAAGTATGGTACCCCAGAACTTAACTGCCTTTTGAAAAAATCCTATGCGAGACAACAGCAGCAAAAAAAATATGAAAAGGTTAGCTTTAGTAAAATTAAATTCTATTAAAAAAGTTACACAAAACTTTCTTCCTAATTGCATTCACTGAAAAAATTCAGTTTCTTTTGGGGATAAGTTTCCTCTGTGTTTAGTCATTTAATATCCCTTCCTGCATCTCTATAGCTCTTCCTGCCCCCATATAGAAGGAAAAGTGCATAAGCCTGTTCCCCGGTGGTTGTGGATGCTTTCTGTAACCATGCACTTAGAGGCAACAGATATTGTCTATAGGCTTGACATTTCTCTATGTTTATCTTCAGCCCTTCCATACCAACAGCTAGATCATCTGTTAACCTCCACCTGGCACAGCTCACAACAGAGATCTACTTGAATATGCATTCATCCATGTTCTGTGGCATGACACACAAGCATGAGGAATAGGCAGTTTGTGTACATTCCAAATGTGTTTCCATATACCTCTTTCCAGCAAGTTCAAAGTGGTATACTCTCTTGGATCAGTTTTGAATGGGTGGTGAACTGCAAGTGCCCAAAGACCTCAGCTTAGCTCATTTGGTAGCACTCTCACTTGAGTCACAAGGTTGTTGCTTCAAGCTCCATTCTAGGAATTGAGCACATAATCAAGGCTAACACTCTAGTGTGGTACTGCTACATTTTCAGAGGCGCCATCCATCACATGAGATGTTAAACAGAAACCATGGCATTTATATTAACCTCGCCCACCCCCACCCACCCCCCCAAAAAAAACAACAGGCTAGTTGGGGGAGGAGTGCGGCGGGGGGGGTGGGGGGTTGAAATAAACCTTAAAAGTCAGCGAGTGCGGTTTTATGGTACGGTTTTGCAATGCATGCATGTGCTCCATCTTGGAGAGGTGAGATACTTCTTATCATATTTAAATCAGGTTCCCATAGCACAATTGGGAAACCAGGCAGTGCAAGGGAAGCAAAATCTACCAGCTCAAGATGTTCAGTGCTTTTTTATGGCAATTATAGTGCTCCCCCAGCCCCTCAAGCAAACCTTCGGCCTAATCTCTTCCGAATGCAGCCTCACCCTCCCCCTCCCCCCGCTGTGATCGGCAACCCTCTTTCCCCCATAACCCCTGATCTCCGGCCTGCCTTGCGATCAACCCACTTCCCCCTCTACCTCCCCATACCCCCCTCCCCCTCCCCAACCTGCCTTGGGTCATCAAGGACCATCCCCCAAGGGTCACATGCTGTGGCCTCCTGCTGTTGGTTTTCCTCACCCGGCAGCCGACCAGCCTGTCAATTTGTCTAGTTGCCGAGTGGGAAACGGAAGGAAAAATTATAATGAGGTCCTGTCATTAAATTCAGCATAACCTCTGCGTCCTCAGCCTTGTTGGGTTTCCCCCACCTTCTATCCCACAATATCGGGACCCATGTTTCATGGCACTACTTGATGAGCAGGGAACTCTATTAATGTCCCAGCCAGTAGCCTTCCTCAAGCAATACCACCAACAGCTTAACTGGCAATTTATTTTATTGCTGTGTGTAAAATGGACGCCAGGATTGTCTGCATAACAGTAACTAAAAAGCCGGACATTTCTATGAGACGTGGTAAGGAACTTCATGAATGCAAGTCTTACTTTATTATGAGTACAGTGTATAATTAGGACAGAACAGAGGGATGAAAATATTTAGTAAATACCGTACTGAAAAAAAGGAAGTAAAATTGATTTTTGGCCACTGATCTTTCATTAACCTATTTTGCCTCAAAATGTCCAGAGTTTGAATTTTCATAGCATTCTGGATATATTAAAAACATCACAGCATACAAATATTACTTAATTGTAACTGCATTCCCGATGTACTAAAAGTTTTGCTTTTACACCAGTCACTGGATTTCCTCATCAATTACTAAAGTCATAATTCTGGGCATAATTAAGGGATCCAGTTTTAACCCATTTTCTTGGTCTGATAAGTTGTGCTCTGTAGTTAAGAGATGTAATCAGGACAGTAACTCCACGCCTGCGGTGAAGAGCCAAGCCAAATGTATTAAATTACATTCAGGAAGGGCGATACTTCCTTCAGGCTTGGGGAGCGGAGAGAGGAGAGCATCAAAAATGACCACAAACTACCAAGCAGTCAGACACAGGGAATGCAATGAAAGATTTTTTAGGGCAATTTCAATCTCTAAATACAAAGTACCACAAAATCAACAGTTAAATTCTCAAAAAGGATGAACTAAACAAATAGAAAATATTGAAGAAAAATACTATCATGTGGATGTTAAACAAGAGTACGGTAGCATGGTGGTTATGTTACTGGACTAGTAATCCAGAGGCTTGGACTGATCCAGAGACATGAGTTCAAATTCCACCACGGCAGCTGAGGAATTTAAATGCAGTTAATTAAATAAATCTGGAATAAAAAGTTAGTATCAGTAATGTTAACTACCGGATTGCTGTAAAAATCCACTAATGTCCTTTAGGGAAGGAAATTTGCTGTCCTTACTTGGTCTGGCCTATATGTGACTCCAGACCCACAGCAATCTTAACTGCCCTCTGAGGTTCAAGAAGGCGGCTCAGCACTACCTTCTCGAGGGCAATTAGGGATGGGCAATAAATGCTGGCCTTACCAGCTATGACATCCCATGGACACATTTTTTTTTTTTAAAGTGAAACATAATGGATACTGTGCCATATTTTCCCTCTCCCCAACTTTCTAACAAGTCCTGCGGACAGTTGAACTGCTCTACTAGTGCCACTAAAAGGCATCAATAGCTGTCTAGGGCTAACCCTCCAATTATTGAGCCCTAACTTTCCCAGGTAATGCAACCAGTAGGGGAAGGACATTTTATATATACAATAAAAGGTTGTACGTATGTGGAAGCCGATGTGATCTTGCGTGCACAAAACAGCCACTTCTGCATGTGTGCATATGAAACAGATAAACTTGCACATCCATGCAGGGATTTTTAAATGCAATCATTTAAAAGCTGACATTTATTGTCCCATTTTCATTTCTAAAAATTACTGGACAGCCACTTCAGAAACTGGACTGCCGAGTTCATAACTGGATGGATAATCACCCAATCCTAAAATTCACTTATTTCTCAAAATTTTCTCCACTCCTGAAAGCATTGAATCAGATATGATAAGAGGTTCTGTGGTGCTGGCAGCTCACTGTACCTCGCCTACATGGCCATTCTGCCTTTGTGACCATAATGTGGCTGGCAGGCTAAGCAACCAGCTGAACCAGATCTTGTCCTCACCCATCATTCACACATTTTCTGGTAGGGACACTGGATACAGTTCAGGAGTGCGAACGCTGCCTGATTTTTCCTCCTCAGTTCAGGGATACTGAGGACAGTCACTAAATTTAGAGATTAAATCTGAGATCCTCCTAGTCTGAGTGGCTCAGTGACATACCACACAGCATATTTACGCACATTGTGAAAGCCCAGATTCGGCAGAAATAAACTAAAAAGGTGTTGTAGTTATATGCGTTTAATTGCAACTGTTTGTTTTTTAAATGAACACATTATAAGAGCATCCTATCCCTCTTCCTACCTCCTCCTCCAACTTGACCACTTTGCCCTGTGTGTTATTCAAGGCTTGATCACGGATTTCAATGTGTCTTCTCTGATCCTCATTGGTAGACCGGAGAGCAGACAGCTCCATTTCCAGCTTCTCCTTTTCTCTTAAATTTTCTTTATCTGGAAAGGTGACGGGGTCAGGAAAAAGGAAAAAGGAAAAAAAACACATTCATTACAGGACAAAACTAGAAACTGTTTTGATTTAGAATATAGGAAAGAAGATGCACACTATACAGAGTGAAATCTATAACAGAAAACTATCCTGCTCCATTAACGGATTTCAGTGAGAATATAGGCCAAACTCCAGCACTGTCCTCGTGTCATCCCATTAAAGAGAGGGTGAAGTGGGAGGGGGTTTAGGGGGCGGGGGGGAGGGAGGATTTCAGATCATAGAATTCAAATTCCTGGTTATCTGCTTTTCTGGGTGATTTGCGCAGTAAGATTACTGAACCTTAAATACACTTAAAAAATGTAACTCAGCAAGTGGCTTGGTGGAGGCGCACAATGCAGCCTCAAACTATTGCACATGTTGGATTGTGGCCACTGTTTTCTACCCATCCCCCACTCAATTACTGGCAACTGTATTTAAAGTAATAAATAAAAGCTTTAATGTAGGAGCAGTTTTGCTTGGGCTTCTTGATGCCATGCTCAAATCAAATTCAGTCTTCATGCTGGGTTACTCCCACTTCTCCTCTGACATTTAGTCCTCGCGCATGAGAGTGTGTGGATCAAGGCTGTGTAGAAGTTTGGAAGCATCATCTTTACAAACCTCTATTCTATTCTAACCAGATAATAATGCTGCTCATTTTAGAGGGTGTAGAGGAGATTTACCAGGGATGAGGAATTTCAGCTATGTGGAGAGACTAAAAAAGCTGGGATTGTTCTCCTCAGAGCAGGGAAGGTTAAGGGGAGATTTAATAGATGTGTTTAAAAGTATGAAGAGTTTTGATAGAGTAAATAAGGAGGAACTGTTTCCACTGGCAGGAGGGCCGGTAACCAGGGGACACAAATTTAAGGTGATTGGCAAAAGAACCAGACAAGAGATTGAGAAGAATGTTTTTTTTACATAACGAGTTGTTATGATCTGGAATGCACGGCCTTAAAAGGTTTGATGTGTTCGCATGGTTGCCATACTCATTTAAAGTGCTGTACTAATGATCAGTGATTCCTCCATCTCTAACACAAGCTTGTCCTGCTCCCTGTGTTTTTTTTTAATTGGTTCATGGGATGCAGGCATAGCTGTCAAAGTCCATCCCTAATTGCCCTTGAGAAGTGTGAGCATTTAGACTATAATAAGTATGCAATGCACAAATTTGCAGTGTGCATGAACAGGAGGGCCACACAAACATGCACAGATTATACAGTATCAGAAACACTGATATTACTGAACAGTCTTCAAATCCGTCCACAGTTCCACCATCTTATCGAAGCAATCTTCTCCAGTGAATGTCCCAGCCCACATCTTTTATTCCTGATTCTTTATTACTGCTTGTCCTAGCTTGGAAGCCAATCCTTCATTTATTATACAACTCTTAAACTTTATCCCAAAATCATTTCACCTTGTTCACTCTCTTCCTTCCTTCAAAAGCCACTTATAAATCTGTCCAACTCTGTTGTCAGCCCACCCACCATCTATCCAGTGTCCATCTGCCTTCCCAGAAAGGGAGTCAAGAGTTATGGGGAGCGGGCAGGGAAGTGGAGCAGAGCCCAAGATCAGATCAGCCATGATCTTATTAAATGTCGGAGCAGGCTCGAGGGGCCAAATGGCCAACTCCTGCTCCTATTCCTTATGCTCTTAAAGTCTTCCAGGTGAGGGTTGTTACATTAATGCAAGTTGTTGTTCATTAGTAGTAGTGCATTTCCCAAACCCCAAGCCTGGGCAGATTTATTACATGAATTCATTACAGGCTATCAATTTAGATTTTATGAAACATTTCACTTGTCTAGCTGGTTTTCAAATGCCACTTTGCACATATCCTGGAGCTTTATTCCTTGATCTGGCACTGACAGAATTCAAGCAGTGTACACACACTAATTTTGGATTCACCAGGAAATAGCCAGACTTTAAAAAAAAGTTGCTCATGGGATGTAGGCATTGCTGGCAAGGCCCACCCCTAATTGCCCTTGAGAAGGTGGTGGTGAGCCACTTTTTTGAACAGCTGCAATTCCTGTGATGAAAGTACTCCCACAGTGCTGTTATGGAGGGAGTTTCAGGATTTTGACCCAGTGACGATGAAGGAACGGCGATATACTTCTAAGTCAGGATGATGTGTAACTTGGAGCGGAACACAGAAACATAGAAAATAGGAGCAGTAGTAGGCCATTCGGCCCTTCGAGTCTGCACCGCCATTCAATATGATCATGGCTGATGCTCTATATTCCTACTTTTTCCCCATACCCCTTGATGCCATTTGTTTCTAGAAATCTATCTATTTCCCTCTTAAATATATTCAGTGACTTGGCCTCCACAGCCTTCTGTGGTAGAGAATTGCACAGGTTCACCAACCTTTGAGTGAAGAAATTTCTCCTCATCTCGGTCCTAAATTTCCTACCCTGTATCCTGAGACTGTGACCCCTTGTTCTAGACTTCCCAGCCAGGGGAAACATCCTCTCTGCATCCAGTCTATCCAACCCAGTCAGAATTTTATACATTTCAATGAGATCCCCTCTCATTCTTCTAAACTCTAGCGAATACAGACTAGTTGACCCAATCTCTCCTCATACGACAATCCTGCCATCCAAGAATCAGTCTGGTGAACCTTTGCTGCACTCCCTCTATGGCAAGTATATCCTTTCTTAGGTAAGGAGACCAAAACTGCACACAATACTCCAGGTGCGGTCTCACCAAGGCTCTGTATAACTATAGTAAGACATCCTTGCTTTTGTACTCAAATCCTCTTGCAATGAAGGCCAACATATCATTTGTCTTCCTAACTGCTTGCACCTGCATGTTTGCTTTCAATGACTGGTGTACAAGGACACCCAGGTCCCTCTGTACATCGACACTTCCCAACGTGCAGGTGTTGGTGTTCCCATGCACCTGCTGCCCTTGGCCTTCTAGGTGGTAGAGATCGCAGATTTGAGGTGCTGCCGAAGAAGCCTTGGCGACTTGTTGTAGTGCATCTTGTAGATGGTACACACTGCAGCCACAGTGCGCTGGTGGTGGAGGGAGTGAATGTTTAAGGTGGTAGATGGGGTGCCAATCAAATGGGCTGCTTTGTCCTGAATGGTGTCGAGCATCTTGAGTGTTGTTGGAGCTGCACCCATCCAGGCAAGTGGAAAGTATTCCATCACACTCCTGACTTGTGCCTTGTAGATGGTGGAAGTTTTGGGGAGTCAAGAGGCGAGACACTCACTGCAGAATACTCAGCCTCTGACCTGCTCTTGTTGCCACAGTTTCTGGTCAATGGTGACCCCCAGGATGCTGGTGTTGGGGGATTCAGCGATGGTAATGCCATTGAAGATCATGGGGCGGTGATTAGACTCTCACTTGTTGCAGATAGTCATTGCTTGACACTTGTGTGGCGGGAATGTTACTTGCTACATATCAGCTCAAGCCTGAATGTCATCCAGGTCTTACTGCATGTGGGCATGGACTACTCCATTATCTGAGGAGTTGCGAATGGAACTGAACACTGTAGTCATCAGCATATATCTCCACTGCTGCCCTTATGATGGAGGGAAGGTCATTGATGAAGCAGCTGAAGATGGTTGGGCCTAGGACACTGTCCTGAGGAACTCCTGCAGTGATGTCCTGGGGATGTGATGATTGACCTCCAACCACCACAACCACCTTCCTTTGTGCTAGTTATGACTCCAGCCAGTGGAGAGTTTTCCCCCTGATTCCTATTGACTTCAGTTTTACTAGGTTTTAATGTTGCAGATCATCTTTTTTTCAGTGCCTCCTACCTACTGCACATTAAAACTATTTGTATAAATGTGCTTTAGTTTGTCAGTTGTATGTGTTTTGGATCAATTTTTGTGCCACCACCAGCTGTCAATATGGAGACCCCTAGTGGAATTGTCTAGGTCATTGATGCACTATGATGTTCACACTGAGATAGTAATACAATTGAAATATTTTGACTGCATATTTATTAAGTAATCTGCAGTTGACTACTGGAAATTATGTATTATAACCCAATGACTCAGTAGAAAACTAACGTCACGGCAAAAATCCAGGAACTCCATTCTGTGATGAGAGAGATAGTCTCAATCAGAGTCGAAAGACATAAGTTACAATTTTCCTCAATGTCCTTAGTCTAAAAAGGGTGAAAAAATACATTGGATAGATTCCTGCTCGACATTGCTATCCAGGAAATCCACCTTGCTGGTGCATGTGTGAACACTGGATGAGGGTAGGATCCAGCTCAATTGTGATGTTACACACAAGTGAATAGCCAGCTGACACCACTGCTCTGGCTCATACATGAAGAATGGCCAGTTGGATGAGATACTGAAGGGCCGCGGATGCCTGTGGAACTGTACACATACATGAAGAATGGCCAGTTGGATGAGATACTGAAGGGCCGCGGATGCCTGTGGAACTGTACACATACATGAAGAATGGCCAGTTGGATGAGATACTGAAGGGCCGCGGATGCCTGTGGAACTGTACACTCTCCAAGAGAGATAAAGAGAGACAATGGGTGGCAAAAAACTTGATACAGATTAACCGAACATCTGATAATATCTCTGATTATTAGATGAACTGTGATATAAAATAATTCACAAGGTACAGCGTGGATAAAGCACTACAGATTTGAAAGAACTGCAAGAATGAATCCGAGGCCTTCCCGGCTCAGTACCGTACCATTTACCCATTGAAAAATCGGGGATAACTAAAAAAGTTCCAATACATACTGGGTCATAGAATGTACAGCAATCAGCTGTAGGTTACTGACTAAATGTTCAGCCTATTTGATTTCAGCATTCCAGAATACGAATTGCTTATTACACTTATAAGCAATGCTGTGCAACAATTACAAGAGCATGTGTGTTCTTTTAATCTTGATGTTTTACTGGGTGCAGCTCAATAGCTGAAGCGGAAGGAGTGCTTGCTACCCATTCTGCAGGTGGAGAGTCTAGTTTCAATTGGCAGTCACAATTTAACTCAATTGGCAAGCTTGGTCAAGTTCGACATGGACTGAACATTGCAGAAAGGTAAGTTGTCCCGTCACAAGCAGATAAGAGGTTCCAGATTGGAAGAAGCCCAGGAAGAAGAGGGGAAAGATCACTCATCACCATGCCTGATTCATGCATCCTAAGGGAAAGTTCATGGAACATCACTGACAGCATCTTTGATGGATACATCATTGGGGAAAAATTGAGAAAAGAAGAAATTATTTTTATATAATTAATAAAACTTGAAACCAACACTGCAGCAAACAAAAGCCAAAGGAAATGGGACTGACTTTTATCAGGTAAACAGCTCAGCCATGGTCATGTTAACAAAAAGACTGACCACCCAAAAGAAACAATGTGGATGATAGGCATGCAAATCAAGGGTTTTGTTTTCTTTGAACAAGAAGTATTTCTTTTTATAAACAGCTACAAAAATTATGATCATCATGTAAAACTGTGAAAACTACACTTTGAAAATAGTTCAAGAAAGGGCCTTTGTTGGGAATTCTGTGGGAAACTTACTGATTCGCTGCTTGGTATGCATGGGGTAATTTCTAAGCTTGTGGGCCAAAAGGAAATCCAAGCAATCCTCATCTGTCAGGGAAGTGCCTGGTCTCAATCTCAACAGGCAAGAGCTCAAGGTAGGACCTAGACACTTACATTAGAATGTCAACCCATCACTTATTGAAACAATCACCATCAATAGAGCAGGAATTTCCAATTCAATATGCAAGATTCAATCCCGGTTGTACGGTTAGCTGCAAAGATGGCTATTTTTTTCCTTTTGTCATCATTTGTTTCTTGAAACTTAATAAAAAATCACATCTGCTTTCTGCCAAAGAACAAAAAAAAAGAGGGGGAAAAACACATTCACACATTCAAACATTCCCTGGCCTTCAATTATTCTGACAACTGCTGCCTCCCTACTTGGCTGCCTGTATTATACTAAATTGTGTACTTGAATAGCTTCCCTTGTATAAAGCAAAGCTTGGGACACCATTTTTAGCAAAGAGACAGGGTGCCTGTTGCACATCAAAGCTCATTGCACATTCCAGAGACACTGCTCTTGGAAATAAAGTGCAGAACATTTGGGGAATCAAAGATTAAACTTGCCAGCCACGTTGGTGTGGGAATGCCTTGAAGTTCTAACAGTATTCGTATATGGAAATTCAGAGCTGCACTTGGAGACTATGATTCAGAGACTTGCACATTTAACACAGATAAGCCTCGGGCTGATTATAGCAATGTATTATAAAGCAATCAGTTTTTAACCATTTCTTCCCAAAATGCCATGAAAATATTTTTTAAGGAGGTGAGACTCTGATTAAAGAGGTTGGATGGATTGAATTAAGCCGTAATGGATGCCAGTGAGTTGTAATTGAAGAAAATATGTTCCATTAAAGAATGAAGCAGATATCCTTAAACACAATCTCGTACATGATGCCAAATTTATTAGTGATTTAATTATGATTATTAAAATAAAAATTACACATTTAAAAATGTTGTCACCTCTTGGTGACAACAGGATTGGGTCCATGAGTAGTTGTCAGGAACTCATTTGGTAGAATATGTTTGAAGAATTGTTGTCACTAGACTTATTTAATGTAAAAAAAAGTTATATTATTTACCTGCAGGAATAGTAAACTTGATCCAATACAACTTTACATTGTGCTAACATGTGTTAACATTGTGTGATAAACTCTTTATATGATAATTGAATTCATGACCTCAAACTATTCTCACCACTACCAGTGACCGTATTTCAACAACTCAGAATGCTCTGACACAATCCAAAGTGGAAGGATACAATTTGTAGTTGCACTGGTAGAAAGTTAACAGACCAAGTGGACATAACACTAAAATTTCACACACTCTTATTATGCTTTAGTGAAATCCTAGTGATGACCAACAAAACAGGAAATATTAATTGTAGAGTTGCTGGGGTATTATTACAATTAAACATTTAAAATATTGTCTGTTTTTATTAGCTTCCTCAGAAATTATGGCAGTCACCTGAGATGGGGACTGTGCTACATGATCAGTAGACAACACATTTGCCATTTCTCTCTTGCCATTTTAGTACAATAGGGGAATATGAAATGAAGTAGCACCATCACCAACTGCCAATGGCACGATAAATAATTTTTCAGCATAATAGACATTAATACAAAGACACACAGCAAAACGGAGCGGGCACAGATGCAACTTCAAACTGAGCCATGTTGAGTGGTGTACTGCCTCCCAGAAAACAAGATAGAAAAATCAAAGAGTCACACTTGGGCAGTCTTTGGCATCTTCTGGTGGCTGGTTATATCAGACCATAGCAGCAGTCCAGAAGAAAGCCTTACACCCATCTTCACAGCTCCAGGCATGAGCACAGTCAGATAAACAGGGGATAAAAATACAAAAAGTAAAAGGGACAACTTACCTAAATATCTTCCATAAAAAATAAAGTTAATAATTTCAATGAAAGCTAAGGTATATGTAAAGTTGCACTTTAGAAGATAGTAAATATTGCATCGCATTCCACTTCGTGCAACATTGGTAGCCGGCATGTCAGTGGCTGAGGAAAGGTTTTTGTAGCGTTTTGTTTCGCAAACTGATGCCCCTTTAAGTGGGGTCAAAGGTAATCATAGTAACGGCTACAAAAGCCTTTACTGTATGTACTCAGCTTTGCAATGACAACATCCAACTTAAAACTTCAAAGGCCAGTGACAGAGTCAGAATAGAATCCTTTCAGAGGCTAAGTGATTGTGGATTAGTTCCCAGGCTTTCACACTAGCCTTGGTTATTGAATTAACTAACAGTTTCTCGGAGTTCAAACAAGAAAAGCCCACTTACTCTGCCCAATGAGCTGAGCGATAGTTTTTCGGTTGTCTTCAGAACCTTCGCACTCTTTTACAGCAAGCTGTTTGTTAGCAGTCTCTAGTCGATCTACAATTCACAGAACACAAGACAATGAAACAACAAAACCTTGAGGGGAAGTGAACGTTAAGAACTGAACAATAGAATTCTGAAAGTGTCATTTTACATCGTATGAATATTGCAAAACTACTCAGAGTGGTTCTGAAAAATCAGCTTCAAGTCTGCTATATATACTAGCCCATTTATACCACAAAGCAGTTTCTACATAAGCTTGTGTAGATTCTTTTTAATTTATGACTTGGTGTCTGTACCTACACAGTGTAGGGAAAGGCCCATGCAAACCAGCAATTTTTAGTTTGCTTTAACAGGCCTATGGAAATAGGGACGAACACTCAACCCATAGTCACTTCAACCTCCGGTGGCAAGCCTGTTTTGTGTTTGTTGCCACTGGGTTAAACCAACCTTTGGGTTGGGTTGGGAATAGACTTGTTCAAGTAGCTACGTTGCCACTGGCGTAGCTTTGGTGTGGACTCACCAGTACAATGAAATGCATAGTTTGCATACTAAACTGACATGAAATAGAAACATACAGGTTCCTCCCTTCATTCTTCTGGTGATAACCATTGTTACTAATTCACCAACCATGGAAACGTTCATTCACTATTTACCCTCTCAAACTTTTTCAACATCTATATTAAGGGCAAGCAATGAGACTTTATTGCCTCATTAAACTGATATTAGGGTTATTATTTCTTTCTTGGCCAAACTTTTCCTCCTTTTCCCTCTCCAAAGTGCAACCTACTTTGAGCAAAATAACTGAGGTGAATACATTGTAATCTACTGTTCAATTTCCAGTACCAATCTGTACTCCGCAGGGTGAACACCAGCAGCATGTTGCTGCTTTTTATTGTGAATACATCTATATTGCCAGCTTGTCCCAGAAACTAGCGTCAACATCAATACTAAAGTAAAAATATAAATAAAGTGGCACTACTGCGGCTAGGAGCGACATCCACCAAAAGCAGTGATTTCGGCCAGCAACTCTAGCAGACGCACATCTCTGATTAAAGGGACTAAAGGTGGACAAGTCCCCTGGACTTGATGGCTTGCATCCTAGGGTCTTAAAAGAAGTGGCTGCAGAGATAGTGGATACATTGGTTGTAATCTACCAAAATTCCTTGGATTCTGGGGAGGTCCCAGCGGATTGAAAACCGCAAATGTAATGCCCCTATTTAAAAAAGGGGGCAGACAGAAAGCAGGAAACTATCGACCAGTTAGCCCAACATCTGTCTTTGGGAAAATGCTAGAGTCCATTATTAAGGAAGCAGAAGCAGGACATTTGGAAAAGCATAATTTTGTCAAGCAGAGTCAGCATGGTTTTATGAAAGGGAAATCATGTTTGCTGGAGTTCTTTGAGGATGTAACAAGCAGGGTGGATAAGGGGGAATCAGTGGATGAGGTGTATTTGGATTTCCAGAAAGCATTCAATGATGTGCCACATAAAAGGTTACTGCACAAGATAAAAGTTCATGGGGTTGGGAGTAATATATTAGCATGTATAGAGGATTGACTAATTAACAGAAAGTAGATAGTCAGGATAAATGGGTCATTTTCCAGTTGGCAAACAGTAACAGTGGGGTGCCACAGGGATCTGTGCTGGGGCCTCAACTTTTTACAATCTGTATCAATGATTTGGATGAAGGGACCGAGTGTAATGTCACGAAGTTTGCTGATGATACAAAAATGGGTGGGAAAGCAAGTTATGAGTAGGATACAAAAAATCTGCAAAGGGATATAGTCAGGCTAAGTGAGTGGGCGAAAATTTGGCAGATGGAGTATAATGTGGGAAAGTTTGAGGTTATCCACATTGGCAGAAAAAATAAAAACAATTATTTAAATGGAGAAAAATTACAAAATGCTGCAGTAGAGAGGGACCTGGGGGTCCTTGTGCATGAAACACAAATAGTTAGTATGCAGGTACAGCAAGTAATCAGGAAGGCAAATGGAATGTTGGCCTTTATTGCAAGGGGGATGGAGTATAAAAGCAGAGAAGTCCTGCTACAACTGTAAAGGGTATTGGTGAAGACATACCTAGAGTACTGCGTACAGTTTTGGTCTCCTTATTTAAGGAAGGATATACTTGCATTGGAAGCAGTTCAGAGAAAGTTCACTCGGTTGATTCCTGAGATGAACGGGTTGACTTATGAAGAAAGATTGAGCAGGTTGGGCCTGTACTCATTGGAATTCAGAAGAATGAGAGGTGATCTTATTGAGACATATAAGATAATGATGGGGCTTGACAGGGTGGATGCAGAGAGGATGTTTCCACTCATAGGGGAATCTAGAACTAGGGGCATAGTTTTAGATTAAGGAGTTGCCCATTTAAAATTGAGGTGAGGAGGATTTTTTTCTTCTCAGAGGGTGTAAATCTGTGGAATTCTCTGCCCCAGAGAGCTGTGGAGGCTGGGTCATTGAATATATTTAAGACAGAGATAGACAGATTTTTGAGCGATAAGGGAGTAAAAGGTTATGGGGAGTGGGCAGGAGTAAAAGGTTATGGAGCTGAGCCCATGATAAGATCAGCCATGATCTTATTGAATGGCAGAGAAGGCTCGAAGGGTCAAATAGCCTATTCCTGCTCCTATTTCTCATGTTCTTATGATGACATAAATGCAAGAGTTTGCTGTCAGAGGCAGACATATTTTATGGCAGCCAGCAGGTGGGACCGGCTGCAATTCTTCTGTTCAACCCAGCAGGGCATTACCATTGTGGGCCATTGCGAGAAGTAGCTTTAAAAACAAATGCTCATGCACAAGCTTTTGCATGACGTGCAGTTGTTTAAATGTAAACCCACCAAGATAAACAAATAGTTTCTACAGCAACGGGAGCTACAGCCATAATCACAAAACCATTTTTTGTGGTATACATCAATGATCTAGACTTGAATATAGGGGTTATGATTAAGAAGTTTGCAGATGACGCCAAAATTGGCTGTGTAGTTGATAATGAAGAAGAAAGCTGCAGACTGCAGGAAGATATCAATCAATTGGTCAGGTGGGCAGAACAGTGGCAAATGGAATTCAATCTGGAGAAGTGTGAGGTAATGCATTTTGGGTGAGCTAACAAGGAAAGGGAATACACATTAAATGGTAGGATACTGAGAAGTGTAGCAGAACAAAGGGACCTTGGAGTGCATGTCCACAGATCCCTGAAAGTAGCAGGCCAGGTAGATAAGGTGGTTAAGAAGACATACGGAATGCTTGCCTTTATTAGCCAAGGCATAGAATACAAGAGCAGGGGGGTTATGCTTGAACTGTATAAAACACATATTGGGCCACAGCTGCGTGCAGTTCTGGTCACCGCATTACAGGAAGGACGTGATTGCACTGGAGAAGGTACAGATGAGATTTACAAGGATGTTGCCAGGAGTGGAGAGTCTTAGCTATGGGGACAGATTGGATACGCTGGGTTTGTTTTCACTGGAACAGAGGAGACTGAGAGGAGACCTCATTGAGGTATATAAAATTATGAGGGGCCTAGATATAATGACCAGAAAGGGCCTATTTCCCTTAGCAGAGGGATCAACAACCAGGGGGCATAAATTGAAAGTATTTGGCAGAAGGTTTAGAGGGGATTTGAGGGGAGATTTCTTCATGCAGAGGGTTGTGGAACTCACTGTCTGAAAGGGTGGTAGAGGCAGAAACCCTCACCACATTTAAAAAGTATTTGGATGTGCACTTAAAAAGCCGTAATCTACAGGACTACGGACGTAGAGCTGGAAAGTGGGATTAGGCTGGATAGCCTCTTGTTGGCCAACATGAACACAATGGGCCGAAATGTCCTCCTTCCGTGCTGTAAACTCCTATGATTCTATGACTTCCAAAGTTGTTTTCCAATATAAATGCAGCATTAGAGCAGCAGGCCCTCCATTGTGGGAGAGATGAAACATATCAAGTCAATGGCTGCCAATTCAAATGCCAGCCAACCTTGAACACTCAAATTACTACTGAAATAAGGCAAGCAAAAATTCAATGGAGAATTTCAAATTGCATATTAATGGATACCTGGAAGCGAGTTACAAGCTGCAATGTAACAAAGAGATTCAGGTGACATATATAATAAATACCTATGTGTAACTCATATGCCTGCAGTATAATCCAATGCTTCAGGTGCAATCAAACTGAAAATGTAAAGCATTCCTGGGTTTTAAAGATCTTAAAACTAAATGATGTTGCAGCCTTATAACCTGTCCAATGGTGCCCATTTTGAATAGCTGCTGTATAAATAATTGTACAATTAAACATTTTTTTACAGTCCTTTCACACAAGTACCCTGTTTTCAGCAACTTTCTTGTGTCCCACCACCATGCAGCAAATAACGCTCATGGAAGAATATTATATTTATTATATTATAATATTATATTATATTATAATAAGAATACACCTTACTTAAGGAAGGATATACTAGCTTTGGAGGGGGTACAGAGACGATTCACTAGGCTGATTCCGGAGATGAGGGGGTTACCTTATGATGATAGATTGAGTAGACTGGGTCTTTACTCGTTGGAGTTCAGAAGGATGAGGGGTGATCTTATAGAAACATTTAAAATAATGAAAGGGATAGACAAGATAGAGGCAGAGAGGTTGTTTCCACTGGTCGGGGAGACTAGAACTAGGGGGCACAGCCTCAAAATACAGGGGAGCCAATTTAAAACTGAGTTGAGAAGGAATTTCTTCTCCCAGAGGGTTGTGAATCTGTGGAATTCTCTGCCCAAGGAAGCAGTTGAGGCTAGCTCATTGAATGTATTCAAGTCACGGATAGATCGATTTTTAACCAATAAGGGAATTAAGGGTTACGGGGAGCGGGCGGGTAAGTGGAGCTGAGTCCATGGCCAGATCAGCCATGATCTTGTTGAATGGCGGAGCAGGCTCGAGGGGCTAGATGGCCTACTCCTGTTCCTAATTCTTATGTTCTTATGTTCTTATATTCTTTTGCAATATCGCTAGTGCAGGTTTACTAAAAATCATTTATATTAACTTACAGAAGAATTATTACACATGTTTTCACTTGTCTAAATTACTGAATACCAGTCCTATGAGCTCATCTGAAAATCTAGTTCATGTCCTGCACAACTTCATTCTTTCACACACTGCCCCTTCTGACCTACTTGCAGTATTTGTCATTTCGCTTTCCAATTCTTTTATCTCAAATCTTTTGTATATATTATTTTTATAGTGCTTTTTAAGTGCTACTCAAAATTCTATTCTATCTATCCATCATTGCGTCACAGTGTATGTGACATAAACAAAGCATTAATTTCAAAGTATAGCACCATGTAGGTAAGGAAAGTGTTGCTTTATAACAGCTAAAATACAATAATGTCTTAATCCATGCAAAACACTGAAGTAGTAACGGAAGGAGCAGCAGAAACAAAGAGGGAAAAAAGCATGAGAATCAACCTTTGCAATTCTGACTGTTATACTATATATTTGTATCCTTCTTGACTTCTCTGCAACTTCCTCCAACCCCGGTGCCAGCATGTATACCCCTTGCTCTGACTCTGGCATTCTTTGCAGCCTCCCTTCCCTTCACTTTCATGACAAAGCCTTCCGCTTTCTTAATCCAACAATCAGGAGCACTCCTAAACTGTGCTACCTTCCTCTGCAATCTTCAAAATTCTTCTCCAAACCTACCTCTAACTAAACGTTTTGGTAACTTCTAATTCATTTTGGTATCAGTTTTCACCTTTGTGAAGCGCCTTAGCACCCTTTATATAATGAAATCTAAGCAAATGCAATTTGTTATTGTTGAGGGAAAAGGGAAGCTACGACAGGAGGAGAAAAGGCTCAGGAGAACACGACTGGGGGAAAGTACACATGCAAGGGAAAGAGCAAAAGCAAATAGAGCATGGACAAGTGCAAGGAGGGAAAATGAAGTTCACAAGAGCAATGAGGGAAAAAAGAGCAATGAGGGAAAAAAGAACACACATAGATGAGCTGAGTCATCTGACCCATCTTAGTTCATCCATCCAGAAAGATTCTCAGTCATCAACCACCATCAAAGCATCCGATTTTTAAAATGCTTCCATGGTTTTTGCCTCCACTACTCTATCTGGAGGTCCAATCCATATGTTGATCACTATGTGCAAAACAATTTCCTGACATTCGCCCTAAATTTGCTTTTCACTAGTTTGACCCCGTGTTCTACATTCACAGTTTAGTTTGAGTGCAAGAAGGGAAATTACAGTGCACACACAAGTACTAGGGGACCGAGAGTCTAGTGAGAAGGAGGAACTGAAGGATATCCTTATTAGATGAGAAATTGTATTAAGGAAATTGATGGGATTAAAGGCTGATAAATCCCCGAGGCCTGATACTCAGCATCCCAGAGTACTTAAGGAAGTGGCCCTAGAAATACTGGATGCATTGGGGATCATTTTCCAACAGTCTATCGACTCTGGATCAGTTCCTATGGACTGGAAGGTAGCTAATGTAACACCACTTTTTAAGAAAGGAGGGAGTGAGAAAACGGGTAATTATAGACCGGTTAGCCTGACATCAGTAGTGGGGAAAATGTTGGAATCAATTATTAAAGATGAAATTATTCGGAAAGCAGTGACAGGATCGGTCCAAGTCAGCGTGGATTTATGAAAGGGAAATCATGCTTGACAAATCTTCTGGATTTTTTTGAGGATGTAACTAGTAGAGTGGACAAGGAAGAACCTGTGGATGTGGTGTATTTGGACTTTCAAAAGGCTTTGGACAAGGTTCCACACAAGAGATTGGTGTGCAAAATTAAAACATATGGTATTGGGGGTAATGTACTGACGTGGATAGAGAACTGGTTGGCAGACAGTAGGCAGAGAGTCGGAATAAACGGGTCCTTTTCAGAATGGCAGGCAGTGACTAGTGGGGTGCCGCAGGGCTCAGTGCTGGGACCCCAGCTATTTACAATATACGTTAATGATTTGGATGAAGGAATTGAGTGTAATATTTCCAAGTTTGCAGATGACACTAAACTGGGTGGCGGTGTGAGCTGTGAGGAGGACGCTAAGAGGCTGCAGAGTGACTTGGACAGGTTAGGTGAATGGGCAAATGCATGGCAGATGCAGTATAATGTGGATAAATGTGAGGTTATCCACTTTGGGGGCAAAAACACAAAGGCAGAATATTATCTGAATGGCGGCAGATTAGGAAAAGGGCGGTGCAACGAGACCTGAGCGTCATGGTACATCAGTCATTGAAAGTTGGCATGCAGGTAAAGCAGGCGATGAAGAAGGCAAATGATAATTTGGCCTTCACAGCTCGGGGATTTGAGTATAGGAGCAGGGAGGTCTTACTGCAGTTGCACAGGGGCTTGGTGAGGCCCCATCTGGAATATTGTGTTCAGTTTTGGTCTCCTAATCTGAGGAAGGACGTACTTGCTATTGAGGGAGTGCAGAGAAGGTTCACCAGACTGATTCCCGGGATGGCTGGACTGACATATAAGGAGAGACTGGATCGGCTGGGCCTTTATTCACTGGAGTTCAGAAGGATGAGAGGGGATCTCATAGAAACATATACAATTCTGATGGGACTGGACAGGTTAGATGCAGAAAGAATGTTCCCAATGTTGGGGAAGTCCAGAACCAGGGGACACAGTCTAAGGATAAGAGGTAAGCCAGTTAGGACTGAGATGAAGAGAAACTTCTTCACTCAGAGAGTTGTTAACCTGTGGAATCCCCTGCCGCAGAGAGTTGTTGATGCCAGTTCATTGGATATATTCAAGAGGGAGTTAGATATGGCGCTTACGGCTAAAGGAATCAAGGGGTATGGAGAGAAAGCAGGAAAGGGGTACTGAGGTGAATAATCAGCCATGATCTTATTGAATGGTGGTGCAGGCTCGAAGGGCCAAATGGCCTACTCCTGCACCTATTTTCATCATTTATTCTATTCCTATTGAAGCACAAAGACATGTTTTACCTCTTAGATCTCGATTAAAGTCATGAAGTCTGCGGATTTCTCCTTCTAACTTGTTCCTCATGGCTTTCTCCAAGGCCTCCTTCTTGGAAGAAGACTTCACAAGGTTTTCGTAAGCTTCAGAAACCCGCTCGATTTCCATCTCCAGCTGCAACAAGAGAAAAATGTTACACTAAACTCCTTCTCCAGTGCCTGAAGCAGTAAATCCATAGCATACGTTATGATACATTCTGGGGCTCGCAATCTAAACCAAAAACAGTGCTGCAGCTGGATGCTGGGCAAAAGATACTGAAACCAGCATCTTTGCCCAGTTCAAGATAAGTACAGCAATTGTACTGCTGATTGGAGCTGATTTTGGAGCTGTTCTAATTCTCAAAGTGTAGTATGTTGAGGATATCAAAGAGGCATTAGCACATTACAACATTTAAATCATAGGTTTTGAACTGGAGTCCTCGAGTATATCCCAGGGGACTACGAAATCAGATCTCTGTTAGCCTGTTATCAAATTTCTGAATTTGTTGACTCACTAGCACGTTATTTCCGTTGAAAATACTTTCTGCAATAATAGTACTGTTTTCCTTTGGATAGCTGATACCATCTTCCAGAAATTAAAACAAGAGGTTCTTAGAGTGTGTCAATATCTCCAGGGAGCACTGCAGATGGAAAAGCTTGTAAATCAATGTATATACCAGTCAGTGCTGCAGCTATCAATATAACGAGACACAGAAATTGTGGACTTTCACTTTTTTAAGGCAGGAACCGTACCTTTATTTAAAAAATTGGGACGTGGGTGGCACTGGCAAAGCTGCCTTTATTTACCATCCTTAGCTGCAGTGAGAAGATGGTGGAAGGACAGTTATAGAGCTTAAAGAGTCAACAACAGTGTGGGACTGGAGTCATGTGAAGCCAGACCAGGTAGGGGTGCTAAGTTCCCTCCCTGAAGGATGTTAAGGAACCAGTCGGGTTTTTGACAATAATCCGGGAGCTTTTCATGGTCACTTTTTTCTGGTGTTGGCCCCCAAATTATCAGATTTATTGAGTTCAATTTCACAACGTGCTCTGGTAGATCTCAACTTATGACCTCGTTGAGTCGCATAACCATTAGGCTACTAGAGAATTAAATGAATGAAGTTCATTGTAGAGAGGATTGCACAGGATCTATGGAAGAAATAGGCTGAATGGGTTTTCCCACCAAAATAACCACCACTCTAATTCATATCAGAATTACTTCCTCCTCCTTTTTTCAGCCATCCATACTATTCACAAGCTAGATGTCAAACGTCAAATCAGCAAGAGGAGATGATAGACAACAGTCGGGATTAATTTGCTGATTGATTTTCCCTATCTTTTCCTTGCTTTCTTCTCAGGAGATTTATTTCTCTGTTGGGTCCTCTCCCCAACAGCTCAACTGAGATGAGAAATATAATTTACTTCTCATGGCTGGAGTGCTTAAAACTCATTCCGCATTCATATCTACTCACTCCACTATGCACTGGTGCAATCAGCCACACCTCGTTTCTCCCCAGCTCACGTCATAGTCTACATATTCACCTTGGGCTGTCCTGCTCAAGCCGGCTCTCTCAGGGGAGCACACATGGCTCTGATGTTCCTCCCACCTCCAGCAACTCTGCCTTAAGTCTAGAAAAAGTTTGCCTCCAATAAAAGAAAGGTAGGCAGAAACAAATAACCCACTGGGTAGATAACAATGCCAACACAAAGTGCCTCTGCCTCACTACCTCAGTCTATGCTCGCAGTTCAATGGGTCAAATTGGTCATGATAGCTGCCAGCTGTTACTGGAGCCCCACACCTCCAACTACTGAGACTTTGATGCGTATTCATGCTGTGATCAAGAGCATGGTGGCAATGTTGAGTTGTACTGTTCACCATGCTGCGGTGAGGAGATTCTAGTACTTGCTGTCCAACTAATGTGAACTCATACCTGCACTTGTCAGTTGCCTAACAATCAACTCGTGACTACTCTTTTGGAAGGAGGTAAAAGGGATGAGGGGAGACAAGCAGGGTCTCTTTAGGGTCAATGTAGCTCCAAGGTGACGCGCCTACTGATGAAAAT
This sequence comes from Pristiophorus japonicus, assembly GCF_044704955.1. Classification (NCBI taxonomy): domain Eukaryota; kingdom Metazoa; phylum Chordata; class Chondrichthyes; family Pristiophoridae; genus Pristiophorus; species Pristiophorus japonicus. Next base: position 33,342,472 of record NC_091982.1, on the reverse strand, counting down.
TCAGAACCAAATTGTAAGAGAAATTTGGCATTAGGGGTACCAGCGGGACAAGGGTTAAAGTGCTGGTTCCTGCACCGACCCATAAGGAGGTAAAAGGCCTCTCTTCGGCCTTGTACCAAGGCTCCAGAAGTTATTAATTCAATAATATTCCGACAGGATACGATGTGAGAACCTAAACAGAGATTGATAAGACCTTGCGAAGAGGCTCGAGGCAGACTCTCAGGCATCAAGGAGAATCAACAAATTCTGACCTAATGAAGTCATTCTAGTCATGGCCTAAGGTGGTTACGAGGGTCTTGACCTGTCAATCTAAAGTAGCACTGATAAGGTAGTCCAATTAGAGAAGTAGCACTGATAAGGTAGTCCAATTAGAGATCTAGGGAGGTCTTACCAGGGAACGGAGGGGTTTTTAAAATGTATAAAAGTTGTATGATTGTGCTGTTCGGAGAGCATCTCCACTCACAGGCGGCTGTGATGAGAGGTGTTCCCGGACGTTCGTAATAGAAACATAGAAACATAGAAAATAGGTGCAGGAGTAGGCCATTCGGCCCTTCGAGCCTGCACCACCATTCAATGAGTTCATGGCTGAACATGCAACTTCAGTACCCCATTCCTGCTTTCTCACCATACCCCTTGATTCCCCTAGTAGTAAGGACTTCATCTAACTCCTTTTTGAATATATTTAGTGAATTGGCCTCAACAACTTTCTGTGGTAGAGAATTCCACAGGTTCACCACTCTCTGGGTGAAGAAATTCCTCCTCATCTCAGTCCTAAATGGCTTCCCCCTTATCCTTAGACTGTGTCCCCTGGTTCTGGACTTCCCCAACATTGGGAACATTCTTCCTGCATCTAACCTGTCTAACCCCGTCAGAATTTTAAACGTTTCTATGAGGTCCCCTCTCATTCTTCTGAACTCCAGTGAATACAAGCCCAGTCGATCAGTCTTTCTTGATAGGTCAGTCCCGCCATCCCGGGAATCAGTCTGGTGAACCTTCGCTGCACTCCCTCAATAGCAAGAATGTCCTTCCTCAGGTTAGGAGACCAAAACTGTACACAATACTCCAGGTGTGGCCTCACCAAGGCCCTGTACAATTGTAGCAACACCTCCCTGCCCCTGTACTCAAATCCCCTCGCTATGAAGGCCAACATGCCATTTGCTTTCTTAACCGTCTGCTGTACCTGCATGCCAACCTTCAATGACTGATGTACCATGACACCCAGGTCTCTTTGCACCTCCCCTTTTCCTAATCTGTCACCATTCAGATAATAGTCTGTCTCTCTGTTTTTACCACCAAAGTGGATAACCTCACATTTATCCACATTATACTTCATCTGCCATGCATTTGCCCACTCACCTAACCTATCCAAGTTGCTCTGCAGCCTCATAGCATCCTCCTCGCAGCTCACACTGCCACCCAACTTAGTGTCATCCTTGCCATTCGTCTCTATCTGCTAACTCCGGGGGCTGTTACGCGGGTTGGGGCACGTGTCGACCCTCTATATCAGGGGGCCCGCTCGTGGGAGGAGAAGCCTTCCCATTTTCCTCTACAAAGTCAACCCTTATGTAGTAGACTTGCTAATCCAATAGCTGGACCAGGCAGTTCCATAGTACTACAGAGCATAATGACTGGCCAGCTATCTTGGCTCATTAATGGAAGCTGGAGGAGCAGACTGCTCAAGCGAGACTGGGACTCTTTCCATTTGGCTCCAAATAAACCTGCAAACCAATAACCTGACAGGCTATCCTAGCAGAACAAGCAATTAGAAGCTTTGTACTGATCAACTGTGCGGTTTTAGCTGGTTAAACGCAACAGCCCCTCACCTACTCCAACATACTTTTGGGTGCCTAAGCTTTGGCTCTACCAATGTGCACCCAAGCTCTCTGGACTCACATAAGTGAGGTGTGTCATTATGTGGAGACTATGTGCTCTCGTTGCATCAGAAAATTCTACATGTGTGGATTTCTCAGTAGTTTGATTTGGAAACTCAAGTAATACGAGAGGTAAGACACAACTGACAAAAAATAACAGTGGTTGTATTTTGAATTTGATTTTGATTGGTCATTTTGGTGCAATGAGATCACTACCTACACCAACCACCAAAGAAAACAATTACAGACTACTTTACAACCATCACACCCTTGGACACAAAACATATATATTAGATTAGTAATATGTCATGCAATATGACATGTGCTTATCAAGGTGAGGATGTCAATGGTCAGGATTTAAACATTTTCCTACACTTTGCACCCAATGTAACTTTCAAGCATTTCCATGTCAGGTATTGCATTAGAGGTTGTGGGTTTACCTTTTCTTTACCTTAACGATGTGCATCAACCCCATCTCCAGAAAAAGCACTCTTACCGCATCTCCTTTTCTAGCTAGTCTTGTTAGTTTAGTGCCAATTTAAGGACAGTTTCATTGTATAGACTTGTGCCCACCAGGATTGGCCCAAGACCACTTAATTTAAATGACTCTGATAAATGGTAGGCTTTATTCCCATTACTGAAGGATGATTTTGGACTCAGCCCCAAAGGTGAAAGGACAATATCGTAACCTACCTAGTTACAAAATCCTCTTGGAGGGAGCTTATGATATAATAAGAAAATAATTAGTCATTTATGCTACCTGTCGTGTAAATGCTGCTAACAGAACATTTTTACCTTCTGCAATTTAGCCACTTTGTCATAGTATCCCTCGAGCTCCTGTCGAAGAGCACGATTTTCCTCTGACAAGATTTCAACCATCTGCTGAGCTCGCAAGACAATGGCCAATGGGTCTCCCTGGAATTGCTGATGCAGGTGGCTTGAAAAGGGGGCCTGTTGGGGCTGGGCAGCTGTCAACATTGGTGAGGGTGGTGGCTGCATCACAGACACAGACCCCATTGATGTCTGAGATGATGATGGGCTGTGCTGATAGGTTCGCTGTTGTAACTGCAATTGCTGAAATATCGGTCCCTCTTGAGTTTGCCTGTTAATACAAAAGAGATTACTCACTGTAGATAACAATGAATAGACATAGTACAGATATCAGATTGTGAACTTATTGCAGTCTACTATAAAGGGAGCAGTCTGGTCATGGAACCTAGCAGTCTGCACCGTCCTGCCATTAGTCTCATCACATGGAATTAAGTTAAATAAAAATCAGAAAAATGTTTCAAAGAAAGCAGCTGCAAGAATGGTAGTCTTCCATCCTATAGTATAGCATTTCCCCACCTAACAGATGGACACTGATTCAATAGGAGGTCTGGGAAGGCCACCTCTCATCCAAATCAGAAGTGCACCGTCACGAGATTCAGTTCTTCTGAAGCATCACTTTTTCCTGCTAATCTAATATGACTCCCAATCGAATGACTTTCTTTTTATGTTTGCTTAGTATGAGTAATTGAAATAGAAAATAGTGGCTACAGTGGTGAAATTTCCCAAATAAGAACATAAACATAAGAATTAGGAACAGGAGTAGGCCATCTAGCCCCTCGAGCCTGCTCCACCATTCAACAAGATCATGGATGATCTGGCCATGGACTCGGCTCCACTTACCCACCCGCTCCCCGTAACCCTTAATTCCCTTATTGGTTAAAAATCTATCTATCTGTGACTTGAATACATTCAATGAGCTAGCCTCAACTGCTTTCTTGGGCAGAGAATTCCACAGATTCACAACCCTCTGGGAGAAGAAATTCCTTCTCAACTCGGTTTTAAATTGGCTCCCCCGTATTTTGAGGCTGTGCCCCCTAGTTCTAGTCTCCCCGACCAGTGGAAACAACCTCTCTGCCTCTATCTTGTCTATCCCTTTCATTATTTCAAATGTTTCTATACGATCAGCCCTCATCCTTCTGAACTCCAACGAGTAAAGATCCAGTCTACTCAATCTATCATCATAAGGTAACCCCCTCATCTCCGGAATCAGCCTAGTGAATCGTCTCTGTACCCCCTCCAAAGCTAGTATATCCTTCCTTAAGTAAGACAACCAAAACTGCACGCAGTACTCCAGGTGCGGCCTCACCAATACCCTATACAGTTGCAACAGGACCTCCCTGCTTTTGTACTCCATCCCTCTCGCAATGAAGGCCAACATTCCATTCGCCTTCCTGATTACCTGCTGCACCTGCAAACTAACTTTTTTGGGGATTCATGCACAAGGACGGGGCCGGCGCCTCACAACTTGAGCCGCCTCGGGGAAATCCCCTCCGTGCCTTTCAGTTCCGCGCGGAGGGGTTTCTTGTACGGGCTGCTCCTGCACACTCTCAACTTTGCCATCCTCGCCTGCCGTCCGGACACGCCATGGCGTACCATCTTGCCGTCCGGAGGAGGCGGGGGTCCCCGATGGAGGGCACTCTACGCAGGGGTCCTCCCACTATTCATCGGGGACTTGGCCTGGAGGGTGGTGCACGGAGCAGTGCCGTGCAACAAATTTTTAAGCCGGTTCACGGACTCCCAGGCCGCCTGCAATTTCTGCGGTCTGGAGGAGTCCGTGTTCCATGTTTTTATTGAGTGCACGAGGTTGCAGCCCCTGTTCCATTATTTGAAGGGGCTGCTCCTGAAATTCTGGCTGCACTTCAGTCCCACTCTCCTGATCTTTGGGCATCCTGTGCGGAGGGGAGCGGGTAGGTTCGAGGGCCTCCTCGTAGGACTGCTCCTGGGCACGGCCAAGGGTGCCATCAGCCGATCCAGGCAGCGGGCGGTCAAGGGGGTCGTTCAACCTGACTGCCTGCCTCTCTTCCGCTCTTACATCCGGTCCAGGGTGTCCTTGGAGATGGAGCACGCGGTGTCCACCGGTACGCTCGCGGCCTTCCGCGAGAGGTGGGCACCGGAGGGACTGGAGTGCATCATCACGCCCGGCAACCAAATTTTAATTTGATTTTACGTTTTAAAGTTTAATTTGTTTTAATTGCTGGTGCTTTTAGTGTCCCCTTCCCTTTTATAGGGGGCACTGGGGAAAAAAGGTGATTTTAGTGCCCAAAAAAAAACAAAAAAAAAGAAAAACACAAAAAAAAACAAAGAAAAAAAAAAAGGGCCTTGTAAATGTCTGGTGTGTCATCCAGGTCGGGTGGCACGGTTTAATGTTTTATGTTTTATAGGTAGACTCTAAAAGAGTTTCATGCACAAGGACCCCCAGGTCCCTCTGCACCACAGCATGTTGTAATTTCTCCCCATTCAAATAATATTCCCTTTTACTGTTTTTTTTCCCAAGGTGGATGACCTCACACTTTCCGACATTGTGGACTAGTAAAACAAGTACATTAAACTTGTGGTTTAAAAAAAAAAACACCAATGGGTGTATTGCAGGCAAACAACCAAACATTATGGTTTGCTTCTTTACACTGATTGGCGCAGTTATGACCTCAGCCCTCCAGCTACTGTCAATCAGAGCATTTTTCCCATCAACATAATAAAATATCTTTAGGGCTCAGTCATCTGAAGCAATGCTGAAAAGAATTGCACCTGCTGACTTGTCTGAAACAAACAGGTATTGGCAAGGTTGAAAAACAAACTTGCCAGGTTTCAAGCACTCTGCCTCCTTCTATCCCAGATTCTTCATAATTTCTTTGTCTGATTAATTGCTATGGAACATTTATACAGGTACTTGTAATGCAGCCCGGGGCCACTTGTGATCCACTGCTCCCCCCTTCCCAGTTGCCCTACAAAGCAACTATCTGGCACTGTCACATGGTGGAACATCACCGAGTACTTCATAAGGAAAAGCAGAGACACTGACTGGGTGAAGAATAATTGCATGGGGCAGGACCAACGGCAAAGTTACAGCAATAAATTTTGTTAGAGGTTTTTGAAGGATGGAAGATAGGAATATAAAAATATAGGAACAGAACTAGGCCTGTCAGCCGCTGGAGCCTATTCCGCCATTCTATTAGATCACGGCTGATCTTTACCTTAATTCCATTTACCCACCTTTGCTTTATATGCCTTGACCCTTACCAAACAAAAATCTATTAATCTTGGTCTTGAAAATTTCAATTGACCAAATTATTGGAAAAAATTCTGAAGGACAGGATAAATCTTCATTTAAAAAGACACGGATCTATCAAGGACACTCAGCATGGATTTGTTAAAGGAAGGTCGTGTCTGACTAACTTGATTTAATTTTTTGAGATGGTAACAAGGAGAGTCGATGAGGGTAGTGCATTTGATGTAGTGTATATGGATTTTAGCAAGGCTTTCGATAAGATCCTACATGGCAGACTGGTCACGAAAGTAAAAGCCCATGGGATCCAGGGCAAAGTGGCAAGTTGGATCCAAAATTGGCTCAGAGGCAGGAAGCAGAGGGTGTTGGTTGATGGGATATTTTTGTAATTGGAAGGCTGTTTCCAGTGGGGTTCCACAGGGCTCAGTACTGGGTCCCTTGCTTTTTATGGTATACATCAATTATTTAGACTTGAATGTAGGGGGTATGATTAAGAAATTTGCAGATAATACTGTGTGGTTGATAATGAAGAAGAAAGCTGTAGACTGCAGGAAGATATCAATGAACTGGTCAGGTGGGCAGAACAGTGGCAAATGGAATTCAATCCAGAGAAGTGTGAGGTAATGCATTTGGGGAGAGCTAACAAGGCAAGGGAATACACGTTAAATGGTAGGACACTGAGAAGTGTAGAAGAACAAAGGAACCTTGGAGTGCAGGTCCACAGATCTCTGAAGGTAGGTCAGGTAGATAAGATGTTAAGAAGGCATACGGAATACTTGCCTTTAGTGGCATAGAATACAAGAGCTTGAACTGTATACAACACAAGTTAGGTCACAGCTAGAGTACTGCGTGCAGTTCTGATCACCACATTACAGGAAAGGTGTGATTGCACTAGAGAGGGTACAGAGGAGATTTACGAGGATGTTGCCTGGACTGGAGAATTTTAGTTATGGGGAAAGAGTTTGTTTTCTTTGGAACAGAGGAGGCGGAGAGGAGACCTTATTGAGGTGTATAAAATTATGAGAGGCCTAGATATAGTGGATAGGATGGACCTATTTCCCTTAGCAGAGGGGTCAAGAACCAGGGGGCGTAGATTTAAAGTAATTGGTAGGAGGTTTAGAGGGGATTTGAGGGGAAACTTCTTCAACCAGAGGGTTGTGAGGGTCTGGAACTCACTGCCTGAAAGGGTGGTAGTTGCTGAAACCCTCACCACATGTAAAAAGTACTTAGATGTGCACTTAAAGTGCCGTAACCTATAGGGCTACGGACCAAGAGCTGGACTTCGGTGCTCTACTCAATCTCAACCCAAGCATTAAACCTTACGAAGACCACCTACTTTCATTTTTGCAGTATTACCAATGTATAACAACACTTGCATTTATATAGCACCTTTAATGTAGAAAAATGTCCCAAGGCGCTTCTTAGAAGTGCAACCAGACAAAAATGAATGCCTAGGCAAAGGTTGAAATATTAGGAGGGTTGACTAAAAGCTTGGTCAAAAAGGTTGGCTTTAAGAGAGTCTTAAACTAGGATAACAATGGAAAGGCAGAGAGATTTAGAGAGAGAATTCCAGAGCCTTGGGCCTAGACAGCAGAAGGCGCAGCTTCCAATGGTGCAGTGAAAGGAGCGGTGGGGCTGTACATAAGGCCAGAGCTGGAGGAACATCATCCTCAGACAGTTGTAGGGCTGGAAAAGGTTATAGAGATAGGTAGTGGCAATGAATTTTAAAAATATGAAAATTTTAAACATGAGGCATTGAGGGAATGGGAACCAACGTAGATCAGTGAGAAAAGGGGTGATGGGTTAGCACATCACCCCTTTTAGGATAGGATACGGATAGCAGAGTTTTCGATGAGCTGATATTTATGGCTGGCGAATGATGGCAGGCCGGCCAGGAGAGCAGTGGAATTGTTGAGTCTGGAGTGGGACAAAGGCATGGATGAGGGATTCAGCTGCCAATGAGCTGAGACGGACCAAGGACAGCCAAAGTTACGGAGTTAGAAGGAGGTGGTCTTTGTGATGGAGATAATATGGTCACAGAAGCTCAGCTTGGGGTCAAATAGGATGTTGAGGTTTCAACAGTCTGGTTCAGCCTGAAACACTGACCAGGAAGGAAATGGAATTGGTGATGAGGGTACAGAATTTGTGGCAGGGGCTAAAGATGCTGGCTTCAGTATTCCCAATGTTTAACCAGAAGAAATTGGGCTCTTCTAGAACTGGATGTCAGACGAGCAGTTTGATGACAGAGTCAGTTGCTGGGTTACGGTAAGCAACGGAGAGGTAGAGTTGGATGTCAGCAGTATACATGTGGAACCTGACCTCATGTCCTCGAATGATGTCGCCAAGAGGCAATATGATGAGGAAGATGAGGAGGCCAAGGATAGATCTTCGGGGGATTCAAAAGGTAATGGTCTAAGGTGGGAGAAGAAGACAGTGCAGGTGATGCTCTGGTTATGACTGGATAGGTAAGAGTGATACCATGGAAGGACAGTCCCACTGATGTGGACAATGAAGAAGAAGCGTTGAAGGAAGATGTGGCTATGTCAAAGGCTGCAGAGATCAAGAAGAATGAGAAGACATAGTGCATCACGGACACACTGTACTTTCTGACTTTGGTTAGAACCATTTCAGTGCCCTCCACTCTTCTGACTAGTTAATTGTGTAACCTTTGCTCCAGCAGTCCTAGAAGAGCCATCAGCAAAAACCCCTTTGCACTATGGAAGCCTATCCCTATATAGCAAGGCATATCTCTTCCCACTTAAAAGCTACCACTTTGACTGATTTCAGATACCCCCAATTCCCTTCCTCTTCCTGCTTGAGCACTCATGCCCCATGTATTAGGCCTCGAGACATTTTACGGTAAAGACACTACAAAAGAACAAGTAGTAGTAGCAATAGTAGTACTAATAGTAGCAGTAGTAGTAGCAGCAGTTATGTACAACATAAGTAACTATACAATACATGGTTAGAAATTTCCCACAGTCTTTGCTGATGTCTCTACAGCCTGTGTGTAGTTTATCTGGAAGAAGAATAGCCCATCCCTGGGAAATTTATTTTTATAAAACAATTGCTTGTTGGAGTTGAATTCGACTTATCCCAGCATAGAACTGAAGAGGATGTTGAAGGGTACTTTAAACAACAACAAAAAAAGTTATTGTGTCTGAGTTCCTGATCCCAACTGTGTCATCAGGGGAAGGCACCAAGTGGAGACCAGGTGTTTCCCTGCAGGAAGGAAAGGAGGAGAGAAACAATAATTCAGATCATGAGTCGGGCACAGTAGTGCACTTCCGCATACTTGTTCAAGAGGAGTATGGATAGATGGCTTGGGAGCAGGTTGTCCACTAGACAGAAAAAGATTGGAGGAAGGTAATAATTAAATGCTGTGTGCCAGTTTATAATAGATTTAAGCACAAATGAATTCTCAAATTATTTTCAATGTACCAAGGCCATTATGCCTTTGTGACATGCTGCAAACCAACTGCACAAGAATTCTTAAATATTCTCATTTATATTATTATTTGAAATATCAGCTCTTGATCAGAGTGACAAGCATAAGATGCAATCCCCAGAGTCCATGGAGACTGAATGAGCTTGGATTAGGTCAGATAAATTTGTTTTTGTCTGATTCTCTAGTTCTCTCCCCTCCGGTACTGACTCCCTCTGCCTCAAACCTGCAGTCATCACCCTTCTCCTCAAAAAAACAACCCTCGACCTCTCCATACTGGCAACCTACCACCCCATCTCCAAACTCCCTTTCCTCTCCAAAGTACTAGAACGAGTTGTCACCTCCCAAATCCATGCCCATCTTTCCCGCAAATCCCTCCAATCAAGTTTCTGCGCCTGCCACAGTACCGAAACGGCTCTCATCAAAGTCACAATTAACATCTTTTCTGACTGTGACAAAGGCATCCTTCTCCAATGCCTCTCCACCATCGTCCAGCTGGGTGGGACGGCACTCACCTGGTTCCATTCTTATCTATCTAATCGTAGCCAGAGAATCACCTGCAATGGCTTCTCTTCCCACCCCCACATTGCTACCTCTGGTGTCCCCAAGGATCTATCCTTGGCCCCCTCCTATTTCTCATCTACATGTTACTCCTTGGCGACATCATCTGAAAACACAGCGTACACTGATGGCACCCAGCTCTATCTCACTACTCATTCTCTCAACCCCTCCACAGTCTCTAAATTGTCAGACTACTTATCCGATATCCAGTTCTGGATGAGCAGAAATTTTCTCCAATTAAATATTGGGAAGACTGAAGCCATTGTTTTCAGTCCCCACCACAAACTCTGTTCCCTAGCCACTGACTCCACCCCTCTCCCCAACTTCTTTTCTGTTCGCAAACCTTGGTGTCATATTTGACCCTGAAATGAGCTTTCAACCACATATCCGCAGCATAACTAAGACTGCCTATTTCCACTTCCATAACATCGCCTGTCTCCGCCCTTGCCTCAGCTCCTCCGCTGCTGAAACCCTCATCCATGCCTTTGTTACCTGTAGACTTGACTATTCCAATGCACTCCTAGCTGGTCTCCCACATTCTACCCTATATAAATTAGAGGTGATCCAAAACTCGGCTGCCCATGTCCTAACTTGCACCAAGTCCCGCTCACCCATCACCCCTGTGCTCGCTGACCTACATTGGCTCCCGGTTAAGCAAACGGCTCGATTTCAAAATTCTCATCATGGTTTTCAAATCCCTCCATGGCCTCCCCCCTCCCCATCTCTGTAATCTCCTTCAGCCCCACAACCGTCCCCGCCCCCGAGATATCTGAGCTCCTCCAATTCTGTCCTCTTGAGCATCCCAGATTATAATCGCTCAACCATTGGTGGCTGTGCCTTCTGTTGCCTAGGTCCCAAACTCTGGAATTCCTTGCCTAAACCTCTCCACCTCTCTTTCCTCCTTCAAGACACGCCTTAAAACCTACCTCTCTGACCAAGCTTTGGGTCACCTGCTCTAATTTCCCCTTATGCGGCTCGGAGTCAAATGTTTTGTCTTATAATACTCCTGTGAAATGCCTTGGGACATTTCACTACATTAAAGGAACTATATAAATACAAGTTGTTGTTGATTAAAATTTCTAAGATTTAGACCTTTTTTTAAAATGTTTCCATTTTCAAAATGTTATCGGTCAACTCCCTGCACAAAATATATCGACAGCAAGAGCAAAATGCTAATTTCTACAATTTTCCCATTTACTTCATTTCCTCCTGCAAACAGATTCACCTTGACAAGTAAACATTCTTTATATACGAGCCTCAACAGTGAGTGTTTACTATCTGTTCGAATGTCAATGTTTTCAAGGGAAGACAATGGGTTTCCGAACCACTCTGGTCACGACCCTCCCTGACCTCTGGTAGTCCAGGAGATTTTATGCCAGTGAACAAAAAGCAAAATGGTGCAGATACTGAAAATCTGAAATAAAAACAGAAAATTCTGGAAACACGCAGCAGTTTAATCAGCATCTGTGGAAAGGGACCAGTCGACGTTTCAGGTTTGTATACCTTTTGTCAAGACTAGGTCACCCTTTGTCAGACTGAGTCTTGACAAATGGTCTGCACACCTGAAACGTTGACTTGTCCCTTCGCACAGATGCTGACGGACTTGCTCAGTGTTTCAAGCACTTTTTGTTTTTGAGATTATACCAGTGTTGCTCTCTAAATCACTCACTTACCCACCCTCCCAATCACACTCTGGGAAAGCTCCTCCCCCACAACGCAAGTAGAGACCAGGAACTCGGGGCTGAATTTTCAGTTTTTGGCGAAAATTGTAGTTTTCGCTGCACTACCATTTTTAGGCGTAACTTTCGGCCTTTACGTCTGTAAAGTCAGCGTTGCACAAGGATTCATGGTGCAAACTGCGAGTTTCCGCAACTTTAGTCCGAGGCCGGTAGCACTGCGAGAGGCGACTTGGGAGGGGGGAAATAACAAAAAAAAATTGCAAAAGTCATTCACAAAACCCTTACCTACTAAATCGCTGAAAAAGAATTAAAAAATAAAAACTTTAACTTACCTTTTTTGCAGGTCTTCATACTTACCGCTGCTGGCAGGGCTGCACCGACAGGTTTGACCCTGTCGGTATTCTGGGCGTGGCGGAGAGTGCCGAAAGTACAACGGTAACGCAATCCGCGGCGTTGCACGTCGTTTCACATCGGCGCATCTCTCCCCGGCGGTACTTGAAAGCGCCACCGCAAAGATCCCGAGGATCCCGCTGACCGGGTTTTCGCCGCAGAGGGTCAAATCGCAGCGAGAACCCGGTCACAAAGTAGACGAAAATTTAGCCCTATGAATCTATCCTTCAATTGTTAATGCACTCTGGTTGCAATCGTCCTAACTTGAAATTTGGTTGGGCAAGTCGCAACCCAGCTCCAACGGGTGCTGGCCTCCAGTTGGAATTGTTCCTCAATAGCATTAGAAACTGGCAATGTCACCGAGAGCAGCCACAAGGATTACTCAAGTGGGAATTGGAAATATTACACATCTGGTACAATGAAGGGAAGTGTTACTGTGAAATTGGGTCTAAGGCACATCGTCAGGAGAGGGTAGAAGGAGATTCACTCTGTTTTCCTGACCTGTCGTGCTAGATGTTGACAATGAAAGCCTGAAAGGGGAAACTGCTCCTCTCTCCAGCACTGACATTTCTCACCTTGGTGAACAAAAAATTATCAAAAAAGTCATGACACTTGTAATTGTAACAATAAAATGACATATTCTAATGTCAGCTGAGAGAGCAGAGGGGAAGCAGTTGGTGCCAACTCTCACACGTTTGTCAGAGGATGACACAGAACTGTTATGCTGTTAAAATGTACTTACATTTGCAGCTAACATTTGGCTCTGATTAAATGATTTTTATTTTTCTTGGATGTGACTACAGTACTACAGCAAAAACTGGATATAATTACTGGCATGGACTTACTGAAGATCTCAGTGAATAAGGCTGTGATCCATATGATAATGGATCATCAGATGACCCAAATCAAAGTAGACCTTCAGGATCCAATGCTCTACCTCACACACAAGCCCCAAAGAAGCTGCTGCTCTGCTGCCACACGGGGTTGTTACAGTCATAAAAGCTTCAAATATAATCAGTACATAGCAGATGAAAATGCCACATTTTATTTTCGCATTCCTGCCAAAATTTTCATAACTTACATCCCCCAAATATTAGAATACAGGATGGGCAGTAAAGGTGAGGTGCGGCAAAATTCTAAAGGGTCAATGTGTATTAAAAAGGCAAGCATAAAAGCTCGGTGCCTCAATGCAAGGAATATTCGGAACCCAGAAGAGGGCTCTGAGCTAGTTAGAGTGGGTGAGAGCTCAGATGAACAGGACCCCAAGAAAGAATGCAAAAGGCAGAAGGCAACAGAGCAGAGTAGCACTGGGGTAAGTGTAAACCACAAGGTGATAGGAAGGGACAATATGTATGAATATAAAGGGGCTGCAGGAGGGGTCAAAACTAAAAATCATGGTTTAAAAACTAGTATCAAAACATTCTACCTAAACGCACGCAGCATTCGAAATAAAGTAAATAAGTTGACGGCACAAATCATTACAAATGGGTATGATTTGGTGGCCATTACAGAAAAGTGGTTGCAGGGTGGCCAAGACTGGGAGTTAAACATACAGGGGTATCTGACAATTCGGAAAGATAGACAAGAAGGGAAAGGAGGTGGGGTAGCTCTGTTAATAAAGGATGATATCAGGGCAGTTGTGAGAGACGATATTGGCTCTAATGAACAAAATGTTGAATCATTGTGGGTGGAGATTAGAGATAGTAAGGGGAAAAAGTCACTGGTAGGCGTAGTTTACAGGCCCCCAAATAATAACTTCACGGTGGGGCAGGCAATAATCAAGGGAATAATGGAGGCATGTGAAAAAGGAACGGCAGTAATCATGGGGGATTTTAACCTACATATCGATTGGTCAAACCAAATCGCACGGGGTAGCCTTGAGGAGGAATTTATAGAATGCATACGGGATTGTTTCTTAAAACAGTATGTTACAGAACCTACAAGGGAGCAAGCTATCTTCGATCTGGTCCTGTGTAATGAGACAGGAATAACAAACGATCTCCGAATAAAAGATCCTCTCGGAAAGAGTGATCACAGTATGGTTGAATTTGTAATACAGATTGAGGGTGAGGAAGTAGTGTCTCAAACGAGCGTACTATGCTTAAACAAAGGGGACTACAGTGGGATGAGGGCAGAGTTGGCTAAAGTAGACTGGAAACACAGACTAAACGGTGGCACAATAGAGGAACAGTGGAGGACTTTTAAAGAGCTCTTTCATAGTGCTCAACAAAAATATATTCCAGTGACAAAGTAAGAGAAGGGATAACCAGCCGTGGATAACCAAGGAAATAAAGGAGAGTATCAAATTAAAGACCAATGCGTATAAGGTGGCCAAGGTTAGTGGGAAACTAGCAGATTGGGAAAATTTCAAACGACAGCAAAGAATGACTAAGAAAGCAATAAAGGAAAGATAAATTACGAAAGTAAACTTGCGCAAAACATAAAAACAGATAGTAAAAGCTTTTACCGTACCGATATATAAAACGGAAAAGAGTGACTAAAGTAAATGTTGGTCCTTTAGAAGATGAGAAGGGGGATTTAATAATGGGAAATGTGGAAATGGCTGAGACCTTAAACAATTATTTTGCTTCGGTCTTCACAGTGGAAGACACAAAAACCATGCCAAAAATTGCTGGTCACGGGAATGTGGGAAGGGAGAACCTTGAGATAATCACTATCACTAAGGGGGTAGTGCTGGACAGACTGATGGGACTCAAGATAGACAAGTCCCCTGGTCCTGATGAAATGCATCCCAGGGTATTAAAAGAGATGGCGGAAGTTATAGCAGATGCATTCGTTATAATCTACCAAAATTCTCTGGACTCTGGGGAGGTACCAGCAGATTGGAAAGCAGCTAATGTAACCCCTCTGTTTAAAAAAGGGGGCAGACAAAAGGCAGGTTAACGATAGGCCGGTTAGTTTAACATCTGTAGTGGGGAAAATGCTTGAAGCTATCATTAAGGGACATCGAGATAGGAATAGTGCAATCAAGCAGACACAACATGGATTCATGAAGGGGAAATCATGTTTAACTAATTTACTGGAATTCTTTGAGGATATAACGAGCATGGTGGATAGAGGTGTACCGATGGATGTGGTGTATTTAGATTTCCAAAAGGCATTCGATAAGGTGCCACACAAAAGGTTACTGCAGAAGATAAAGGTACGCAGAGTCAGAGGAAATGTATTAGCATGGATAGAGAATTGGCTGGCTAACAGAAAGCAGAAAGTCGGGATAAATGGGTCCTTTTCGGGTTGGAAATCGGTGGTTAGTGGTGTGCTACAGGGATCGGTGCTGGGACCACAACTGTTTACAATATACATACATGACCTGGAAGAGGGGACAGAGTGTAGTGTAACAAAATTTGCAGATGACACAAAATTAGTGGGAAAGCGGGTTGTGTAAAGGACACAGAGAGGCTGCAAAGAGATTTAGATAGGTTAAGCGAATGGGCTAAGGTTTGGCAGATGGAATACAATGTCGGAAAATGTGAGGTCATCCACCTTGGGGGAAAAAAACAGTAAAAGGGAATATTATTTGAATGGGGAAAAATTACAACATGCTGCGGTGCAGAGGGACCTGGGGGTCCTTGTGCATGAATCCCAAAAAGTTAGTTTGCAGGTGCAGCAGGTAATCAGGAAGGCGAATGGAATGTTGGCCTTCATTGTGAGAGGGATGGGGTACAAAAGCAGGGAGGTTCTGCTGCAACTGTATAGGGTATTGGTGAGGCCGCACCTGGAGTACTGCGTGTTGTTTAGGTCACCTTACTTAAGGAAGGATATACTAGCTTTGGAGGGGGTACAGAGATGATTCACTAGGCTGATTCCGGAGATGAGGGGGTTACCTTATGATGATAGACTGAGTAGACTGGGTCTTTACTCATTGGAGTTCAGAAGGATGAGGGGTGATCTTATCGAAACATTTAAAATAATGAAATGGATAGACAAGATAGAGGCAGAGAGGTTGTTTCCACTGGTCAGGGAGACTAGAACTAGGGGGCACAGCCACAAAATACGGGGGAGCCAATTTAAAACCGAGTTGAGAAGGAATTTCTTCTCCCAGAGGGTTGTGAATCTGTGGAATTCTCTGCCCAAGGAAGCAGTTGAGGCTAGCTCATTGAATGTATTCAAGTCACAGAGAGATAGATTTTTAACCAATAAGGGAATTAAGGGTTACGGGGAGCGGGCGGGTAAGTGGAGCTGAGTCCACGGCCAGATCATTCATGATCTTGTTGAATAGCGGAGCAGGCTCGAGGGGCTAGATGACCTACTCCTGTTCCTAATTCTTCTGCTCTGATGGTTTTGGTAAATACTTGGTGCTAATCAATGTGAGGGATATCCGTTCAGGATCCCTCTGGAAGTGTGCACATGTGTACAGCACCAGGTTTAACTGTAATGCCCGCATGCCCAACCAGCCCACAGTCAGTGGTTGTGGGGGTTTATTCTTGAAGAACATCCACCGAGCAAAGAAACTGAACGATTTCTGGCACCCGTTGAAACAGAGTCAAACCCTTCAAGAAGGAAAAGTAGTTTCATTTGTTGAATGAAGGCAATTTTGCACTTTGTGGAGGAGACGCTTGTTTTGACCGGTTAGAATCTGAGCAACATAACACAAGCTTATTTCTGCTACATCAAGTCAGACACAGAACAGAAAAAAAACTCAAAAACAAAGAAAAATTATTGAAAAAAGTAATGAAAAAAAACAAGGAACAAAGCCAGGTTTTCCCCTGCCAAGAACTACTCTCTCTTCTCCTCCCTCCCCCTCCACCCCCCCCCCCCACCACACCCCAGCCCCCCCACCCATCAATGTCACCGGCGAAATAACAGACAGGGACAGCACACAATGTAGCCCCAATACACCTGCCAGAGTGTGGAAACGTTGGGTTTGTAACTCTTCCAGATAAATATCAAAAGCACCCTTTTGACCTATCTTAGTTCATCCATCCAGAAATACATTAGTGTCCCCTTTGCCAGCCTCCCATCTTCCGTAAATTTGAGTTCATCCAAATCTCTGCTGCCAGCATCCCAAACTGCAACAAGTCCTGATCACCCATCAACCCATGCTCGCTGACCCACATTGCCTCCCAGTCCAGCATTGCCTTCAATTTAAAATTCCCATCTTCATGTTCAAATCCCTCCAGGGTCTTGCCCCTCCCCAACTCTGTAACTTCCTCCAGCTCTATAACCCTTCCAAGAGCTCTGCCTTCCTCCATTTTACGGCCTCTTATGTATATATTTTGTTGGATTGTCACCTGGTCTACTCGCGTGCATCTTCCAGCAGACTATTATGGAGCAGTATGGCCAGAAGTCTGTGACCAGGTCACAAGGCATACAATACATATGTATATATCTACACAAGCCAAGAAGGTTCCAGGTTTGATCCATGGTCTGTGATGAGTTAGCTATCTCAATCGGGGCAACAGTCAGGATGACCTCAACACCTTGTACTAGGGAGAAAGAATGAAAAAAAAATCACATAGGGCCCACATCTGATTGCTAACCAACAAACCCTGATGCAAAGTACGCATGAGAACAGGATTGGGCTCAGCTGTAATGCCACTATTTAGTTGAATAGCCTGCTGATAGTCATATTTTTAAAGTTCATATATGGAAAATGGCTACGAGAGCAAGACACTATACTTCACCATAAACCATCTTCATATTCAATATTTATTTTCTTATGTTCGAATGGAATAAAACTTGTATAGAACCTTGATTAGACCACACTTGGGAGTACTGTGCACAGTTCTGGTCTCCGTATTATAAGAATATAAGAAATAGGAACAGGAGTAGGCCATACGGCCCCTCAAGCCTGCTCCGCTATTCAATAAGATCGTGGCTGATCTGATCATGGACTCAGCTCCATCTCCCTGCCCGCTCCCCATAACCCCTTATTATTTAAGAAACTGTCTATTTCTGTCTTAAATTTATTCAATATCCCAGCTTTCACAACTCTCTGAGGCAGCGAACTGCACAGATTTACAACTCTCAGAGAAAAAATTTCTCCTCATCTCAGTTTTAAATGGTGGCCCCTTATTCTAAGATCATGCCCTCTAGTTCTAGTCTCCCCCATCAGTGGAAACATCCTCTCTGCATCCACCTTGTCAAGTCCCCTCATAATCTTATACATTTCGATAAGATCACCTCTCATTCTTCTGAATTCCAATGAGTAGAGGCCCAATCTACTCAACCTTTCCTCATAAGTCAACCCCCTCATCCTGGGAATCAACCTAGTGAACCTCCTCTGAACTGCTTCCAAAGCAAGTATATCCTTTTGTAAATTAGGAAACCAAAATTGCACGCAGTATTCCAGGTGTGGCCTCACCAATAACCTGTATAGCTGTAGCAAGACTGCCCTGCTTTTATACTCTATCTCCTTTGCAATAAAGGCCAAAATTCCATTGGCCTTCCTGATCACTTGCTGTACCTGCATACTATCCTTTTGTGTTTCATGCACAAATACCCCCAGGTCCCGCTGCACTGCAGCACTTTGCAATCTTTCTCCATTTAAATAATAACTTGCTCTTTGATTTTTTTCTGCCAAAGTCCATGACCTCACACTTCCCTTCCCAACATTATACTCCATCTGCCAAATTTTGCCCACTCACTTAGCCTGTCTATGTCCTTTTGCAGATTTTTTGTGTCCTCCTCACACATTGCTTTTCCTCCCATCTTTGTATCATCAGCAAACTTGGCTACGTTACACTCAGTCCCTTCTTCCAAGTCGTTAATATAGATTGTAAATAGTTGGGGTCCCAGCACTGATCCCTGCAGCACCCCACTAGTTACTGGTTGCCAACCAGAGAATGAACCATATATCCTGACTCTCTGTTCTCTGTTAGTTAGCCAATCCTCTATCCATGCTAATATATTAACCCCAACCCCATGAACTTTTATCTTGTGCAGTAATCTTTTATTATAAAAAGGATATAGAGAAGGCACAAAAAAGGTTTACAAGGACGATACCAGAACTAAGAGGTTGTACCCATCAGAGAAGATTGAACAGGCTGGGTCTGTTTCTCTAGGAACGAGAAGGCTGAGGAAGTGATCCAATAGAGATCTGTAAGATTATGAAAGAGTTTGATAGGGTAGACACAGAGATTATGTTTTCACTTATGGAGACCAAAACTAGTGGCCAAAGATAGTCACTAATAAATCCAATAGGGAATTCAGGAGAAACTTCTTTACCCAGAGAGTGGTTAGCATGTGGAAATCGCTACTACAAGGAGTAGTTGGGGCGAATAACATAGATGCACTTGAGGGTAAGCTAAATAATCACATATGGGAGAAAGGAATAGAAGGTTATGCTGATAGTGTTAGAAGAAGGGTGGGAGGAGGCCAGTGTGGAGCACAAACACCAGCATTGAGCTGTTGGGCTGAATGGCCTATTTCTGTGCTGTACATTCCATGCAAAATCATAGACTGAGACTTTGCTCTCCATCCTCCGTAAATACAAAACCATTATTGAGACCAAGATGTTAGAATGGTTCTTCATTTATTTACCTGATAGCCCCATACTCTGGAGGTAGCTGGTACCTCATAGCAGAAACATCTGGTCTGATGTGTTGCAAATTTGGGCCAGGTTTTAATACCTCAGTCATCATTCCCAACCGAAAGTCACTGTAGAAATTTCCATAATCCTGCGTCTTGGAACTAACAGGCAACGTTGACATTTGTTTGTATGGATATTCTGGTGGGGGCCCACGAGGGTCTATTCCTTTCATGGATGTCTGAGACAAAACATGCCCAGCATTTGTGTAGAATTCATTCGCCTGTTGGGACGAAATTACGCCACTTGCAACCGAAGATTGTGCTTTCACACCATTTGTCGCTAAGGAGAGTTGCATAAGCCGTTCACTCAGAGAGCGGACATGGCCTTGTTTCAGGTCTTTAAGCCCATCATCCTGGTGAACCTTTCCGCCACCCACCCTCTGGACAGTGGACCGCCCTTCAGTTCTCATCTTCTGATTATTTATTCCAGTAACAAAGAAAGCAGTTCCTGCTGCTGTATGCTGCTGTCCTCTGAAAAACTGTGATTGGACCTTCGCTTCTTCATAAGTTGGCAGTTCCTCGCTATTCTGTGCTTGTGCTGCTCGGGTCTGCAGCTGCTTCTCCATGACACTATTGTCAACTTGCAGCTCCTGGCCCTGGGGTTCCTGTCGTGCAGAATGTGGGACCATTTGACGCTCATCTTGTGTCAGGCCATCATTTGGAGGTACTATAGACCCATTACTGTTGAAGGCAATGACGTTCACTGTGGCCTGCTGGTGCAAGGCAAGGAGGTTTCGATTCTCAGTGGGGTTTCCATATCGGAGCTGCTCTTGCAACAAACGCTGTAGAACTGTCCCACTTACTCCTTCTTCTGAATTTCTCATTTCAAGCCCGTGTGTTCTGTGAATGTCTTGCAGATGGTGGACATCAAAGTGAGCCTTACCTTTAAGAAGAAAAAGCATTACACAATCATTGGAGATAAAAACAATGTGATTCACAATCTCACATTTTTGTTTACATTCTTTATTTATAGACACACAATAAAAATACTTAAAAAATTGAAATAGATTGAGTAGAACTATATAAGAATTGCTTTCAGTACTAAGTACTTGCCTCTTTTATGTTTCCCTGTAAAGTTTTAAGCCAAATTTCCAACCAGATGAGATCTAAAAGAAATATCTATTTTGCATTTTAAAAAATCTATTTCCTTCCTACTTCCTCAATGGCTTAGTGGATACATGATATACCTGCTGTTGTAATGGCCCAGACAAACCAGGTAGGCCCCAGGTGTAATCCTTAGTCTGAGTTAGCCGATACTTCCCTTGGTACAGAGGGTAGGGGTCGAAGGAGGGATGTGCTTCAATTGTCTCTGGACGATAGAGGAAAAAGAAAACAGAACCTAACCAGGGTTATTGCTCTTCATTGCTGCCCAGTCAGCCTCAATAGAAGCACATGCATGGATGCCTAGCAAGAACAAAATAGGCCAGGCAATGATGGCCAGGCCTTCATGGTCAATTGCTGACACCGGAGGAATGACCACCTGACAATCTGCTAGCATCCATGAAACTGTTCCCCAGCATAAACATCAACCTCCAGCAAAAGAAGGGCCTGGAAAGAAATATCAGAGTGTTGCCGGGGAGTGGGGCAAGATCCTCCCCATACACAGAATTATGTTTTCCTTTAAATGTGGTATTCCTTTGCATTGTGGCAAGAATACAACCACTTTGATCACAAAGGCTGGAACAATCTGTCATATGAAAGGTTATTCTGTCATTTCACAGTTCAAATATAGAGAAGTATGTAAAAGTAAGTCGTGCTATTGTCCAACTGCTGTTTAAAAGAAATGAATCAATAATACCCAGCTCGTTTGTGTATGCGCAGTGATTAAACTGTGTGGAATGTGGTTCCACCTCTTATGGAATTTTTATAAGCTCTGTTGATCCTATAATATACACCAACTTGTAATTTTATCATCAAGGAGTGCTACATCTACAAAATCAATTACTGTGTGCCACGGCTAAATGTTTTAAAAAGAGGATACCAAACCAATTCCTAATAAAACTGAAATAAAAAAATGTCCTATAAGAAGGTAAACATTTTGGTTGGTTCCCTTCATCTAAATTAAGTTTGAACTGTTCTGATGAAGGATCCTACGTGAAATGTTAAACTATCTTTCTCTTTCAGATGCTGACTGACTTGCTGTACATTTCCAGCACTTTCTGTTTTCATTTCAGATTGCCTGAATTTGCAGTATTGTTTTCTTTTTTAATCAATTCTAATCAGTTTGAACCTAGATTGGCATATCATATTGCTGCACAAAGAACATAGTCAGTGGATTAGAAGGGTATTGTTCAGCTTTTTATCAAATTAGTCTGATCTGCATTTAACATTATATATATGAATCACTGAGTGTTAATACTCCATAATGGTGATAAAATACCTAACAAGGCAGATCATGAATGCAGCACTTTCATCTAAACGATCATGAATTGCTACTTTCAGTGACGTAAAGATGTTCCTGTAGACTGTCATATGATTTTCTTGTGTAAAGATTATGCAAAAAAAGGGACCAGAAAGTTGAAGACAAAGTAGGGTTATTACTTATTAGCATATTGGCAGCAGTACAGGAAAGGGACCACGGTGGGATGAGAATAAAATCACACTTAAGCCAATATGTTATAATGTTACATCAAATTTTTCTTGTCCAACGGTCTTCAATCATCATCTCAAATTGTTCCCCCTACCCTCTCTCCAAAGAACCCAACATTAGGACCAAAATATCTTATTTACTGTTTAATCATTCA
This sequence comes from Pristiophorus japonicus, assembly GCF_044704955.1. Taxonomy (NCBI): domain Eukaryota; kingdom Metazoa; phylum Chordata; class Chondrichthyes; family Pristiophoridae; genus Pristiophorus; species Pristiophorus japonicus. Next base: position 33,320,177 of record NC_091982.1, on the reverse strand, counting down.
GGTGAACACAGTATGAACATTTCACACATCTACCATTATCCTTTACTAGAATCTTAGCAACACTGCAAAGGTTACCTTGATATTGACAGAAACAATTATGCAGGTTCATTAGTTAGTGTCCACACATTTATCAGATCACCAGCTTCTCCGTAGGAGGCACTGATGAATTAAGAAATTAATTTTATTTATTGACTGCTCAGTTTAGGAAGTGATCGGCAGAGAGGAAAAATGAACCAAAGTAGTCAAATTAAGGCAGCACCAAATAAAATTCAAGTTGCCACATTCAAGGATTCACTGGGGGTGAGGCATGAGTCAACATTCAGTGCAAGAACAACAGGATATGGAGCAAGATAATAATCTCTAGAACAACAAGCACACTTTGCTTTTTTTGGGGGTGAATTATTCAATATTTTCTCCAATTCTCTGAAGTGAATCCCTGGATTTCACTATAATCCAGCCAAGTGGTGTTCTGCTCCCAGGCATCTGTGACAAAGACACCTTTACTTTACCTTAAAAAATTGTTTCCATTTTAAGAAAGTTACCTCGATGCTTGGCCCTCCCTCTTTTAATTTTAAGCACAGGGTGCTGAGCTCCAAAGGGATGTTGGGCTCCAATGGAAACCAGATTCCTTTAGTGTGTGAGCATGAAGGTCCAGCTCTCCTGTTTACTTGGCTGCAAGAAGAAGCCTTAATCCAAAGGCAGATTCATGGGTGCACATTTTCCTGGATCTAGAATACAGTCTATTTCACACAACTCTGGCTATTTGTACTTCGGAGCACAGCAATGGCAGGAGAGTCTAAGTATTTGTCTGCAAGCCTCGAATGTAAAAGCACTTTAAAAAGTGCACGAGTCGCTTAGGGTGATCTATTCTGAATCTCCCCACCACTGGGACCTGGCTTCCATTCAGCACCTCATTCTGATGGTGAACTTGTGATCAGAAACTCAAATGGTGGACAATTCGCGGACACAAACCCACATACTGACATTCTGTAGTAGTCTCTAATTTTCTTTTTAAACCTCTCTTCATTGTTATAGTTCAGAAGTTTAATTATCAAGTTCCCATTCCCTGCATTCCCAGTTAAAGGTGCAGTATTATTCCCTTTCCAAATTTTAACCTTTTAACTTTTAAGAGTCATTTCGAAGCCCAATTGGTGGCATTCTCTCCTCCCAGTCAGAAGCTTATGGATTCAAGTCCCACTCCAGGGACTTGAGCACAATATCTAGGCTGACACTCCAGTGCAGTACTGAGGGAATGCTGCACAGTCAGAGGTGGCATCTTTTAAATACGATGTTTAACTAAAGCCCCATCTATCCTCACAAGTGGATGCAAACATGCCATAGCACTATTTTGAAGAGCAGGGCAGTTCTCCCCAGTGTCCTGGCCGACATTTATCCCTCAACCAACACCTAAAAACAGATTATCTGGTCATTATCATATTGCTGTTTGTGGGACCTTGCTGTGTGCTAACTGCTGCCGTGTTTCCTACGTTACAACAGTGACTACACTTCAAAAGTACTTCAGTGGCTGTAAAGCGCTTTGGGACATCCTGAGGTTGTGAAAGGCATTACATAAATGCATATTCTTTCTTTTCTTTTAAGAAATCTAAAGTCGCCTGTCATATCCAGTGCAGAAGCAGCAGAATAAATACGTGCATATGGAATATAATGATGGGAGAATAAGTAATGCAATTAAATGAGACAATGTTAGTTATTAAGTGGTCTTCCATAAGACACCAGCAAAGAGGACATGATAAATTTACCTTACCCCAAGAACAAGCTGACTTCACATGCACATTCATGTTCTCCATTGTATTCATGTAAAAAGGCAAGAAGCAGAGGGAATTTCTATCTCACTCTCCAGTCATGGTCCACTGAAGAAAATCTGCCTCGTGCATTATTTAAAAAGTTGGTGCTTTTAAGACTGAGCTCCGGTGCTTTTAAAATCTCAGTCAATTTGTGGAAAGTTTTGTACAAATTCTGCAATCGCACTTTAGTCCTGAAACACCGTACAGTGCAGTAACATAGTAGTGCCGTTTACAGTAGTGCTTACAAGTACCTGTTTCTGTTTCACTCTTTTCAATGTCCTCCTCGGCTATTGTGGAGAGCTCATGCTTGTGCAGTAACTGGTTGTGTTCCGCCAAGTAAGCAGCATCCTGTTCAAACAGGCACTTGGTTCCTTGTAGGATAGACTGCCGATCACCAAGATCCTTCACACCCAGTGACTCTACCAAAAGTTAAAGGGGGAAATAAAACTTCAGTAAGTCAACAGGTTTAACTTCCTTCACTGCCTTATTGTAAACTGTAGCAGTTATGTAAATTACACTAGTAAAAGATCAAAAGCATACCAAAGACGTGAGATCACCTGAATTGCCCAGATAATCATTAAACAATAGTACCCGAGTAATTCCCTTAAAGGCAAATGTGTCTGCCAAGTTATTAAGCATAAGAACATTGCAAGCTTAGATTTTGTTTTCAAATGTAATGAGCCTATAACTTTGGTGGGAATGTTCTGTGGCTTACTTTCGTGGCTGTACAACTCCAGCAAGAAAATGTCATGGTCCCCATTTCATGAACTCTGAAAGATATAGTGTTAAACAAAGAAACATAGAAATTAGGTGCAGGAGCAGGCCATTCTGCCCCTCGAGCCTGCACCGCCATTCTGTAAGATCATGCCTGATCAATCAACCTCAGTACCCCTTTCCTGCTTTCTCTCCATACCCCTTGATCCCTTTGGCCGTAAGGGCCATATCTAACTCCCTTTTGAATATACCTAATGAACTGGCCTCAACAACTTTTGCTGTAGAGAATTCCACAGGTTAACCACTCTCTGAGTGAAGAAGTTTCTCATCATCTCTGTCCTAAATGGCTTACCCCTTATTCTTAGACTGTGACCCCTGGTTCTGGAACTCCCCAGCAACGGGAACATTCTTCCTGCCTCTAATCTGTCCAATCCCGTTAGAATTTTATATGTTTCTATGAGATCCCCTCTCATTCTTCTAAACTCCAGTGGATATAAGCCCAGTTAATCCAGTCTCTCCTCATATGTCAGTCCTGCCATCCCGGGAATCAGTCTGGTGAACCTTCGCTGCACTCCCTCAATAACAAGAACGTCCTTCCTCAGATTAGGAGACCAAAACTGAACACATTATTCCAGGTGTGGCCTCACCAAGGCTCTGTACAACTGCAGTAAGACCTCCCTGCTCCAATACTCAAATCCTCTAGCTATGAAGGCCAACATGCCATTTGCTTTCTTCACCGCCTGCTGTACCGGCATGCCAAACTTCAATGACTGATGTACCATGACACCCAGGTCCTGTTGCACCTCCCCTTTTCCTAATTTGTCACCATTCAGATAATATCCTGTCTTCCTGTTTTTGCCACCAAAGTGGATAACCTCACATTTATCCACATTATACTGCATCTGCCATGCATTTATCCACATTATACTGCACCTAACCTATCAAAGTCACCCTGCAGCCTCTTAGCATCCTCCCCACAGCTCACACCACCACCCAGCTTAGTGTCATCTGCAAACTTGGAGGTATTACATACAATTCCTTCATCTAAATCATTGATGTATATTGTAAATAGCTGGGGTCCCAGCACTGAACCCTGCGGCATCCCACTGGTCACTGCCTGCCATTCTGAAAAGGTCCCGTTTATTCCGACTCTCTGCTTCCTGTCTGCCAACCAGTTCTCTATCCACGTCAATACATTAACCCCAATACCATGTGCTTTAATTTTGCACACTAATCTCTTGTGTGGGACCTTGTCAAAAGCCTTTTGAAAGTCCAAATACACCACATCCACTGATTCTCCCTTGTCCACTCTACTAGTTACATCCTCAAAAAATTCTAGAAGATTTGTCAAGCATGATTTCCCTTTCATAAATCCATGCTGACTTGGACCAATCCTGTCACTGCTTTCCAAATGTGCTGCTATTTCATCTTTAATAATTGATCCCAACATTTTCCCCATCACCGATGTCAGGCTAACCGGTCTATAATTCCATGTTTTCTCTCTCTCTCCTTTTTAAAAAAATGGTGTTACATTAGCTACCCTCCAATCCATAGGAACTGATCCAGAGTCAATAGAATGTTGGAAAATGATCACCAATGCATCCACTATTTCTATGGCCACTTCATTATGTACTCTGGGATGCAGCCTATCAGGCCCTGGGGATTTATCGGCATTCAATCCCATCAATTTCTCTAACACAATTTCCTGACTAATGAGGAAGTCCTTCAGTTCCTCCTTTTCACTAGACCTGCGAACCCCTAGTATTTACGGAAGATTATTTGTGTCTTCCTTAGTGAAGACAGATCCAAAGTATTTGTTCAATTGGTCTGCCATTTCTTTGTTCCCCATTATAAATTCACCTGATTCTGACTGCAAAGGACCTACGTTGGTCTTCACTAATCTTTTTCTCTTCACATATCTATAGAAGCTTTTGCAGTCAGTTTTTATGTTCCCTGCAAGCTTCCTCTCATACTCTATTTTCCCCCTCCTAATTAGACCCTTTGTCTTCCTATGCTGAATTCTAAATTTCTTCCAGTCCTCAGGTTTGCTGCTTTTTCTGGCCAATTTATATGGCTCTTCCTTGGATTTAACACTATCCCTAATTTCCCTTGTTAGCCACGGTTGAGCTACCGTCCCCGTTTTATTTTTACTCCAGATAGGGATGTAAAATTGTTGAAGTTCATCCATGTAATCTATAAATGTCTGCCATTGCCTAACCACTGTAAAATATCTGACTTCTTTTAACAGAGCTCAAGTAGCTCTAGTGGTAGAGCACTAGGACACAAGAAAGTCCCATTGGCTCTGTGGTAGAATACAGATTTACATTCAGTCGTATTGCACGGATTCAGATTCAGAATGCACCTGCTGGAATTTCAGCTATACTCAACAATCACAAATTAACAAAATTAGGGCAAACTTCTGAAATTTTCATCCCCTCACCTAAACAAATATATGCTCATACAAACACACATCGATAAACCTAAATATCTTCTCTGTTGAATACAGTATTTTTACTTACAAAAAGGTTAGACAAGGATTTATTTATTTTTAAACTGAGTTATATCAAAATAGAGCAATTTAATACTAGCCACCATCATGTGAACTACCTTTATCATGCATCAGCCAAATTCAACTGAATGCCACCTTGAAAAAATAAACATTCAATAAATTCATGAGCCCATTTCAAGAGTGACAAATGAACAGCTTTAAATATAATGGTCCCAGAATTTGCGGTCAGCGGCGAAGCAAAAGTGTTCGCCGCTGGCCCTGAAGTAAGCTTCGCACAAAAATCCCACGATCTCGGTGTTGAGAAGTAGTTCAAATCAACAGGGTATAGTGGGGATCCCCTACTACGAGCTGCTAGGACATCAACGGGCTATCTAAGCAGCCAATCAAAACGCAAAATTCTCAGACAGCAAACAAGGAAGTCAGTAAGCTCTTAAAATTCTACCTTTTTAAAAATGTTAGAGAGAGCAAAACTAAGATTGGAGCTCTCACATGGAGAAAAGGCAAACCTGAAATAAATATGAACAAAAAGTTTCTGAAAAATGTAAATTTTTATTAAAATGGATAAATTTGACACAATTAGTTTTTCAGGGCCACAACATTTGTTTAGCAGTCAATATTCTTAAAACCTCAGTTACACCTTATCCCTTTGGATCTAACTTCAAGTGATAAAATGAACATCGTAATTACTGCGGAAGAGCCAAAGTTTTCATCAGTTTCCCGGATTTGAGAGATTATACTGATAGCTGGCTCTGTGGGGTGGGGGCACAGCGCAGCCTGTGGAGGAGCAGTGAATGACAGACCGCAACCTCAGGATTTCTGCATTGGGTTGCGCATGCGCCAAATTCCAAAATTGCGGTCAGTTTCAAAGGTGGAATGACAGCGAACTCCGGACAGCACATTCCAGGCCAATATAAGTTTCATGACTACATACAAAGACCTCCAAGGATGAATATTTTTCCAAATTCAACAGTGGCAATCATGTGAAAAGAAACCACAGTCTTGTGCCTTCAGAACTGTCCAGCAGGCCATTGAATATAATACTATCATAAAGTACGGAGAGTGAAAAGTAGCTCCTGTCTTAACAGAACATTAAGCAGGATCAGCAGTAAAAAGGTAAGTTGGGAAAACCTCTTTACATAAAGGGTAGTAAACTTGTGGAATAAATTAACTGAAAAGACTTGAAATTGACAGCATGAATTGGTTAAAGAGCCAACTAGATGGATAGGAGAGCGACGGGTTGAGGGAAGCTGTCTCTTTGCTATGTTGAGTAATAATAAGACAATTCAAATTGTGGGTGGAGGCATGAAGCTTGCATTCCTGTACTTAAACTGGTTCATCACACTATATGCTGAGCTTTCATATTACATAGCGATATAGGTCAAAGGTGCTATATAAATGCAAGTTGTTGTCGATTGAGGCATACAAGGCGCTACATAGGCAAGTCCATCTTTTAAAAAAAAACTGTGTCATTAATTCTGTTTCAACCTGTAACAGGACTCAACCTTCTCCCTTGTGGTGATCAAAACTGCTGTGGTCTAACCAGAGCATTATACAAAAGCAAAATGAGTGCTCTAGTGATTCCAAACTCCGATCTCACAGCAGCTGCGCCAGATCTAAGAAGTGGATGCCTTACAAATCATTTTGCACCAGCAACACACACCGACTACAGAAGGGATTAAACATTGTCAACCTCGCCCCTCCTATCTCTAATCACCTTCAGCCACTCCCCCCACCCTCCACCCGAGATATCTGCGCTCCTCTAATTCTGCCCTCTTGAGCATTCTTGATTACCATTGGTGCCCGTGCCTTAAGCTCTGGAATTCCCTGACTAAACCTCTCTATCCTTCTTTAAGATGCTTAAAACCTACTTATTTGACCAAGCTTTTGTTCACCTGCCCTAATTTCCCCTTATGTGGCTTGGTGTCAAATTTTTTTGTCTTATAATACTCCTGTGAAGCTTGTTGGGACGTTTTACTACGTTAAAGGCGCTATATAAATACATGTTGTTATTGTAGGATTTCTGCTACTGTAATAATAATTTTATGTTCAAACCTGGAGGATCCCCAGAAAGTAGTCAACCCAGAAATTTTGAAGCCGCACTGGGGTGGTGGTTGTTTTGGGGGTGGGGTGTGGGGACGGGTGAGAGCACCCATAATGAATGCAATTCTTTCACATTGGGCTGTATAGCAGTGCCACAGTCACTAGTGACACAAGAATTGGAGAATTTCTGACCTTGGGCCCACAAGATGAAATTTGTTTAATACTAGACTATGCTGTATTTGTACTTAGCCCATGTCAAACAAGTTTTACATTAGAAGGTTGAGCGTAGTGGAACATCTTGATCATCAGAGTGACACCAGCAGAATCATTGAATCAGATTCAGTTTTTTTTTTTTTTTAAAAGGGATTGTGTCCACTATGGCATTTGCAGACAAAGAGGTCTGCATCCACTTTTTCAGACTTGGAAATCTCTCCTTAGGAGTGGAAAAGGAAGAGAGAAGAGTACCATTGGGTCACCACCTTCTGCCAACTCCAAAATATCCTCCGCTTCACACAGCATCCTGACTTGGGCATATCGTGCCATTCCTTCATCATCACCAGGTTAAAATCCTGGAAGTTCCCACCCTGGAACAGCACTATGGGAGCACCTTCACCACACCAACTGCAATGGTTCAAGGCGACAGCCCAACAACACCTTCTCAAGCACAACTAGGTGGGGTGGGCAATAAATGGCAGCCTTTCCAGCGATGCCCACACTCCGAGAATGAAATAAAAATTGGACTGGAGTCAGAATAGGGGAGGGTCAGGGTCTTGAGATCATGGCTTCAGGCATGATATTTGCTGTGCTTATGGCTTTACAACTGAAAATCTTTGCATCTTTAAAAACAAATGGCTCCACACATTAGGACAGAAAAGAGAGTTAAAAATACATTTATTTTAAAAGCCAGACTTTGGAGGTTTAGTTTACATTTTTTAAATTTCCAGACAGCTCACTCAGAAACCAGACTGTCCAGTCCGAAATTGAGCAGATGACAACCCCGGAGGAGAGGGATTAAATTTCCATTTCATATTACTTAAAATCTGCAATACCAGCAGGAGTTCTGCAGTGGTTAGGACACTGCCCTTTCACCTCTGGGGCCCAGGTTAAAATCAAGCACGAGTTGGAAAAGCTTCAAGAAAATTGAAGCAAGAAAGCAGTGGGAAGGTGATGGAATAAAAAAATGGAGTTCAAGAGGGCAGGGGCATAGTGGCTGAAAGAGCAGATGGCAATAGTGGAGTGAAAGGAGTGAGGAAATTGGAGTAAAGCAGAATTGGATGTAAGAAGTGAGGAGGTTACGGAGGATGGGTAAGATGCTGCCGTGGGGAGACTTGAAAGAAAGGACAAATATCTTGAAATCCATTTGCTGGAACAAGAGGGAACCAGTGAGGCCTGGTAAGGAGAGAGTAATGGGAGTGCAAGTCTTTGTGCAGCTGTGGATGCAGACATTCTGAATACGTGCAATTTGTGGGGGATAGAAGTGGTGAGAGTGGCAGGGACAGCATTAGAGTCGTCAAAACCCAAAGTGATAAAGACATATAGTAAAACTATCAACGGTGGAGAATAGATTGGGTGGTGGGAGTTACTGTTTAGAAGGTGGGAAAAAAATCATCTTGGTAATGAATGTGGAAAAGAGAGCTAAATTTGAGCAACAAGTTAAGATTCAAATGACAACACAGCAGCACCGAGGTGAGCACCGAGGGGGACAGGACCGGGATTTGTATTTCATGAGTACCTGACATCAACTAGCTTGAGATACTTCCCAAGACCAAAAAAGCTACACCTGGCCCCCAAATCCTAGTGAGAACCATCCCACACCACAATCACAGATCTTGCACCATTATCGTGCACTTCCTTAAAACAGCACCAGCATGTGTCTGGGAACCAGTCTAGAGAAAAAAGAAAACTTTCATATTTCTTGCTGCACATATGATGATTAAGATAACTATTCTGACAAAAATCAGAAGTGGAATGGCACAATATTTCCTCGTGTACTTCAAGCTGTTACAAGTTTGTGTAGTGTCTTAAGATATTTTTTCAGGTACAGCGATGGTAGTCACTCCCATAAGCGGTCTGCGGATCTCAGGTTTAGGGGTGTGTTCGTACTGACCAATAGCTAACTATATTATAGGGTAACCAAGGATAAAGAATACCCTGCTGTGATCCAAACTGAATATGCATGTCTTTCACAAGTGCGCCTTTCCAATCTTTTCAAAGGCAGGCTGAGTAAACACTTGATAAGACAAGGCCAGTTACGAATTATTAAGCAGTTTTATTTCACAGCAAGTAAACATACATAGCAATACTTAAGATGGGTCGTTCAAATTAGTACAACTTGTTTTTGTGTAATAATAAAAAATGACAAACACACCAAGCTTCCCTACATCAGTGGTTCCTCTTGCTTGACTTAAATAAAATTAACTTATTCCTGCCCCTTTGCATTTTAACCTTCTGAGTCTAGCAAAAGCTTATCCAAATAGCTAGCGGTTTTTAAAAAACCATTAGCGTTTCCATCTCTGTTTTTATTTCTTTGTGTTCACAATCTGACAGGAAGGCCTATGCCCGATAAGGCCTACCCACACCCGGGACCTCCCAACACAATGTTTGAAGGGTTTATCAATTACTGAGAAAGGCTAATAAATTGCTTACAGTTTCTGGGGGAAGCAACTTAAATGCCATAGTAATTAGCATTATAACCAGATTCCATTACATGCTTCTACTTTTAAACGCATGAACTTTGCTTTAAAACGTTAATATTTAAATGTAACTATTTTAAAAAAACTTTGTGGAGCAATGGTCAAAAAATCCCAAAATATGACACAAGCATACCAGGAAAACACTCCATACGATACAATGCAGTAATGATGTCTGCAGGACAGCAGTAAATCGTGGAGATGCGAGTATTAATCAATGTTCTGAATTTTGCAACAACAACAGTGGGGATGGGTAGAAGAGAAAGGAAAAATGGGTATTTAAAACCTAGTGCGTATGATGAAATATATTTTGAACATCTGGGCTTGTTCCTTAAAGTGGCAATGCTAAAGAAAGGAAATGGGTGATGAAGAACAGTGTCTCCTCTTTAGTAAACACAGTTGACTGAGCACAGGCACACAATTCAACATTTGCACTGCACAATTTTCATACATTGCTTGTGGCACAACAATGGTTTAATTCATTCACCAAATATTAACTGTTTCCAGAATTTATTTCTGTAAAACAGAATTTTTCTCAGAAGTCAGGGAAAGAGCAATTCCCAAGGTTCTCTCTCTCACTCCCAAAGTTTCCCTTACTGCTTTCCGCTAGGAGTTATTTTCAGCCAGGAAACGACATTCCTATTTTTCTTTCCGGGAAACCATGACCTACAAGGGATAAGTCTACTTTTGAATTCAGAGAATGGCCCATTTGAGATGGTCAGTATTACGATACAGACGCAAGGCATGTTTAATCAGCAACGTCCACAATTGCTTTAAAAGGATACACGAGAAGGTATTTACCTTGCTGATAAACCATATTCATTGATTTCTGGCAGAAAATTAAAACCTTACTTCCTAAATAAACATTTACCATTCCATAGCTGAGAGCGTAAGCAAAAGGACCTACCTTTTCTGCCAATGGTACCCCTCAATAAATCACCTGGAGGGATACTCTATTTTCTCCACCTCTCTCCCTTCCTGTGAGAACTGTTTTTGATGTTGTGCATAAATAAAGATGCGCCAGTGATTGAAGAGTTTTCATGAAAGAATTATCCCAGTATGGCAGTTCGGTGGTGCAGTATTTGGGGTGCTTATCTACTATTCTATAATGTCATGGGTGTCAAGCAAAGGGTTCAGTGTTTCCGTGGTGTTAAGAGATTAAAACAAAATTTAAATAGGACATTATACCTCCTTCCTAACTTCTTTGATGCAGTTTCCGTGCACCTTCTAGCAACAAGACCATGGGGTCAAGTTTCGGCCTGAGTTGCTCCTATTATTTTGGAGCAACTAGTTTAGAATGGAGCATCTTAGAAATTGCAATTCTCGGTATTTAGTTTGCTCCAGTTCTAGTGAGTTAGAATAGTTTCATTTTAGAACAGATTTTTTTTAAAGGGGGCGTGTCCAGCCACTTACGCCTATTTTGCAAGTTTAGGCAGCGAAAACTTACTCCAAACTAACTTAGAATGGAGTAAGTGTAGATTTTTATACGCTCAGAAAAACCTTGCCTACACTTATAAATCAGGCATCAGGAACAAGGGGGGGGGGGGCGGTGAGGGAAGTTTACAAACATTTAACACTACACTTTTACAAATAAAGAGCCATCATCATTAATAAATGATAAATAAATCAATCAAAAAATTTAAAAAATAATTAAAAAATCAATAAATAAAAAATTACGTTTCTACTCATCGACTGCAGAACCGGGAGCCCTCCAACAGTGTGCTGGGACGGGCTGCAACCCCACCCCCCCAGTCTCTCTCTGTCTCTGTCTGTCTGTGTCAGTGTCTCTCTCTGTCTGTCAGTGTCTCTGTGTTTCTGACAGCGAGGGGTGGGGGGAGGAGGGGGGGGGAGGAGAGAGGAGGGAGGAAGAGGAGAGGGAGAGAGGAGAGGGAGAGAGGGAGGAGAGAGGAGGGGGGGGGAAAGAGAGGAGGGGGGGGGAAAGAGAGGAGGGGGGGGAGAGAGAGAGAGGAGAGGGGGGGAGAGAGAGAGGAGAGGGGGGGAGAGAGAGAGGAGAGGGGGGAGAGAGAGAGGAGAGGGGGGAGAGAGAGAGGAGAGGGGGGGAGAGAGAGAGGAGAGGGGGGGAGAGAGAGAAGAGGGGGGAGAGAGAGAGAGAGGAGAGGGGGGAGAGAGAGAGGAGAGGGGGGGGAGAGAGAGGAGAGGGGGGGGGGAGAGGGGGGGAAAGAGAGAGGAGAGGGGGAGGGAGAGAGGAAAGGGAGAGGGAGAGAGAAAGGGAGAGAGAGAGAGGAAAGGGAGAGGGAGAGAGGAAAGGGAGAGGGAGAGAGGAAAGGGAGAGGGAGAGAGGAAAGGGAGAGGGAGAGAGGAAAGGGAGAGGGAGAGAGGAAAGGGAGAGGGAGAGAGGGAGAGGTGCGAGGGGGAAGAGGGTGCGGGAGAGGAAGAGGGTGCGGGAGAGGAAGAGGGTGCGGGAGAGGAAGAGGGTGCGGGAGAGGAAGAGGGTTGCGGGAGAGGAAGAGGGTGCGGGAGAGGAAGAGGGTGCGGGAGAGGAAGAGGGTGCGGGAGAGGAAGAGGGTGCGGGAGAGGAAGAGGGTGGGGAGGAAGAGGGTGCGGGAGAGGAAGAGGGTGCGGGAGAGGAAGAGGGTGCGGGAGAGGAAGAGGGTGCGGGAGAGGAAGAGGGTGCGGGAGAGGAAGAGGGTGCGGGAGAGGAAGAGGGTGCGGGAGAGGAAGAGGGTGCGGGAGAGGAAGAGGGTGCGGGAGAGGAAGAGGGTGCGGGAGAGGAAGAGGGTGCGGGAGAGGAAGAGGGTGCGGGAGAGGAAGAGGGTGCGGGAGAGGAAGAGGGTGCGGGAGAGAGGGGAGAGGAAGGGGGTGCGGGAGAGGAAGAGGGTGCGGGAGAGGAAGAGGGTGCGGGAGAGGAAGAGGGTGCGGGAGAGGAAGAGGGTGCGGGAGAGGAAGAGGTGCGGGAGAGGAAGAGGGTGCGGGAGAGGAAGAGGGTGCGGGAGAGGAAGAGGGTGCGGGAGAGGAAGAGGGTGCGGGAGAGGAAGAGGGTGCGGGAGAGGAAGAGGGTGCGGGAGAGGAAGAGGGTGCGGGAGAGGAAGAGGGTGCGGGAGAGGAAGAGGGTGCGGGAGAGGAAGAGGGTGCGGGAGAGGAAGAGGGTGCGGGAGAGGAAGAGGGTGCGGGAGAGGAAGAGGGTGCGGGAGAGGAAGAGGGTGCGGGAGAGGAAGAGGGTGCGGGAGAGGAAGAGGGTGCGGGAGAGGAAGAGGGTGCGGGAGAGGAAGAGGGTGCGGGAGAGGAAGAGGGTGCGGGAGAGGAAGAGGGTGCGGGAGAGGAAGAGGGTGCGGGAGAGGAAGAGGGTGCGGGAGAGGAAGAGGGTGCGGGAGAGGAGGGGCGGGAGAGGAAGAGGGTGCTGGGAGAGGAATGAGGGTGCGGGAGGAGAGGAAGAGGGTGCGGGAGAAGG